>NC_045541.1:86690278-87344331 GCF_009769535.1 Thamnophis elegans
CAATGCAGAGCTGAAGGCCGCTGTTGAGGCATCCTGGTCTTCCATAACACCTCAGCAGTGCCACAGGATGATAGCTTCCATGCCACACCGCATTGAGGCAGTAATTACTGCAAAAGGGGCCCAAACCAAGTACTGAGTACATATGCATGCTTATACTTTTCAGAGGTCCGATATTGTTCTATGTACAATCCTTACTTTATTGATTGCATGTAATATTCTAATTTTCTGAGATTGTGGATTTGGGGTTTTCATGAGCTGTAAGCCATAATCATCACAATTATGACAAATCACAGCTTGAACTATCTTGCTTTGCATGTAATGAGTCTATCTCATATATTAGTTTCACCTTTTAACTTGCATTACTGAAATAAATGAACTTTTCCATGATATTCTAATTTTTCAAGTTTCACCTGTACGTGTATGCGCGCGTGTGTGTATGTGTGTGCGTGCGCATATGTGTATATACACACACACACACAGAATTTGGGAAACAGCAATTATAATGTTTCCAATATATTGCAACAACATAAAGAAATCAGTTTCAGTGTGGCAGAATATAAATTCTAGGTACCTCAATTCATTTATGTTTATATATTAGCACACTGTGAGAGTTGTTTAGCTGGGAACTGGATGAGATGATGAGGATATGAAAACAGATCCTTACTAGAGTTCCCATCCTAACTTGCCAAGCAGCACAAAGAGTGAGATAGCATTTAATACTCTGACTCCTTCCAAAGATCATTTGCTTCCCATCTCGTCTTTGGCTAAAAACAGGTGGTGACTTTTGGAGGCAACAGGATATCCAGGGATGCAGAGTTCCAAAACTTGAGCAACATCATTCTTAAACTATTTGGGAAAGGCAAAAAATGTTTTTGTTTTGCTTAAACCAATAAGGCGACTAACCAACAGTAGAGCTGATGTAATGGAACTACTAGTGCACTGAAGTCTTGTTAGTAACAGCATAATATAAATAATACAAAACCCCAAAGAGAAGGAAATTTGATGGGTGCCATCCACTATAAATAACTATTTTTTTTAGCTGTCTCTTGTTGAAAACAACATTGAAATTGGATGCAAAAAGCTGCATAAGAGAAAAAAATGTAGGTGTGTATTAAGGGATGACTTTCTGTTGAAATAATTCCATACTTAAAAATAAAGCATTTCTTATATAAGTTATTATGTAACTGATTCATACATGCAAAGAATATCCTATCATGAGATCGCTCTGCCTTCCAGAGATGCTTAGTTCAGTGTGTGGACAGCTAAGTGCCTGAGATGAGCTCTACTTTGTGGTGTTTGCTTTGGATGGATTCCATACTGACAAATCAATTAAAAAGCATCCATGCTATCAAAAGAGATGACAGTGTGTACCAATAGAATTAAGCAATCACCCTTTAAGGTTGTAAGTTAGTTTTTGATTGGAAGGGGAATTGACATACGTTCCTGCAAGTTCACTTTTCAATTCTGAGCAGGTAGGATTTTCTTCTTGCGGTCTGTAATTCTGTAGGTAGTGGCACTTCATCTCAAAGTGTGCAAGACATGTGCAAATTCTTAGAAAGGAAAAGAAAGACTCCCTTCAATTATTCAAAAATGAACTGGTTTTTTTCAGCTTACAAGATCTCCATAGTGTGTCACATAGTTAAGGGTTAACACAACTAGAACAAACACAAAGCCAATTCAGTGTGAAAATGAAGCACTTCTCACAATGAGAAGCCTTTTCAAACAATATCTCCTTTTCCTATGTTGATAATATGCCACCCTCTGTATATTTGGACTTCATTGCATTTATTTGTTTATTACAAAGATTTGTATGCCTTCTGATTTATCATACTCTAGATGGCTTACAGTATTAAAACCATAATAACTACAACCATAATAACTACATGACACAGATTTCCAAACACAATATTCATGTATGTTACTTCTGAGGAGCACCACCAGTAATTTTCATTGCTGTTCTTGCTTTCTATGTTGAGGCTCACACACACTATGGCTGAAGTGAGTTGCATCTAATGGCTGGATGAAATTATTGAAGATCATCTGCTGAGTCACTTCATCTCTGAATCTGAATAGGTCAACCAGGTCATCTATTCTTTATATAGTTGTTTTTCTTGTAATGTCAAATATGATTAGTATTAAAAATGATGTAGCACCACAATGTTTTCTGTTGAGCAGCTTTCATTCACATGGAATAACTCTATGCAATAGCTGGAATACTTATTATTAATAGTTTGTTTAATAAGACTAAAAAAAGATAAAGTTGTTGTCAGATATTTTAGTTCTTTCTTGTTAAATAAAAGACACTTGTGTAATATTTTGACGTTTTCCCTTTGGGAACAAGATCTTCTCCTTATGGTGCTGACAAGTTCTAGGAACTTGTACAAAGCAATTGCAATTATCCCACTGGGATCATGTAGATAGAGGTGGAAATTTTAGGTTTTTTTTTTTCCTTTTCACAATTTATATTCCTGCATTTCCTTTATCTAGGATTACCAGATCTGGGCTGCAATGATCCAGATGGCCATTAGAAATCAGCAAAGAAAACTTTATAGAAAACTTTAATTACTTTCCCTCACCTACTGGCCTTCTGCATTTTTTTTAACCCAAATGTGATAATCCTTATGTCTCTGCTATCTGAAACATACCCACTCAGAGATTATTTGGATAGTGAAATAGGGGGTGTATAAATTAAAGACTAGATACAAAAAATCTGACACTGATAATAATCCTGTGGTCTTAATGGTTCTATTTTGGTAAACCTTAAGATTTTGAACACCTGTGAAAAACTTCTGTCTGTCAAAAGTTAGCTTTTTTATTTAATATTAAAATCTTCCTAAACACACACATACACACATTGTCCTGGGAGTAAAATTTCTTTCTGAAACAATTCTTTGGAAGAGACAAATTCCCATTGCAGGTTTAATTTATATATATGGGTTGTCAACTCTTGCTAGAGAATATCTATTAACAAAGCTAATCAATGTTTCAGAAAGGTGAAAATCCGTACATTTGGATGTTAATCCCATGAGTTTTTTCAGGTTCAAGGAAAGTAATGGAAATGTGATTTTAACTTCTGTGTTATTTCTCTTTGTCCCGTATCAAGAGAGAGACAGTCCAATGAAGTTAGACTGTCCAATGACAGTGTTGCTCAAAAAAGATGGAAAGCAACTCTTTAAAGTGGATAAATGATATGTGAAGGGTTTGGGGGGAAGATGAATGGTAAACTGTATAGAGAACTTTCTTTTTAGAGAGTCTTTTTTCTCATTATTTGTGGTCAGTTCCAGATCAAGGTTCCATTATCCAACCTTTTAAAATTTATAGTAGTTCTGACCTCTCAGATTTAACATCTGCGCCAGAGCTGGGTTGCTCCCGGTTCGGCCCAGATCAGGCAAACTGGTAATGGTGGTGGTGGTGGTGGTGGAGGAAGCGTCCGGGTGGGCGCCCGGACGCTTCTGCATATGCGGAATTCTATTCTATTATCTATTTTAAGTGTATATTCTTTTGCATTTCAATTGTTCATGAGCTTTAATTTGGGACCACCCAGAAATGTCACAAATGAACAAATCTCTAGAAAATGTGAATACATTTTTTTTTTGCATTGAGAACTTTGCAGAAAACTTTATGCAGAAATTCTGTACACTGCTTTCTACCAAACTCAGAGGGCCTTGCAGTTCAACCCTGAGCTACAAATATTCTCTTCTGTTGGTGCTTCCATTTTACCAGTTTAGTTTCTGGTAAACTAAACCAATTAAGAAGCAATTAGAAATTCATTGAAAAAAACTTTCACTTGTAAAATTTTAATTATAGATGCATATGTCTTTTTGAGTCTCAGTCAAAAGTACATGACAGTGCTGGTATATGTCCAATCAGAACGAGCTTCCTTTTTTTTTCCACTGAAAAGCTGGAAAAACAGAAATTAAAAAAAACAAACCTTGTGCGGGAAGATGCAATTTACTGCAATTACCATTCAGTGAAGGGACAATAAAGCTGAAAAAAAACCTTTCAAGATAAAGATTGTTCGGATATCATGGACTTAGTCAATACTACAAAAACAAATTGTTCCCAGCAATGTTATGCATCTATATCCAACACATCTAAACAAGAGTTTCCGTTAATAGAATACTTTATCCCTTGTTTATTTGAGATATTTGTCTTCTAAAATTCCCCCAAATACCACAAAAGGAGTCAATGAACTAAAGCTTCCATTGCTGCTCTTATGACCTGACATGGTACAAAGTTTCTAAGTTCTGAAATATTTTTTTTTAAAAAGTGTCACCTATGTTTATTTGTCATGGGATGCTGACTTAGAAAGGAAAAACATTAGCCCTGAATATTAGAAGGATGTCCTTATATTATAATGTTGATGTAATACTGTGGATCTCAGAAAGGAAGGAGAGCTTGAATTTAAGATACTCATTGAGGAAAGATGAGACAGGAACAAGACTTTTGGTTGCATAACCATATTTCCAGCAAATTTATTTTAGAAAAATAAATCACTTAGGAAAAACAGTATTACTTATTGAGAAATGTAGTAAACTAATACAAGAACTGTAACCTTCTGGATGGCCTTGAACTATAGTAAACCTGGCCAGCATGACTAATGGAAAAGGATGCTGGGGACCATGTTGGTGCAACACCATGGACAGGCAGAGATTTTTTACTCCTCTTCTCATTAGACTTTAAACTAAATACAGATTATAGATAATCCTCAATTTATGTCCATTTATTTCACTGCAGTTCGAAGTTACAATGGCCTTAGAAATAGTTGTTTAGAATAGGTCCTCAAAGTTGCGAGCATTGCACCTCCCTTACTCCTTCTGGTGGCAGCTCTCCATTGGTAGGGCCTAAAGAGACCAACAAAAGTGACCATGGGAAAAGTTGAAAATGAGATAATGCTATGATACTCGAGTGAAGCAACAGTCTTGGCTTTCAGAGCAATCCCAGACAATCCATCATGGCCAACAACTTAGTATAGTATCAGAATCTCTAGAATAATCCAAAGAGGGAAACAAATTTACTTGTGATACTATAATTTGAGCTGAAGTTTGGATTACTGTATTGAATTTAGCCGGACATCATCAGCAGAGGCTGTGGGTAATTTCTCAGGCAAATTCTTCCTTGGATGGAAGCAACTTAGCAAATGTATTACTAAAGAATTTCCATACCTACAAACATCAGAAACATGCATGGAATAGTTTTCCTTGTGACTCCCTAGGGAAGCAAAAGCTCTACTTTGAAGATGCAGGATAGAAGGCGCATTGATCCTTTAAATTTTGCTATTGGAGAAGATTCCTGGGACTATAATATTGTGGCTATCCAAGAAAGCAATCAATCAATCAATCCAGACTTTTCATTTCAGACACAATGACCAGGCTCAAATTATTGTATTTTGGAGACATTATGTAAAGCTCCAGCTCACTTGATAAATCCATAATGGTTGAAAAAGTGGAAGAAAAGAGCACCAGGTGAATAGATTCAATTCTATCAATTCAGGACCAGTAAATATATTCAGTAAAATTGATAGATTAAATTATAGCAGTGAGGGGTGCATCACTAGAAGATCTGAAAGGCCAGTCTAAGAACAGATAATAGAGAAGGCTTATTTATATACCCACTAAGACATTGACCTGATGGTACATGCTCTATCAATCAAAAGAAAAAAAAAGAAAGCTTCTACTTAAGAAATAGAAAATCCCTCCAGTTCTTTTCCTGCCAAGGATCAGCTGGCACCATCCTTTCAACTTTCCAGAACGTAGAAGTTACCGGTATGTCCCTTTAAATTTATTAAAAGTGAACCTTATACCTTCTTTCTTAGTATCTATGGCTCATACTACTTTACTGAGCCAAATAAATATTGTTTATATGACCTCAGCATCCAGCTGGAGACTATCTTAGCTTTGGCCAAGGCCATGCTGCAGTGATAAAGACTGTATGTTGTGTAGTGCATGCAGTGAGATAGATACAAGTTTTTCTCTTTGAAGCCACATATGAGCTTGCTGTTGAAGATGTAAGAGCATGTGAATAAAATGGGTATTTCCAGAAAACCTTCGGCCTTTCAGGGTAATACTGCAGAAAATTGGAAGTAGTGGGAGGAGGTTTAAGTGGAGTAAAAGACACACCTACAACATATTGTTACAGCATGTTGTTACACTGTATAGAAGAAGATGCACATATATTTTATGGCACTTCTGTTTTCTTCGGAGAGGAGGATGATAAATACCCAACTAGAGGAAGTCCCCAAGCAATTTAGAACATGTTTTAGGAATACAACTTTTGAGCAGTATGTGTTTGGACACATAAAATATTTCAGTTGGAGGCTTCTGTGCCTAACTTAAAGCAAACAACTGAGTGTGGAATTACCATGGATAATATGATTACAGGCCAGAGTCATGTAGTCTTTAATATTAAAGATGAACAATTTAAAGCTAAATAATTATAGAATTGACATAAACAGGGGGATTTGTGCAGCTGTTTTGGTATCATACAACCAATGATAAATGACAGGTATAGTGGAGAGCACTGGGCTGTAAATACCCATGCTATCAATATAACATGCTATGGAAATTATGAATTTATAAGGAACAGAATGAAGAATTGAGTTATTTAGTCTAAAGAAGAAATCTGTCCTTGATATGATGGACTTTACTATTTGTTGTTGGTGCAACAATGAATAGTTGTCACACTTGCAAACCAGCATTATAAAGGAGGAAATTAAAAAAAAACTTGCAAACTTCATATTGCTAGAAGCAATAAAGTACATAGATATTGTCTGTGCATGATATAAATGTATAGAGCTTATTTATGGGGGAACTGTGTTTTTCCCTTTTAGAAAATGAAAAGGGATGATAGATTTTGGTTTTATATGGATAAAATTAGAATACATTTCAAGGTTACTTTATATACAATGGATCGTGTATACAGTAAATGCACCATATAAATGTATGCAATAAATGGTCAGGGATCCTTTAGAAATATCACTGAGATCTGCCAGCAGCTGACAATACGGAAGACAATGATTCAGCTTAATGTCCAAAGTAGCCTTAATAACTTTGAGCGGTGAGGGCAGTTCAATTGTAATTAATAACTATCTCGCACATTGATGTCTGCAATACCCCTGCCCAGTTCATAAGCATCAACAGGTTTGTCAGATTAATGAACTCCCAGGCCTTTCCATTTAAATTTCAAATTTATCCTTAAAAAAAAAAAAGTCTGGAATCTGGGAGTTATAAACTGTAGGTTACCAGGTGAGGCACCTCTACAAGATAAGTGATGGCACTGTGGCAGTAAAGTTAACCAAGTCATAATCCTAGGGAACAGAAGGGAGGGTCCAGGTGAAAAGATTTAGAAGATTTGTGACAAAATAAATTTGAGGCTTCAAAGGTGATTTAAATCTTCGGTTGCATTTGTCTACGTTAAAATTCAGTTGCCTTGTATAAATTGTAATACCTTTAATGTAATCTATCTCATACTATTGTCAGTATTTATTATACTGTATATGTTCCATACAGAAAGGTAGGGTTGATTTTAAGTCAAATGGAAGTCTAAAAAGGCTTACTCCAAATAAAGTGTTAAAAATAGACAGCTGAACATCGTTCATGCAGTAGAACCTGCCAGATTCGGAAGATCCACAACCAAAAAATAGTTTGCACCAGCCCACACTAAATATATCTTATTTTGTGGCCAATGGGAAATGCTGTAATTGTACATATTTATTACATTCTTTTGGATATAAACACAGCTAGATTTCTAGTTTTCCTATGATGACTAACACATTATTTTTGTTTTCTCAGCTTGCTCCTATCAAATTACCTCTGTAGATTGTCAGCACTCTTATCTGTTTTTTTTCCATTTAGCTATCTTTCTAAGGATAGTAGGATAGGATAATAAGTCAGCTAGCACAGATGACCTGATATTTTATCCATATAATCAGAAATATTCATATACTGATTTCCAGTTGCCTTGTCACTTGCATTTGTTCTTTTATGATCTATTTTATGAGCTGCAGCTTTGACTTCTTTTCATGCTGGGAATGAACTCTACTGTGCTATTATAAAAGTAAAACTGAAAACAAAAACTATCCATTTCAATTAAGCCTTAATAATTAATTTTGCACACTCCTTTGTCATCTAATAAATGTGTTCTAAAGTTCATTTTATTATTTTTGGGTACTTTTTGGAAATCTCAGTGCTATTTGAGATATGGTATTCTGCCCAAAACTAAATCTGCAAGGAATTCTTTAGAAAAACATTCTTAAAACAAATATTTTTAGAGCTTATATCTCTCAAATGTCTTCTCCCCTCTTTCGATATACATTCTGCAAAGTTTTACAACTCCAATAATTTTTTCTCTGCCTTGCTTAGCTGCTAGATTGCTAGATACTAGCAATCTAATTTCCCCCAACGTTCAAAAGTAGCGGTATGTGCTTCATATTTGTTCCCTACTATTTCAGGAATCAGCAGCTTTAACTGAGACTTCTAACTCTTTGGAAAGGTTTAAATGTGTCATCTATTTCTCAGATTCCTTCACTTATTTTGTAACATGCACTATATGCTATTTTTTTTTGCTGAGAAACTCCAAAATTTCTTAATCTTCAAAAGTAGCATGATGTAGTAAATAACCCAGTTGCATTTATTATGCTGCATGGGACTTTTTCACAAAATGAAAAAAAAAAATCCCAATTCCCATTAACAAAGCAACGTTTATTTAAAAATATTAAGCAGACAGAACCTCCACAACCAATGATTGCATATAACCCAAAATGACTTCTTGCCTTCACCGGTTTTAACAGCTGATAATAGCTCAGCTTGGTTTCTGACCCTTTTAGCATCAGCTGTAATTGGTTTCTTTATTTGGGACATCTGATGCTCATCCTGCTGAAGTTCATCAGGTGGACCAGATATGATGGCTGCTAGCAAGGAAGGACCGCCCTCCTCTAATTTGCAGGCTGTGTTTCCTCCTCTTTTCACCTCTGCCTGGATGTGAGCTGAGTTCAACTCACCATGTTTCTTTCCACTGCCCAGGCAATTTATGACCAGATATTAAGGAAATTGTTATGTAAGGAGGTCTTTGGTTCAAAAGGAACTGTTGGCCCTATGAACAGCAATACTGTTGTGAAAAAAACAAAACAAAAAAAGAGATAAATGAGACCTAATAACTGTCATTCATTCACACACACACACACACAAATTGCTTCCCCAAATTGGCAAGCGTGGCTATATATAACACAAGGAAAGCTGGAAAACGATCACAAAACACTTACTGCTCTTATCATAAGAGAGCAACTTATTTATTAAGAGAAAACCAGTAAACTGTGTGCTCATCTGGCTAGGAATTGTGAATTATACAAATGACTAATAATTTCATGATAACCTCTTAGCAGAGCTATGCTCCTATAAAAAGTGTTTGCTCTTATTTCAATTTAATATGCATATTTAATTTACATACACTAAAACGTAAAGAGGGGTCTTTCATAAATTATGCCCCATAAAAAAATTGCTTGTTTTCCTCCCAAGGACAAGTTGCAGTTTTCCAATGACAGTTCCAATAACATGTGAATCATTGTTGCTATTAAAATTTGCTGTAAAAGTTGCTATTATATTATTTGTATCTTGTAGCCATATTTATGTTTCATACAATTTTTATTTATTCAGTCAACACAGAATGAAATACATAGTTTAACTTTTCAAGGCAGATAACTGATATGGCCAGTTTGTGATATTCATGGAATGTTTTGAGTTTAACAATGAAAAAATAGAGCAAGGAACAGTTTTTCACATGCAAAATGGCATATTTTGTACAAAAATATGAATTTTATTACAGGATAACTTGGGATCTAAATTATACAATTAAAGATACGGTATTAACTATTCCACTGGTTAAAGAAGGAATGTTGTCATATGATATCTTTATTACAAGTTAGTTAACAAATGCTAGTTATGGAACATACATAAAATAATTAAAATTCCTAGTTGTAACTCTATGAGTAGTGTATATTGTTTAAACAACTTCAAAACAAACACAGTCATTATTTAACAAAGCACATAAAAATACTTCATATACAAAGAAAAGTACATGAATGTGCAAACACATTTTTTTTTCACAAGTGGTAATTTATCAGCTGAAAATGCTAGAAAAATCCTTCATTTCTTTAAGTTTGGAAATCCAAATATATTTAAAAAAGAAATATTTCCTATTTTGTGTAGTGTGAAATCTGTATTCACTATTCATTAGAAAAATAGGGAAAATAGTGGTTTTTTAAAAAAGGTAAACAATTCCAGAAACTGAAATCCTACAAGTGAAATCAGTTTGTTTTGTCAATACTGGCTGATTTGCACATAATGCTAAACCGTGGTTTAATATTAGAAGGAGGAACTACTGAGAGCTTTGGACCTGTGGGCTCCCCTTTTCTTTTCCTTCTCTACTGTATGTAAGAGAAGCACCCTAACAGTTCTTGATTTAGTTTTTAGAAATCATAATTTAAGGTTCATAATAATAAATCGGGGTTAATTTTAACTCTGGTTAGTAAAAAGAAAGCTGTTTCAAAAACTAATGGCTTGTTATAGCCAACTTTAGTGAAGATGAATCACTGTCCAATTCAACTCTTAGAATGGAATTTAATATGAAAGCTTCCAAGCCAGGGAAGGGTTTTATCCATCAGTCCAAGGTTTGCAGTGAGATGTCCTTATACCATTAAACTTTGGCTTAGCATTACGTGTGAACTCAGCCATTAACTTACAAGTGAGGTCACTAAACCCTAGAAAATACTGGCTAGTATAAACAAACATTGAGTTATTAATTTTAACATATTACTTTTTAAAGAAAACATATTCTCTTTCTAGGGTTGTTACACTCAAAAGTCACTATGTGTTGCAGCAAGAAAAGCTTTTATTTATTTTGGTTTGTAAAAAAATTGTCAGAGATTTTTAAGATGAACAAACACATTGGCAAATGTTAAAAAATCTAAAAACATTCTTCCAATTTATGTGCAAAAACATTTAAAGTATCAAATTACATCACATCAAGCCAAATTATGTACACATCATTATCTTAAATTGTTGTTATCTTGCTAGCATTTTGCTATAAATAATTTACTTCTCTCCTTCAAAATGCCTGTTTTCAAAGATTTCAGTGCAAGTGTTTGTTTTGTTTAGTGCATTTTTTTTTACAATGAGCAGAACAGCACATCAGTTAATATACAACTTTTGTATTTAGCATTTCCTCTTCCTGAGGCCTGATCTTGGTTTCCACTCATCTACAAAGATGAATTAACTAGTAGGAAAATGGCAAGATAGTTCTCAAGACAGACTGTTGAGGGAAGAAGTGGCGGAACAGAAAGCATTTCTTTTAATTTATGGTGCCTTGAGTGTGCCTTTTTATTGGTCTCCAGGGTTTAAAGGTTTAAATAACCTCTTTCTCAGAAAACACTGCTAGTCTGAATATGAATCTTTTTTTTCTAAAATAGGAAGCTAAAAAGATTAAAGCTAAATAAAGGATTATTTTCGAAAAATCAAGTGTTCTGCTGGATTATTCATTCCTGTGTGTAGAAAAAAGTTACCCCGCTGGGATCACTTAGCCTGGAATTGTATTGAAGATGAGGTTTTCTGGGCAATGAGGTTAGTTAGTGTCTTCCAAATGGAGAATGAGGCATTATATAAATTATCAACTAAAAGAAATATGATGTTCTGAGCACTGTGGCTGAAATATAAGGCTGTTCGAACTGCAATAAACAATTCTTCTTGGAAGTAGAGTTACTTAGGCATATCAACAGATATTTTTTTTAATGATGATGATGATGATGATAGCAAAAATAAATTTCTTATTATGCATCTGAAATGCAATTCTGTATCCGGTCCATCCACTGGTAGGCACTCTGTGCATCTTGCGCACAAAAATTATATACTCGTTTACTTGTCTTTAGCTGCACAATTAAAATTAAAAGATAAAAGCAGTATCAATTTTAGAACATACATGATTTCCATACTTCACAAATCCTATTGTCATTACAGTCTTTGCAGTAACAACATTGTTCTATGCTGTTCTCATGAACTCCAAAAATCTTCCATTTGGAAGAGAATCATATCTACAAATGCATGGGAAGTTTGCAAGGAGAATCTTCAAGCAAATCAAGATTTTCTACTATACAAGTAGTCTTCAACTTACAACCGGTTGCTCACCGGCCATTGAAAGTTACAATGGCCTCCCAAGGGCTACTTATGACCAGATTTGAAGTTATGAAACCCCTCCCTCCGCACTGCATTTGTAGTTGTTTGCAGTGCCCCGTAATTACATGATCTCAATTTACACCTCCACCTCCTCAGAAATCAGCATTTAATTCCGATTTCTTATTGACACTGCAAAAAAATATCATAAAATTAGATATGGTCATATGGCAACCTACTTAACTATCAGCATTACTTACACCCATAATTTCAGGCTCAGGTATGGTTGTAAGACAAAGGTTATCATTGGATGCATCAGACAATTCCCTCTACTTTTCTCAAGAAATGGGGTGTACCTAATAACAGACTTGCCTGCAAAGAGAGAATTCTCTCTTCAAGCAGCTTTAAATGCTGAGGCAATTTGCTTCCTTGAAAGTTGCTGTCCTTTCCTGTATCTATCACACATTCTGTTTGATAGATAGTAGTCTAATATGTGTTATCTAGATCATAGAACCTAGGGATGAGCTACCAACTAGGTTAAATGCAAGTTCACAACTGAAGAAAGTCAGGGAGAGAAATTATATATTGATTTCCAATATATTGTTTCCATCCCATGTTTTCCTTAAGAGTTGCTTAGCAATCCTTTTATCTGCCTTTTGACTGCTCAAGAGCGCCAATGTCTAATATGTGTTAAGCATTAATTTTTTTCTTCATCTAGGAGTCCATCCAATATCAAGCATTATTCTCCACAGTTTTCTGCAGGTTGTTAAGCAGATACATACTATCTACCGTGTTTCTCCAAAAAGAAGGCCGGGTCTTATTTTCTTTTGACCCCTGAAAAAATGGCTAGACGTTCTTTTGGAGGGTTCTAATTATTGACTCACCTTGTGGCAGTGAGACCGATAGCCCCACCCAGCAGGAGCTCACTGCTGGCCCATTCCTTCTGTGGCTGCTTGTCACTACTCGCACGCATCACCCAGGCCTCCATTTCATCTTCAGATGCCTCCAAGAAAGCATCTACAGCTGATAACATAGCTTTGGATCAATCCAGAGCTCTCTTAACAGCTGCAGATAGCTTCCAGCAGGCATCTAAAGGCGAAATGGAGGCCAGGGCAATGCATGCGAGTGGCGGCAAGCAGCCGCAAAAGAAGCAGCCACAGATGTCAGGATATGTGAAGTCTGGTAAGTAGAGCAGCTTCACCCCCCAATCTCCACTCTAGCTTATTTTTTACTTGTGTGCCTCATCCCACCCCCTGCGCCCTGGGGTGGGCATGGTCTTAATTACTGCTAATTTTGTGGGTAGGGCTTAATTTGATTGCATGTATGTGATAGGGTTTCTTTTCAAGATGGTTCGTCTTTTTGGAGAAACACGGTAGATCCCAGGGTTACCCATTGAAAAAAATAGTATAGACCCATTTCACAAATTTTGGCCCATTTATTTGAACAATCCTATGACCTCTAAAAATGGCTGATCATAAGTTATGAAAGAAAAGGGAGTGTGGAGTTTTTGGCGCTTGGTTGTTTTTGTGCAGATGTTTCATTACTTACCGGTAATATCGTCAATGCTAGAAGGGAGTGGAGTTTGCTTTCTGTTATATATAATAGCTCATAACACAAGATATGAAAAAGATAACATTCCATGCATCAAAAACATCTCTGAAACAACCAATGGACTATTTATAGTCACATGGCGTCAACATAATAGCCAAACCAACTGAAGCCCTCCAAACATTTTAAGGAAACCACAAGTGTAGTAGCCCAAGAAGAAAAAGTAAGAGTCATGTACAAAATAAAATGTAAGTATTGCAATAGCCACTGTATAGAAAAGGCAGGTAGAAGACTAGCAAAGTGCATCCATGAACAACAAGTAGGAGTCAGAAGACATGATGAAATTTCACATGAACAGACTTAAGCATAGTTTCAATTGGGAAACCTTGAACATCCTAGATCACGCTACATCCAAAAATGCTAGGGAATTACTTGAAGTCTGACATTCAGATAAATCATCCATCAACAGGCACATAGATGAACTACATTTACATACCAAGAGACAATAAAAAGTTAAAAAAAGAAGAAAATCAGAATGCTTGCCAGCAATCAAAATCCAGATAAGCAAGGATTAACCCCAGGAGCAAAACCAAACAATCAACCAAGCAGTCAACAACAGCTTAATCAACCAAGGGGAAAACAACAACACTCTCACCAAGTTTGGGAGTGGCCAAGACAAGCAACTGTTATATATAAACAGGGAGTAAATTCTACTCCTTTCTAGCACTGAAGATGTTACCTATCGGGGTAATGGAATGTCTACATGAAAACAACCACAAGGACCCCACCGTTCAATCCTGGGCCATTCTCTTCTCTTCTATCGGGAGAAATGGAGTACTGGCTAAATGTGTCTATTTCTGCATGTCCTTATTTAAGAAATATTCTGCAGAGATTCTATTGTCAGTGTGCTGGCTGGGGGAATTCTGGGAGTTGAAGCCAACACATCTTAAAGTTGCCAAGGTTGAGAAAAACTGGTCTAGTGAATTAAGAGCAAGACTAAACTTTGTGGCACAGCATCTGCTTTCCTTGGATCAATCCCAGGTTAAATCTGTAGTCAATCTGGGAAGAGCTGAGAGACATCAATCCAAAACTCTGCAAAACTGTTGCCAGTCCACACAGACAGTAGTGAACCAGATGGACAAAGATGTGATTTAATGTAAGACAGCTTCCAAAACTTCTATTCTAGAACATGGGAACCTACCTTTGACAATAAAATGACATTAAAGGGGTATTACTTCAAATATGTAGCACCACATATATATATCTAAGGGCAATGGAGAGATGTGCTACACTGGTGTCTTCTCAATGTGCAAATTACAATCATATCCAATATTGCAGCTTACCCCCACTCCCAGAAAAATTCTTACAAATGTAGTTAAATCTGACTCAGAAAAATTAGGGAGTTTCTATCTCTGCACAGATTAGGAGTACAAATTTTTGTTATTAATTTAAAGCAGATGGTAGTCTGGAACCAATCTACTTACATCAAAGAAAGCTTTTTCATTAGCATGTTTTGGAGCACCAATAGTTGGTGAAGCGGGGATTACACTTTCTACTTCTGCAAGCTCAATATGGCCCTTACAATAAGCATCTTCCATGGAATCATAATATCTTAGCTAGGGTTAAAAGAAAAAGAAACAGTAAACGTTAAAGAAAACAACAAGCATAGTAATATGAACAGTCCGCCATTGTTATACTAAACATGTAAATAACTGTATATTGAGTAGCTATGATTTGCCATTATCTCAAATGAGATGTTGTGGACAATTTTTAATTTCCTAAAATTCATAGCTGCATAAAAGTAGCAAATACAGAGAAAGGGAAGACACGTTAAAAGGCATGGTATAGGGGATATCCTGGATTATAGTTTCTGAACCATTTTGGAAGGGTTAAATGGTTTATAACTGTTGAAACCTAATTAATAAAATATTTTAATCAAAATACTGAAAATTCTAAATCTTTTCATAATAATTACAAATCCTTAAGGATAGTAAAGAAAAAAAATTCAAATATGTTGGATACCTGCTCATGAGAAAATGTATAATATAATCTGTATTAATATTTTAAAAATAAGCAACATTGCAAAAAATAATTTCTTAACGTTGATTAAAATCAGCATTCAAAAAATAGCATTTAATGCCTAATGTTAATGTAAAAGTTTTATGATTAAATTTGCAAGAAAGTAGTATCTTTTTCACATGGTAATTGGAGGGAGGAAAACAGCACACAAGCACTGTGCTCAAGGGAAATTTGAAGCACTAGTTATGTAGGTTCAAATGAAGCACCTACTTAATAATCTGAAATATTTAAAAGCAAATTTGATTTAAAGCTCAACATGGTCTTGACAGTTTGATGGTAAGGAAATGATGTAAAATATAATGAAATAATAATAATATACATTTAAATAAACAAAGGAAAGAAACAACATTTCAGATGAAGAACAGTGGTGGGGGAAGGATATTTCTGGGGTTCTACTTGCTCCCCTGAAAGACTGGAGAGCTCACAAATTGCACACATATATTACAGACCATTATTACACTTCACCTGGTGTTTTGTAACATCTAGTACAAACCAGCGTGGTTTCCAACCTTTTAGCAAAGCTCCTCTTTTGTAAAGGGTTCCTTCAAAAGATCTAGAAGAAAAAAATATATTATTTCTTATTTTAAGCAATGGAAATCAGAAAAATACACACATAGTAATGATGTTTATTAATTCAGTTCAATTCATAGGACAGAACTTAAAGCAATTAGAACAAAATGCCCAAGTGAAACTTCCTATTAATTCAAAGTAATATACATTACCTCAACATCAAGTTATAGGTTTTAATTTAGTTCTTTTATTATAATGGTGTGCAAAATGTTAGCAGCTTAAAATATTACAGTTTAAATTATTTCAAGCCTCCTGAGCAGGATGTGCAAAGTGTTTTGATATTGGTGATATTATTTATTTATTTACTCCTTCTCCAATATGGAGGTTTGGTGAGTGCATGAGCCACAAGCACGGGCTGATATTGGCTGGAGCTAGCAGGAGCTGGCAAAATGTGATAACTTGTCTGACTCCTCTGTTTATTTTGGTATAATAATTCTCAGAAAGTTTTCTTAACTGATAAATGTTAATTTACCCCTTATTTCAGACAAATATTATGGGATCTAGACCAAAGGTTTCAGATTCTTCTGAATGTGAATATGATTAAGATTGATTTAACACTTAAGGCTCATTTAAATTTTGAGAACCCTTCCTTTGATTATCACATCATATTGTTTTAAAAACATCTGTGGGGCACTGAATTCTTTTTTTGAACAGTGGTGTCCTGTTATACTTTCTTGTTAATTAATTTGACTTTATGTTTCCCCAGAATTAGTAATTAAGTAATTTAATAAATTTATATGCCGCCCAATCCCGTAGGACTCCGGGCGGCTTACAAAAACAAGATAAAAGTTAAAAAGAGAAAAAGAGAAACAAATTTAAAAACAACACACCATACATTCCGTCTAGATGGGGCTGGACTTACCGTATATACTCGAGTATAGGCCGAGTTTTTCAGTCCACTTTTTGGGCTGAAAAAAGCTGCCTCGGCTTATACTCGAGTCAGTGAAAAATTTGCCCAAATGGAGGAGAAAAAGGGGCGCCCCTTTTTCTCCTCCATTTCGGGACCCAGTGGAAGTTCTCTGCGCGAGGTGAAATGGCTGGCAGCAGCCTCACTCTCCTGCCGTGGCTTCCGTTTCAGTCGCGCAGAGAACTTCCACTCGCTTCCCGGGCTTGTGTTCTGATGAGGGGGAAAGAGAGGACTTTCCTTACGCCCGCATGAGAGCTGGACGTAAGGACTTTACCCCATTGATGAGGCGGGCGGCGCGGATTGTAGCAAGGACGGCCGCCAATCGCAGCCCGATTGCACCAGGGGGTTCCGCTGGTTGAAAGAAACTCCTTCTTTGCACCAAGCGCTTTTCCCTCCCAACTAATTATAACTAATTATATTAATTAGATAGATCAGTGTTTCTCCACCTTGAAGACTTGAAAATATGTGGACTTCAACTCCCAGAATTCTGGGAGTTGAAGTCCACACACTTTCAAGTCTCCAAGGTGGAGAAACACTGAGATAGATGATCCACTGTGTTTATTTTTGGAAAAAAGCGCCTCCTGCTCTGGACTGCCGGGAACGCGATCGCGTCTCTCTCTCTCTCTCTCTTCCCCCCACCCCCGGCTGTTCCCACCCGGGAATGTTCTGGCGGGCTAGGCGGAGGGTGCGTGTGCGTGCATGTGTGTCAAGGGTGGGGAGGCTAAGAGGGTGAGGTGAGATCCTGGCGGGGACCGCATTTCACCCGCCGAGCTTCCTTTTCCCCCGTCTTTTCCTCCGCTCGCCGACTTCCTTTCTCCCGTGGCTGACAGGTGGGTGGGTTTCCCTCCTCCTCCTCCCTGCTGGACGTGGATCTGCGGCGTGGGTGGCCGTCCTTGTTGCCCGCCGGCGG
The DNA here is from genome assembly GCF_009769535.1 of Thamnophis elegans. Lineage (NCBI taxonomy): Eukaryota > Metazoa > Chordata > Lepidosauria > Squamata > Natricidae > Thamnophis > Thamnophis elegans. Next base: position 86,708,451 of record NC_045541.1, read on the forward strand.
CAGGTCGCGGCAAAGAGAGGGAGAGGGAGAGAAATGCCACCGCTCCCCGGCTCGCCTCTTTTTCCCGGGATCGCCGTGATGCTTTGAGTTTTCCTTCTGCGGAGGTAGGGTGGAAAGAAGAAGAAGTGGGGCCCTTCCCCGCTTCTTCTCGGACTACCTAAGCGTTGGGTGCGCTGTCCCCATCTGGGCAAGTAGTGCTGACTCATCAGGTGTCTGGGAACGGGTGGGGCTGAGGAGCGGCTGGGGGTGGGGGGTGTTTTACAAAGGGATGAGGTGGACTGAATTACCCCCTTGTATCTGCTGGCTGCAGCCTTCTGTGTGCAGAGTCCAGACACTGCTGACTCATCAACATGAGGTCACCCATAAGTATGCTCTGCACACACACAGACACACACACAAAAAAAGGAATGGGGGCTAACTAGGGTTAAGGGGAGGAAAGGAAAAAGGGGGACCCAAACAGATAATCTGCTGATTCATCATTTTGGGGGTAGTCAGACTTGACCTCGGATCCCCTTTCTTTCAGCTGTTTTGTCTATAAGCCCTTGTGACAGTTGCTGACCCTTAGCATTACTGTAGCACTGTGTGTATTTATAGGTAGGGAAGAGTGTGAACATGGTAAAAATGGTTTATGGGGTCATTGGGAATCCTTTGGGGAATGAATGGGAGAGCTGCTGGGATGTCCTTATACTCTGTGCACACCGATGCTGACACTCTTGTTTTGGATGGTAAAATTGTAGGTCCTGAAAACCTTAGCTTTATGGGAACACTCCTTCTGTTGTAGTGCATGTTGTCTCTTAGACCAGTGTTTTTCAACCACTGTGCCGTGGCACACTAGTGTGCCGTGACATAGTGAATAGAGAGAGAGAGGATGTGTATAATTAAGGTGACCAGACGTCCCTAGCAAGGCCGTGGGCTGGCAGTAACCGCCGCGGCCAGCTCCCTCCCCCCCCCGACGGTCAAAGGTGTCCCTCTTTACCAATCTGAAAATCTGGTCACCTTAATCATGAGGTGAGTGAAGTATTTCATTGAATACACCGGTATTGTGTGATAATAATTTGTTATCCAGAGCAAATTTTTACAATGGCTACTGTATATTTAATGGGCACAGGCAGGCTGTATATGTTATTCAATGGGCAATGGCAGGCTGTAATTAATGGACACAGGGCAGGTTGTATATTCAATGGGCACAGGCAGGACACTGGTAGAATGTATATTATGAGCCTATGAGTTTTGAAGGATTTTAACTCTTGTGTTTTAGCTTGGTTGCTGAATGAGCTAAGGTTTTTGTACTTTTAAAGTTATTGTTGATACCATATTGTTTTTATTGACCCTCTTTTCCACTTACAGAGCTAGTTTACTGTTTTTCTTTGAAATAAATATTCAAAAACATTATTGGTATCTATTTTTATTTTTGAAATTTACCGGTAGCTGCTGCATTTCCCACCCTAGGCTTATACTCGAGTCAATAACTTTTCCAGTTTTTTGTGGTAAAATTAGGTGCCTCGGCTTATATTCGGATCGACCTATACTCGAGTATATACGGTAGCTAACACAGCCAAAAGCCAATCCATCTGGAGGGCACTATTTTCCACTGTAACATATTTGTTTTATAAATAACCAGATGAAGTTGCAATTGGAAAAAAGTAATTTTAATAAAAGATGTTTTATGAGGCATTTGAAACAGAATGAAAATAAAGCAAATATAACAATTTTGCAAATTTTTTAAGGAAGCCAAAGTTGTATCATAGTCTGATAGCTCACATTACCTATTTTCATCATGTTTTGAAGTGAACTGATTGTACAGTGTTGTTACTCTCCTTTCCACACCATTGGCAGATGAAATGTTGCTGTTTCGTTCTTCACCCAAGCCACTGTCTGGCAGATGCAACATAGACCTCTTCTGACAAGAGTGCAGGTTGACAGACATTGCAGAAGAGCCAGAAGGATGTCTCTGATGCTTTAAACGTAATGTGACATAATGCAGGGTTGAAAAAAACATCATGGGTTAGCCAAAAATCCAAACAGAGATACTTTATCTCTTTTTCAGTGACTGCTTAAATCGCCTAACATTGTGACAGAAATCCAAGGGTTGAATTAAACACTTCAGAAATGAATCGCTATACTCTATTTCTTGCAATAGACAAATGGAACTATAGCTGGCACTTAAAGATACTTGAAAGGATCTATAAAATAGTTTAGAACGTATTAAATGTTTGTGGCAAATGCATTTTTGGTTGTAAATTTCTAATTTCTAGCAATTACTGTAGCTTTGATTAGCTAGAACATTGCAATCTGATTCATACAAGTGCTAAAACATCAAGTGCTGATTCATACAAGTGCTAAAACATCAAAATATCTTTGCTATATATTGTCTTTTTATCAGTAGAAGTAGAAAGGAAAAGGAAAAGAAAGGGAAAAAAAGGAAGGACCCAACAGATCTGAAGAAGAGAATAAAGGAATACATGCTGGGGAATAGAGGTGTAGGTCTAATTATGAATGAAATGGTTAACATTTATGTCAGAAAGTATGAATTTGTGATTTATTTAAGCTGTTGGGAATGCATATGAAAGTAAGAAGCCATATGTTGGTGGTAGCTGCATGTGCTCCAGTAAATGGTGCTAATGGAAAAACCAGGGATGAGTTTTAGGAAAACTTGTGCATTTTTGCAACATTCTGAGCAAGTGCAGGACATTTTGATATCTGCTTACATAAACATCTCTTTGTTTTCTGATTTAAGCAGAAAATAATGCTTACACATTGAAAGGGAATTCATCACAAAGCATGACTGATTTGATCGTTTAAGATGAACAAATAAAAGATTTAGTAAAGGATGCTTGAGTGATGTAATGTGGGACAGATCATAATTTGGTTACAGTATGTCAAGAGTGAAACCTGGAAAAAAGGCTTGAGATAGAATGAAAAGAATTAGGTTACAAAAAACCCCAAGAAATGGGGAATTATGCTAATGGAAGCATGAAAAAGAATGCTGGAAAGAACAATGACATGAAGGAGGCTGTGAGGAAAAGAGCAAGTAAGACAACAATTACAGCAAAAATAAAAGATTGTGTGTATTGGGAAAAACATAACCAAAGAATGTGGAAGAAAAAGTTAAAATTGAAAGAAGGGTAGAAAATGGAAACCTGTTTTGACGGGGGAAAAGCCCATTTTGTTTTGGAAGTAGATGAAGAGGGCTAAACAAGAAACTTCCTGCAAATGAATGGATTTTAAACAAAAAGAGGTATAGTTACTTGAAATGAAATTGAAGTAAGATAAGGTGGAAAGAATATTTTAGAGATTTATATTTAAGGATACATCAAAAATGGAATTAAAATAAGATTATCAATATTAATGTTCAAGAAAAAATGAATGATAGTATAATTGAGTGAGCTTGGCTAGCCTCTATGAAAGTTATTTATCTCATACCTAGGAAACTGGATAAATTAAAAGTCAAGAAGAAAAAGTTCTGCACAGGGATGGTGATTGAAATGAAAGAATAATAATTATTTATGGAGTTCTTTGCATTTATAGTATATATTCTTAGTCATAATAACTAACAATAACTAGCAGAAAACTAACAATCTGAATTGGTTTTTCCACATGTTATCCTTAGTGAAGTGTGCAGACCAGCATCTGCATTTCCTGTGTTGGATGAGGAGAACACATCTTTCTCCTTCTGTCCTGGCCAGGCACTATTGAGAGCATTTTAACAAACTGCATCACTATTTGGTTTGGTGGTAGCAGTGCCTCAAATAGAAAGTCCATACAGAGAGAATGAAGGACAGCCGAGAAGGTTATAGGAAGCTCACTTCCTGTTATTCAGGATACTGCTTATAAATGCTATGGGCTTAGCACTCAAAGCATTGTTAGAGACCCCACATACCCACTTTATGGTCTGTTTCTGTTACTCCCCTCTCGGAGGAGGTTTTGAACTATTTCTAACAGGACTATCAGATTCTGTATCAGCTTTGTTCCCTATGCCATCCATCTGGTAAACTTGCAGGATTCATTTTTCTCACCAAGTACATGTATAATACAAACTAGACTGTGTTCCCTTTCTGTGTCATATATGTAAGTATGTGCATACATTTGCATTTATTTTGTCATGTTTATGTTGTGTATATTGGAGGTGATGACCCTTTGAGAACTGTATGCAAAGAAATTTCATTTTAATGTATGCCGATTAGTATATATTCAAAGTGACAACAAAGTTATTATAAGTTCTTCCAAATTCTAAGTTCATAATGATTTGGAGTCAGATGTATGCAAGTGGAAAAGTTGTTCATGAATTTTTCCTCCATGTTTCTTTTTGTTGCAGCCCTCTATACTCTTTAAGCAATGCTACGTATCCTTTCTTACTGCAAACATCCTGGCATTATGTTACATTACTCCAAGGGTCCTCACAGTGTGCCAAGTCCTTGTATTGAAGGCAGCCATTGAAACCACTGACATCTGTATAAGTCTAGGTCAAAACCGTTTCACGGTTTAATTTGAATTTATTGTCTCAACCACTAACTATATAAATCATTTAGTTTTTAGAAAACTAAAAACATACTTAAATAATTAAGATGGACACTGTTGGGGAGTGGAATGTAGTACTACAGTCAGGTACATTATCTGGCAGTAATAAATCATTATCCCATTTCAGCATGAAATGTGAATCCAGTGACAGAGATGTACTGTAAATATGTTAAGAGTTTAAAATGCATACACTGCCATATTCAATAATGTGATAGTGATACACATATGTGGAATTTTGAGACAATTATTTTTAGCCCTTGCTGAAAGTTTGAAGATTCTTGTTAAAATACTTACATTGTCTTTCCCTGAATCTTCTTTCACATTTATTTTGACTCTTTCCCACAGTGACTGCCACCTTTCTGGGCTGTGGTTTAATTTGTTCTCCAGTCTTTCAATTTCCTAAAAAACGAGCTTCCATAAGATTAAATCTTTCTGTTGTCCCTTCAAACACAGGAGCTACAACCTCTTGCTACAGTTGAAAATGACGATAAGGACTGGAAGTGTTTTTAAAAATACTTACACAGCACAAGTCCAATGCTGTGACCGCAAGATTTTACATTGCCAAAACTAACATTTATCACTTTTTAAAAAAAGAAACAGCACTAAATTATAATAAAAAAAGGAAATGTGACAGATTTATTTAATGTGTTTGCCAAACTGCAATTTATTTCTACTTTTTAAATGGGAATTTGAATTCCCTTATTGCCTCTTATTAGAGCTATTTCCTATGAATAAGCTATAAATGAAATATAATGAAAAATAAAAATAAGACAGAAACATTTTTTTTCTCAAGTGCTCAGGTAGTATGCTTCAGCATCATCATTATCAATCATTCTTCAGCAATATCAGCATTCTTCAGTCTCCCAGGATTTGTTAAAGATACACAGTATTCTTTACTTACAAATATCATTAGATTATTATATATTATTCTAGATCTACTAGACCAGGACTACAAAAAAACCCAAACATATTTCCACTAGCTTGCCCTAATTGTTTTCTGCCATCTATTGGTCCTCTGGATTTTGGCAGTTTAGATTTGACAGCCCAAATTATTTAAGAATTAGAAGAACAGCATTTTTCATTTCACATTTTGATCAAAGGTCAAAGTCTTCAGTTAATCCTTAAGGAATCCTAAATGTGACCTGTATTGTTATTATATTTGCTACAATTATTGACCCAATTTTAAGATTTTAAAGAATTATCAAGTCAATATTGATGTGTAGCAGCCCCCAAGTGTTTTTTCCAGGATGCTCTGTGTTCAACTTGCTTTTCAAAGTGTCTAAAGGTGCATCTATCACTGCTGTAATTAAGTCCATCTACCTTGCTGCTGGTCATCTTTTATTCCACCTTTCCCAGTATGACACATTCTCAAGAAAGGTAGATCATTGCATAATGTATCCAAAATATGATAATTTGAGCTGGTCATTCATGATTTGTTTGCTTTCTTAGCTATTCATAGATTTCTTGAGAGTTTTCTCCAACACCAATAGTTTTCTACTCTGCTTCTTCAAGCTCAGCTTTTCCTTCCAAAGAGTGTTATGGAGAAAGCCACTGACTGCATAATTCTGTTCTCTGTAGACAGATACAGTAGAACCTCTGGTAACGAACGCTTCTAACCACAACCAAATTTGGTTCTGACCAAAATATGCACCTTTTTTTTCATGCCTGATTTCCCCTTCTGTGCCATTTTTTTTGTAAGTGCCAAAATTCCAAAATTAGGTTCAGGTCACAACCAAATTGGTTTGTGACCAAAGTTATGGTCTTGACCAGAGGTTCTACTGTCCAGAGATCACAATATCTGAATATCTTTTCCAAAGCCTTCATGCTGCAAAAGCAACATTGCTCTGTTTAAGTCTAACCTGTTTGGTATATGCATTGTCATGTCATACCATTTGCATGCCAAAAGTGATTGGGCTGCTTTCGTCATTTTAACAAAAGCAGGAAGCCAAGAAAAACTCCAAGTCACAAAATACCAAAATAAGTTCTTCACAATTAATTAAAAGATATTCCAGCAAATTCTTGAATAATGCACATATAAATATTAGTTATGCTGGGGGGGGAATGGCATAATAATAATGGCGTATTTTACTAGAAAATCTATACAGAAAACAGATTTAGTCAGCTGTAATTCAGAAAAAAGTCATTCCTTTTGGGGGCAACCTAGTATTTAATGGAATCATTACTTTAAAAACTGAATAAGGTGGGAGGCAATATAAACAAGACTTCATCAGTTACTGTATTTGTATTGATATGGATATATACTCAGAGAATATATGTACATATAGTATATTATGAGATTTAAGTAATGGTCAATAAAGTAAATGCAGTATTTCCTTGTGGCAGTTTTTAAAATTACTTTAAAAACTGACTCTCTCCCTTCCTCTACATTTTTCTTATCTTGATCTTTTGTTAAATTGAAAACACTGAAAACCAATAATTGAAAAAAAAATAGATGAAGCTACATGAATATATTAAACAGTTACACTTACACTAAATAAGTTGGTGATGGCATCAGGTTGCACTTTAGCCAGGTTATCATAGCATGGCCAGACAATTTTTCTCTTATTGTGGGAAGGTGACATATCCATCTGATCGGTTTCATCCAAGGTACTAAACTTTGCACTTATCATAGTCCAGTCATAACCTGGGCCTGTGGCTAAAGTCTCTTCTGTGTAGTAATCCCATTTCTTAAGGCAGGAAATGCTGACATTTGGTTTTAATACCTGTATAAAAAAGAACCCTTGTAGCTGATAAATGTGATTTGACCCTTCTTCCCTAATGATTTGCCCCTGGCTCAAACCATTTTCCTCAACTTAAATGCAGATAAAGATTTAATCCATTTTAATAGTAGGAAGCAATTCAATACTTTTTTCAGTTTCCTCTTGTGGTTAAGTAGGCAAATTGTTTCCCAATTCAGTTTTAACCCTGGGAATCCCCTCTATTTCCCTCTCCTTTAAATTTTGTGTGCCTAGAACGTATCAAGTTCTTCATGATTTGGCGGGATTCTGCCCTTGCTCAACTTATTCCTGTGAAATGATGCAACATAAGTTGAGTGTGAGTTCCATATTAAAATAATTATGAAACTTATGAATTCAGAAATGTTATTAAAATACAGCATACCAAAAAAAACCCTAGCTTTGCAAATATTTTGGTCCCTTGCAATCAAGTAACATAAAAAATGTGGGACAATCATTGCCTTTATTTCAAAGTATGCCAACATTCAACAACACCATCCTAATAACATTAGCATCAAGACCATTCAATTACAATAGACACCACCACTTAAAACTGTGTATCCCAGGTAGCCCTCTTAAATGCTTAGCTAGTTTTATATGTTGCTACCTCAGTAAACTACAGTCATATATAACTATTACACAGGCATATTTGGGCATATTCTTTGAAGTAAAAATTAGAGACAAGTAGATCTTCATAGCGATTTAAAAAAACCCTTGAAGGAAAGAAAAATCATATGTAGTTCTCCCCAAACCAAACTAGCCAGTCCTGTTTGGCTCTGGACATACAATTAACAAGCTGTCTTTGTGAAGCAAGGGTACTTTGCAACACTTGAGCTTACCCTTAAAAAATAAATAAATTTGCTATTATAATATAATTTTCGTCCAGTAATAAGACTATCACAGCAATTATATATCAAAAAAATGGTCATATCTACCAAATCACAAAATCCTTAAAATAACAAGAAGATTCATAAAAATACACACTAACCAGACTCATTGGCTATAGTCTTTAGATCCCTGCATCTGAAAAACTACTGTCTAGACAGCATGGTAATTCTGAAAACTGGTTGTATACCTCTGTTTCAAGGGGCATGTACAGATAATTGAAGAAAACCGGACTCCTTTTGTGTATCTTGTCAATGCAGTCCCAAATGCAAATTCCCTTTTTGCCATGTTTTTCTCCTTTATCTTCAAATAATGTTCCTTAAAATGATAAAATGTAATGTAATTAGAAGGACACAACCTTAGATTTGGATGGCATGAATAATTGTGGTACAATATTTAAGTTAGATGTGCCACTTTGAGAATATAGAATAGAGACAAATCCAGAATGTGCCTGAAAATATATCTGTGGCTTTCAGCCAAGAAGCATTTTATAAGTGACACATAGTAGGCAAACACTATGTATGGCTAACTATCATGAGATACTAGAATTTTGTCAAGGAGATTACAAACTAAAATTAAGAGAACTAGTGGCAAAAATATTGACTAGAAGCTATTTGGATTGGGAATTTAGGAAGAGTTTAAAAAAGCAAAATAACTGAAATCATCACAAGAATTCCGTGTTTTAAAATCAAAACACAATATGATTCAATAATAATTTATTGATTAGTCAAGGAACCATAAGAAATAAAAGTGGTAAAATCAAATAAAAAAAAATTAGAGAAATGGCAGAACTCACTGTATGAAAGTTACACAGCTCTGATGTCCTCCACTGAAATTATGCTGGGATGGATTTTAATTATGATAGTTGTTTGGTTCTGATATAATATTTTAATGACTTTTTATTCTAATTACTTTTATGCTATTTTATTGAAGAAAAAAAAATCAGAGAATAGCTTTTTTTAAATATTTAGGACAAATTTAAATTTAAATATTTGTACAAATACCTCCTATGTATACTTAGATATGCTTAACCAATTATCTGTGAAAAGGATGAAAACATCTTTAGATTTTTACTATCTAATAGTGTTACTAGCTGCATTTTTATAGATTAAGCTTATTGTATAAGTGATTTGACTCAGACACCCATCTATAAAAATGCAAGAGCAAAGAATAAAAATATATTGCTAAAGATATTTCTTTTGGGGTATTTTATTAACTATAAATTGGTTATGATTTGACTGTGCAAAATCTATATCTAATATATGTATACCTTTTCTGTTTTCAAACTATGCTTCCTAAAATTATGGTAATTTCCAAAATTACCTTTGACTAAGAGAGAGAGAATATACATGTTTTGGAAACACAGCTAATTTGCTCTTGAAACCATTGTTACATATCCAGAAACCTGCTCCCTGCAGGGCTGTCTGAGCAAATCAGCACTGCTGCTACCAACTTGCTCACAGTTCCACACTATCAGAAAACCCTCAACAACACTTTCTGCTATCATCTCTATTCATCAGGTGTCTGTAACATACAATTGCAAAAATTCCATCCCAGATTCCCAATTTGCCTCAGTGCTATTACAATAAACAAATAAACATGCCAGTTTGTAGATAAGTAAGCCTCCATACTCTGTTATTGTAATGAAATAGTAATCAATTGCTAGGAACCATTAAATGATACTTTTTCAATTTCTGAAAATACTGATGGAATTTTGAAAGACCGTTTAATGAAAAATAACATGCTAATTTTTTTAAAAAAAAGCTGTACACCACTCAGAGGTGCTCTGTGAATGAAGTGGGCAATCACTAAATCCAATAAACAAAATAAATATACACATTTACTCTATAAATTTTCCTCTAGCAATTGGACTAGAAGACCTCCAAGGTTCCTTCTAACTCTATTCTTCTATTATTATTCAATACAAAGCAGATGTCAGTGATATTATTTCAATCCATTTCTGATGAAAACCTTTAAAATTAATAAAATAGCAGCCAAATTAATACTGGTCAACTTGAGATCCATACCGTGTTCCAGTCTTTCATAGTCTGAGTCCAACAGGAATGTTTTAAATCGATTGGAAACATAATGAAATGCTAAGAACTTCAAGTAATACTGATTGAATTCAAACTCTGTTGGATACTGGCTGTGAATCTGAAATTTATAAAAACAAAAACAATGGTCATAACTTTATTTTTTACCAAGGGCAAAGTCAGCAAATTATATTATTTCATCTTTTTTAGCTCTTAAGTATCTTTTTTAACAGCAAGATTAAAATAATTTATGTTTCCCACATAGAGGTAGATACAGATACAGACTTTTCTATTGCCTTTCCCATGGAGATCTATTTTGTTACTCATTCCTACATTGCTTTAGAAAGATGTCAAGATTCATTTTTTTCACAGAGCTTTTGCCAGTTTGTGTTGTCCAAGTTATATGAAATTAGTACTAATCTTTGCTTTATTTTCATTTTATTTTATGATTTTATAGATGCATTGTGATTCAGTTTCTTATTCTATAATTTTGATTGGATGTTTTATATTATTACATTGTAAACCTGCTATGAGGCACAGAGATTTAGTGACATCTAAGATAAATAAATAAATAAACTCAGGCACTGAGGCATATAACAGATAACTTACACATAATTTCTCCTGTATTAGTGAACAAGCAATCAGAAGAGTTTTTAAGACCAAGGAAAGATCTGTACGGTGAAACATACATTTCTTGGCTCTACCCACAGAAGATTGCTAGATTCACTTTTATAAGAGAGTTTTAGAACAGACTGCAGAAATTCTGTGGTTAGTGGGTATTTGGTGATGCAAATGTAATGGGAAAAATAAAATTTAGTAGCATTCTTTGAACTGTACCAGTCTTCCTATCTTACCTACAAAATACACATGTAGTGGATAAAATAATAGTTATAACATATGTTCTCCATTTTGATGTTTGGAAAATGAAAGGGAGAACAGTTGAAGGAATAATGTCTATTTTTATATTGATTTTATGCAAATAGTATTATTCCCGCAAGATTAAGCAATCACTAGAACTATAGGAGAAAGTGAGAGAAGCATCATTTATAATATGACATTATTGACACTAAAGTTGTCTTCCTAGAAATAACTGGATAATCTACCAGATGTTGCTATTGTGAAATAACGATTCACATTAATAATTCACTTGACACCTGGAGATATTGGCATAAACAATGGCTATTTAAAAGATGATGCATTTCTAATTTAAGCACCACAACCTCCTATGTACTCTCTAGGCAAAATAAGGACAATTGCTTTTCAATCACATGAAAAGATTCATTTGTTAAATCTTCAGTTATTGCTCTTGGTTGTTTGAATGTAGTACTCTTATGAATTTATACTGCATATCTAAAATTAGTCAAATCTAAAATTAGCTTTCCAAATATATATTTGTACAACTTCAAGCACATGAAGAAATAAAGGATATTTATTCCAAAAATACTTGCAGAGCAAAACATTTTTATTTCAGCATAATTATGAAAGTTGATAAGATTAGAAAAAACCTTCACAGAAAATAACTTTATATATGCAATATATGTTTTCCATATTCTAGATTTCAGCTGCAATAGATTTCTATTGCTATTGTGTCAATTAACTGACTTAAAAAGCACCTGCATGGGCCATGTTAGAAATATACTGAACTGTGTTGACATGAAATATTTTTTTAAACACCAATGAGATGTACATGAATTCATAAAACTTACACCGATGTTATCTATTCTTATTGCATCAAGCTATCCTTCCAAATTTATGACTCATTGAACTGTTTGATGGAGAGGGAGGGATTTAAATTGCCTGAAAATGATATGGAGAGGATAAAACAGATTACCTTCTCCCAACTGTTCTATAAGCCAAAATTTAGGATGAGGATGTGTCCACTTGCTAAGGAATGCAAGATTGGGAAAATATATAGTGGTTATAACTTCATTTTCATAACTGCTGAAGTCAATTAAAAGATAAAGGTTTGTCCTGTCCAGTTGTGTCTGAATCTAGGGACCAGTGCTCATCTCTGACAACTTGCTTCAAGCACTCTACTATCATCCCAGTGCCTAAGAAACCTTTCATCAAGGAGATGAATTACTACAAACCGGTTGCTTTGACATCATAATTATGAAAACCTTTGAAAGGCTAGTCCTGACCCACCTGAAACCCATCATAGATCCACTGTTAGATCCCTTGCAATTTGCCAACTCTAGCAAATAGATTGACAGATGATGCTCTTAATATAGCACTGCACTACATATTATAACATCTTGAATCTCCAAGGGCCTATGCAAGGGTCCTTTTTGTAGATATCAGCTCGGCATTCAATACCATAATTCCAGATATTCTTCTTTTCACTAAACTGACACAGCTAGCTGTACCTGACCACACTTGTAAGTGGCTCATAAGCTTTCTAACAGATAGGAAACAGCAGGTGAAGCTAGGCAAAATCACATTAGATACTTGTACAATTAGCACAGGTCCCCCGCCACAAGGGCTGTGTGTTCTCTTTCTATACCAACCACTGCATCTGAAATAATCCCTCTGTTAAATTACTGAAGTTTGCAGATGATACAACAGTGATTTTAGTCTCATTCAAGACAACAAATCTGCATACAGATAGGAAGTTGTACAACTGGCCCTGTGGTGCAGCCAGAACAATCTTGAACTGAATACAATCAAAACTATACAGATTATAGCAGATTTTAGGATAAGCCCTCTATTCTACAGCTTTTACAATACTAGACAACATAGTATCAACAGTAGGGTTCATCATGTTTCTAAGTTCTATAATAACTCAGAACTTAAAATGGATGACTAACATCAAAAACATCATTAAAAACCAACAAAGAATGTTCTTCCTGTGCCAACTCAGAAAACTCAGACTGCCCAAGGAGCTGCTGATACAGTTCTACAAAGAAATTATTGAGTCTGTCATTTGCACCTCTATATCTCTCTGGTTTGGCACAGCAATCACACAGGAAAGGTACAGATTTCAACAGATAGTTAGGACTGCAGAAAAAATAATTGCAACCAGCCTGCCTTCCATTGAGGACCTGTATACTGCACAAGCCAAAAAGAGGCTGTGAAACTATCTACAGACCCCTCAGATCTTGGACATAAACTGTTTCAACTTCTTCCCTTAAGTTGACACTATAGGGCATTGCATGCCAAAACAACCAGACACAAAGATACCTCCTGCCCCCTCTGCTAAACAACTAATTCCCATAACACTGTCATGCCCTGGGATGTCAAGCCACCTAGTAGAGTTGTATTATTATTACTATTATCCTTCTGATCTTTGGCTATTTCCTTAACTTTTTATGACTATAACTTCGTTTTTTATATCTCACAATTTATGTTGATTGCTTTTAGGTAGTATCCTATTATGATTTACATTGATTATTTAGTATCCTATGACTATCACTGAGTGTTGTATCTAATGATTTTTCAGATTGTGTTTTATGATTATGACCATGATTTATCACTTGTTACTTGTATGTACGCTCAGATCTTATGGACTGGAGACAAATTTCTTGTATGTCCAATCACACTTGGCCAATAAAGAATTCTATTCTATTCTGTTTCTTATCCAAAGGAGCCAATGTTGTCTGAAGACATTTCCACGATCAGGTGGCTAGCATGATTATACACCGAGACACAGGGAATTTCTTCTGTTCAATCATGTCTGATTCTTCAAGATTACCTGGACAAGTATCTGCAGGGTTTTTTTTGGCAAGAATTTATAGAAGTGGTTTGCCACTGACTTCTTTCTAAGACTGAGAGAAAATGTCTATAGGGTCCTTGCTTGTCTTTGAGTTTGGTGGTTTTCTTGCAGATATTTTATTACCAAACTATGCAACATCATCAGTGCTAATGCTAGAACCCACAGATCAACCCTGATCTACACACATTCTCTTTTAATGACAGAAAGTAACTAACTCAAGGTCACCCAGCTGGCTTTATGCTTAATGTGGAAGTAATGATCTCCCAGTTCCTAGCCTTATGCCTTAACCGCTACACCAAATTGGCTCTCAATTTCTGTATTATAAACAATTAAAATTCAGGTTATGATTTTTATAAACAAATAAACATCCACTATGTACATGCTCCTTTATTTAGGCTTACCTGGTGTACACAATCCAAGAACTGCAGAAAAATGGGTGCAAATCCACTTCCTTGACAATTAAGAGTTAAGTTACTGCGCTGGCTGAATTTATGACCAAAAGATAACCATTCTTTCTCTATTAGCATTCTGAATCCTTCAAGCGTTCGATAGAATGGATCACTGAGTAATTGCACAAGAGACACAACCTAGGCCACAAAATGATACTGGTATGTTAATCGGAATGCCTTTTATATACACACCCAAATATACATTTTATTTCTATCTACCATTAGGATGAGGTTTTTCTGTTTAGATATAAATGTAAATGTACTATCTACTTTCGGGACATTGGAACTACTTAACTGCAGTGCATTATTTATAGTGAAAAATTAGTTCACAACTGCTACATGAAGATTAACCCCAAGCTTCTAGTGCTGCAGTGTGGTAGTGGATACAATACAGTACTGCAGGCTACTTCTGCTGATGGCTGCCAGCAGTTTGGCACATCGAATCTCACCAGGTTCAAGGTTGACTTAGCCTTCCATCCTTCCGAGGTAGATAAAATGAGGTTCCAGATTGTTGGGGGCAATATGCTGACTCTGTAAACTGCTTAGAGAGGGCTGTAAAGTACTGTGAAGCGGTATATAAGTTTAGATGCTATTGCTAAGCATTACCCAAACTCTTACACCATGAGAAATGTTATCTGGCCAAAGTTGAGTATGGTAGTGAAAGAGTTAAGGGCCTGGTAGTACAGGAAAATCTTTTGCGGTGTTCTCTTTCTCTTGGTGTTCTAAGCACATGCTTATTTTGTTTAATGGTTAATTCAGGGTTGAATTACAGTATAGACATATTTTTTATGGAAATCTGGAAACTTTTAATTTAAAGATGAAACAAATTTTAAACTGATATTTGAAAATAGTACAATCATGTTAATTTTGTTTGTTTGTTTGTTCCACACGATAACAATTTCTTACCTCCAGTTTTTAATCAGAAAATCATCTTTAATAGAATTATATGCGAAGAATATTTGCAGATATGAAGGTATGAGAGAGATTGCTTTTTGGGGGCCTTACTACATCCTATTTAAAACAACTGTGGAAACTGTACTTCAGTTTATGAAGAGGAGCAATGAATTCTAGAGATGAAGCTAAAATTCTCTAGAAAAGTGTTCACAGGATATTTTTTTGAATGATGGATTTTTAAAGGAAGTTTTGTGTATTCTCAGAATGGGTTCAGGATATAATTGAGCTTTCAATATAAAACACTTTGATCAAGCTAACCCACTCTCACTAGAGGGGACTGGCTCCCTTTGCTAATGGAAAGCATTTCTCTGCAGCAGCAAAAGGAATTTTTGTTCACTTCCCTTTCATATTACATCCCCTGTCCAAATATACTCCAGGTCTCTCTCACTTTGCCTGCTATACATAATAACTGACCTGCGCTGTGATATCCCAGCCATCTTCCAGACAAACTAAAACTGAAGAACCATTTTCAAGTAGCTCTGATATGACAACACCCAACTGTATTACTCTGTGAAGCTATACAAAACATAAAGGAAACAAATTACTAAAATGAATGATAGTTTATACAATGACTAATAAAATATGTTTTTATTAAAACTATTGAAAATATTAGATACTCAGTTTGTATCAGGTCTTATTGAACTAATAGATTATAAAGTTTAAAACAAAAGAACAAAATGAAGAATTAAGTACAGTGTCATTTCCCCCCTCATTTGCACCCATATATGAATTAGTAGTTCTAGGCCTCATGACTAGAGGGAACATCTTTTTTCCTATTAAATGAAAATGCTTACAGAACACTAAATAATATAGGTATCCTTTCATTGTTCCATAAAGTAGTTTTATGGATCAAATGCTTTAGTTAAAGTTTGTCTTAAGACTGAAGATTTAATGAATACATTTATATCATTTTCTTTGCAATAATATACAAGTGGCTGATCAATGCCTTCTTTCAGGATTTTTTTTAAATCTTACAAATCTAGTTTTACAATTTCAATTTTCTGATGGTCTTCCATTTAAGTATTAAGCAGATTTGGCACTTCTTAGTTTTCTGAGAGCAACCAGAATTAGCCAGGTGCTGTTCTCTTTTGATATCTAATTCAGTCATAATTTTTTCAAGCACAATTGGCTCTCAAACTATATTGTAGCATATATTTCAAACCCAATTGGCTGTCAAACTATATTGTAGCATGTTATATGTTTTACAAAAGCTTCTTGAAAGACCGCCTGCTGCCAATTACCTCCCACAGACCCATTAGATCTCACAGGGTTGGCCTCCTCCGGGTTCCATTTACTAGCCAATGCCATCTGGCTACTACCCGGGGGAGGGCCTTCTCTGTGGCAGCTCCGGCCCTCTGGAACGAACTCCCCGCAGGGATTCGGACCCTCACCTCTCTCCAGGCCTTCCGAAAAGCCATCAAAACCTGGCTTTGCCGGCAGGCCTGGGGGTGATGAGTTCCCCCCCCTCTCGACTTGTATGGTTGTGTGACTCTTGCTTATTTTAATTATCTGTATTTCGTTTTTATGTTCCCCCTTTTCCCCTTTTGAATTGTTCGCCGCCCTGAGTCCTCCCGGAGAAGGGCGGCATACAAATAATAAAATTCAATTCAATTCAATTCTGTTACAAAACATGATATATAGATTCTAGGAATTAAATTCCACAATACAATTCATTGCATTGTCAATCTCCTTTAGAAAATAAGTGGCTAATTATCTTGTAACAGTGGATATAAAACCAACTTAAAATATTTAGATACAAATCATTATCAAGAAAGACACTCTATTCAGTTTCAATATACCTGTGCTATGTACCTGACGTAGCCAATAATATAGTGATGAGGTATTTACTATAGGATAATCTATGATAATAGTTTATTAAACTGAATTTCTTTTGTTAAAAGTAGAAAATGGAAAATGACTTCAAGAGAAATTTAAATTATTATAGCCAAATGCAACATTTTATGGCTGATTGTGATTAAGTGAGTATCTCAGTGGTTAAATCCATTTTGCCATTGTATAAATATTCACTGATGGATGTTTATTTGTCTCCATAGAAATACAGATTTTATTTAATGCAGAAAAAAATGAAGAAAGAAATTTTTTTTTGTTACAGAATCAAAATAGCCTTGGTTTTCCCTCAGAAACCACAAGCATTTATGATTGCCCCATATCACCTTACCTGAGGGAACCATTCAGACTCTCCAAGAGCTTTAAGGAATGTTATTTCAGAATCTGCTGGAATATTGCTAGGAACACAAGCACTCATGAGTCTTTTAAAACTAGTTTTCACTTGCCGGATGTCACTGAATTCAACTGGAACAAATTCACAATTTAAAGCAAAATCAAGTTTGAAGCCCTGTGGACAAAGAAGGCATTTATTTATGCTATTCGTTTTAAACATACACTTAAACTATTTATTAAGGAATTTAATTTTCCTATCCCATTTTTTTTGGATGAAGTTAACATTTTTTCTGAGACCTGAAATAACATGGTATTACTAGATATAGTATATATCTTACATAATTTTCTTTGTATGACCTCATGACCCAGAATCCTCCTTTTGATCTATTTTGCTGTAATATGATGACAGTACAAATTTTTTTTAGATCCTTGTATAAAAATTACAATGTAATACAATGTAATGCAGACTGCGGCTTTTCTCTCTCCTGGAATCTAATTAGAATAATATGAAAAATGGTAATGAAAAGTCCACATTTTTGGACTTTCCCTTTTTATGATAGCCTAGGAAAGGGGTTTTGGATACTAATAATTGATGTTACTGAACATAAAAGTGCTGTTTAGATTTGAGAGGTTCTGAATTCCTCAATTTATGTGTCTTTGTTGGGACACCACTTTAAATGTCGCAGGACCATTTTGCTACGCATATATGATGTATATAATAATTAATATTATATACAATTCATATAGTTTAGATCAAAAGCTGGCTGAAAACCAACCTGTGCTTTAAAATCACCACTAGATTTCAATTTTAGAAGTTTTATGGCATTTGCTGCTGTTATACATTTGACTCTATTTTACTTGGCTTATTTAACAATGATTTAAAGTACTTTTAAAATTTGGTACTGAATCTACCATTTTGTGTTGTAAGCTTATGAAAACCACGGTCCTGAAATACTATCATGAAATATGTTAAATGAATAAATACATCATGAATAAGTAAATACAATCAAAGTCAGATCTTCCAGTCATATGTAAACATGATATTTATTTAGTTAGGTAAGCCCAAACATGGGTGAACACTCAACTCAATATCCATCTCACTGAAAAGAATGGACTGTGACAAATAGTCTTTAATTTTAACAGAGTAAAATAACTCAATTAAAACTAATAATGAAATTACATTGTTAGGCTCCAGGTATCAACACATTGTTCTCAGTAATCACTGTCTAGTGGGGGGCAGGTTTGCACACATTATGTTCTAATGCAGGGATGGGCAATCTGAGTTCCCCAAGTCACATGAAACTTGCAGGGTTCTATTCATGTATTCTCCAGTACCTCAAGACTGGATTGACAAATTTTGATGATACCATTTTAGGCCTTTAGAGAGGTTATTCAGTGATGCTTCTTAGTGCCTTCCAGCTCCCTTTCTTTCTGATTCTGCTGCTTCTAATAACGCACTGAGTATATCTTGAAAGACTCGACACAATCCTTGTGCCTATGCTATTTCAGTTGAGATCCTGCAGTCTAGAACAACTGTGAGATTTAAAACCTATTGAAATCAAGAGTGTACCAATGTGCACAGTTCACTGCTCTGGTGCATTCCAGTTAAAAACAAGTCCTAATATTATTTCACCCAAAGCCTAGAAGTGTATATGGAAAACAGACATACTCTGAGTTGAGATTTTTCTCCAAATATATAAAGAGCAGCTTGGCGCTTGAGGAGTCGGTTCTGCAAATAGGCACTGCTGCTGGTATATGAAGGTGAACCATCTTTTCCAGCTAATCTTGCACCCACATCAAGGAATGGCATCTGAGTGCTGATAAATCGACCACTAGAACGAAGACTGGCCCACACACCTTCATAAAAATTTTAAAAAGTTATGAAATATTTTGTATTTTCACATACATGAGCTTTTTTTAAATTAAATTTATATGCTGCCTCCCAATGACCCTGGGCAGTTGCAAATGTCCTATGTATATTTTACTTTGAAACACATTTGCACCACTATTATAATCAGTTACATTAAACACATATTTAATGTAATCTGTTCTGAATTGATAATCATGATTCACCATAATAATCACATTCAAATCATCTCATGTTTAATACTTTATGAAGCTACTTTTCTGTATCTTCAGCTCGCTATAGACATTGTATAATCACATTACATAGAAACAGTGTGAGCTTCTATTTAAGTGAGGTACATTAATTTGCATTGGGATTAGAGAACAGGAAAAAGCACTTACTAATTAAAATGTTGTTGTTGACATATATGCATTAAAAAACCACTTCCTGTATTACTACTAACATTAGTACATTGAAGTGGGGCCATGTGATTTCCTATTCCTTTTGCATCGAGACGGAAATTAATCATGTGATCTGAGCAATCTAGCTGATGCCAGAAATATACTACCATTATGGTGCAATTGGTCATTACTTATAATAGAGATAAGCGGATTCTACTGTTTCCCATCAATGGTTCTTCAGATTTTTTGGCCCCAGAAAACTGTCATGTAATGTAACACGCTCTTTGAGAACAGCAAGTGCATTAAAATATAAATCATGTTTGGTCTGAAGGTCATTGCTTTCTATGGCTTTATTGACAACATTAATAATGCAGCTTGAGAATTCCAGATCAACTGATATTATTACTGAAAAACTGTATTATAGCAATTGATATGATTAAAAAATAACGAAATGTTGCCGTGCAAATATTGCTGATAGGAATTGTCCCACCTACATACAAAGCCCCAATGACTTTTAGTGATGAAACTGAAGGTGGTAAACTATAATTTGAAGTAATCTCTGAAATAAGGAAAACGGTATGCAATCTTTATTATTATTATTACTAATAAATAATTAAATAATCAGTTGCCATTCAAGACTCAGAGCATTAGCTGACAAAGTGATCACATTATATCTTTTTTCTAACAAGAAAGAAATCTGAAATAAAGCATCAGTTCCCCTTTTGCCATTATTAAAACAGGGCTTGATTATACCTTGCACTACATAAAAAGCGATGATTGCAGATTGAAAAGCACATGCAGATTACCACATTAGCCAGTGATAGGTTACAGTGATTAAAGGACATATAGATAACTTTCAAATCTCTTGCGATCATAAGATAATATTTAAAACAAGCGAATGGATATATGCATTATTTTATCTTACAATTTAAACATGTATTCCCTTTTTAACAACCATTAGTATTTATGTGAACAGGAGTACTTGTGTAACAAAATTCCTTCATGATTTAGTTTTTGGTAAGTGATCTGAGGATAATTCTATCTTTTTGCAATAAAAATAATGGTTATGGGTCTATGAATCACTCCATAGTATATTATAGCAAGAAGATGGCCTGGCAATTATATTTCATGCCTAAGCAAACCAACCTAGTTTCTTTAAGGTGCATTGATATACTTCATAAAAGAGAGGGGAAAATTTAGATTCTTTCTAATTTGGAATTTGTTTGAAACATTTATCTCTGTACCCAACCACTGGAGGTTATCAGTAAGGACAGGAAGAAAAGGAAAAGCAATGGGGCGGACATTGCAATAAAGCAGTGAATCACAGCATATTGAACAGCATATTGAACAGAAAAAAAAAGATTACTTCTATATTTCTACTGCTTTGATTATGATAAAAACAATTGCTTGTAACATTTGAGTTTTAACAGCTAGCATCAAGAATTCAATCACTAAATCAAGCTGCAAGAAGAAAAATATAGATCAGCTGCAATATAGACTAACATTTATGGGCACTGCAGTAGCTGCAGTGACAGTAAATTATACCAATTGGAAGAAAAAAAACAATTCTGGAAAAATGTATCAGTTTCAAAATTCACAATTTATCACTATTTATTTTTATTGGTAGAAGAATAAAATCAATGCAGGGTGGAAAACCAAACAAATTTATCTCTATATCTCTTTATTTCAAGGACCATGCAAAGCATGTGTTTGTGCAATCAAATTATTAACATGCAAAATTTTTGTTTGGTTGAGCCTATTGTATAGCACTAATACACTGAATATTAAACATAATATCTAGTCTTACAGTATTAAACTGATTAAATCATTCTATATAATGGAGCTGTATATTTAAATTGAAATTCACTGAAATGCCTTCTGATACTTAAGAAAAAGCATTTTAGCTTTGATTTTATTTTTTCTAAAGAAACAAGCATTAAACAATTTGAGAGCAACAAGAAATGTTATTCATTTTAAAACATTTTATTCTCTTTCAAATATTGACTTAATGTTAAAAAATAAAGACTGTTTATAACTGACCAAGAATGTAATTCATGTATGATGCTTCTGCTAACTAAGGCAGTTTTCTTCTGTTTTTGTATTCTTTATAATTCTATATGATCAAGACAGGGAACATATTAAAAATGGCTACCTTCCATTCATCTAAATGGCAATTGGGACCAATTGACATAGATATTACATCATTCAAGAGTATTCATTTGGCATTTAATTGAACTTAATTGTGCTGATAGTTGTAATCACTCTAAATACAGCTTCCTTGCTTATGGTTCTGACTTTTTTCCTTGAGATCTCCAAGAAATGGAGTGCTTTTATATGAAACCTACATTATACAGTCAGCTAATATACCCATTCTTCTTAAAGTAAGATAACAAATAAATATTAATACTATAATGAATGTTTTGAAAAGATATTTCATCCCAAAATACAAAAACGTTGCCAAGAAAGTTCTAAATTAAATACAAGGCTGAATTCACAGTTACCGTTACAGTAAAGTGCTTCTTTTTGGTATTCCTTGCATTATGGAGGTAAATTGTCATGTAAAAGAAGAAAAAAAATGAATATATTTTGTTTCTATCCCTAGCATGTTTTATTATTATATTAAGATTTTATGAGAGCAATGACTGGAATCGACATTATGTAATTACATAGGAGGAAAGCTATTGCTATCCTAGATTTATTTTTAGGGGAAACCTAAATATTTTCTGGACTGCTTACAGAATAAATCTAGGCAAGTTTTTGGTGACTTTGGCAACTACATTCTTCCAATATGATGCGTATGAATCTCTTACATGCTGTCATAAGCATTCTAACCACATCATTACACCTCATCTATCCCAAATTAAATAAATTTGA
Source organism: Thamnophis elegans (assembly GCF_009769535.1). NCBI lineage: Eukaryota > Metazoa > Chordata > Lepidosauria > Squamata > Natricidae > Thamnophis > Thamnophis elegans. The sequence continues at coordinate 86,731,039 of NC_045541.1, forward strand.
CTTCCAAATTCAGCACTGTCCCTAATTTGTTATATTAAAGGTAATAAAAAAAAGGGAGACTGATATCTACTGGCAGATCCCTAGGTGAGTTGCAATAGGGGAGCAAATAATTTTAATTCCTATCAATAGCAAAACCAACAACCACAAACAGCTATTGCTTTCTAAATTAGGAATCCACAATGAAAGAGTAGCCAGATGTGATTTGTGAAACACTGATAATTTTGAGTTCAGTTTAATTCTAACAACTCTGGAGGCATTTTGTTCTTTAAGTGTCAGTCTTAACAAGTAAAACTTTTTTCATAAGCCTATTGTTTCTTGTCACTTGATCTACCACACATGATAAGATACAAATTTTACAATATTGTCACAATAAGGGATATATTGTATTTTAAAAGGACTTCTTCCATTAGTTTCTAATCTATTCATTATTAAAACATTATCATCTATAGTGGATTTAGATAGAAGTTACTTTCAGTTGAATTATATCTTTTCCCCAGTCAAATCCTGGTCATTTTACATTATCCCTTTATCAAAAGCATATTCCTGCAATTTGAAGAGCATCTTTAGGGACAGAGTATCCTATTATGTTGATTACATACCCCTCAGAATCTGCAGTGGCTGTGCAATCAATGCAACAAAACTGATGTTTCAAAGCAATGTTCAGAAAAAAGTTTGTTATAATATTTTATTATATTTACTAATTCTGCTGTGGGTAGACATTCTCATTTCAATATATAGCATTAATATCTATACATAAAATCTGTTTCAGTATTAAACATCTTGACTGAATAGTTGAGTTCTACAGGGAATTAAAATTTATTACTTTAATGATCTACATTTGAGAATGTGTAGAAAAGAACAGCTGATGGAAGCCATGTTATTCTATTCTATGAAAACACTGTCCTGGGATGCTCCATATGTAGTTTCATATTCTGTGCATGTGGTCAAATATTGAAAGTGTAAGTAATATACGAGTAAATGTTATAACAGGTGGCCCACCTAGCATTCCACCTAAAATACACTCTTGATGGCATCTCCCATCTGATAAAATGTCCACATCTGAAATCTAGAAAACATAATTGTTACCAGTCCTTACTGCTGATGCAAAAAAACTCACCCCCAAATGACAAGAATTACATGCATATTTATATGCATGTGCAATCCTTATTTCAAAATGCAAGGTCTTGCATTGATATGCAGATCAGGCAATTTTTATAAAAAGCTATAATTCATGTGTGTATAATGCAATCAAGTGAGGCAAAATGCAAGAATCACCCTTACATCCATGGGTAGGCTTTGAACTAGTCTTACTAACCTCCTCGAGCAAAGCTATTGGATAGATTTACATCCAAATGTCCTGGCACTACCTGCTTAAACACAGTAGACATTCTTGAAGCCCTCCTTTCAGTGCCTAAAGTCAGTCAAAAAGAATGGAGAGATTAAAAGTAGAATATCATTCAAGTTGACACATTACCTACATATTACCCTAACTTGAACCCTATATTTGAAAACAATGACACATATATAGAAATATTCTGTCAATGGTTCATTTATCTAACTGCTGCCACTTTCCCACATTTAAGAGACATTACACGTAATTAGAAATAGCAAGTATACATTTGCAGCATCACAGGAAGTTAGGCATGGCTAACACAATCGAAGTATTTAACAACAAATGAAGCAAAGCATGCACAATTGGTGACAGGGTTATGTTATGAAAAAGCCAGAATTTTGATACAACTGATTTCACCAACTGATTAAGCCAAATGGACAAACTTGGCAAGTTGCATGCTCCTGTATCTAAAACAGCAGCGTTACCTTTGTTTGAACCCTACAGGTTTCATCACATGACAACTGAAATAGAATATTAATGCATTTCTTAATGGCTTTATCCAGACCTATTCTGCAAAAAGCATATCACATTTTAACCTTTCACCTTCAAGATATATTTACCATATATGTACTGTATGTTGATAAAGCTGTGTTAAGCATTTCAAATTGCTTGTAAATTTGTAATAGACCTAAAGTCCTGTACATTTGTTCACATATGTGGCATAGAATCTCACTAGCTAGAAATTTTACTTCAGTTCAAAGTACTTTACTTTTATATACTGCCATTAATATGAAAAGTATACTTGCAAAAATTCCAGAGACAAATCAGCCAACTAGGCAATGATTTATTAAGGCAATGAGAGATTATAATGTGAAAATTAAATTCGAAGAAAGATTATTATAAACATAACATTTTCTGTTTAAATGTTGGATTTTAACCAAGCTATCCCAAAGGATCATATTACCTGGGGATAAAGCAATTGCTGGTCTGATGGTAAGAGTATTATTGCCATTCAATTTACAATGGACAGAAATTGCATTCAGTAAGGCTTGAAGGTATTTTTCTTGTTCTATGCTGCTTGATGACTCAAGTGATGTAGGAGCTATGCAAACAAATGCAGGAAACAGATTATACCCTTGATTTATACAGCACATTTCACTTCTCTGAAATGAAAACAGCATTCAATTGATGTGTTTATTTATTTGTCTTAAATCTGCTCTTCTGATTATGGGCAGATAAAATAAATATAACTATTCAAATTAAAAATAAAATTTAATAAATATAAACTAAATACAATATAACGTCATACCTCCCATCATGGATAAGACGTACAACCATCTATCACTGTGAAAGTCATATGAGGCAATTTAAGCATTATGCTTGCAGATGAAATCAAAACTACTGTATTAATGAAGAGCTGCTTCTAAAATATCCCTATGAAGATACCTTTACCATTTCAGTATTGGTAGCTACTGTATAATGTTGCTTGTAGATATACAAGCATTTTCTGCTCTTCCATATATTGTTCTCCCACTGGCCCACTCATATGAGCATGAATAACAGAGCTGTGCAATGCATGCTCTGAAAAAGATTCAGAGGAATACTTTGGACTCATGGAAGCATAGCACCACTCTGCTGTTTATTAAAGAAACTCACTTTTGGAGGGCTTTTGCACAAGCCTAAAAAAAAGATGCAGCTTTTAATGGAATTGATTCAATTAACTTACAAAATAACCACATCCTTTCTTCAGGCTTATGAAGAAGCCTGAAAAAAAGCGAACACTTTACTGAAAAGCAGAGAGGACTCAAGACTCATATGATGCTTGAAGCACTGCCTAATCGTTTTCAAAATATCCCTGAAGCTATGCAGCAAATTCAGTAAGTAAATGGCCACATCCCAAAGGTAAAAGGTAAAGGTTCCCTTCGCACATATGTGCTAGTCATTCCTGACTCTAGGGGATGGTGCTCATCTCTCTTTCTAAGCTGAAGAGCCAGTGCTGTCTGATGACAATTACATGGTCATGTAAGCACATGGAATGCTGTTGCCTTCACACCAAGGTGGTCCCTATTTTTCTTGCATTTTTACATTCTTTCGAACTGCTAGGTTGCTAGAAGCTGTGGCAAGTAATGGAAGCTCACTCCGTTACACGGTACTAGCGATTTGAACCACCGAATTGCTGACCTTTCTGATTGACAAGCTCAGCATCTTAGCCACTGAGTCACTGTGTCCCTGGCCGCATCTCAACAAAGGTGCAAATATCCAGGAAACCCAAACATGGCAAATAATGCCTAAAAAGATAACTAATTAAGATTTTTTCTTCTTTTAACATTCACCATTGCCTGTTTAGGGCTTGGCTAGTATTTCTTTTAATCCTTATTTCAATTTAGCATTTTCTTCCTTGCTTTTCCCTATATTATTCACTTTTACTACTTTTTCAATTTCATTGTGCGCTCATTTTTCTCTCCAATCTTTCTCTTAGTTCCCTCTATATATTTTTGCCCCAAACAAAATAATGACAAGAAAGAACAGTCTCTGTTTGTATATACTGTAGTTTGGCTTAAGCAAACAATGACTTTGGGGATGGTTTGTTCTTGGGGCAAATCCAAAGTCCTTGGTGATACATTTTTATTTTCAATTGCTCAATTCTTGCAGTTAAACACTTGAAAGTATCTACACAGACATACCACAAAAGCTGCACAGCAATTATTTGTAGATTACTGACATCGAAGAATTTTCTTTTATTGTGTGGATACATTCAAAGCACAAACTCATACAAAGCAGTATAGTATTCCCAGGATTATGCTGGAAGTATTTAAGCAATTGAAATCTATTCACATCTTAAATTCTTGAATGATTCATGGCTTATGTAACTTGCACATAACTATTCATTTCTTTTTTTAATCCTCTTCAAAAATTCCATAGGGCAAGTTTTTTCAAGCAAGCTAATAATACTAATTGGTTACCAAAGCATAGAATAAACTCTATTTCCACTCTTACCTCATACAATAAATACCAATTTTCATTTTAGTTCACTGCCTAGCAAATGGTCACATTTGTGGGGTGTGTGGTAGGGTGTGGGGGTTGTTTAGGGGAGTGTCATATCCCAATGAGAAAGAAACATTCTATGTATGATATTATGGATTTAGCTAGGCAACATTTCTTCTGTTTACATGGTAGAGCAGAAAAGGCATAAAGCTCAAAAATAACTTAAACATTAAATATTTTTCTCTTATTCTCTAAAAGTTAGAACAAGATAGAACCTTAATAATTTTGCATTTATTAGATGTAGGTTACATGATACGCTGAGATAATTTTCCCCATTCCACTTCCCAAGTGCATTTTAACTACCACTGTATTTTGCCTGTGTAGAGGTTAAGTCCAGAACATCTGGAGGCACTTGTTTAGAGAAAGTATTAACTTTTTTAGAAAGACCTAAAGTATTTCTAAAGACTGACACGATTTAAAAACAATTGATGATATAAACACCTTCCCATTCTATGAGATAATTCATACAAAACATAACCTCACCTGAGGTCTGTGTATTTTGTGATTTGAAAAGACCAACAACTCCTTTCCCATGGAACCCACCAGCTCGAAACAGGAATGTACTTGTTTTTGAGTTTTTCCAACACACTACCGGCAAGCGATTGTGCCGATAGCAGCGAGCTACTCTCTGCAGGCTGCTGTCCTGTATACACTGGGGTACTACTAGCAGTCCTGGGTAACTGGAACAAAGGGAAAAAGGGAGGTCATACAGTGGAATTGGTTATAAAGAAAAGCTAATGTGATTTTTCGTTACAGAATTTCCAGTATAACAGCAGATTAGACACCGTGTGAACTTAGAACATCTGAAAACTCCAAGAGCTAATAAACACCTTTGTTCTGACATCAAGAAGCAGTGGCAACAACCCAAAAAAGACCACCTAACATATCAACATATCACTTACATCTGTTTTAACAGATATTTCCCAGGCTATGGTCATTTCCTGTTAAATCTGCCATAGCCCAGAGAGTCAGAAGCTATTCATTGGACCATCTAAAATCTGTTGGGGTGGTGGTGGTTAGTGTTCTTGTTTATAAATCTTCCCACCCAATAAGCTTTTAAAAATATATACTGTATATACATTGTAAACAAATTCAAGAAAAAAACCCTGCATACTTAAACTTTGTCAGCATTTTACTTGATCAATATCAAAATAAGCTTTTGGTCACTCTTCAGGAAACAGATTCAGAAACATTGCTTTCATACAATTGAACATGTAAAATAGATTCTATTCCCTGTCCATTGAGAGGTCAAGATATCACCCCTGGCCCAGCCTCCCCCCAGAATGACTTTCTGCTGGTGTGGACTTTTTCCTTTACTTCTTTTCAGTGGTTCCTTTTGAGTCCAGATTTCCTACAATTTGCTAGTGGCTTTAATACCATTCATTTTGTTATTGGTAATATTATGTTCTGTAGTAGGGTTAGCGCTGCAATCATCCAGAAGTGACAATTTTAATGCAGATTATATTTTTATAGGAAATAGATGAAAATATTTTTACTTCAACGGCTTATTTTTAATCCACTATTTCCTTTATAAAATAGAGCATCAATACACAGTATTTCACAAAATATTATTGGGAACAGTCAATAATTATTGCTTAATTATTACCAAAATTTCTGATTGCCAAGTTTTTGGCAATCTCTTTCTTTTCCAACCTGGCTAGTACTGATCAGAGATGCTGGGATTTCTTTTCAATTATAGTCAATGAAATTCTCCACTAATTTTTACTGATCCGAATCAGGAAAGAGGTGATAGATTCTACTATAAGTGCCTTGGGTGTGTAATTGCCAAATGCCCTTAGATTTCTTCCCAGTTTAATCAAGGAGAGAAGCAATCTGGAATTGAGGAAAAACTTCATAACAGTGAGGATAATTAACCAATAAAACAGCTTTCCTTCAGACGTTGTGGGTGCTTCATCATGCTCTAACAGCATAATTAAATTATTTTTATTTATAATTATAGTAATATTTTATATTATGGAAGACATCTTTAGCAAGTAAGACAGTCACTACAGAAATCAATAAAAAAAAACAAGATGTAAATTTCATACTTGTCCACGACTAGCTGTTTATAAATACTTAGTTTCTATGAACAAGAAAGTTTAGATGTTTCAAATGTACACATCAAACACAATCAATATTTTGGCCCTGAGAAGAAATGAACTCTGGCTTGCCTCAAAATCTGTTTAATGCTGTAGTATACAAATAGCTGATTATATAGCTTTTTAAAAACATATATTCAGCTAAAAATATTGTTCAAGTTTTCCAACAAGATTCTAGAGTTTTGGAACATTTGTGTCTGTGGTCATTTTTGAATACCAGTATATGAAAATAAACACATTTAAAATATTTCTGATGATCTGTATGTTTTGGAAATACACAACACAAACTTGCATGTTAATCACAATTTTAAAAAATAAAGTAATTAATTAAGCTCTTATGAAAGTAGTTCATAAGAAGTATTAACCATTTCCAAGGGTGGTTACAAAATTCACTGGGTATTTTTCTTTTTCATATTCCATTGATTGGTGCAAATGTACTGGAGATTTATCCCATGCATCATTGTATAAATGATCTGCCTAAGATGCCATATACACAACTAATGTCAGCAGTAGTGTGATAATTTGTAAGGAAAATGTACAACATTCAATCTTATTTAATTTGAATAAATTCATATGCGTAGAATTCCTAGAAGAGATAGAATTCTGAACGAAGAGGAATAGGAATAAAGATAGTAGTGAAGTAGCTGAAACTCTGAGCCCTCTTCATCCACCTCTCCAGGGCCCCTTGTAATTAAGCATTAAGTATTTGTCTCTATTCAACATCAACTCTGAAACGCTTATTTCCATGATGCTCTCTGCTTGGGCAACCAAGCCATTTTTTTCTGGATCAACTGCAATTCAATTCATTCAGCCATTTATGATGCTGCAACTTAAATTTGGGAGTTATGTGGGAGATTTCACAGATCATTGTTAGCAAACAACTTGGTCCTAATAATATTATTTTATTTCATGCAGTTTGTTAAAAAAAGTTCTGCTTTATTTTGCCCACTTATATCAATACCAAAGTCTTCTCTCACCCCGTTTTTCAATCTCTAGCTACACATGAGCTATCACTCTAAAACACACACACACACACACACACACCACAAACTGTTCCTGGATTAAAACGAACACATTTGGTAAAAAATATTTCAGTATTTGATATAGATAGGCAGTTTAAAAAGATACTGTTCTCTGTGTCTGAAAACAGTTCTCACAAATATATAGTGAGGGAAAAAACTTCTAAAAAACCTCTACGGCAGTGATCCATTTTCAGCAGCAATCTCTCTTTTCCATGGTAGGCTACAGTCAACAAATTAAAAACAAAACAAAACCAGAACTACAGTAGTTAACTACTGGGTACAAAGTACAAAGGGAGCAGGATACTAGACTCTTATGCTTATGAAGGGAAATCACTCGGTGACTGATAACATTCCTAAACTATCCATCTGAATCCAGCCTGTAGTGTTTAAATAGTTGTAATGGAAAGATTATGAACATCTAAACAAATGCCCACAAAAAATAAAAAGATGCATTTTTATTGAGCAGTCTTTATGGTTACTAAATGCTAGAAATCATAACTTCTGACTATCCGCTTAACTCTTAATTCTATGTATACTTCAACTTCTACATGGGCACATACCTGTCAAAATTTTTAAAAAGCTAAAATGTTTTATTTGCTCATTAATCAGGTTAGTATTGCAATGAGAAAACAAACTGTAGATCAAATGATTTTTAAAATGTTGGTATCTCATGAATAACTGTACGCAGATGATAATCTAGTTATTAACAAACTAAATATCTTCTTGCTTAGAAACATAAGGGTCCAGTTACTGGCACAATTAGATCAATACCATATCATATCCACTGAATTGAAGCACTCTCTTTCCTAACCCAAAATGTAGATTTCAGGAATTTTATTTGAGAGGTTTTTTTTACAAGCAAACCCTCTGCTCTAGAAATCTTCCCTCCACAGAGATAAATAATATTTTTCAGCCATTTGCAATATAGACTAAAAATTGTGACAAGTGAATCATCTAACTTAGATCTATTTTAATAACTAAGCTGGCTTACCTTCTGCAAAGGGAATACATCCTGTTTAAAGCTGTTATTCGAAAGTATTCTGTTTTTGAACGTGAAGAACTGTTACTGATAGTTCCTAACCCCAAACGTTGATAATCTCTAAAACAAGCTCGTTCGACTAGCTGCTCCATTGTTGATTTTTCTGATGCTTTCAAAGTACCACTTGTGTGCATTTCACTGTCATCTGAAACTAAAGTTGCAATAATTTTAGTAGTTTAGCATACAGTGACTTATGTAACAAGACAGTGGCAAAAAAGAGAGGCTTCAATCTATTATTACCTGAGACATCATCTTCTTCATTACATCCAGGACGATTTGCTCTCTCCTCCATGATTGTTGCTGTCTTTTTTTTTAGTAAGTGTTGCCGGCCAATTGTCATTTTGCCTGCACGTTTTGCTCCTTTTACAATTGTTTTTGAAAGAGTGCTAAATTCAGGAAAAAGTAAAAATAAATGTACTTTTGCTGAAAGAGAATGCTTGCAACTGTGTATTTTCCTCTTTCCATCAAAATAGGTCTGCTAGGCTTTATTTCAATGAGTGGCATACTGTTCAGCCTTCATGCCTTCCAACAGAAAGAACTATTATGCCCACGAGTTTAGCTTTCACAAACCATTTTCAAGTGTGTACCTTAAATATACATTTCTCCTTCAATAATCAGAATTAGAGAAGTGTGGGTTGATCACAATAAATGTCCTATTATGTGACTTGTTCATTTTCACTACAATTTGGTTTTCATTTCAAGTGCATGGCACTACTTCCTTTGTTAAAGCATGGCATAAAATCAAATCAACTAAAAGTAAGAACTTTCCCCCCTTTTTTTACAATACTGTAGTCCCTATTTGAGGTAGAATTGGGGCAACCAGATGGAACTCAGCATTTACTGGTTGGATGCCCTTCCTGACATGCTGAGTTCACAGAAGATATTTTTCCTTTGCACCCTGAAAGATAAACATCTGCCACTACCTAGGATTGAACTCTCAACCTTCCGAATAGGAGGTGAGCATCTTCACCACTAGGTCACTAGGCTCCTCTATATTTCTCCATTGAAATCATATTTTTAATAAATGTGACATAAATAAAAGGGGCAATCATTACCGAAAAGAAGTGTTTTTCTCCTTTTGCTTTGGCAAGATGATCTGAGGTGCTGTTTGGCCAGCTGCAAAAGCAAAAGTACTGAAGATGGACTGAGGATAGCGAAACTTCATCAACTGTTTCTTAAATATCTCTACAACTTCGGGGCTCACTTCCTCATCAAAAGCTACTTTGATGAGCTGCAAATAAAAAGACATAATAAGAGAAAATAAAACATAAATATTGAGATATAAAAGATAAAGAGATTTTAGGATATTCGGTATTAGGACTATAGAAAAAGGTATTGCTAAGTTAAACATCATTATAAAGTTTTAAATTTTAATACATCATTTTAAAAAATACAGTGCATGTTAATCAACTAAACAGTTTAAATATATTATTTAATATGTTATATTAAATATAATATTTTCTAATTAATAACATTTAAACTTAGAGTTAAAAGGAGCATTTAAGTTATACAGTAATATATTTTAAGTTTGATACCAGAAATATATTGTTTCAGCGCTATATATTAAATATAATATTTTCTAATTAATAACATTTAAACTTAGAGTTAAAAGGAGCATTTAAGTTATACAGTAATATATTTTAAGTTTGATACCAGGAATATATTGTTTCAGCACTATATATTATAAGAAGACTATATTATTTCTCACCCACTTTTAAAAAGCCATGTGTGGAGTGATACAATTGCATACAAAGGTTTAAGCACCTCGGATCAAATTGTATGTTTCAGTGTAAATGCAAGCAAACTATTTTCTTATTATGAATCATTTATGTTCAGTTGTCTACTGAATTTAGGTTTAGTAGATAAATGAACATAAATAAGCATTTAAATTTTCAGAATTATGTGTGTTTAACATTATACAATGTTGAATTTGTCTCCGCTTCTGTTTCCTAGGGATTCATTGAAATGTACAATTTGTCCTGTCGTGCCTATCACTTGTGCTATAAACTAACTGCACTGTAACATAACAAAGGGAAAGAGAGTTTTTTATTGCTTATCTTTCTTTTAAAGTAAGTTTTATACTTCATTTCTTTGGTCTCTTCATATATTTCTCTAATAAATATCTCAGGAGAATGTTGTCAGTTCTGCTCAGGATGATAAGCAGGAACAATGAAGAGCAGGCAGAAGTGTTTTGTGTGGGCAGGTGTCCACTTCAACAAACTTTTTAAAAACTACTTTGGCACATAAGACAATTAGTTTCTACTCTGCTTTCTCATTCAAGGTATCCAGAAGAAACAATTATTACAAAATAAAGGCCTTTGAAATCAATGGGACTTTCAAAACAAGAATATTTCTGATCCATGAGGTTTCTATATTCTATTTACCTGAAAGGTAGCTGAGGTGATCTGCAGCCCTTCTTGCATACTTTGTTGAAGTTGGTTTTGTATGGTAATTTTCTTCTCCTTTGTTACTGAAGCTATGGGGAAGCTCCGAATAACTGTTTGTTCTCCAACTAAGAATATCAGGAGAGAAACATTGCATCATAGATCAAGTAAGGCAACTGGAAAGCCGTATTCATACATGAGGAAGTCAGACCACACAAAAGGCCTATGCCAAGGCTAAAGGAATTAAAATCTCAAGGACAGATAAATTACACCTAGAGCTTTGATCTATTTTTTATTTAAATCCCCCCTCCCCACACTTCCAATGGTTGCACCGTTTTCTTAATATTTATTAAAAGAGCTTCTTTGAAAAAAATGTATTTATCAATAGACAAACCAGAGAGGGTAGAGTCAAGAATACTGATCCTTCTTATTTCTATACCTTTACTGAGTTTTGTACCTTTACTGTTTTGATATTTTCTACTGCCCGGAAGTAGCTATTTTTAGTCGACTGAACTAATATTCTCATCTAGCAGACAAGACGAGACAATAATAGTTACTTGTGGTATTTCCTGTCTCATGGGTCAAAATAATCTGTCTGGACATACTGGTAAGCCTGGCTTTGCTAGGTGAACTATAAATGCAATTTTTAGTTCCATTTCAGGCAAAAAATGCATTGCAGCAGCATTCCTGATAAAGATAATATATTTTATATTATGCATTATATTTCCTGCATAATTTTTAATTCTGCAAGGCCAGTATTCGTTATATCATAGAAACAGTTTTTCCTAGCATATTTTTTCTAAATAGTGAACATGCCAGTACAAACTATCCCTGTTATTCTGAATGTAGAAATATTACTACACTGTTTCTTATTCTATACACTGATAAAAATATTGATGAATCACTTCTACCACTGTTTCCATGGTGTCTAGAAATAATTGGAGTTTATTTTTATAAAACCCACAGAAATTGCACAATAGAATGTTTATCCTCAGAATGGTACAGCTACATTTAAATAGCAGTAATGCTAATCAAGGAATGCTATTTCCGTGTTTGTTCATGCTACTATTCTCATGGCATTTTGAAATATACAATAGCATACTTTTTATTAATTCTCTTTAAAAATAATACTACGGAGTGCGAGGAATCCTGGTGGATAGTACTCTGCCTAAATATTTAACATCAATTTCCCTGTCTTGTAATAAAAAATAAATCCCTTATTTTTTGGAGCCATAAATATTAAGCTTTCATTTTATTTTAAATAATGTAACCAGACAAGATTTTTTTAAAAACCATCTGTAAATGATTTGAACTATCATAAGGAAGTATAATATATAAATCTGAGAATGAAAGAAATTACCAAGCCACTTTTTATTATCTTGATGCATATTTAACTGTCTTGAGATTAGAGAAATGGTTGCTGGCTAACAACTACTAATTCTAGAATCATATATTCACTTAAATAAGCATATGCTAGGAGATGGTGCTTTTTATTATAAAAGAAAAGTATCAAAAATGATGTGTGTGTGTGAGAGAGAGAGAGAAGGAGAGGGAGAGAGAGAGAGAACAAGAAAAGGGGAAAGAGAAAGAAAAATCAAATTGATAATCAACAGCACAGGAAAGAAGAAAGCCATACATACGAAAGCAAACATACTAACTTAATATAGACCTAATAAAGATAAAATCTAACATTTATTGGAAAAGGGTAAAATATTCCCATGGCATTGAAAATATAATGATGTGATATTTAGATGTGGGCCTTCTTATCAGCACTAAGCAAGTCACTTTTTAAAAATATTCATCAGCCTATTCATTTGGAAAGAGCATATGGAAGAGAGCTTTTGAAAATAATCTTATATTCTAAGATACATAAGATATAAAAGTCAACACCAATGTTTTGAAACTCACTTGATGTCAATGGCAGACTTATTTTAATAGTTATAAATGCATATTTAAAAAAACCTATGCTGGTTTATGGCCACAGTAAATATCAAGACCCAGCACAGCTGGACTAGACAGTACTTAGTAATAATGGAATTGCACTAATCATACAATCAAAAGCGATTCTAGATAGTGACAATTTTACTTTCAGTTCTTGCAAATCTATCATAGAGTATCATACATAGCATACCCACTTTATAGACAGAATATAATAAACCTTACTGCAACAATTCTTATACTAATTTTGCATTCAATTAACTTGAGGGTTTGCAGAAAGGTGTTTTGAGTAAAATATTTAAAATCTTGATACAAATCTTACTTTTGAATGAATTTTATTTTAGAAGCAGTATAAATGGAATGTAAGTTTGGAAGATTGTTAATCTGTGTGTGTGTTTGTTTATTTATTTATTGATTGATTAAATTTATGCCACCCATCTCATCAGAGACAACTTTGCGTGGCTTAGAAACGTTTAACCTAGCATACATTAAAATAATAAAACAATTAATAACAACAATTAATAAATGCGTTAATCTTCCATGGGTTCTGGAAAGCATATTATTTTGACAGTCATAACAAACATCCTACCTAGTTGATCATGAGGGGTGCCTTTAAATATAACTCTGTATGTAGTAAGGAACAAAGCTCCTTCTGCAGGAAGAATATGAGGGCCTCCAAGCAACCCCCCAGTTGCCTCTTCTCTGCCATCAGGATCTAGGAGCACACGGAGACCTTCGCACACAAATTCTTCCCCTGGTAGCAAATCTGGTCGAAGAATCTTGGGCTGAACCCAAAGATATATTTTTTAAAAAAACTTGCAACATAACAAATACACTATAATTTCAAAGAATACATTTTGGCTATGATTATTACAACAATATTTTATAATAAATCTGGCAAAGTTAGTTTGAAAGAGCAGGTCTGAATGTTTTCTGCAAATTCAGTGTAGCCTACAAAGATTTCATTCAAAAGCATTTTTTTAAAATAACCAAATATTTCCTATTAAATTGGAAGAGATACTCCACCTATAGAAAGTTAATAATCCTCTGGGACAGAGTACTCATCTCCCTTTTTTTATATGATTCAAGAACCCCGTAAGAAGCGATAAATTATCTTGGTTAGGAAATCACTACTTCTCCACTCTTAGAATATTGTAGATCCTTAGAATATTTTAGATCTTTTCTCATTATTCATGATCAGAACTCAACTATTTACTGGGACTAAGGATAAGTGAGAAAAGGTTTTGATTAGTTAATTACTATTCAGTCTAAAGAAAAAAGCTGTATTGGTTAAACTGCTCCTTGATTTAAAGCTGGATCACAGTATATAATGGATGTTAAAGCAGTAGTGTACATACAAGAGCAGTTTGTTTTACTTAAGAGTTTTGGCTGAACTACAGTATTTTCTCTGGTGTGGATTTCACACAATTGTAGAAAAACTACTTATCTGTTTGAAATCATTAGTTTTTTAGGAATACTTTGAACTTTTCAAATGTTATCAAACACATTAGAAAAAAGGAAAGCTGAAGCTGTCAAACTGGCTGTATTTCTCACAGCTATAAAGCAGTATAAACAGCCTGAAATACTTGCCTTCTGTATTGGTGGCAACCTTCTACTTTCTCGATGGACAGCCTCCAGAGTCTCAATGTGCATGGCTACAATTCCTGGGAATAAATGCCACCCCAAATGATCATAATGCAGCAAGAACAAAACGGACTAACAAAACAGCTTATCCATTCTAAAAATTGCCTCCAGAAAACCTGCTATAGTTCAGACGTGACTAAAACTAGACTAACAAACTCTCATTTTCATCTGAAAAGAACACATATGTATGTACATATACAAATAAGATTATCTTTTCTGAGACAGAACAAAATATCTCCCTATGAGAGGAATTCAAGACAAGAATATGGTTCCTCATACCTGGTATCATACAATGAAGACTTCGGATGTGATCCTGTGTAACTCCACTTTCAGTACAAACCTTGTCTATGAATCTGGTAATGAAGCGCACCACAGCATTGGCAACGTCATTATTTTCAGAATCTTCAAATCCACTTTCAGTATCATAGCTCTCTGCAACACTGCCTGCAATGCTAAGAAAGCAATTCCAGTAAGCTAAATTCAGTTGGGGTAAGAAAATAAATGACAATAAATTGTAATGATGGGGGAATTCTACTGACACACCTATTTGTGACAATGCTATTGCTTCCACTCTCCCAGTCTCCTGTAGCTGACATTCTTAGCAGTTTGTTTTTACTGGTGTCCAGTGGCACTAACAGATATACCATGAGGTTGGCAAAGTGAATTGCTTGGCTGAAGACCATGCTTTCTTCACTTTGTACCAGCTGTTGTTGAGTCTCTTTACTAAGTGTTGGCCACAAACGTAACTGCTCAGCTGCCAAGTCCATGGCAGTTTTTTCTTGTCCTTGGTCTTCGGAAAACTTGTCCTGGAAAAGAAAAATAACTAGATATAATTTTATTTCCAACATTTAAAATGTTTTCCTCCTCTAGAACAAGAAACAAGAATATAAATCAAATAGAAAATCAAAGTGAGGAAAAAATTAGGATCCTAGGCAGAAATCTTTGTCTTAAATATATTCAAGACACCGTGATGAAGAATAGAAAAACATAAACATAAACCACAATAAGATAACACAAATCTTCAAAGGAATGAAAATCAGAAGATGACTTGATAGCAGTTAGACTTATAGTAATAGCAGTTAGACTTATATACCGCTTCATAGAGCTTTCAGCCCTCTCTAAGTGGTTTACAGAGTCAGCATATCGCCCCCACAGTCTGGGTCCTCATTTCACCCACCTTGGAAGGATGGAAGGCTGAGTCAACCTTGAGCCGGTGAGATTAGAACCGCTGAACTGCAGATAACAGTCAGCTGAAGTGGCCTGCAGTACTGCACCCTAACCACTGCGCCACCTCGGCTCTTGATACTGGGATGCAGCTTCTATATTATTCCAATAGTCATGCCATTGTGTATGTGAATAGACAAATGACCTTCATAGGTAGAATCTTGTGTTGCTCCAACTCTCAAACCAAATCCTGCTTTTGTGTCTACTTTGCCCTGGCTTAGGATATACCAAATCTGGAGCTATGTGCAATTCAGATTTTCTCTCCCAAATTCCCATTTCAAGTTGTATTCCATTTTCCAGTACATTCAAGATCAGACCCAGTAAAAGCATAACATCCAATAACAAAAGAAAAAAATTAAAAAGTACTATTCCAATTATTTTTGACAGATGCCCAAAGAATATGTGGCAACATATGATTGTTAATAGTATAAACAGAGTGGTGTGTTCAAGTCTAATTTTCTTTAGACATTTCCTATGGACTATCCTCCTTTCCTCTGTGATATAAAGTTGCTTCTTCTTTATGAACAGTTTATATTGAGACTGAACTAGTAAAAATGGTATGATGAAATGAATACAGAACTTCAAAAAACAGTGGAACAATAGGAAAAACTATGGGGAAAAAATACAATTTACACCAAGCTGCAATTTGAGAGAAAATTGGTACAAAATATTTTACAGATGGCATAGAACTCAATTATTGCCAAAATGGATAATTTATGAACAATACATATTGAAAATGCCACAACAAAGAAGGAACATTGTAGTAGTTATGCAAAAAGACTCAAAAGTATTGGAAAAAATGCACAAAAACATCCAGAAATCTCTGAACATAAAATTTTAATTAAAACCACAAATATTTCTATTAGGTGTGATGTCAAACAATATAGCTGAAAAACATAATAATTTATTAAAATATATGCTGATGGTAACAATAATAAACCTGGTGCAACTTTGGAAAAGAGAAATATTGCTGTCAACACAGAATTGGGAGACTAAAATTAAACAATATGCAGCAATGGAAAAATGATATGTATTCATAGCAGAAGCCTAACCAAATTCAAGCAATGAATGCTTTTCAACACAATAAAAAAATTAAATCGAGGTGTGGATTTATCTTCTCCATGTTTATTCTGAATTTACTCAAAGACATGAATATCCTTGAAAAATCAATTTTAATACATCAATGAATAATAGTTGTAGTTTAATCATTTAAAATATAGTTTTGAATACAATCATCTTATATTTATATTTCAAACTGCATAAAATTTAACAAATCCGTAAAGGTGTATGAAGTAATCTACTAGTTTAGCCCATTATATAACTGAGGTGTTCGAAGAAATAATGTACTTGCATATAGATTAATTAATGCTGCTTGATTTTTAAACACCGGTTTTGTGTATGATCACAACACATGATTTGATGTGTACTAAAATTTTCTTATTCGAACATCCTTGGAATAGAACCTACAACCAGGAACTCCTGATACTGTGATATGATGACAAAACAGAAGTTGCCTAGTTGATCATTCATACTCATAGTGTTCCTTCATATATCTGATTTTTATATCCCATTGGTTTTTCATTTTTAAAGATTGGAAAAATAACAGCATACCAGAAAAATTAATGAAAGAAAAATTGATGAAGTTTTCAAAGAGAAAGAAATTACTAAAGGTGAATAACAGCAGTCTTCAAAGAGAGGGCTGTTAAAAATATGTTTTTTAAAATAAATAATAGATTGTATTACTTTACTTTTTACTCTGTCGCTGAAATTCTATTGTTAAGCAAGGCAATATTTCAGGAATAATATATCCTGAAATGAATTGTGTACAGAATATGACTTTAGTTTAATTTTATAGAGTAAATGGATTTATTGGATTTCAACTTGGGCCAGATTACTGCAATACAGGTTAATACATATTATTTATTTCTCTATGTTCCTGAAATACCTGTATTTTCACCAAAATGCTCAAAAAAGTTAAATAAACAAATATAAATCAATTAATAAAATTAATATTTCTGGTAGCTCTTAAAAGACACTTGATTAGAACTGATGAGTTTTTATAATTTGATTATTGATAAGTAATGAAATATGGGAAGAAGAAATCTTTTTTGTAGATTGAAATATTAGAAAAGCTATTTAGTTACTGAAATGGTTGAGTTGGGGAATCATCTTGTATTTTTTTCTTATTTCTCATTTTTTTATTCTATCTCTTTTCTATTTTTTTAACTTAGTGTGTATTAATCTTTTATTTTTGTAATAACCTTTAATAAAATTATTATAAAAAAGAATGTAGCTTTTGAAGAAAAAACTGTTTTAAAAATAATAATCAAAATGAACCAAAGAGAAATGAACTATTTACTACGTACTAATTAGTACGAAGGTCTAAGTACAATATAGTGATGTTGAACTTTTTGGGTTCAGCATATCATAAGTTAGCAAAACGCCTCTCAGCAACCTAGGCTATCCTGAATAGCAGCATTCTGCAAGCTGCTTATTTTCAGGCTGTTTTCTCTTTCTATTGACAGGTCTTTCCAGGCTGGGGCTGTTGTGGGTTGCATGAGGCCTTAGTCCTCAAAACAATTACGGAGAAAGTTCTTCTGCGCCTCTGGAGCCTTGTAAAATTACAAGAAAGCATGTCCTGTTCTTGGAGGATTTTTCAGAGGCTCAGATGGTCCTCTCTCATGATTTCCAGCAGGTCTGGAGGCCTCCACACCTTCCAAAAATCACACAAAATGGGGTGTGCTTTTGAGAATATTCATCAGGTATTGGTGAATGCTGGCTTCTCGCCCAAAATGTCATGGCATGTCACTTTTGACACATGTGTCATAGGTTCACCATTACTAAGTATAGTATAAGTAGCAATTAGCAGCTGGGGAAAAAAGAGAGGGAGGGGAGGCTCCCATAATGCTATTTTTAAAAAAAGTTTTTTCTTCATCTTGTTTTTTGTTTGCTTGCCTTTTAAAAAAGCGTCCTTCTAAAAAACTGTAAACAATGTTTTCATTTCACCTTCATTCTAGTATGACAATTATTTATTTCTGCTTTCTATGTGTTGCTATATTCTATTTGTTGTTTTTGTATTATATGAATAGGTGAGCTGTGTTAATAACTTTGTAGCACTGAAAAATGTTCGCATTTTTACCAGCTGCATGTATCACTCCCTGTAAACTAGGTAGTTGGCATGTAGACAAAATATATGGTATACTTAAGAAATTAGGGCAAAGGTGCTTGGCAAGTCTCATTACATTACTTCATTACTGTTAATTGCATATAAACACAGTATTCCAGACATCTGAAGAACATTGGGAAAGGCATCAAGAAAATACCTGTTTGCTACAACTCTCTCTTCAGCAATTCAGCTGTTCTTCTCCGTGCACGTGTTTGCAATAACTTCCCTCTCTCCTTTTTGCTGTCCTTTTCTATCTTTTTCTGACTGTATACATTTCTTTAGCCCTTTGTCAGATATTCTTAAAATCATGTCATTTGCCAACATTGCTCAGATGTTGCAGACATCTGTACGTGAGTTGGGCTTGTGTAGAAGCCAATATATGTACAAATGTTCCCCCCTGCAGATATTTGCACATTCAGCTGCACATTCAAGATCTTTGTGTGACATCAATGGGAAATAAAGCTTAACTAGAATGTTCTTGTTTTCAAAACAAATAAAAATGTGCTTGCGTCATAGTTGATATTTCATATAATTCAAGATGCAAGTAATTAATAGTATGAGGCAATATGATAGAAAAAGCCTCCTTTTGTTACTCTCTATTGAGATACCAAATCTTCCATTTCACAAGTTTTACTATATTGGAGACGTTTTGATTTATCGCCAGGGTACAGAATGTCAGTAAGTCAAGTATCCCTAGATAATTAAGACATGCCTAATTCCATTCCTCATTTCATTCTACAGGCTGTAACATACTTATACAATGCAGCATTCCTATAATGTCTATAATACATGTGCAGGCATATTATTGGCATCAACCAGGTTTGCCCAAGGTATATTCCTTTAGTCATACAACACATACTCACAGAAGCATTAAGTATCATTTCAGAATAATACAAATGATAACTTGTGACTTATGCAATTTCCCATACCAGAATACTGCTTTCCAACATAACTTTAAAATTAAGAAGAAAAAAGAAAAAGAAAAACAAAAGTGTCCAAAAGGACAGAAAAACACAAAATAGTAGAAACAAACATTACGAAACAAAACACAACTGATACAACATAGCACAGTGACAAAACCACAACAAATAGAACCCAACTTAGGTTATGACATTGACATGCCTTTTCAGTTCAGTGTTAGAAATAAGACTTCAAAGGAAGTTCATGAAAGGAGAAGGAATCTGAGAAGGAATCAGAAAAATGAAGCCAATGAAATTATTTTCATATCAAGTTTTCTATTCATGTATTCTCAAGGAACATATAGGAAATTGTCTAGAACTGATGCTTTATCTTGGAATTTGAGATCAGGTACAAAACTTGAATGCAAGTTCTTCTTGTAAAATTCTTGGTAATTTTAGCAAACAAATAAAAACAAGTTCATGCAAGCTTGCCACTTACTTCTTTCCATTAACATTCTTTTCTTATAGCCCTTGCCTACTACTCACCTACTACTATTAATTCTGTTAGCTATGGCCAAGAAATCTTCAGGGAGTTCTTCCTCCCTTTCTCCTTTATCTGTATATATGTAATGTACATATGTACCAGAGGTGGGTTCCTACCGGTTCGCACCAGTTCGGTAGAACCGGTTCGTCAAATCTACCGAACCAGTTAGAAGAGGTTCCACCAGTGGACCCGGAAAGCAGGCCACACCTACAGAAGAGGTTCCAAAATTTTTTGAAACCCATCACTGATACGTAC
This sequence comes from Thamnophis elegans, assembly GCF_009769535.1. NCBI lineage: Eukaryota > Metazoa > Chordata > Lepidosauria > Squamata > Natricidae > Thamnophis > Thamnophis elegans. Next base: position 86,751,631 of record NC_045541.1, read on the forward strand.
ATATGTATGTTGAGGAACCCCAGACATTTTCATCCCAGTTTTACTAATTACTCAGGCTGTTGCTTCTTAGTTTCAGTTTTGCAAAAAAAGCACTAATTTCTCGCTAAACAGACAGGTTATTTATTCCTCATGACTCCAAATAACTTTGGCAACTTCTGGAAGAAATCTATTTTATTGACAACTCTGAAATGTGTGTGAATGAATATATGTATGAAGAAATTAGCAGAAAAAAATCAGAACTACTGTTGCTTTGGAATGAAGAAAAATCTGACAGCAGCATGAGCCTTTAATTTCCTACCAGCTTTTCCATTATTATTAAAGGGAGGAAAATATTACTATGAGAATTGCCGATTCACAAGGATAGAAAATCTAATTTGGCTTGAATATTCACAAAAATGTCTCCATTTATTTTCTTGTTAAACTGAATAGTTTCATTAAATATCAACATTTTATCTGAGAGAACTGACTTGAATAGAAAAAATATATTTCTGCCAGACAAAGAAATATATGAAGTGTTTACATATTGACTTCAAAAGTAGTAAAATGATATTTAAACTGTAAGAATCTTATTCATAATGTTAACAGTTTGATTCTAGGAGCTTTTAAATTAACAAAGCTTATTTTATATCTTGATGCTACTCATTATAATAATACAAGAGTCACGGTGAAACCTCCAGTAATTTATGCATACTTCTCAGGAATGTTCACTTTTAATTTAAGAGAAAGCCAACTTATGCCCAAAGGCAGAATGATATGACTATAATCTATGAATAATTATTGGCATGATCTTAACTCTATAGTCTTATTTTTATAATTTAGCCTGGAAGCACTTTTTGGAGAAATGAACAGTATATACTGCAGTGATGGCGAACCTTTTTCTAAAGGTGTGGCAAAATTGTGCATGTGTGTTCTATTGCATTCGTATGCAATTCAATGTGCCCTGCCCACCTACGCATGTACACGCGCTCCCTGCCCCATGCATGCATGCGTGCCCACCCCATGCAGGGGAGAGTTTTTACCCTCCCCAGGCTCTGGAGGCTTTCCTGAAGCCTGGGGAGGGTGAAAACAGCCTCCCCCACCCCTCCGGAAATGGATCATTTCTGAACTTCTGGTTGGTCTGTTGGGCCTATTTTTCACCCTCCCCAGGCTCCAGAGGCTTTCCTGAAGCCTGGGGAGGGTGAAAATGGCCTCCCCTGGCTCTCTGGAAGGCTGAAAATCAGGGAGCTGATGGCTCGCGTGCCAGTAAATATGGCTTCATGTGCCACCTGTGGCACGCATGCCATAGGTTCACCATCATGGGTATACTGTATATTTTAAAAAGAACTTCTATTAATCATTGTTGAAAAATCCTGGAGAATGATTAAGTACCAATAGCAGTAGACTTATATACCGCTTCATAGGGCTTTCAGCCCTCTCTAAGCGGTTTACAGAGAGTCAGCATATTGCCCCCAACAATCCGGGTCCTCATTTTACCCACCTCGGAAGGATGGAAGGCTGAGTCAACCCTGAGCCGGTGAGATTTGAACCGCTGAACTGCTGATCTAGCAGTAGCCTGCAGTGCTGCATTTAACCACTGCGCCACCTCGGCTCCTATAGCTCCCAGGGAACTAGAGAAAAGGCCATATAGTCCCCTCTTTACAAAATGGAAAAAGGAAGCTCCAGGGACTACAGAGTAGTTAATATGACACCCACATCTTGGAAGATTCTAGATAATTACCATAATTATCAGATATTTCAGCACTTTGAAAAACTATAGTGATTACTGAAATCAACATGAATGTATGACTAGTGTATCCATTAGATCTGGCAGAGAAGATATGCTGCTACCATCAGAGATGTACCTTTGGTGGGTCCCATGTGACAGGCCTTGTCTGCTGTGATACACACTTTATGGAACATTCCCTCCCCCCAAATTAGATGAACCCCATTCCTTTCCATGTCTCAGAAGTCCTCCAAGACCTGGTTATTTCACCAGCCTGGGCTTCAAGAAACCAAATATATGATTATATGGCTCCATTGCTGAGACAAGCTTCTCTTATTCTCTCTTTGCCTAGGGTTTGTTTTATATTATTATCTTTTATGCTGATTCTATATTTTTATGCTGATTGCTTTAAGTACATGCTATTTCTTTGTATTGTTGTGCACTGCCCAGACTCACTTTTTTGTGAGATGGGCAGCCATACAAATTTGATTAACAAGAGCAAGTTTCATCAGATTAATTTCACAGATTGGGTAAATCTGTTAGAAGACCATAGCACTGCTATAGCTTCATTTTAATAAAATATTTAACAGAGTAACCATGATATTCTGTTAAACAAGCTAGCAAAATAGGGGCTGGTCACCTTGTCTACTTCAGTACTTGGAGCTACAATTGCATTAAAATATTTAAATAATGCTCACGAATGACTACTCTTCACAATGAAATGAGGTGTCAAGAGGGAATGACATGATTTTGTTCCTGGTCGTTTCTTTTCCACATTTTTAATAATGAATTGAAGAAAGTGATGGTGGAGACAGCTAATACTGTACTGTAGAACAGATTTTTTCAAACTTTGTCATGTTACAGAGCCTGTTGGTTAAACAAACCCCCAGAAACCGTGTGTGATTTAGCTTTTTTACATTAGTATTTCATATTATTGTTTTACTTACCTTTTGCTTTAAGTGTTGTGGATGATTGTCTTCCTTAGTTGAAAGATAGAGAGAGCGAATCTGATTTTCCACATCACTATAAAAGGTTGTTTCCCAGAACTGCTGGTTAGCCCATATTGGGTGGTCTTGTACACAGGTATATGCAAACTGATTGACTCCAGGAGCTAATTTCTGAAAATCAAATAAGTCAGCAGAATAATTTTACCCAACAAGAACTACAGAAAATTCAGTTTTCAAAAAGCAAACTTTTTTAGGACAGACAGTTTCAGCAGGAGAAATAATTGTAGCAATGCTTGTGCTTTGATAAAATCCATGTGGATCTACCTTGTCTAATATATATATATTTAAATCCAAGAGGGAGGGTAAAACACTCATAAATTGATATGTTTCCAAATCTCTCACAAAAGCCTTGTTTTACATCTTGAATTTCCATTACTATGATAGGCAACACAGACATGGCCTATAGCAGGGGTGGATTCTGGTTGCTTCTACTGCTGGTTCACTCAGGGATACGCTGAGAGCACACACTTGATGTGCACTATGTGCGTATGTGCAGTACTAAAAAAGCTTCTGAGCATGTGCAGAAGCAAAAAACAAGATGGCATCACCTATGGCGCCGCCAAGAGAACCAGTTTGGGGGTGTGGCAGGCCATGTTACTACATACTCGGCCGAACCGGTCCAAACTGGTAGGAACCCACTTCTGGCCTATAGTGAACTCCCATCCGATTTGCTAATTATACTGGCTCCAGAAAAAGCCATAGTTGAAGGCATGCTTGAATTTAAGCGAACAGTGCATGCTTTATACTTATCAAATAAGAGATCTGAAACTTTGGTACAGATACCTTGGAGGCTTTCTTTATGCTTCCCCTAAATATTTTTATAATATCTTTTTCTCAGAGTAAGTACTCTACTTGCGAAAGTCATGTAAGGGAAATTTAATAACAACTTTGAGAAAAGGTTACGACTATGTGTATGATCAGAAATAGAGATTGTCACAAGGTTTAATTAGTGCAATCTCCACATTGCCCAAAGTACAAGTAGTTTTTATTAAAGTTTATTATAATATAAAATACAAATAGAAACAAATACCAAAAGGTTAAAGATGGAAGAGAACTGTGGAAAGAAATGGAAAAGAAAAAAGTAGTGACTTCAGTTCAACAGAATAGAAAAAAACTACAATCTCAACCTTTTGGTTTACATTTCTAAATGTTTCAAATCATTGTAATAATCAAAACCTAAAATTAAACTTCCTTTTTTCCCCAGTTTCAAGTACAAAATCCAGAATTGGTTTCCAAATAGAAGCAAAACTAGATAAATTATTCTTTTTAATTAAAAGTATCAATTTTTTCATATCTGCTAACTCCATCCATTTTTTCATTGTGGGAATGAGTATGTGTTTCCATGGGAAAAGTATTGTTTCTTTCTTTGTTAATTTATTTATCAAAATTCCATGCAATATGGATGAAAAATGAGTGCTTTCAGACTTCCATGCTTTCCCTAGAGCTTTGATAATACAGTATTTCTGTAATAATAATTCCTTAATGTACCATTAAATAATAGTATTGGCATTGCAAAAGGCAGTTTTACTTGGAAAAATTTACATCCTGTGACTTTAAAACCATTGAACAACAATCTGACTATCCCAGGACCTAAAGAAAAATGCAAAATCTAGTCTAAATGTCTAGTTGATTTTGCAACCAACCACAATGACAATTTCTACTCTAGAAATAGCTAATACTAATTCAGTGTTCAGGGCCTAGAAATAATGTATATATTTTTGCCACCCAGATTACAATAGTTCCATAAAAATGTAACAATGAAGAAAGAATGGGAATACATTCCATGCAATACAGCTTATGATCAGTTTCATTTTCAAGCGCTTTTATGAGAAATAATACTAGGTGGAGCCCATAATTTTCTTGTGAAATATGTTCAACAGAAAATTAGCTATATTAGCTAATTCAAATTATCTAGAATTTACAATAATCTAAAATAAGAGTTGATATTTCAATTAAATGTTGTTGTTTTTTGCTAGTATTTCTTTGTTTGCAGAAACCACTTTAAATTGCTGGGGGATTTGGGGTTATAGCAGTATATGAGAAACACACACACACACAGACACAAACCTTTATTTCATTCACAAACTGCTGTTATCATAGGCACACATACATACACACATCATGTCAGAGTGTGACAGTTTGTCAAAATCTGTGCTTGGAAAGCAAGTATTTATCTATGTTTATTCTAAACCCAGCTGGATTCAGTAGTCCTTATGCCCAGGGTAGAGTGCATTGGCTTCTGCAGTGCTAAGAATAGATTTGTAGTTACTACTTTATTCCATTCAAACTAGGATGGATACTAGGAAAGCAATCCTTGGGTAAATGAACTATTTCCCCCTTTTATATTTATAAAAAGTCAACGTAACTTCCCAGAAATTAGAATCACCTACATGCAAAGCCTCCATCTACAGAGAAGACTCTCCCCTGCAAATAAACACCCTCTACAAAAAATGGCAGGTAAAAGAGCCTGTCTCATCTGCTGATACAATTCCCTCTCCATCTCCCACTTGCTTTCATTATGTGCAATTCCCAATTAATTTGTTTTCAATAGAACTCCACTTCAAAGATATTTCAGGGGGAAGGGAGAACTTATTCCTTTTCATGTAAATATATAGTGAACAATACCACAGACCAGCTCCACAAACAGCTTAATTTGGCTCCCTTCTTCAAAACCAGACTGAACTTTAGATAAGGATTCTGGGTAATAGCCATCAAAATACAAATCGTCAATGAATAAAGAATCACATGTTATGTTGGTGTATCTCTATAAAATTATACAAGTTATCCAACATTATTTTGTGAATAATCAAACCGAATCTTCAAACTATTCTATTTAATTTTTCTGATTATATATATTTCATTAAATAAAACTGGGATGATTGCCATTAAGTGAAGCTTATGTATAACCAGCAGAGGGCAATAGATTTCTGTGGAAAACGTGATATCTCTGTTTGGGCAGCAGAATAAAATAGTCACTTTTCCTTCATCAATTGGAAAAAAAAATGAGTTTGACTTCTGCTCAGCAGATTTATAAAGAAGTCTTACAGTGACCACCCTGGATCCTATATAGGATAAATGGGACAAACTTTGTACAAAATAATTAATGGTCATAAATTTGACACGAGGACTCAAAATGAAGACAAAATAACTTCATCATTTCAATCTCCCAGGACACTCTAGTGATTCTATTGGAAAAATGCTACTTTAATTCCATCACCAAGTGCGAGGTTGCCAAATCCACATACATGAAAAAATTTCAGGTAATCTCAAAAGATCTCAACAAATGCAGTGAGTTCTTCGCATGTTACAATTGTTAATTGATAAAAGTGCTAGTAATGTGTTGCACATGCTGGCTAGCCATTACTGTCACCTGCTCTTCAAGGAATTCAAAAGGAATCTGAGATTGTCTGCCTTGGGCACAGAGTGTCACTCCATCCAGTACCAAAGATAGCATAGTTGCCCCCCAAGCCCCAAAACACTCCAGTTGAGCTGGGCCCTGTTATTTTCCACCCAGACTCTCACAGCTTCCAGACCCAGAATAAACCTCAAAGCACCCCATATAGCATGGGCCGAGGGCGGAATGTCTCCTGCCCAACCACTATCCACTGGAATCACCTCAGAGGAAGGAGATGAACAAGCATGACACTATGCTTCCTATCCTCAATTCTTGAGTTGATCATGATTGACAGTATTGAAACCCAATGAGAGGTCAAGTAGAGCAACGATGCATGCACAACCCCCATCTCACCCTCACCATAAGCATGACCAAAGCCATTTTCGTCCCATACCAGAGCCAGAATCCTGATTGAAAGAGATCCTAATAATCCACTTCATCCAAGGTCCTCTGAAACTGCTGTAACCATTTTCTCAATCACCTTTCCTCCCAAAGGGAAGGTTGGCTAGATAATATACAAAAATTGTCCAGTATAGTGGGACCAGCAATGACTTCTTTAAGAGGGGGCAAACCAAAGACTCCTTAAGAGGCTAAGGAACAAGCCCCTCAAACCAATTTGAAAAAATATTCTGAAATCCTTGTATAAGTAATGTCTGTAGAATCTTTTAAAAGACGGGTGGGCTCCAGCATGAATCCGAAAGCTTGGAAGACTAAACCTCTGATCCCAGTGACTGACTCAGATTAAGTCCTGCAATATTATCCTGGGACATACATATTTGCCTTCCTTTGTGGGTCTCTATAGAATTTTTTAAATGACAATTAAGGCTGGTGAGAAAAGTATTGGCCAGTTCATACAAGAAAGGAGTGACTGGTAGAAGAAAGCACAGAGTTCTATAGCTGGCTAAGAATCTCTTAACTAGAGCATATTCAGTCTTCTGTAGTTTTAGCCTCAGGAAGTTGTGGCTTCCATGTATCCTTAATGAAATGTAACCAAAAATAAGTTATCCATCTGATGAGTACAGATGATTATAGATGACTGCTCAGACATTCCCCAGACATAAATAGCATATAGATTTAAAAATATGAGCTTTATTCAAGAACAGACAGGGCTGCTTTGTCTTCGTGTGCTTTATCTCTTTTAAAAAATTCTGTTAAAATGCTGTGATAAAATAGAGCCACAGATTTATTTTAGAAAACAGCAGCAAGCCTGTTCTCAGGTTGATTAAATCCTTCTGAATTATGGGCTTTAAACAGCCTATCTGCAAACTGCAATTTTTTAAAAATGAAATGGTGCATGGTATTTAATTTACTTTTCTATGAGAATTCTTCCTGTATGAGAATATATAACCAATCAAATTGCATATTTTAGCAAAAATAATGGGACCATGAATGTTCTAAAGGGTGATTTAGAGGGCAATCCTATGTGAGTTTACATATAAGTTATATATGTTTCATGGGATTTACTCTGTAAATCTGTAACCTTGGTCATGATTATTGAAATCAATGTCTAGTTACTGAACTAATTTAATAGATAAACCAGCAATCACAAGAAAGGTTTTTTTAACATGTTAAAAATCAGAATATATTTAATGCATTCAAAACATTAAGCAGATGATGAACAAACCAAACTATAATTCCTCTTCTCATGCTGATTTATAATTTGCAAAGCTAAGTATGCACTCACAGGGAGCTATTCCAACAAATCTGCATCTGAAATATTTATAGATGGCTTCCTATATTCTAAGGAATTTCTTCAGACGGTTGAAAATGTTAAAAGTGATTTAAATGCTACTGCTACAAAATAGTATTCAGTCAAAAATTAATAATCTTTAAAAGAATGACAAAACACATTGTATCTCAAGTACAAGTACTAATTGATATTTTAAACAAATTCCAATTGTATTACTAATGGTAAACAGAAACATTGTTTTCTGTACTAAAGATTAAAGTTTACACAAGATTTACACAAGATTTTTTACATGTACAATGAAAAATACTTCCCCTGGCTTAAATGATTCATCCTCTTCTGATTATTTAGACCAGTAAATAAAATTTCAATTAATGGGAAGATGTTTGTTGTTAAGGTACTATAAAATTTATGTGATGCTTGCTGCTGAACAACTGTAAAAAATTTTCCAGCCACAAGTATGCATCCAATATACTGACTTGCTCATGAGTTTAATGCTGAAAGCTATGAGCCCATGAACTTCTACTGTCATATCCTGTTCTGTCAAGTTTTGTTAGAGCCTAGTCATAGGATATTAATTACTGCATTAGAATTTTTACTAAACATCAACAAAAGCCACAATATATTCTAAGTATACATTCTCTGTGTTATTTCAATTAAATAGTCCTATTTTCTTAGGTTAAAGTTCTATTAGTCTTTGGCTGGAATTTTAATCTACAGCAGTATTTCTCAACCTTGGCAATCTGAAATTGTGTGGACCTCAACGTCATTGACCGGGAAATCCTGGGTATTAAAGTTCACACATCTTCAAGTTGCCAAAGTGGAGAAAAACTCTGGTCTAAAACAACATGGCTATTCAGTTAAATTATTTAAATGTAGTGACGGACATTAGGAGTGCTTAAGCACAGCCTGTTAAATAGCTTAGATAATAATTTATCTAAATAAAATCATTGTGAAGGGAGCATTAAAAATCCCAAAATTTGTCATTGTACACATTTTTTAAAAGAAATTGTATTGTTGTTAATTTAAAAACAAATTAAATGGGAAAACTAGAAGCCAGTATACTTTGATGCATGTAATTATCCTCTTTTGCCTATTAGCAACTGCCTGGACAACTTTCTGCAACTGTTTTGGCAAGATTTCAGAAGTGGTTTACCACTGCCTTCTTCCTAAGGCTGAAAGGTCATCCACCTGTATTTGTGGGTAGGGAGGACTCAAACTTATGGTTTCCCAGTTTCTATCCTAGTACCCTAGCCACTAGATCAAACTGGTTCTTGCATCTTGCACTAAACTCTTTTACTTCCAAGAATGCCTTTAAATCCACTATGTACTTCAATCCAATCTTTAGAAAAATATTCAATAGCTGATTCTGCCCAGGACTTTGTTTGGAAATGGAACCATCTTACTTAGAATGATGTCAAGGGAGTAGCCTGGGGAAGGGATGTGGGGAATATGATTGTAAATTTGACTTTAGATAATTCATTTTTTGTGGCTGGCTATGCCAATGGCATATTAATTTTGTACAGCTGCCTATAATATACTCTCTCTCTATACTCTGGATCAAAGCAAAGAGTGCTTCTTGATGTACTTTTTTGTCCCAATTTTATTATTTTGAAACTATAGAATTTATAACTTCTTTTATTTCTATTTTATTTCAGTTGCTGTTTAGATTTATGAGACCTAACAAACACTTGAAAGAAATAGATTAGACATGTCAAGACTAATTAGAGAAGTGAAGTATCCTTATATAATGGAATAGTCTTCCTTCTCTATAGCGCTTCAATACAGAAGGAAAGGAAAGGAAAGATCCTTCTTTACAGTCCTCCACTCTACCGTATATAGAACATAAGAAAAAAAGGAGTACAACAACGCTAATGTCTGCCTAATATTGCCATGTCAAATTTAATGTTAAATTTAATCTAATCCTTTCAGTTGCTTTTTGCCCCCTTAATGCCCTTTAGAATTATACAATGTTGGAAAGACAGGAAACCCAACAGTATCAGAAAGTGATTGAGAGTTTGGGTTGGAAAAAAGTAAGAAAAATAAGTTGAACAAATTCTGGATAAGATGCTCTCGTAATCTTCATCCTTCACGTGATTTCAGTGCAGTTATGGAATATATATATTCTAATTTCTAGAAAAACACAACTTACCCTATAAAAAGCAGTTGTCAATGGCAATAATGTTGCAGCAATATTATATTCTTCTGAAGATGAACAATCCTTCGGGTTCATAGAAAAAAACAAAAAGGAGAATGTTAGCAAGATAATTATTAATTGAATATTTTAAATTTTAATCAGGAATCGCATTCCTAGAAATTGTATCTCAAAAAGAAACCACACTCAGTCATGCTAAAAATAAAATGAAGAACCTGATATTCTTTTAAATAAATCTGGATATAAAATAAAATAAAAAAACATCTCCCAACTAAAAATATTTATATATACACTTCTGGAGAAAAACTGTAGGAGTAAATTAGATATATATCCAAGTACAATTGGTATCAGTGTCCTCTCCTTTGAAATCAACTTGGTGGTAATGTACTGTATAACCTTTTACTTTCTCCAATAATCCCACTACCTGATCCAGCCTGTGATATCCAGCACACAGTTATAATGGAATACCGGCAAGTTGGCTTTGGGGAGAACAGATACACTTTTTCCATATAAAACAGAAACATCTTGTAAATAACTGTAACCTGTTTATGTTTAATAGGAGGAAGAGAATGGGACTTAGAAAATATGAAGCCTTCTGACATGTGTTCAACAACACCAAGATAAAAATGTCTAGGGTTCTATTCTTCCTACTCTAGGAAAAATGTAGATATTTAAACATGCATTTTGAATATTAACCATTCAAACTACTCGTATAAATCAATTTATACAGCTGCCCATCCCACATACATGATTCTAAACTGACGTGTTTAGGTTCTAAGCAGTTCTTGAATGTGTGCTACCTAACGCAAGCGGAAAAGGGTTAAAATGAGGAAAAGGAAACATATTGAAAACAAAACTTTTGGCCTTGTCAAGGAAAAAGAGAAATGATAGAATAAAAATATATATTAGAATGCTTATTGGTAAAATGCTGCAAACATAAATGACGAGTGTTTGGGACAGCTATATCAGCCCATGTCAGCAGCTAACAGCCTGAAACTGGATTAACAATTACACTACATGGGAGTCTATTCTCACAGTCCAAAATGAAGAATGGAGAAGATTCCAAAGTTATCTAACAGAAGCTGGAGAAACAGATACAGGAACTGAAACTTGTTGCTTCCATTGCTATGGCTTGCGTTTTTTACTTGGCAGTTGCTAGATTCTTTTTAAAATTTGAAGGACTGTATTTTCCCAGTTACATCTACCCAACCCATGAGAGCGGGGAGGCAGGATATGTTATCGATTTCCTCTCTTAAGGAGTTCCACCTAGTAACCATGAAGGGGATTCTCTGTGGTGGCTTCCTACTTGTGGTGCATCATCCCCATGGAGAAACAGGTTTTCTTTCTATAAGTTGTCCAGAATGACTGTTATTTGGGCAGCCACATAATTTTTCTAAATAAACAAATACTGTATTTTTTGGTGTATAAGATGCACTTCCTCCCTAAAAGTGGGTGGAAATGCTTGTGTGTCTTATAGAGTGAATGTTGCTGAAGCCCCACCCACCCGCTGGCCCCCACCTTTTGACTTCTGCCTCCCAGCAATTTACCTCCTTGCAGCAAACAGCAAACAGCCTGGTCAGCTTCAGTACAGGCTGATTTAGCATGAGCAGCTGATTGGTGGTTGGATCTGTCTCCCCAAATATTGCCTATCAGCTGTTCCAGGCTGCGGAGATCGCCACCATGCATCACTGCTGCCACCTATCTTCGCCTCCGTGTGCCTCCTTTTCAGCCTCTATGTGCCCCATTTTTGGCCCATTCCAGGCGGCGGGGACTACCGCTACCTATCTCTACCACCTGGAATGGGCCGAAAATGGAGCACGCAGAGGCGGAGACAGGCAGCAGTGGTGATGGTCGGCAACAGTGGCGATGATTAGTAGTGATCCCTGCAGCTGGAACAGCTGATAGGTGATATTCCGGGAGGCAGATCCAACCGCCAATCAGGATGTGCTGAAACTGACCAGGCTGTTTGCTGTTTGCTGCAAAGAGGCAAATTGCTGGGAGGCAGAGGCAGATTTTTTGTTCCTCCCCAAAAGCTAGGTGCATATTATAGTCCGAAAAAATATGGTAAATAAAACATAAAAGGCTTTTCTGGTTCTTGGAGTAAGCATAGTCATTCAAGGTAATAATTGAATCTCTGCCTATGAGGCTTCTGGTTTTAGTACTTGCTAGGTAATCTGAAATATTCATTTCCCAAAGGAAAAAAAAGTGGTCATTCCATCTAATGCAACTATTATTCTGCACCTCTATTCAATATGCATAGACAACTATGCAACTAACAAGCAAAGGGGAAAAAATCCATAGCTCTCTGAGCCACTTGAATATTTAAAAAACAAAACAAAATCAGAGGAAATTGAGGAGACTCATATCAGTCGTGACAGGAGGCCCCAAGTTTGCTTTTTTTACAGCATCAGCTTGCAAACAGCCGTTTCAAAAAACATCCAGTTGGACTCCATGGAGGGTGAAGATTGCACAAGCTGCTTTCGCAAACCTGCTTTCAGTTCTCAGCAAGAGTTATTGTGTTTTTACTTGCCATTACAATAATTATCCATCAAAAATGTGGTTGCTGTCAACAATGAGGAAAACATACTTTTGAAAAGCAATGAGAAAGTAATGATGGAAATGAATGGCCTGACTTTTATTCTCAGGGTCGTGCACCACAATACTTTTGTTCCTTTGGTCTACGTTTTGGACAACTTAAGATGTATAAAGAAAAAGAGAGACACTTTTGAACAGAATCAATCAAGATATTTTACTACCTTAGCAGTTGAATCCCATTCCAGTTATGGAAATTGCCTTGACTTCAACTCAAACCTTACTTTAACACTGTCAATGGAAGCACATCCTATAATACTCCAGACGACTGCAGAATACATTAGAGGAGGACACAGCTCAGACATGGTTATGTGATATATACCATTCTGAATTCTGAACTTCTCCTGATGCTTCCTAGCACCAAACACTTGCTGCTCGAGATATCAATCTTATTAACATAGTTATACAGAAGTATTGTCTAACAATGGTCATTGGCACCAGCAACTGTGCTGCTGAGTGAATGGTTCTAAAGCACAAAATCAACGGCCAACTTACTACGGCCATTGCAGCAATTCTAGTTGCTGTGATCAGGTAAATCTTGTGCAGTTGTAGCATCCTGCAGTCATTGTCACTGTAACCTCCTACTAGCTTCCCTATTAACTTTGTAATAAGCTGGTTGTGAAGGTTGCAAATTAAATGATTAAATGACCGTGGGACCCTGTGACCATCATAACTGTGGGTTGGTTGCAAAGCATCTGAATTGGGATCATGTAATCACTGGGACCCTGTAATGGCCACAACTATGAAGAATGGTTGTAAGTCCCTTCCTTCAGTGCTGTTGTAATTTTGAATAGTCTCTGAATGAATGGTCGTTAAAAGAGGATTACCTGACAGATGGGATCAAAAATACCTGAATATTCTATATTGAATTGTGACACTAAAGCAAACAACAATAATATTTTAACCATATATTCTTTTCTTTCTTTGTTTTATTCAGTTTCTATAGATGTGCAACTCATCCAAGTGACTCTGGACAGCTTACAATTATGTTAAATTTAAATGAATAAATATCCCAAAGTGCTTTTTCTAAAAAGCAACTGACTTACTTGGTTTGTTTTTTTCCTTTGAAAACATTTTGCTTCTCATTCAAGAAGTTTTTCCAGTTCTTGGATTAGGAGTGAAAGATTTTCAAAGGAAAAAAAAAGAAAGTCCAGTTGCCTTTTGGAAAAGTTTTGCACAACCATGATTGGGTTGACTAAGAAATGCCATACATGAATTAATAGCATTTTAAACAGAAGTCTATGGAATTATCTCTTTAATCCAGAATTGTGTATATATCCATTGGTAATAGTGTGCCCATCATCATCATGTCAGTTGGTAATATTGCCCCATAGTCTACTTGTAGGTTACTATCAAGAGTGGTTTGCAAGCAGTACTAATGTCCAGTTGCGTGATGATTCCTTGCCCCCTCCAAACAACTATAAATAATATTTCAATAAAAAGTTCTCTTTTTCCCATCTCTCATCCCTTATCAATATTCCAAATGAAAGAGACTTATCATTCAATGCTAATCAGCAAAATTCTGTTAAAAGCTACCAAAACCTTAATTTAATAAATCCTTTTTGTATTCCAATTTACCACACTCTCTAAGAAAGAAAGCAAAATAACTCTCTCCACATAAACAGAACTTTAAAGCTTCATCATTCAGTCCTCATCAAAATGAAATTTCATTAGTAGCTGTCAGTACCCCAATATATAACCCTGATGAAATAAATTCACCTTGAATTCCTTCTGCTTACTTTTCTTGATCTTTTATCCTGTGAAATAATGTCCCTCAAGCTGATTTTTAAAATCATTTTCTCATTGCCTCCCCTCAGGAACAACTCCATTAGTTTAATATGCCCCTTGGTAAATCCAGGATAAGAAGGTTTTTCAAGTCACTCTTCTAATTTATTATTTGTTTGTCTTCTTTAATTATTAAAGCAACTGGTTTCATTTATAAATCCATAGCAGCATTTTTCATATCATATAGGATTTAAAATCTATTTTCAGATTATAGCATCATTTTCCATATCACTTTTGTAATCTAGTATTATTTTAAAAATCCAGATCTACATTCAAATCATCTCAGTCTGTTTCATCCAATAAAATTTGTGGTCCTTCTATATCTCTGTTGTACTACCAAACAATTTTGTAAGTAATTTCTGGGTCTCATCCTAAAACAGCCTTAATTTTTTCTATAGTCAAATAGTACTAGTCCACTGTATCAATGGGTTGCTTCTCCTTTAATTGTAATCCTTTGTTCTCTCTGGTTCCCAAGTAGTCAACCTTCCAACTTATCTTTTTTCCCAATCAACCAATTTTTCTCATGGAAGGATTTTTATAGTTAATCTCAAAATAATCATACATTTTCTTATAAAATTTTAAACCAGTCCACAGAAAATAGTCCATCTACCCTTTAACTTTCCAAAATCAAGATTCTACTCTGCCTTTTGTTGTTTCCCCAAAATTAAAATGTTTCTTTTTAATCCTAACACTTACCCCCCCCCGCCCACAAAACAAACAAACAAACCCTAAACCCTTATTTCATTCAGGGTAGGAAATTTTTGAGTAATGAAAATTATCCTTTTGATGGTTCTTAACACCTAGAAAGTAAATAATAAGCGGTCTCTGAAAGATCTTATGAGAGGAAGTAGGCAAACCCATTGTTAAACATACTCACACAAAAGGTGGGGACCATGTATCATGTCCAAATTAATGGTGTTGAACTGTGGTTTAGGCAAAATGAATGCAGTGGAGACCACTATTTTATGATGTCTTCACAGGAAGATTATTTATAGTTATTATTTATAGAGCAAGCTTTTGGGTAATTCTTGTCATCTCTTTAATCTGGAGATGACTTCTAAGGAACCAATCCAACCACTGGCCCTTTTTTCTGTTGCAGTTGTTGGCTCTGGAAAGTCCCCCACTTCAGTTCCGCACTGTTGACCCAGGATGTTGTGAAGGGCAATACTTGTGAAAGTATCCATAACCCGTTGTTAAACATACCCACTCAAAAAGGTGGGGACCATGTATCATGTCAAAATATTAACATCTTCCACAAATCCTATAAAGGCTTCAGCAATTGTACTGAAAATTGTGCTGTTTTGAGTATTTTGATGTTAATACAGACACATAAAAAACCTCAGACACATGAAGAAATACATAATATATATTTACTTACAGTGTGATAGCGTGGCCTAAGTTAAAACCTGATAAACCTCATCAATCTAATAAAATTAAGCTGAGACCTGTTGATATTCTGTAGACAGTTGATATATTGTTCTTGAAACATTGCCCTGTGCAGCCACTACGGTTTTGGCTACAGAGTAAACATTAAAATAAAGACAATCTATTCTTTATTTTAAAAATGCAGCCTTATGTCACCGGATTGTTTGAAAATGATCAACTCAGCAACTTCTGCTTTGTCATCACATCACGTAACCAGCAATCTCGGATTGTGCAAGTTTTATTCCAGGAATGCTTGAATAAGGGGATTTAAATGCACATATCAAATCACATGTTGTGCTCATACATAAACCCAGTTGACCTTCCATAGCATCACATTTATCTAACTGAACCCCCCCCCCCCCCCGAACATGTTAACCTGTTAATTAACTGCATGCTTTACTGGATTTGTTAACCTTTATGCAGTCTGAGACATAAGGTTATGAGGTGTATAGAGCTGTATTTAAAAATTTTAAACTACAACCATTTTTCAGCTAAATTTGATTTTTCAGGAACTAGTCATTCGTGACTTTCAATAAATTCAGAATGGGTATGGAGAAAGTAAATCTTCACTTTGATCTAATTTTTCATTAATCAATCTTGGAATCAATTACTTTGACGAAAAGTATTTTTACCTTGATTTACTTCATAAGGATTATGAATTTTAACAATTGAAAACATATGTCCTGGAAAGCTTTGAAATATTAACAGCAACAGAACTCAATGACACTGCACATTCATTTCCAGAGTCATTGTATAAAATTTGTACTAACCCCAGTCATTTTATATATTTCATAGCATATTTACCCTTACAATGTGAGGGTAAAAAAAATCTAAGATATTTTTTATTCCCTTCTTAAACCAATCATGAAATACAAGAATTAATTTCAGCACATCTGAATTTCTTTAGTGAGAATGCCATGGATGTTTCTGAAAACTGTCATGAGGCCCATAGCAATAAAGTTCAGGCGCACTTTGGCTGTAATCTTTTCCCAAGGAAATGGTTGGGATGCCAAGATGCCTTATATTTCACAGCAGGACTTCATTCACTTCAACTCTGTCCAAATCTTAAACCACACCATCTGCAATTCACTGTGCTATGAGAGAATCTACAGAAGTATCCTGCATTTTTAATTAAATAAGGCAATGTTTTATAGCATATAACAAATTAGCAAGGCAAAATGAATCAATATAGGGCAAACATAAAAAGATTCAAGGCACAACACATTAGTAGTTGTGTAGTTGATATTTTAGGTCTGTTGCTCAGGCAAGTATTTCTACCAAAATTATGATAGGACTAAAAATTAAACTAAGTGTAAATAAAAATGTTAATATAAGAATAGCTGTAATATTCCAACGTTCAGTGAATCTTTAGTTTATTGGACCATTTGGGAGGAAGAATGCCATCCCTTACTCCTAAATATTCATAAAAAATAGAAATTATGCCATTTATAGAAATGCTGCATTTGTATCACTGCAAATGATTTGTTATAAAATATATTGTTCATGTCATTTGTACAATGACATCATTCACAAATGATATAAATGTCTAAGAATGTCATAAAATTGACAAAGTCTGGGATACTTTAGATGCAATATGCTTTTCCTTTATTTTTGAAGGATATCTTGATTGAAATTTGGTCTGTTACAGCCAGTTTGCTGAATGTGGACTCATTAAATGGAAGGCTGTTCCGTTTATTCAGAAAACTGTACTGTTTACTTTTCTATGCACATATGTAAGCACAACTATGTAGCTGTACTTACAAGTTCTAGCAAATAAGAAGCACTTTTCAAAACAGTTAAAATATGTAATATGAAATTCATTATTGTTTTTCCAATGTATTGACACTGCAATGCAACATTCTGCACTCCTCATGTTTCAGACTACGTGCAGATTTTCACTGAAAGAGGATTGGATGATTTAGTCAGATTGACATTTTTTTCGTCCTTCTCCTTCAGAGGATATTTCTATGAATGTTGACTAACATCTATTTCGACACATTTTTGTGCTGACTTTCTAAATTTTGCTTTTCAAGCCCTTGTGTACTGTTAACAGTATTGGTAAAACGGTTACAGGTAGTCCTCGGTTAACAACAGTAACTTGGGTCTGGAATTTCCGTTGATAAGCAATGTGTGACATCAAGGGACGGCATAGCTTAGTGACAGCAGTCCTGGTAGTCCCATTGCTATCGTTAAGTGAAAATTGAAAGTTATTAAGCAAGTACCTCCTTGTAATATCCTGCCAACTCCTGCATGTACTTTGGAATGAGAAGGCTGCATGCAGTTTGGATAAGGCTGCATAGGAGCCTGGCAGTGCATGCCTCCTCCAGTAGGAGGAGGACTAAGATAGTGAAGATCAACTGGGGACAGGCGGGTAAAGTCTTAGGGAGGTAGGGCCGGCAGAGGCAGTAGAGTAAGAAGTGGCCATAAAGGCAAAAATGGAGATGGGTGGATGGGGGGGGGGATGTCCTAAATGCAAGCAGGCTGCCAAGCACCTGAAATCTGGTCATGGTGACCACAAGGGTACTTCAACGCCCAAAATTTGGTGAACCAGGAGCATCTATGTAGCTTTGCCATAACTTCAAATTACTAAATAAATGGTTGTTATACAAGGACTATCTGTAGTGGTTAAATTTTCAATGTTTAACAAATTACTTAGTACAAGTAGAAATATTAACATCTCAGTTTGGTATGTTGCCTTGGCTGAGAAAAGAGAAGGAAGAAAGCTTTCCAACTGATTCAAAGGCCAATCAGAACCTTGAAAAAGCAATCAATGCTGCCAATTGCTGTCCACATGACCACAGAAGTGTCTTTGGATAATGTTGGCTCCCTCAGATAAGAAATGGAGATAAGCACTTTCCCCTATAGTCAGACACGACTGAAAGAGGAAATCTTTACTTTTATATACAGGTATTGAATAACCAATAATTCATCCATTGCTTGAAATTATAATGGCAGTGAAAGAAGCGAGCTTATGATGGGTCCTCATAGTTGCAAGCGTCATAGCATCCCCACACTCACATTGTCATGATTTAGGCGTATGGCAACAAGCTTGCAGTTATTACATTGCAATGTCTGGTGGTCATGTTACTCTAATTTAGGACCTTCACTCTTGGCTTCCAATAAAGTTAATGGGGAAATGGGCAGAAGGTCTGAAATGATAACCACATGATCATGGGACACTATGACCATGCAGGATTCACCTAATGACATCTGTCTACCACATCTGACAGAATAAATCAGCAGGGTAATGGCTACATTGTGTTTTACAACTATTCCCTTAGCAACAAAACTGTCCCTTCCAATTATCATCATTAAGTGAGGATTATCATACTTCTCAGCCTGTTTACATAGAATTTCATTCAATGAGGCCATCTGTTGTTTTAAAGAATTCTGCAGCTCAGGGCTCAAAAACTTATACTCAAAATTAGAAGTTGAGAAGAAATGAAAGAAAGAAAAAAGGGAAAAATTCTCTTTAGAATTTAGAGAATTTTTTCATAAACAGAATAATAAATAAGTAAACAACTAACTGATTGATGCCTGCCTTAAGAGCTTCTATGAGAGCCAGTTCAGTGTACTAGTTAAGGCATCAGACTTGAAATTGGTAGACTATGAGTCCTAGTCTTGCCTGAGGCGCAATGCTAGCTGGGTGACCTTGGGCCACTCACTCTCTCAGTCCAAGAAGGAGACAATTACAAGCCACTTCTGAAAAAACTGCCAAAAAACTGCAGAGACTAGTCCATAGTCAACAGTGACTCAAAGGCTTACAACAGAAATTATGATTAAAACATTTTATTGGATTCTCAATACTGTAGTTTCCCCTTGTGTACTCTTGTTGTGAAAGCAGCCCAGCAATCTTTAAAAAATGATGATCGCTAGCTGCAAATATTTGTAGGAAATGCTACAGGAATTGAAAATATACTCTGTCCAGCACTGTCATTTCAACATGATAATGGTTTATTACAGTACAGTAAAATACTAAATCAGAACTTGAGAAACAGAGGAATGGGGAAAAATATCTTTTCACAGATTATGGTTTATATAATTGGTAGCATGTGAAAGACTACTATTACCTCGAATCTAATTACAATTTATCAAAATCACATGCTTTCAGAATTTTTCTTCACTTTTCCAGACTGCAAGATTAAAAAAAAACGAGAAAGAGAGAGAGATACTGAAGACACGCTGACATTCAGTTTACATAAAGTTGTGCCTTTTTCGTTCCCTCGAATCTGACAGTTTGGCCAATAATTTACTTTGTTTTAGAAAGCAATAACAGGTTATGGAAGATCTGTAAATTGGTGCATTGTTTGATCCTTTGTTGAAACAATTCTATTACTTAAAAGACACACAGCTCAGTTCAGCTCTATTCAGTGCATGGTGAACTAAAGTTTCCTATTTTATCAAGGGCACTTGACTCCTACCTTTTAAAGGAAAATATTTAGTTCATGTAGAAAACATACAAATGCTTTCTACACTTGAGCCAAGCATGCAAATGGAGGCCATTATTTTCAAGTTGATTTACTCATAGTTCAGGTTATATTAATCTACTACTTTGCAATTTAAGAGACTTATGCCCCCAAAGTATCCATGAATTGAAATTTGTCAGGCAAGTGTGGAGAGGTGGGAGAAGCAACTTCAATCCATAAAAGCCTTATCCTTCTCCATACAAGACAAGTAGATCATTAATAAAATAATGGACTTTGTACTTTGCATGATTGTACTCAGGCTACGCCTTGAAGTTCTCTGATGGGAATGTCATCCACCTACTAGACCATCTGGAGAAGAACATGATCATGGTCTCACAAAGAAGATTGCCAGTCAGATTCTGAATGCTTAGATATTTTCCTCTTTATGGACTTAAAGTCCACTAGAGGAGGAGACGACTTAGTCTAGGTTTGATTCCACACTGAAATAAATATGTATATTTCAAAGATAATGCTATACTGCAATTCTTCTGTCTATAACCAGACAAATGGGAAAAAGATGCATACTAAGTCTTCTTTTGATTGCAACAAGAAAACAATTCTCTTGGAGGCAGAAGCAGGGCAGATGAACAGATGGTGCTGACAGGAGGAAACAAACAGGGACGCTTTTAGTATTCTAAGGTGGGTAAATTTTACTCATTTCGCCTTCTGTCAATAGTCTCTGAAACTTCCTCTAAATTGGTTTGGACGTTTTGAGGACAGAACTCCCCTCCATCAGAGAATATATCTGCTTTTGTGAGCCATGGGACTATGGGCAGGCCTGGCTGCTTTTCTGCCTTTACTAATATACCCAAAAATATTAGAACTTTATAAGCAGATTTATGAGCAATATGATTTTACAAGTGTGGTATCATTGAATACACAACAACAACAACATGCCTACAAAAGGAGAATGGGAATGTGATTTTCAGGCTGCTCTTGTATTTTATAATGTACTGCACTCTTCATACAGTTTTACAAAACACTTTATCAGCGCCATCAACAAAAAGTCTCTTCTATAAATCTAATGTCAATGAGTAGGGGAAAAAAATAATGTATCACATATTCATTTTTGGTATTTTATTAAACCCTACCTTGATTCTTTTATATTTTACAAATTATGAATCTAGATTATGCCTCTATTATTTGTATCAGTTTCCAACTACAAATTTCTGATCAAATCACCAGGAACTGAAAACAGAAATAAATTAAAACACTAACATTTTCTAAGTTTTTTTTTTTTTTTTTTTACAAAAGCAGCTCCCCTGAAAGTTGGCAGATGCATTCAATTAGATGGGCTAATTATGCCTTAATGTTCATTCAATTCTGGTAAAAATAGAAGAACTTGTGGCTATCTGTTTATTTATTTATTTATTTATTTATTTTTATAATCAAAGTGAAGTTATGCAAAGCTTCTAAAGCAGTGGTTCCCAAAGTGGGCAGTACCACCCCCTGGGGGGCGCTAAGAGACAAGGGCGGTGGCAGGGGGGCATTAAGAGGCAAGGGGGCAGCAGAGGGACGGTAAGGGGACAACCCGAAGGGGACATTCTCCCAGGAGCGTCTCAGGCACCTTTCTCTCTTGCCGCACAAGGAAGCGAAGCCAAATTTGTTTATTTAATCTCCCCCTCCAGCTTCCCCCGCCCTACTATATTAAGATCCCTGCACTTCCCATTTCTGCTGGAAGCAGGCAGGCCATGTGAGCGAGCAGGCGTGCGAGGCCCCTTGATGATCTGAAGGGAGCCGGGAGGTGCCAAATTGCACCCAGCCATCCTCACTCCCTTGCGGCTAAGGGTGGGAGCGCCTGAGATGCTGCTGGGAGATTGTCCCCTTCAGGTTGCTGGGACAGCAAATTTCAAGGGAAAACGTAGTTGCTGGAATCAGTGCGCCTGCAACTTAATGCTCTCCAAGAAGCCTGCATTACTGGGAGCAGCAGAAGAGCAGCAGCGGGCGCCACTGCCACCCCTGGTGTCCAGCATCCTCCTCAGGAGCCTCGCGTTGCGGCCATTTGCATGTCTCTCCTGAGCTTCTCTTGGGAGATGAAATGGCAGGCACCCCACTGGCAGATCCTCTGGGTGAAAGGAGAGTGAGGGGTGCAGTGATGGGAGAGGCTGGCCGTCCCCAGCTCTCGAGGAAGCTCTCGAGGAAAGAGGCAGTGATGAGGCCTGGGGCTCGCTTCCCTTCATCCTTTCTCCAAGAGCTGCAGGTGGCAGGGAAATTGAGACTTCTTTGCCAGCTTCCCAGCTGGCAAAACAGAAATTTTCGCCAACTGGAAGGTATGTGTGTGTGTGTGAGAGAGAGAGTGGGGGGGGTGAGAGAGAGAGAGAGAGAGAGAGAGAGAGAGAGAGAGAGAGAGAGAATAAAAGGAAGGAAGAGGAAGAGAGAGAGAGAAAAGAGAGACAGAGAGAGAGAGAGAAAGAAAGAAAGAAAGAAAGAAAGAAAGAAAGAAAGAAAGAAGGAAAGAGAAAGTAAGTGGGGGAGACAGAGACAAGAAAGAAAGAAGGAACAATGGAAGGAAGGAAGGAAGAGAAATGAAGAAAAGAAAGAAAGAGACACACAAGAAATAATGAATGGACAGAAGGAAGAAAAAGAAAGGAAAGAAAGAAAGAAAGAAAGAGGGAAAGAGAGATATAAGAAAGAAAGAAAGAAGGAAGGAAGGAAGGAAGGAAGGAAGGAAGGAAGGAAGGAAGGAAGAAAGAAAGAAAGAAAGAAAGAAAGAAAGAAAGAAAGAAAGAAAGAAAGAAAGAAAGAGAATTTATGATCACAATTGAGTCCAAAATTTTGGTAGCTAAGCAAGAGCATTTTAAATGAGTTTCACCACATTTTACAAGTTGGCCACTCCCACCGGTCACATGACCGCCAAGCCATGCTCACAAAATAGGCCATAGGTTCTAAAAATTTTTGAAACCCACCACTGGTTTATTATCCATTTTCGGTTTCTTACAATAACATCTTTTTGTGTAAGTTTGTGATATCTTAAAGATATCTGTTGCAGTTTTGTGCTTTGTGATAATACCTTACTGAGATTACGTGTTTCAATATCTACACAGGAATTATCATCTACTAAGAACAATGAAGTAATTACTAAATTTTACTGAGTTTACTAAGTTACTAGTTACTAAGGTTCTTGATAAATGACTATCAGACTTTGAAAACCTGGTATTGCTGGATCATGTTCAACAATTTTGTTGAATTAACATTAACTAAAAAGGTTTTTAAATTGGATTTTGAATAAATGTGCAATTAATTGTTACAGTTTTGAATTTTACTGTTACTATCTTCCTTCCATCGTGCAAACCGCCCAGTCACATGACCAGCCATGCCCACCAAGCCACACCCACAGAACCGGTAGTAAAAAAATTTGAATTCCACCATTGGGTGGGGAGCACTGAGGATCAGCTTGTAGCACCAAGGGGGCGGTGGACTGAAAAAGTTTGGGAACCACTGTTCTAAAGCAAGTTTTTGTTGCAGACCTGGGGCAAGAAAGGTCGGACTAAAGCAATCCCTTTTCATTTGAGGGTTTAATTAAGCTTGGTCTCAGTCCACATGCTACATAAAATCTATACCATAAGTTTTTTTTTAATTTAGCAAATTTGAAAGAATATATTGAAAGCATAACAATTATTTCTTGAACATATATTAACAGCCAACATTATTGTGTTACTGGCTTCAGAAAATTCTAGTGATGGATTAATAAAAACAATAAGCAGTTTATATTGCATTATAAATCATTTGGATATTACCATATCCAATTCTGCCAGCCTGTACTTTGCTTTAATTTTGTTAAATTTTTTTCTACTAAAATGTTACATTGCAAAAATGGCAAATCAAATGCTTGATTTAGAAAATGTTCAAAAAAATTAGGGACAACTTTTGATTTTCAAAATAAATTATATAGGCTTTATGCATCACTCATAATAATAACTCTGAAACATTGTATCTTTCAACTTGGCTCATCCTACTATTAGTTTATTTTTTCTCTTTTCCTCACTTTTATCTTCCTTCCCTTTCGACTGTTGCTTTTGAATACTTAGTCTATACTAATTATTCTTTTTATAGTCCATCTAACTTTACTTGTTCCATTTTCCCACACTTAGCTTAATTTCTCCAATTCTGTCTTTCTAGAGATGAATGAATTCTATCAGTTCCAGTCTGTTGTTATTCTAATGTTCTGTTATGTCTTCAAGTTCTGCTCCAGTTGCCCTCCAGCACACAAAAAAAGAACATCTCCATTGTTGCGTGTGGTTTTTTTTGTATTAAAAAACAACAACCAATGAAACACAGAAAAAAACAAACAGAAATAGACTTACTTCCCCCAAAGAATAAAGACCTGAAATGAATAAAATGTTTATGTTGTTTTCCTCTGGCAGTGATCCAAATATAACAAAATATGTGATCTTCTTCCATGGAGGAATGTTTTTTGTCTTGTTGTAAAAGACCCCTTTATCACCTTTTTTAAATAGTGAATTTTAAAAGGATGCTGCAATGTAACATGGATTTCACTTAAGCAGAAAATGAAACATTTTTTGCATCAGCTGTGTACAAAATATTCTCTGGGTTTGATTTTAAAAAGATCTGAAATAGTGAGGTGCAAGGTGGGGGCACAATAGAATAGGGACATAAAGTTAATTTTCAGAAACATTTATTATTATTATTATTTACACACATTTCTTTTAGATGCAAGCCATATTCATTTTTCTTTATGGATAGGTAGATTTCATGACTCAGACAGATATATCATGCTAATTCTTTTTGGGGTAAACAACATTACAGGCATGCCAAAAAACCATATGCCACATTCTTTTCTTAATTAGTATTAACCCTTTTCCAATCTTTAGTGAACATTCTGCTAAGATACCCAAATGCATCATCTTTCACTAGTTTTTTCCTCAAGAATAGAACAGAACAGAACAGAACACTGGCCAAGTGTGATTGGACACAAAAGGAATTTGTCTCCAATTCATATGAGAAGGATAATAGTAATACAACCATACTACATGGGTAAATATACTTTGACATAAGACAGTACTGTGGTAAAAAGATGTTCAGCAGAATAATGGCACAAGAACAGGAAGATCACAAGAGGCATTGAAAATACTGCTTCCTGCAAGCATTCTCCCACCTACCAATCTAGAAGACAGTCATTATCTATAATATGAGTTTCTATTATTCAAACCCATTAATAAATGTGCATCTTTCTAAAGCGATAAAAAGCAGATTTCCTATGACACATTGTAAGTGCTTGAACAGTGCTTTATTTTTTTTCCAGCCTTCTTGTCTCAAAGCTAAACATCCTCAAGTTCTTTAGCCTTCTTTAAAAAAACTTCGTTATTAGTTGCCTGATTAACCTTGTTGCTTTTCTTATCTTGGTTCTTTTGAATCCTTCTTAAAATGTAGTGCTCAAAATTGAGGACTCACCAATTCAAGGATTTTGTTACTTTAGATGGTTTAGAAAGTGTACTTGTACTGCTTTTCACTAAAACTGATCACTAAAACTGCTTTAAAAAAACATACAGCCATATTATACTCCTGACTTATTTGGAGTTTACAATTAATGGCTAATCTAATGTATTTTCCACACATTTTCCATAACTACTCTTGCCAAGCCAGGTATGACCTATTCTATCTTACTCACATGGTTTCTATTTCCTAAAGAAAGGTATTTTGCAATGTCTTGATTAACTTTTGTTCTGTTGTTTTCAGTCCTCTCTCCAATCTATCGGGATTATTTTCTCATTTTCTATTGGTTTAACTACACTGCCTAATTTTGTGTCTTCTGGAAATCTGATAAGCATTTCCTCTATTTCTTCTCTGAGTTTGCCAATAAAAGCATTATAGTAATACAGGATGCAGGACTGAACTTTGTGGCACACCATTTGATACTTCTCCCCAGTTTCTAAGACATGGTTAATGATCACTTAAGGGCAGTGCCGATGAAGCACTTCTCTTTGAATTATTAGAGCAGCCATGGATGCAGAGACAGCGGGGAGCTGGACTGAAGCAGTTGCATAAGCCTGGAGGGAAAAAAAGCTGCGATTTTAATGATGTGAAGAAAAATCTTTGTGCCCACTTGCATGCGTTATGAAGCATTTCGTTTGGCACCTTCTTTGAAGGATTTACAAAGCCGAATGACTTTTCCTTTGCTGCTTTGATTGTATTTTATTTCTATGAAAACTCAGTTAGACATGGTCTTGTTATAACTTCATTAGAAACGGAACCATTATGAGTGCAACTGTTCAGACAATAGTTAATTCCAGATGCTTTCTACTTTTTAAAGCAAATCAAACTTTTAATACGGTCCACAAAATAGCATAGAACTTTTAAAAAGTTTTACAATGTTTACTATTTTCCCACTTACAGAAACAAAGAAAAACTATGCTCCCAGAGACTCTGTTCTTCACATTTTCACATTTTATCTCCTATTTTTCAGTAATTCATTTTCTTTTGATACATGGGAAATACTGTGTGAAAAGATGGATTTGCTCTAATTAAACAGTTTCAGCATTGCATTAACTTTAATCCTTAATACTCAAATGACAAATATATAGTAAGAGAAGATAGCGAAAGTAATGTGACATGCACAAACATCTCAGGTACAATGAGGCATAACCACATTAAATATTTTGTTCAACAAATCCTTTTGCTAACATATATTCTTCAAACAGTTTTATTGCTTGAAATATTGAGTGCAAGAGCATTTATTAATTTGATTTACAAGAAGCATAAAATGAAATCTTCTTTATGGCCATATGAAATTAATTCAACTGTTAGTATCTAAACAAATCTAAACCAATATGTTTAGAAAAATCCCTCTAATTTTATTTTATTTACTAATTTACACAGGCACTAAAACTTGAGTTCGATGATGAGAAAACTACAACTTTGGCTTAGGAGAATAAAAATGACTGCTATGCCAAAAAGAGGAACCTGTAGCCCATGATTGGTACAATTGATTAGCCTTTCTTTTAAAAAACATTCCTATAATCCTCTCTAATCCTGAGGCATTTATTATTGCCTAAAAATATTATCACCAGTAATGGGAGATAAGTGAACCATAGTACACTGCCTTGAGCATCTTGAAGGAAATGGATTAGAATGACAAAGCTTAAAATAGATCACAACATTCTTAGTTGTGTCTGCCCACCCAATTAGATGGGCTGTATTCAATAATATTAGATTTTATTGAATCTCAACTAAAATTTGCTCCCAACATCTACAGAAAGAAAAAAGTACATAGATATTACCAGTAGAAGCTTGCCCCATAGCTTCACAGACATGGGATACTATGACCCTACAAGGTAAATGGGCAGATGTATAAATTATTAGCAGTCTGCAAGGAACTTCTGGTCTCATCAGCTCCTGAATAGGCTCTAGACGTTGTCTTGTTGGGACAGTCTATCCTTCAATTTCCTTGATCTTTCACAGCCCTCAAGTAGTAAAATTATCTGCTTACTTGATAGAGGACAGCCCTCTAAAATTACCTGAAACATAGATACTTCTTTCTTTAGCATGCAGCCATCAGCCTTCAGTTGGAAGTCAAACATTTCCCATGCTGTTTAATACTATTTGAAGAACCAAAAGGCAATCTTCCTTCTTTACTTAGACTGAAGTAAGTTAATAATACTGGATTGCAGTTTACAATTATATAATGGGGAAAAAATAATAAGTTGAGTCATAGGGCTTAAAGGAAATGTGTAGATAAAAGTAATTTCCCAATGTTAAGTGAAGTGTTTAGACACAAATTTTAAAAAAAACAATGGAAAAGAATAATCCAACAAACATAAATTTGGCATTGCACAACACAACATTGCTCTATAACTTATAAATATAAACACAGAAATAAACCAGCATTTCTATAGTCAGTTCTACTTTCCCGCTCTCATACATGTGGACATTTTATTTTGCTGGGCTGATAAAACTGCCACAAGTAGGATAGAAAGTTTTCAGCAAAAAAATGCAGAGGGAAAAAAAATCAGATAATGCTGTTAACTCAAAAAATTAACATGAAAATGAAGATAATTTCTTAACGTATCTTAGATGATATTCTAGTTAAATTTAAAATAAATTATGTAAGCCTGAAGCCTATCTATTCATGACCTAAAGCCTGGGAATTAATCATGTTATATGAATCTGAAACAGAAACATTTTAATTATAATCCACAGAAATTTAATATGAATTTACAAAGCAATGTAGTTTATAATTGATACATAATCTACAAAAATTCTGAAAAGTAATGAGATCACAAATAAATGGATAAATGAATGTGGATATGCAGTGAGATTTGTTTGGGAAAGTACCACAAGATATCCCTTGTGTAAAAATAAAGAATTTGTGGGAAGAAATTTTAAGAAACAGAAGAGATAACTTTTGACATTTTGCTTTTCAAGTATTTAACCATTTTGCCCTTTATGTTACTATTCGTTATACTACTCAAGAGGTTTTGAGACTAGATAGTCTAACGATAATACTGGATTGCAATTTACAATTATATGATGGGAAAAAACATAAATTCTATACTATTGCCAGTTTTATTTGGCTTGCTCTTTAGCTTAAAATGCATTTTTGCATTCAAGTCATCTGTAGTTCGCATATACCGGTATACTAAATCTACCTAAGTTCTTCACATTTATAGGTTACTGGTTTATGTACTAGTATATTATCTTTCATGTGAATCCTGTTACGGCACATTAATTTTTATAGTTCAAACATTCTTTTTTACAAAGATTGATTTTCAAGGAGCTGTGAATCACAGTTTATTAGACAGAGATATGCTCAATTCCCATGCTCATTATCTTTTTACTGTATTGGCGTAAATAAAGGTAAATGAAGGCTCATAAATGTACTGACTGCATTTTAACGTTTTATCGTTAGATGACTCCTAATATTGTGTATTGAACACTATCATTTTGCTATTGCTAAATTGGAGCTTTAATTGTGGTATAATAATACTGGATATTGAAACAAAGTAACCCTTTGGTTGTTCAATAAGACATCACCAATGGCCTCTGGATGTTTCCAGGCAGATTGGCTGCTGGAGGACCCAGAGTATTGGGGGCAATATGCTGATTCTGTAAACTGCTTAGAGAGGGCTGTAAAGCACTGTGAAGTGCTTTACAGTGTATATACGTCTAGACGTCAAAGTGCTATTGCTAAATGCAGTCATTTGTAGACACAGATTAATGTCTCCTTATTTGAGATCAGATATTCCTTTAAAAAGTAAGTCCATCCCTGAATTTAATATAACTTTGCAAGTTATTTCTGGGACTGCAATATAGCAAAAATATAAAAGAAATCAAGTACACTTAAAAGTCATCTTGGGAATATTTGCAATCCTACCCACTCTATTTTTGTTCCTCATAATTAATCAATTTTAATCTCACTTACACAGATTATACCTCTCTATATACTATGTACTATTACTATCAACCACAAGTTTGTGCAGCTTTCATCTATTGCTGCTTAAAGAATACAGAAGATACCGGGGAAAAAATACAGAAGATACCAGAAAAAAAATACAGAAGATATGGAAATAATGTGACAAATAATGGTCACAAATAGAAAACTAACAGTCTGGAAAGTCTCATATAGCAGCAACTTCCCTTTCATTTTTGCAGTACCTGTCCAAGTGAAACCACAGGGTTTGCTTTAATTCAAAGTGGTCCAAAAAGATAATAGGCATTGAATTATGCCATAATTTCTTTGCTAAGCAGAAACATTTTAGAATCTGAAGACATAATCTTTGCAGCATTTAAAAGTAGATCAAATAATTTACTTCTTTGCTTATGGTGCTTTTAAACACTTTAAATTTGAAGAATCCCAATATTTTTATTAAGGAAAACTGAATTGTACTTATTCAGATCCTTATCTTTTATAGATTTTGTTAATGCTTTTTGAAACACTGACTTTACTTCAAAATAAATTTTACTGCCCTCCATTTATATAATTTCCAACAGAGGTAGGTTCATTTTTTATTAATTTCAAAAGAGGAAAAAGTATGGTATTGATACCAAAGTTTATATGGATTTTTCAATTTCTTGACTGTATTTTCAAATACAATAGTTTTAAAAATTCTGTTGTGATTGTCATAAAGCTGCTTATTAGATTTCTTTATTGTATCCAATAATTATTCCCAATTTAAATAATAAACAATTATAAAAGAAGGCAATAATTGTGAGTTTCAGAAAATTGCACAGTGATAAAGTACCTTGGAAAAAATAATTGAAGTCAGAAACCTTTCTTGTAGGAAAAAATAATACTCATACATCACAAACACAAATTATTAAAATGATTCATTTCAACTAAATGTTATTTCCTTAGTACCATGCTAGAGTTTTAGCTTTCCCATAAAATGTTTTCTTCTCTTGGATAAACAAAAGTGTACAGATCCTAAAGCAATCAAAATAATTATCTGAGTAGTTATTTTACAGATGGTGATGAGATTGGATGTGTCTTCAATCACTAATTACAAATAACAACAATCATCACTCTAAAAAGCAGAAGAGAGCAATGATCTTCATTCCCACAGTACAGTAGGTTCCCAAGCCATTCCAGTGATTTTCCAGGAATTTACGGTTTCTGTGCTAGCCAACCAGTGAAGGTTGCAATAAACTAATTTCATTGAGAAAAATTCTTGGATATATAAGAATAGTTCCTTAATCAATTGAAGACTTCCTTTATAGATGTATGAGCAATGCAATACTGGCATAGCAGTAGGCCTGGGCCTTTGCCACTCCAGTATCTTCACTGCTTCCATGCTTCCAAAGGTCTGACAGTATTCTTTTCATGAATTCTATAAATTCATAAAGGCAGACTAACAATTGCAGCTGAGTGCCGAGAGAAAAAGATACAAATGAGTGAAAGAAAGATGGTAAAGATGGTAACAACTAGGAAAGCACTCTTGTAATGAGGTGCTTAACTGCAACCAAAACATGAAATGTGGCAATTGCATTTCTTAAGGAAAATTAAGAAAGTTCCAATCGAACTGAGTCTAAAAAAGAGGGAACATGCTCCTCAGAGGCGATGACATCACTTTGGTAGACTCAGTTCTATTGGTTACTGACTGAGTTAACCCATGCATGACCGCTGTCTCCACTAACTTTGGATAAAGAACAATGAACTCCAAGAAAAAACTTATATTTTACATATAATTTATAGTTTAGATACAGCAAAATACACAGAGCAAGCTAGAAGTACCACAAGAAATCAAAATACGGCTAAATGTATGTACCTGCAAAGTACAGTTCATCATTCGTATTATGTAATCAAACTGCTGATGATCCAGAATTGCACGGTTTTGCTGAACGTGGAGGCTTAGTTCCTGAGTCAAACATTGGCGAGCTGCTTTTCCTTTGAGGGCTCTCAGTGCAGCAGGCAAGGTCTAAAGACAAGAATGCTAGCAAAAGTAAGAAATTAAAAGAATCCTAACTTTAAATTATGTTTTTATGCTAATATTCTGTAGTATTACAGAATAAGCTCCACCAGCAATCTTGATATGAATTGAACCTATTAAACTACTGACTGAATTCTGATTTTTGTGTCTGGATAGTTTATTTCATAATTAAACATGTTTAAATAATAAAGCAGGAGGTGTAGAATTAATCAAGCAATTATCAAGCAAGGTCTTAGTTATGCCCTAAGCACAAAGAATATATCGGATTCACAAAAGTAAGGATCGGAAACCACAAGTTCTTTTCCATATGTTTGAGGACTGCTATGAAAGGGCAAATATTGTATGTTGTACAATTAGCCATAATATCAGCAAAATTTACAAAAAACCTTAAAAAGTTGCCTTAAAAAAAACAATCTATGAGGTAAATTAGTTTGGTTCTCAATTGCTCTTTAAGTTGAAAATGAAGTATTCAAGGTTGGGTGAGGAGCTTGCATTTCATTTAAGAGAAAAATACAAGGCAGGGAACATATCTCTCAGTATTAAATAAACTAATAACTCAGTAGAAGGGATAGAAAAAGAAATGGAGGTGAGACTGTGATGCCAAACAATTTTGCTTATTTCTTTACAGACAGTATATTTCTTTTATCTCTAATACTTGCAGTACGAACTGAAAAGGCTAACAGATATATAAAAGTAGAGTTACTGTAAGTTTTAAAGGACTAGAAAGAGCTCATCTCTTAACATGTATGGTATGTTTTAGCAACTTGGAAAAGCCGGTCAAAGAATTTAACAAATCATATTACCTTTTCAGTCTCCAAAAGTTTATTTTCAAATATAAAAGAGATGCAATTTCTAACAACTTCCAGTCTTTGCGCACTGTTGAAAACTGTGCTTGACTTTTCTACTATGGAAACTAAAAAGAAAAGAAAATAATGAAATAGAAACATATGTGAAGCCATTTATTTTAAAACTACCATCACTAAAAGGTTATTATAATGGAAACATTCCAAAGATTGTTTCTACATACCAAGGTTTTATTTTGTACATGTGTTTCTATTAGAAGCACACAAGGACAGATACAAATATTTTCCAGTATTAATTCTTAATGTATAATCATACTGTATATGGATTTACATATTATTATATTAGCAGAATTTAAGTCTGCCTGTTATAAAGAAAAACTGTAAATTTGTAAGATATATATATATAAACAAAATTTCTAATTTTAAAAATTTCATTACAAATTCCATATAAATTTTGGTAGTATAAAAATTTGCATTACTCCATTAATTTCCAGAACAAGAGAAGAGGAATATAATACAATCATTTTTTAGTGACTGTTCAAAGTTACAACAGAATTAAAAAAAAGTGATTTAGGACAATTTTTTACACTTATGACCATTGCAGCATCCACATGGTCATGTAATCAAAATTTGGACACTTGGAACTAACTCATATTTATGATGTTTGCAGTGTCCCAGGGTCTTGTGTTCACCTTTTGCCACCTTCTGACAAGCCAAGTCAATGGGGAAGCCAGATTCACTTAACAACTGTTTTACTAACTTAACAACTGCAGTGATTCACTTAACAACGGTGGCAGGAAAGATTGTAAAATGAGTCAAAACTCATTTAACAACTTTCTCACTTAACAACAAAATGTTGGGCTCAATTGTGGTCAGAGGTCAAGTACTACCTGTATAGGATACCTCTAATTTCAAAAAGCAGTATTAAAAGGGATAAGGACGAATTAATGTATGCTGAATATCATCAGTACTAATAAAAAAGAGTTTCTCTGTGGCAATGTCACATTAGAGTTGCCTGCTTCTTAATATTTGAAGGCTCTATATAGGACATTTTGCATCTTGGAGCAATACTTTATTGGCAAAAATTCAGTAAGTTCTTCACAATTGTTATCTTGTGTCTCATCACAATATATAAGGAAGAACCCAAATATATTATGTATTAATATATTAAATCCTAACCTTAGGAATTGATATGATTATACATATCAAACAGCTTTCAAGTCCTAGTTAAATGGGAAATAGAAATAGATACTTTGTAGCATTTTATAAAAATCAAATATACATATTATTATGGAGTCCAAACATCGATATTTGTATCTGAAGAAGCATCTCATCCAGTCTCACCTACTCATTCTGATGCGACTAGCCCACCCCACTCATTCAGCAGACAGGGCGTACTTCGGATCTCATCAACCAAAGGAATTCAGTTGGCAGGGTCCAGAGCAGCCCTTTTCTGCTGTGGCTCCCATCCTCTGGAATATTCTCTAATGGGAGGTGAGGTCTGCACATACACTCCCAGCCTTCTGGAAGTATCTGTCTTGGCCTTGGTCTCCAACAAGGGCCTGCTATGTTGGAAGCAGCTGACTGGCTAGAGAAGAACTTCACCCCATGGCCACCTATTATCTTGGCGTTTAGTTTTTCTGTTCAATTTTTCTCATTTTAATTGTTTTCTAATTCTTTCTACTTTTCATTACATTGTGAGCCACCTAGATTCACTGTATCAGTGAGATGGGTGACATAGAAATTTAATCAGTACATACATGGGGAAAGGGGGGAAATCTATGAAAAAATGATGTACTAGAATCAAAAGACTGCCACTGAAATTTAGGAGCAGGATGGTTTAACTTTGGTGATGAGATTTGTTTGACATTTTTTGTTTTTCTTTTTGTTTCAAATGAAGAATAGAAAAGTAAAATCTAGTTTCTGGTAAAGTTTTAATCCTTTGCTTGAAGTTTGGGGTTCTCCAATAAGAATGGGAAGTTATAAAAGATAAAGAGATTTGTATAAAACCTACCAATTTGAAAACTTCCTATTTCTCCTCTAGACCACACTAATTTGGTTATTCCAGCTGGTCCAGGGCATTTAATTTCTCAAATGGGATGCTTCTGAAAGAGTAGGATTTCTACTTTTTTGTAAACCACTCCCATCCTATCTCCCCCCCCCTCCCCCAATAATGTCTCAAATATTTCTTCTTATGGCAATTAGGATCATTTTTAGGACTTTTAAAGTTGAGAATGGTTGTCATTGATTATGGAGACTTATAATTCCTATTCTCAAACGCCATTAAAAAGAATAACAAAAACTGGCACTATCTTTTATATTTCTCAGAATGTTATCAAGGTCTTAAATGGTCTTTGAAAAGTCAGGGGGATTAATTGGAGATTTCAAAACAGTTCTCAATTTGACTTAATTGAATAAAACATGGCTAACTCTCATACCAACAGGTGGGCCAGCAGGAACCACACATTTCCTTTCAATGCGAGAAGCAGACGGTGCACTTTGGTTTTTAATCACATTTTCCTGAATTAAATCCTGAACCTGACTTTCATTAATCCTGGGGAAAGGAAGTACATGAACTCGTAGATGAGATCCTTCTGTAGGTCGTGGAACTTTTTGGAATGTCATATGAGGATTTGGATTCTCCTGCAGACATTAAATAAAGAGTATTTGTATTCAGGGATGTAAACTATTTATTTATTTAAACAATTTGCTTGCCAAAAGATTTATTAATAAAGTGTCATTAATGATTCTTTATTAATAATAAATGCATTGAAGGATAATACCACACTTGTCTTGAAATAAAAGCAAAAATTAATTTTTGGTATGTATGTATGGAAACCAAACAGTTTAACAATTGATAATCACTTTATTTTATCTTATATTTTAAATATTCTTTGCAGACTTTCCAATAAAACATCATCTATTGATGACCAAAATTAAATCATAAAATGGAATAGCATAATTACAGTACATCAATATTATACAGTGATAGGTAACAACAAAATAAAATGTCAATTGTATTATAATGAGAAATAAAATTTCTCAGGCTGAAAAAGGGTAGATAGACTGACATTAAACAGAGATGAAAAGTATTTTTTTTTCAATTTAGAAGCTGCCCAACTCCCAAATTTCTCTGTGTTTTACATACTGTAACTATAAGAAAACAATTAATGAAGAAAATAATAACAATTCCTCTTTTTGACATGACTTTGCCTTAAGGTTTCATAACCCAAGGATCTTTTGCATATCAAATAGATTTTTTTACCAAATGTAGTAATTAAAAAAGACCATTGCTTACTTAAGAATTATACTTTTAACTTTGTAATTGATTTATATAACTGAAAGCAGCTTTGTGCATCTTTAACTTACAATTATTTACAATGAAATATTAATGAATTATATCATAAAAATACACTGTACTTACATTTTTCAGTAGCTGTTCTGCAAGTTCTCGGATATGTTTTAACACTTTTAATGAATTGCTCTCCTCAGATTTAATTCGCTCTACTTCAAATGCTACCAGCTTTAAAAATAAAGCATATTTTTGTTGATAAAAAGGCAGCTTTTAGATAGTATTTTTACATAGCCCCTAAAAATATTTATATACCAATTTTAATAATTCATTCCCATTTTTATTTTGCATGCATGTTCCATAATTGTTAATAATTCAAACAATAATAAACTTGACATTTTGGGTGCACCAAATTAAGTATTCAGAAAAGCATATAATGAATACTAATAGTGAAAGAAATATTAAAATATTTAATGGCCCCTTTTTTCACACTTGGTTAAATTTTCCAAGTTTGCTCTCCTAACAAATTCTCATATTTCATTGAAAGTTTGTTAAAAAAGCCTACGAATAATAAAATAATATTATCAGTTTTAAATTTTAAAATGGTCAACAAAATTTTTATTATGACAAATATTGCAAACTATTTGCATGTATTTATCTTACCAGTGACAATTCCCCCTGATATCTGTTCTTAGGAAAAATAATATGTTTTAAAAATATTCAATCAAATATTTTGAAAACAAAAATTAATACACGCCCATAATTACCCTTTTAAGCTAATTCACTCGAAACTATTTTGCAAAAGTAATGCAACCAAAAACTAAAACAAAACAAAAAAACCTCAAACAAATTAAATATTTTCTCTCAAGTTTCACAATTAACTTTTAAAATATATGTATATACATATATGTATATGTTCTACCTCATCAAAGAGATCGCAGGATCTATATGGAGGACCTCTCTCTGACACAAATCCTGCAAATGCCATTCCATTCAGAATTTTGGTAAGGAAATCATTCTCAATTAAGCCCCGTTGGCTTAAGAAAGCTGCCTGCAAATAAAAATAAATTGTAACTAATACTTTATCAGAAACACGAAGAAAAAAAGGAAGGTTAAAATAGACTGTAAAATTCAAAAAAGAACAATGTGTTTAATGTTTTTAATAAAACCAAACCATGAATTACCATAACATCAAGGTTGCTGTAAAAACAGAAAACTTTCCATGAATGCACACAAATGTGCATTCCAAATATGCTTGGAATGCATTCAGAAATCTGCTTTCTCTCAATAAACTTAAATTATGCAAGGTAAGATGTAAAATGGCTACATACAGAATCTATTTAACAGCTGGGTGATCATAAAAATGATATAAAAACTAGATTAGATAACTTTATTTGCCCTATCAATTCAAATCTGGACTTCCGTCTCTTGAGATACAAGCCAATGTGCTTAGCTCACCTAACACATGGCATCTCCACACAGCTCTTTACCTTCCTCTAGGGCATCAGAACATGTGATGAGACAAATGAAGAAGGAACAAAGGGTGGGGGAAGATTGCTGCTAAACAGCCAAGAAAATTTTCGATTAGAAAAACAACTTGGTGGATGAATTTTGCTTCATGTTCACAATCCAGTTGAGGTCAAAAAGAGTTTCCCCCCATGGTCAGATATTTCTTCGTTTTTGTTTATTCCTCTTTATGGAATGCATTTTGGCTCACTTGCTGGAGCCATCTGGTTCATTTTACAAAACTATTCATTGGATCATGAATTAACATCTAACATAAAGCATATTATTCATTCCTAATCTCTACTAGGAGGCACAATATTTTTAACCATCTCAGCAGGTTGCTAACCATGGTTCTTTGTGCACTCATCTTTACATTCAAACATACTGTACGTTTTCATTAGTACAAACCACCTTTACAGAACTTGCAAAAGCTGAGAATTTTGGCTGGACACTGGATCCTGCAAGATCACACCAAGAATCCTACTCATATTGAAATAGCAAGTTGTGAAAAATAGGCCACAATACTGAGAACTGGAGAAAAAAATTGGTAAGCCAACTCCAATTACAGATAACTTGCTATATTTCTTTATAGTCTCAGTGCTCACAGGCAGTAAGTTTAGCAGGTGATCTATGGCAGTATTAGACAGAGAGTTACTCAATCAAATGACACTTACAAGCTTGAATATGTACATGATGATCATCACAAAGATCATTAAAAAAAATCAATTGAGATGATAGGTGTGCCAATTGATAGTGTCCAGACTAAAGTTATGATTAGAACCACGGTTTCAAAGCCAAACAAGATAAAGCGGAATCTACATGAAATACAAATAACTTATTGGCTCAGAAACAGGAAATAAATAATAAAAGTTATTTATTAAAAGGCAATTGTCATAGATTTGGGCTTTGTAGTTAGCTGGAAGAAGAACACAGATTCTATAATGGAGTTAAATTTGGCACCAAACACACAACATTTACACAGTAGCCTCAAATTTTTGACTGAGGAGCTGAGAAAAAATATAACAATTTATAGAAAAGCTATATGCAGAAACAATTTGCCAGATAATATAAAAATATCAATGGAAAAACAGAGTGGAAAGAGCTTTAGAGGCAACCTTAATTACTTGTGCTGGATAGGGAAAATTCCACTTTGTGAGAAATTTCTCTTATTTCAGTCAGTCAGAAGATCCTTTTGGAAGGAGAGATAGTACTAGCTACCTGCCACCATATTGGGCCGCTTGGCAATTCAGATTGTCTCATCCATTAAAGATGCATCTGGCTTGGTCCTACAGTAGAAGACTAAATCTATGGAATGTGGTTCTGATCTGTACCAATTGCAGAATGAAGTATCAGAGCAGGACTTGAAATTACTTTGGGAGTAAGTAACAAAACTCAATTAGATCAGCATTAACTTCAGGAATTTTAGCATCAGGTGATACCAAGTGTCAAACAGACTATTATTTGCAAGAAACAGTTAATTTGAATCTCAGATTCCTTCTTTCCTCTCCCTAATGACAACTTGCTTATAATCTGATGGTGTAGCAGCTTCAACTATTCAGGCATGTATCCAAATGATAAATAAAGACTCTGGGCCTATTGTACTGGGTACATTCCTATCTAACTTGGGAAAACAAATAAGAAATATACAAGCATTGTCACAAGGGCAAATCGTTTTTTGGAAACTGATGCAATGCTATATAGAACATCCCAGTTACTATAAATCATAACATATAATCACAGCATTCTTACGAATAATGATAATGATGATATTGTTAGTTGCCCTGATCAGAAGTACAGTCAGCACTCACAGGAAGTATGCAGACAGTCCTAGATTCTAAACCAGATCTATTGTTATACTATTATACTATTATACTATTTAATATACCTATGGTTCTGCCTTATTAAAGATATGAACACTGTATCTCTATTGCTCAAGGTACTGAACAAAAGGATTTAAACAAGTGCAGTAAAACGTATCATGTCCCTGTATTAATGCATCTGTATTGTCCAGCAGAGTACTTCAGATCTAGTAAAAAGTGAATAGGCAATAGCGACCCACTTCCAAACTTTTGTCAACAAAACTGCAAAGACTAGTCCAGGTAGTCCAGTTGACTTGTCAAGAGTCAACACCAACTCAAAGCAAAAAGGAAACATGAGGAAACAGCATTTTTGGTTAAATGGAAACTAAATGTAAGAATTACATTTTGGAATTACTGTTTCCCCTAGGTTCCATTTCAGATTTTTATCCTAGATATAGCAATTAGATATATTATTTTTGGTAGAAAGGAAAAATATTCTAAAAGTTGTTTATTTATTATCCATTTACCTAATAAAATACCGTTGGATTTGCAGCTAACATATTCAGAAGTTCCATTTACACAAAAAGAGAAACTGGATTATTTTAAAATTTCAGACTAGATCAAGGAACTTATTGAACTAATAGTATTTTTCTTATTTTAACCTTTAAAAATGCAATATTATTTATAAGCTATTAGGTTCAACTTTATTGTTACCTTATGAAAGTTTATCACAGGTTCTGAATGAATCCTGATTAGCTGAAGACAAGATCTATATCCTTGGAAAAGTTGTGCAAATAATCTAAGAAAGACTCCTCGCACCTCTTTATCCTAAGAAAGACATCAAACTGTTATAATACGCAAATAAGGCTTCCCAACTAATTCATCAGTAGATTGAGATCCCAATGGATTGACAACATCTTTCTTGACACCATACAGGTTTCAAGCCCCACCAGAGATTAATCTATTTTAATTTTTTTCAAATTAAAAAATAGGAAGCAAAATGGGTTCCACAGAGACCAAGAAAACATACTTAAAACAATAAAAATGGCATGTGGCTGTAGCCATTATTTGCTTGGAAGTTGCATGTGTAGCAAAAGAAACAACGGTCCTGGAATCTAGAAGACTGATTGGAAGAAATTTCACCAGTATACCTTTATGAATGGATATTCAAAATGCATCCACTGTTCCCCAAATTTCACCAGTATACCTTTATGAATGGATATTCAAAATGCATCCACTGTTCCCCAAATCTAGTCATTAAAATTCTGAAAGGGCTAAAAAAATCACAATATGATATTAAAATTAAAATTCCCATGTGAACAGCTTGCTTATATTCCCCGATAATTGATTGCAAGAACTTCAATTATTCAGGTATAAACCTCACCTTTAAGGACACTGGCACGGTACTTTTGATATAGCTCAATTCAGTTTCAATTTTCATCAATATTGCATTTTCCCATAAACTTTACATTGATACTAACTGTGGAAAGTAAATTTAATTCAGGCATCACAGATGGGATACTGCCGTAATGCTTCAAATTATAATTAAAAGATAGGACTGATACCAGTAGTATCAACCACAACTTACAACCACAATTGAGCCCAAAATCATAGTTTGTTTTCTTGCTGGAAGTGGAATTAACCCTTTCCTATCAGCTCCAGCAAGAATTCTTAGATCAGCATCTTTGATGGCATAAAGTAAAGTATTTGGGAAAAATACAGAAATGGAAATACACTATATTTTCGTGTTTATTTCAGCATTGGGAACATTGTGTCTTACCAACATTTTGGAATGTGACAGAGCGGTTCGAGGGGGAGGAAATGCATAATCTGCTGTTGCCAAATCTGGATATAAAACCTACAATTTCAAGAACAAAATTTAAAAGAAGTGGTTTCGATTTGTTTTTAAAATATTTTTTATATTTTAAATGTAAATTGTACCACATTTAAATTTCATATGAAAATTTAACAAATGTTTGCATTCTTGTATCCTTATTATTTCAGTCTGATGCTAAATACAAAGAAACAAATATTAAGTCAGTTAGGAAACATTCATAACTCAAAGCAGCTAACTGTGATTTTAAACTTGAAAGGGGAAAAACTCAAACAGATTGAATAATCAACATTATACAAAAGAGGATCCCTTTATTGGAAAACTTCTCAGAAAACATATAGAAGAGTTTTTAAATATGATTTATCTGTGTTGATCCAATTTCTTTTCATGGCAACAATTAAATGCATTTTATATTAATCTATGTCTAATGCTTTTTTTCTGCTAAAATGAACCAAAAGGAGGAGGAAAAGGTAAGGAAGAATTAAGAAGAAAGGAATGAATAAAGAAAATGGCCCTAATAGCCAACAATGGTTTTTTTTTTAAAAAAAATTTTTTAAACATAAATAAAATGTAATAATTAGTAGATAATTAGAAAGTAGTTTAATCTCCTACTGGAATGAATGGAAAGCAAACATTTAAAAAAAATTGTTGAAGCTATTTAGAGTGAAAAGAATTATGTTAAAGAATGGCAAAACTATGTAAAATTATGCTAACAGGTATTACCAGAAAGGATGCTTGGTGGAATAATGATGCGAAAGAGACTGTAGATAGGAAAAAGATATA
Organism: Thamnophis elegans; assembly: GCF_009769535.1. NCBI lineage: Eukaryota > Metazoa > Chordata > Lepidosauria > Squamata > Natricidae > Thamnophis > Thamnophis elegans. The sequence continues at coordinate 86,793,245 of NC_045541.1, forward strand.
TTATAGAAAAATATATTGCTGAAAAATGAGGTGGAGGAAGGTATTATATAATGCACATGTACAAAAGAAGATAGATGCAAATAATATAGAAGTCAGGAAAATTAGGTAATTTTCTGTGTGTGTGCATGTACGTGGGTGGGTGGGTTGGTGGGTGCGCACATGTATAAATGCAGGATAAAAATGTAGGATAAAAACCTAATAATAATAATGTAATCAATGAGAGCAAGGAGCAGTTAAAATGGATTTGAAAATGAAGGAAAAATGATGAGCACCAGAATGAATGGGATCTAAATTCTCCTGTTCTTTGTTTGTATCCTGTAAATAGTGCATTATATCAGAACAATTTTTGAATCAAGAGATCTTAAATGCCCTAATTTAAAGAATGCATAAAATATCTTTATTACTTCTTTATTAAACATTACTTCTTTCAAATGGAAATTTCCATTGAACTTCCACACCAGTTTTACTTGCTAAGTTGTGATTATTGCAATATCTCCGCAGTTGCATGATTATGATTTATGATGCTTCCTGACAGATTCCCAGAGGCAAAGACAATGGGGAAACTGGTATGAAGTCAGAAGTTACTCCTATTCCTGTACTTCAAATCTTAAAGAATGCATTAAAAATCCAGGACATGTTATTCTTGTGGCATTGAAATTACCACCATATTCTGACCAGTTTACTCTCAATTTTCTAGTCATTGCAATATCCCTGTCATCAACATTATGTAGATACTGCCAATGGGCATGTCCAGCAAGAATATGGTCAGCCTAATTGTGCAGTGTGGAAAGGGGGGGGACGGAGAAGCATCATGATCAAGAAATGACATCAAATATCACCGAGAAGTGGCAAGGAGGGGGAGAGAACAAGAATCCAGTGGGAAAATTTAATGTTTATTCTGGTCACATAAGACTACATTATCTTTCTCTCAAAGGATAGTCCAACAGGTCATAGGTTCTTTAGATAAATATAAAAACAACAAAATTTGGTATGAAACTAACGTGAGAGAATGCTATAAGATCTTACTGATTAAGATAATTAGAGTTATATATCAGTTCAGATTGGAACTATATACTATAAATGTTGGTGCCAAAGAATAAAACCAATAAAAGGCATAGACGTTGAGTGAATGCTAAAAAATGGTAAAGTGTAGGCTGGCATATGGGTGTGGTTTGCACTGGTTATTTTTACTTATTTATTAAATTTATATAGCTGCCCATTTCACTGCTGTGATTCTGGACAACTTACAAAGTTTATAATCCAAAACAACAATAAAAAATAAGTGTGAAAATCATTAAAACCAATAAAAGCTAAAAACTATTAAAACCATAACAACATAATCAGTGAGACCGCACCATTTATTTTTCTAATAGTACAATCACTTAGCAGACACTGCACCAATGTCTCCAACTACCTAGGCTAGATGGCAACAAGATTGGGACCAACCTTACCTTAGGGAAGATGATGGTTCCAAATGGTGGGCTCTAGAGCAGAAAAAGCTAATCTCTTGGGTCCCATCAAATAGCATTCCTTCATAGACAGGAGCCACAACATACCCTTTCTGCTAGATCTTGGTAGATGTACTTGGGGTATGGTGGTCCCTCAAATACCCTAGCCCCATGACCTATAAGACTTTACAGATCATCATCAGTACCTTGAACTCAGAAGCAAATTGGTAGTCAATGTAGCTTGTAGAGCAAAGGTATAATGTGCAATGATCTAGATGCACACATAATGGTCCATGCCATACATTTTGTACCAGGTGAAGCTTCTAGTTACCCTTCAAGGGCACCACCATGTAGGGTACATTACAATAATCCATACAGGAGGTGAACAAGAATGAGTGACTCAGTCTAGGGCCTTCTAGTCCAGTAATGGCCACAACTGACACACAACCCAAAGTTATACTCTTTTAGCTATGATTGCTACCTGCTCTTCAAAAAAGAGTTATGAGTCTAGAGGTTATCTAAAATTGTGACCATCGTAGTTCAATCTCATACCAGATAATTCACTTCATCCAAGGTCCTCTGAAGCTTATGTACAATCATCTTTCCAACAATCTTCTTTAAAAAGGGAAGATGGGATACTGGACAAAAATTGTAATGGCTTCTTGAGGAGGGGGAGAGAACCACTGCCTCTCACAAAGAATAATTTACCTAATTGTAAGTCACTTCCCAGCACGCTTTACCAATCCGGAGGGGCATGTGTGTAATAGGCATTGGCTGAGCTCACAGTCATGAGAACGCTATCTGCTTCTTTAGATGTAACAAGTTCAATTCCTTGGCAGGACTATACCTTTGCACCTCCATAGGAACTGAACTAAAGCTGGCATTTAATTGGGAATAAATCTGAGCAATTTTGTTCCACACAAAAAATCCTTTGCATAGCCCTGTAGATGCATTTCAGAGTCCCTTCTACTCAAGTGGGCTGTGGTCATCCTAAACAAAGCTGTCAGCTATCTGCAAATTATGTGGGTGGGTGAACGCGCATGAATGTTTACATCATGGAATTATACTTACTAGAGATAGAGAAGTTTGCGTCTGCTGGAGCAGTGGTTCTGGAAGCTGGGAGAGGTGAATACATTCAGGAATTTTAATTGTACCGCCATCTAGGTCTGCTATGATTACATCTAACTAGAAGACACAGAGATAGAAATAAACACTTTGTATGATCTTGAATATCATTAAACATAGATAGAATACTGAAATGTCCATAAACCAAACAATATTGAATATCCACTGAGAAATATGGAGTGGCTGAATTTATGTAAATATAAAATTCTGATATTAAATCAAATTTTGGTTGGAATTGTTAAAATATTCTGACTGATATCTAAAATGTTTGATTAACCAAGTTGTAAATATAGTCATTTTGCAGAGCAGATCTCACTGCAGTGCTAACTTTAGATAGCCCTTTTGTTAAAGAAAGGGCTCATATTTCCTCCTCGTATTTCAAGGACAGAGCAATATTAATACAGGTTTTTCCCCAATGATATTTTGGTCATTTTTCAAGTCAATTTTTGATTCTGCATGAAGTAGAAGAAACACAAATCGAGAAATAGGAGCCCTGGTGATAAAATCTACTTATTTATAAGTCTGGATCTAATTCACCATATAAACTGAACTTTTTTCCAAATAAATTTTTCAAATATCATCCAGTGTCACTGGTTCATCTCCCCCTTAAATAAGGGCTCCACTAGAATAACCACTACCAGACTTGCCTATTATTTATAAAACTCATTATTACTCAGTGCTACTCTTATACTGCTCGTAGAAAATTTCAGAAGCCATTCAAAATCAAAAGGCTGAGATACTGATCTTCGTAAATCACATTATGACTATAGTTTCCAAATGGGGTTTTCTCTTGTCAAAGTTTCTACTTTTTCCCCATTATATTCATTTTATATTTATCATATATGTAACAATTTCTTGATATTGTTTGTTACTAATACATTTGTATCACTTTGAAATTTTTACAGTTAAGGTTGCCATGTACTATTCCCCCCCCCACACACACACACATAATCTCTCTGGATTCACTAAGAATTCCTATATCAGAGAACTGGGTGGCATAGAAATGTAATCAATCAATGACTAATATAGCATTCGTAATGGGGCTTCTCATCCCATGAGAGCCAACCACATATGGCTGGTAGCAATTAGTTAAGATTTTGTGATGCACAGTATGCATGAAAGGAATGTAAGAGAATATCCCATTGTTGAGTAGAATTATTTATTTAATTTTAGATGAAGTTGTTATATCAGGCATAAAATCCAGTTTAATATACTCACAAGTTCATGAATATCATTACGGAAGATAGAATGTACGCCAATAATAAAAGGTGTTGGTGAACTTAGAACCTCCAAGAGTTGTGCAGGTAAAATTGGAATGTATGGGTAACTGTGAAGAAAAGAAAGGACAAATAATGCAGCCACTCTACTTTGTTAAACATGAAACTTTACATGCTTTCTACTATTTCCATTATATCAGCAAAAATATATTGGCTGGGTTTTATTTACTTTTTTAAAAAACATTTTCTTGTTTAATAAGTAGAGTGTTTACAAAAATAACTTAATTTTCTAGTTTCTGGTTAACAAAATATCATAAAATACATCTCACTGCATTTTTGTATCTAGAGTTTCCTCAACTGAATGACTGAAATATAATCTTTAAAATTAATGGTGTCTGAATACAAGATATGCAGACAACTACTGATTGAGGTAAAATACTTAAAATTAGATTTTTCCAAGAGAAACATTATTTATCTAAAAGTTACAGATAAGCAAGAACTGTAATCTACATTTAAACAAGAATAATTAGTTAAAATAGCTGAAACTGAGCTGTTTTTATCTGTACTTTGCTGGCAAGAACAAAATATATGTGAAATAGCTCTAAATACAGAAATTATTTCAATAGCTTAAAATATATTAAACAAAATGATTAATTTAAGCTTATCCAGGTAGGAAGAATTCTAAAATTGCATTCAGGTGGCACTTAGCAATATTCTCCCCCCTGCCTCCCTCCCCCTTCCTCCTAAGAACCTTTAATATACAATTTGAACACCATATCTAGAATTATGCCAATAACATGACCTCCATCACTTGTCAAAATATTTTATTGTAAAATAATGGGTAAATTATTACACACATAGGGAGTAACCATATTGCTTGAGGTGGTTTCAGTGGTCTTTGAGGTGCTGAAAACTCCAAAAGCTATGATTGAATACACATATTGAACTTGTGCATTTTACGATTTTTATGATAATCATGAATGGTTGAACTTGTCAATAGATCAATAAATTGGGCAGACAATATCCATGAGCTTGTTTCTTCTTTATAATGGGACAGGTGGCTTAGCTATTGGCAGTGGAATTGAACATTATGCTGTTGTAATTGGGTTTTGGATCTCACTTTTGCACACGACGCCTTTAGCATGTGTCACAAAATCAATAGCCTTAATTAAGGGCTTTTAATATTGGAAAAAGAAGCAGCCGGGCTACCTGGCACATCACACAGCTGGACTATACAGAAGGTTCAATCGTTTCAGAAATCAAATAACTATAGCAGCATTTATAACCTCTATAAAGTGAAGAACAGTATTAGATTTATACACTAGAAATCTGGTTTTAGTGGATAAACGATTTATTTAAAAAGACACTTGCAGCCCTCATATTGAAACTTAACATTTCTGTGAAGGCCCTTTGACTTGTATTTCAAATGAATTAAAATAAAACAAGTCAGATCGCAAAACATTGAGAGATATATGTGTGATGTATTATTTTGCAATATGTCTCTAAAAGTCCTAGATTTGGGCAGTCCTAAATGAAAAGGAATGGTAAATAAAAGATTTGACAAAATACTGGTCCACATTGATAAAGATTTTGTATACTCATTATAAAAACTTTACCTGTATTTGAGAGGAAACATTAAGGATTCTAATGCTCTACAGGCATCACTTAGTCTTTGGAAACTAGCAGAATGAAAGAGGACTTTGTTTTCTGTAAGGACTGCACAGAAGAGATTCAGCACATTTTGAATTCCTTAAAAAAAGATACACAAGTTTTAAAATATATAGACTTATTGCAATAACAAAAGAATGACAGTTATGATGTATTAATTGACTATTATTGGAATTACTTTAGAAAAATATGTGATAATATTCTGTGTTTTGGAGATCTTATTTCTGAGTTCTTTCATTTGTTCTTTGACATGTCAAGAGCCAAGGTGGCGCAGTGGTTAAATGCAGCACTGCAGGCTACTGCTAGATCAGCAGGTCAGCGGTTCAAATCTCACCGGCTCAGGGTTGACTCAGCCTTCCATCCTTCCGAGGTGGGTAAAATGAGGACCCAGATTGTTGGGGGCAATATGCTGACTCTCTGTAAACCGCTTAGAGAGGCCTGAAAGGCTTATGAAGTGGTATATAAGTCTACTGCTATTGCTATTGCTATGTCTGCATTATACTATTATTATTTCCATATTACAATATGACATAGAAATTGGATATCTTTCAGTATATTTGATCCCATTTTCCAACATTGCTCAATAATTACTTCAAATGTGTTTTGTTCTGTTATTTATTAATCTAAAAGCCATTTAAGTGGTTATTGTAGTTTATCGAACAAGTATTAACAGCACAATCTTATAGAGTAGCTCAATCTTACAAAATCAGAATTCCAAACAAATTAGGCTGCTCTTGTGAGGAAAAAGTATCTCTGAGCTTATCTGAAAAACTTACATTAATAATTATGAGTTTGAAAAAAATCCAACATACTTTCTACAAAGAGACTGAAGATTAGCTGGTTGAAAAATCTAACAAGCTTTTTCATTAATTGTGATTGTCTAATGAATCAGACACCAGTAAAAATAGAGCAAAAGAACTGCCAAAACTTTTCTAAGAATTTATAATTCTGATGCCACCCTTTAAAATTAAAACAATTTTAGATATTAAATGAATTTTGTCTCAATTTAAGACCTTTCTTGCCACAATGGTTAAGTGAAATACTGCAGTTGTTAAGTTAGTAACATTTTTGTTAGATGAATCTGGTTTCCCTATTGACCTTGCTTGTCAGAAGGTCACAAAACATGATCAATGACCCCAGGACATTGCAACTGCCATAAATACATATCCATATTTGGATCATGTGACTACAGGGTGCTGCAATGGTCGTGTGTGAAAACAGTCACTTTTTTCAGTGCTGTGTAACTTCAAGTGGTGACTAAACAAATAGTTGTTAAGCTGAGGACTACCTGTAGCTCTGAGCAGGTTTTTCAAAGGTAAAGGTAATGAATGTAATGCTACTAGGTATGGACTGCAAATATCTGGATGACATTAAATGACTACAGGAAGAACTACCCCTTTGCTACTATCTAGTGGTTACCTGGAATATTTTCAGCCTTGTGTTAGAGGCTATAGTGTCTCCTTCATCTCCGAGGAATGCCACTATCCCAATCCTATATATTTTCAAATCATTTCTCTTTGCTAAGTGTATGAGGAAATGAATTCTTTTTTATTTTGAGGATAATTCATAAGGTAGAGCTCTAGTATTTTTTTCAACCAAGCAGGAATTGATACAGAGGCCACTGCAGGGATGACAGCACAAAATGGTAGTTGTAATTAAATTCCCCTTTTTAGGTGTGTACAACAAAAAATTTAAAAGGTGGGGCTTTAATTGCCAAATGACACCTGCCATTTTGACATTGCTGGTTGCCCTGCCCTGTGAATGCTAAATTTCTAAAATTCATATTTTCCGCTATTCTGTTATCTGAATGAATTCATATTGAAGCCCAGAGTTTCTGGATTTAGCTATTTAACTCTAATTGTTATTGGGTTGATTATGTAACACTGGCTGATAACTGAAATAAAGATTTGATGCATGATTCCATCACTAGTGACCATCCATAATGCTGACACTGAGAGAATATATAAAACTCAATTAGTATAATACTTAAATAAGATTAAGTAAACAGTATAAAAAACTAAATGTATTGAGCTAGAAAGAAAGGCCTCATCTGAATCAACTTTCTGTTACAATATAAAAGCTGTTTGTCACTTCTTCCTTCTGTTATTTTCACTTCCCCCCAAATAGTGGAAAAGGATATATATATAGGAAACAAAATAAGAACAATTTTCACTAATAATCCTCCAAACACTTCCATTTTTTAAAAAATAATTATTTACATACTTCTGTTTCTCCAACTTTGTGTGTGTCTATTTATTACTGTGTTTCATTCCCTATTATTATCATATATCTCATGTGGTACCATGTTTCCCTGAAAAATAAGATCTCCCCAGATAATAAGCCCAATCAGGCTTTTGAGCACATGCACTAAAATAAGCCCTCCTTGAAAATAAGGTCTTCCTGAAAATATTGCAACACAGCAGCAGCCATGGGGTGACCACACTCACCACCTCCTGCACCTCAAAAATAATATCTCCCTGAAAATAAGGCCAAGTGCTTATTTTGGGGGTCAAAAGAAAATAAGACCCTTAGTTTTGGGAAAACATAGTACTACTTCTTTTAACCATTCTGTTCCCATTACATTAGCCAAATCTTGTAATTGATAAATAAATGTTATCTCCTAATGGTCAAATTTTTCCTCTCTCCCCCATGGACATTTTTAATTATATTTGAAATCTTAATGAAGTCAAGTATGATATTACTCTAAAACCAACTATGTTTACTGCTACTTCTTTTTTGCAACTACTAGTAATACAGTATTTAGTTCTTGTGCTAATTAACACATACTTGGGAAAATTTAGAAGCTTTACCACCAATTTTGTTGTATTTAAGTACAATGACAATAAAGATTATACTTATACTTCAACAGTGGATTTCAAATAAAGGGGAAAAAATCCATCTCCTTCAAATTTGCAATGCTTCTAGAATAACATTAGCCAGTTCTCATATTTTCCTGAAAAATCTTATCCAAATCTTTCTATATCCTTACTTCAACTTATTTACAAAGGTTTGAAGTGTAAACAACAGATATTCAAGAACACGTCTCTTAAATTTCATTTCATTTCATTTATTTGACATTTATAGGCCGCCCTTTTCCCTGAGGGGACTCAGGGCGGCTTACAATTTATAGGAAGGGAGTGCAAGACAAAACACAAAAAGAAAATGTGGAATATAATAAAATAAAACAATAAAACACAACATTCATTCAGCATTCGGGTGGGGCGAGATTAGGGTCTTATCCCCAGGCCTGGCGGGATAGCCAGATCTTGAGGGCTGTGCGGAAGGTCTGGACGGTGGTGAGGGTACGAATCTCCACGGGGAGATCGTTCCAAAGCGTCGGAGCTGCTACTGAGAAGGCTCTCCTCCGCGTAGTCGCCAGTCGGCACTGACTGGCGGATGGAATTCGGAGGAGGCCTACTCTATGCGATCTGATGGGACGAAGGGAGGTAATCGGCAGAAGGCGGTCTCTCAAATAGTCAGATCCACTACCATGGAGGGCTTTATGAATGGTAAGTAGCACCTTGAAGCGCACCCGGAGATCAACAGGTAGCCAGCGCAGCTCACGGAGGATCGGTGTTATGTGGGCGAACCGAGGTGCGCCCACGATCACTCGCGCGGCCGCATTCTGGACTAGCTGAAGTCGCCGGATGCTCTTCAAGGGCAGCCCCATGTAGAGCACATTGCAGTATTCCAGCCTAGAGATCACAAGGGCTCGAGTGACTGTTGTGAGGGCGTCCCGATTCAGGTAGGGCCACAACTGGCGTACCAGGCGAACCTGGGCAAATGCCCCCCTGGTCACAGCTGACAAATGATGGTCAAAAGTCTGCTGTGGGTCCAGGAGGACTCCCAAGTTGCGGACCCTATCTGAGGGGTGTAAATTTTGACCCCCCAGCCTGAGTGATGGAACGCTGGCCAAATTGTTGGGAGGGAAACACAACAGCCACTCGGTCTTGTCTGGGTTGAGTACCAGTTTGTTAGCTCTCATCCAGTTCTTAACGGCTTCAAGACCCCGGTTCATCATGTCCACCGCTTCATTGAGTTGGCACGGGGTGGACAGATACAACTGTGTGTCATCCGCGTATTGGTGGTATTTTATCCCGTGCTTCCGAATGATCTCGCCCAGCGGTTTCATGTATATGTTAAATAGTAGGGGGGATAAGACCGAGCCCTGCGGCACCCCATAAGTAAGGGGCCTCGGGGACGATCTCTGCCCCCCCACCAACACCGACTGCGACCTGTCCAAGAGGTAGGAGGAGAACCACTGCAAAACAGTGCCTCCCACTCCCACCTCCCGCAGTCGTCGCAGAAGGATACCATGGTTGATGGTATCGAAAGCCGCTGAGAGGTCAAGGAGAACCAGGATGGACGCATGGCCTCCATCTCTGGCTCTCCAGAGATCATCGGTCAATGCGACCAAAGCGGTTTCTGTGCTGTAACCGGGCCTGAAGCCGGACTGGAAGGGGTCAAGGTAACTAGCTTCCTCCAAGGTACGCTGAAGCTGGAAGGCCACCACCTTCTCAACAACCTTCCCAACGAAGGGAAGGTTGGAGACTGGACGGTAGTTATTAAGAACAGCTGGATCCAAGGATGGTTTCTTCAGGAGGGGTCTCACCACCGCCGCTTTAAGTGTGGCAGGGAAGTGCCCCTCCCGAAGGGAGGCGGTAACGACCGCATGGATCCAGCCTCGTGTCACCTCACTGCTGTTGGCAACCAGCCAGGAGGGACACGGGTCCAGTATACAGGTGGAGGCACTCACAGCTCGCATAGCCTTGTCCACATCCCCAGAGGCAACATCCTGAAACTCAACCCAGAGATGGTCTGCCAAGTTATCCCCCTGTGTCTCGGCTGGATCTGCAGGGGTGGAGTCCAAGTCCGACCGAAACCGAGCAACTTTGTCCGCCAAGAACTGGACATACTCCTCAGCCTTACCCTGTAAGGGGTCCCCTGCCTCCCTCCTATTTAGGAGGGAGCGGGTTATCCTAAACAGGGCGGCTGGGTGGGACTCGGCGGACGCAACCAAGGTGGCAATATGTGTTCTTTTAGTTGTCCTTAATGCCCTGATATATTCCTTGGTGCATGCTGTCAAAAGTGCTCGGTTCGATTCGGACCTATCGTACCTCCACAAGTGCTCTAGGCGTCTCCTCCGGCGCTTCATCTCCCGGAGCTCCTCAGTGAACCAAGGAGGCCTCCGGGATCCACCGACCCGGAGGGGCCATAGTGGCGCAATCCGGTCAAGAGACTCTGATGCTGCCGAGTGCCAGGCAGCAACCAGAGTCTCCACCGAACTGTGGGCGAGAGTATCAGGAATAACCCCAAGCTCCGTCTGGAACCTCAAGGGGTCCATAAGTCGCTTGGGGCGGAACCACCTGGTCGGTTCCTCCTCCCTACGGTGGGGGTTTGGCCTCCGGAAGTCTAGCCTCAGTAGGCAGTGGTCTGACCACGACAGGGGTATGATCTCATTACCCCTCAGACCAAGATCACAAGTCCACTGCTCCGAGAGGAATACGAGGTCGAGTATGTGACCCGCTGAGTGGGTTGGGCCTCGAATTACCTGGGTCAAGCCCATGGCTGTCATGGAGGCCATGAACTCCTGCGCTCCATCAGAGTGTTCACCGAGCAAAGGCAAATTGAAGTCCCCCAGAACCATGAGCCTAGGGAACTCAATTGCTAGCTCGGCTACCGACTCGAGGAGCGAGGGGAGGGCTGCTGCAACGCAGTTGGGAGGCAGGTACGTTAGCAGCAGACCCACTTGACCCTTGAGGTCCAACTTCACCAGTAGGGACTCACACCCGACAAGCTCCGGAGCAGGGATCCTACGAGGTGCTAAAGACTCCCGGACAACAATAGCCACACCGCCACCCCTTCCCTGGGCTCTCGGCTGATGAAGCACCTGAAATCCGTCTGGGCACATCTCTACGAGGGGGACTCCTCCCTCCGTGCCCAGCCATGTCTCAGTAATACATGCCAGGTCTGCCCTCTCGTCTAAAATTAAGTCCCGGACGAGGGGAGCCTTGTGAACAACAGACCTGGCATTTAGCGACAGCAGCCTGAGACCAGGGTCCCGATTACTCGCGCCATCTGACCTTGGAGTGGGACTCATAGGGCCGGAAGGAGGGATCTCTGTGATGTAGCGAGCCCTCCTTCCCCAGTAATGGCCAGCCCTAAAGTCCCCGCCATATCTGCCTCTCCCTGTTATGACCACAATGCTCTGACCCTCTCCCGTGGCCGTAGTCCCCCCCGACCACCCCGGTGACCCCCGCATATATAAATAGCTGATAACTTAGGAAGCAAGGAGAGTTTTAGCTCCAAATTCATTTTTTACCCTAAGACACTCTGAACACTACCATCAGCTAGCTCATGTGATAATTATTCCCAGCGTTCTTTATAATCAATCTGCATTCTCTCCACCACTGTCCTCCCTCTCAACAGACTGAAAGCTTATTCAGACAGCACTGTCTCTACACTTGCAAGTCTAGAACTCAGACAGCACCTCTGGCCAATCGTTCAATCTGTGCCATGAACAGCAAATATGGGATGCCAGCAGAATAATGTTTGAGGACTTTTTGAGGAGCCAGTGGTCTGAGTTTGGGATTTGGGTTTGAAGACTTCACAGATGAGAAGTGTGCATTCATTCTCTCTAGTGAGAAAATAAGCACAAATTAATACTCAATGAGCTGCCTGGAATATGAATCTGTTTATTGCTGAAATAAGGAAATAAAAGAAGACTGTTGTCCAAGGATATTAAACAACTGCAGTTTTTATAACTACACATCATATCAAGACTAGGCAATGTGTGTCCATCAACAGAGGCAAGGGGAAATGATTACACAGTAAAACTCAATTTTTAAAATTAGTCTACACCAGCTGTGAATCTTCTTCACAAATCTGTCTTGTATTTATTTAATCAAAGTATATTTAACATATGTTTTCAACCCAATATATCAACGTTCATACAGATTTTCTCCATCTAAACAGGACTTCTTCTTTACTTCCTCTTTTATCACTTTGGATGTCAAAGTTCTGGCTCTTGCACTTCTGGTGGCCTCAACCATTGTCAATAGATGTTGTTTCTCCACCTTCTTCTTGGTCTGCCTTGTATTCTTTGACCTTCTCTTCTTTTTGTATATGCCTCTAAATAATATTCTATTATTCCTGATATTCAATGTGAATTTAGATAAAGTGAGATTCTTTGCTTTGATTGGGACTTAATTAGAAGTGACAGATATTTACATCTCTAATATTTAACAAAACCATACAACTTTATATCCAATTATGATAAATAGGTCACACATGATACTACTCGGGGCTTGCTAATATCAGCAAGTATAAAGCCAAAAATCAAAGCTTTAGCACCTGCTTTAAAAAATTTTTTTTAAGACTGTCAGAAAAGTGCACAAAGCTATGTTTAACTCCAAAAGTTGAAACAGTTGGAGGATAAAATAAAATTTATTTCAATCAGTAAGTAAAAGAAATAAGTAATAACAACAGTTTACTTTAGGTGATGTAAAAATATGAAAGAAGTAAAATAAAATGCCCTCTTCAACTTCTGAAAAATAATCAGTTGCAATGTCAACTTCTAAAGACAGATCTTCATGCTTGCAGAACTATATTTGTTGTCACCTTGAACTTCAAAACACATCTGTGATACTGACTAGCCAAGGGCACAAACAGACCAGACAATGCTAAAACAAACAAACAATATATCTAGTGTTCATTATTACAGATTAAGCTTCCATAGTCAAGCATGCTTCCTGTTGAACATTATCCATATGTTAGAAAAAAAAATTGACAGAAGCTTCCTGACTAATTTTTTTTACTGTTTTTAAAGATTTGAAAAGGTAAGTAATTTGCACTGAAATATCTGACTTCCTACATTTTTTTTAAAAAAAATGTAATCAATCATCCTGTTTCCTGTTGTTCTAAAAATGATTTACAAGCTACACATAGACACTCACGTACATACTGCATTGTTTAAAGTGTTACCATATTAGCACAAAAAGAATTATAGAATTTTCCGGAATTGCCACATGATGAAACAGAAAACAGGCATGCACAATTTTTGATTCCAATTATCAGTAATTTAGTAAGACTAATTCACAAATATGAGTAAGCAGTTATCAGAATTTTTTTTCTGAATTATTCTAGAAAGAGATGCAAGCAGCATTTTAATCAGAAGGGAAATCAGATTCACTAAAGAAATAAAATATACAGCCTTCTAAAACTACATTTAGAGAACTTTGATGTATCTTGCCTAATAAAGATTTGGGCATTTTATGCTTAGCAAAATAAAAAATAAATTATTATGTTTAGTAACGAAGAATAAATTTCACAAACTGTGGATTTATTTTTGAAGAGTGTATAATTAACATATGATTCAAATCAAACTAGAATCTCAAAGCGAGAGTTTGGGTTTCCTAAATGGAGAAAAAAAAATTAAAATATAGAATTGTAGAATATATATTTGTCCAACAGGAGTACATGCCGAAGAATAAGATGCACTGCATGAGGCTTTCTTTATAGAAAACTTCAAATTTTGATCCATCTAGCTTTTAAGGCTAATTGCAAGCAAGGAAATTAGAACATGCAACATCTATATTGTACTACTTAACAATTCTAAGCCAACTCAAAAAGCCGTTATTAAAGTTTGAAGTTGTTAAAAACTGGGACCAATTTATTTTAAGGATTGTGTTAAAAAGTATGGTTTGTATTTTAATATCAGAAAGTGGGATAAAATGAGTCTGGTCATCTGTATCTCGAATCCTGGGTTTGTTTGATGATCCATTTGGTTTTTTTTATTGTCCATGTTATTCTTAAGAGTCTTGTCTAACACCAATGTTCAAAAGTGTCGATAGTCCTTCTATCCTGCTTCTTCAAAGTCCAATTTTTGGTTCTATAGAGTGTTACAGGGAATACCAATTTGCAGAATTCTAATCTTTGTAGATATAATGACATCCAAATACCTTTTCTAAGGCCTTTATGGCTGCTCTACCAATTGCTAGTCTTTGGTGTATTTCTTGATTGCTTATTTCTTGACTGTTAATGGTTGAGCTTAAAAGGCAGAAGCTAAGGATTCAGATTCTTAGTAGTACAGATTCTTCCTTCACTTTTAAAACCATGCTCTTCCAATCCAGTTTCATAAATATAGCTTGAATAAATAAGAGAGGGTACTCAGCCTTGTTTTATTCCTTTGCCAATCTGAACCTATCTGTTTGGTATGTGCTGTGGCTTCCTGATCCATATATGGAAGAATGAAGTACCTACTTTTTTAGTATTCTTTGTCTATCTTAATTATCCAGTGTGCATCAGCAATAATAATACTTATGTTTCCATCTCTCTTCTAAAGTCAGCTTAAACAACTGACATCTCTTTTTCCATGTAGGGATCTACATGCATTGCATTGCAATCTACATTGCATTGCATAATCCTAAGCAATTTTTTCTAGCAATTGAAATTGTGCTAAATATTGTATAATTTACATACTGTTAAGTCTTTTTTTTGTATTTGAAAAAAAGACTTCCAATCCCATCATCTACTATTTCATAAATATTATTTAATACATGAAACAGATATGCAAGGTCCTCTGGATTTATGATATAATATGCTGGTAATATTTTCGTGTCTATCTAAATCCAAGGAAAAAATTCAAGTTCATTATTACAGTTTGATGACAGTGTACAAACTGAAGGTTAATCCAGAAAATACCAGCAAATATTGTTTATTGCTATATTCCCAACACAATTAAAAGTGCTAAACATTTTTGGCATGGGATGGGATCATCCAAATAAATAAATTACACATTATATCCTATCCCAGTTTAAAACATTTGCAGAGGACGTTTTGTCTTGCCAACATCTTAAGTGCAACTATTAGGACATGACAGGGGGCCCTCTGAGTGGCTAACTCCAAGATGTGGAAATCTGCATTTTTCTTATATGTCATTTTCATTCATTAGAGCCATGATGGAGCAATGTAGTACTGCAGGCTAATTCTGCTGACTACAGACTGACAGCAGTTTGCAGTTCGATTCTAAGGGCGCCAAGAATGACTCAGCCTTCTATCCTTCTGAGGTCGATAAAATGAGGGCCCATATTGTTGGGGGACAATATGCTGACTCTGTAAATCGCTTAGAGAGGACTGTAAAGCATTGTAAAGCACTATAAAGCAGTATATAAGTCTAAGTGCTATTGCTATACAAGCAGTTCCTTAGGCTGACTGGTTTGGATAAAGGTAAATAGTATAGCTTTATATTTAAGAACTTCATTGTTTGGATTATATTTTTTACTGTGCACATTACTGCAATTATATTACAATTATTTTTTTGCAACTATTTTTTACAGAGTACATTACTGCAGTTATATTGCAATTATTTTACGTGATCTTGAGCAGTGTTTGATGGAAAGTAGAATGCAGGTATAATAAGTCACAATGCACATGTTACAGCAATATACTATTTTATTAATTGAAGATCTGCACCCATATGTGTTATATATCAATAATTTATATATCAATATTTATAATTAGAAATGTAAAATAAGACTAAAAAAGCAATGTGTAACCAAAAGCTTAGCAATAAGAACACTGAAATACTATCCTGAAGAAATTCTGACTTGTAATACTATATTTAGTTTTTAGTATGTAGCAGAAAAGTATTGCTAACACAAGGAGCCTTTACAGCATATAATTTTGGAATAACCTGGAAAAATTCACAAATAAGGCAGTAATTTCAGGAAATAAAACAACATTATTCTAATTAGAATTTTAAAAAATAGATAGGGGAAAACCAGTTTCTGTCACATGAGAAATAATGTATATGGATTTAGATATTTAATATTTTGACAAAATTATCAAACAGTAAATAGCAACTGATTTCTTGTTTTACCCATGTGTAATAACACTGACCATATATCTAAATAGAAATGGCCAATTTAATAGACCAAAATATGATAAAAGTATTTCACCATATTAAATTTCCAGGGATAAGCAGAAGCCTGGACAACTGATCATTCAGTGCATATAGAGAATAGAATTTATTTTCATATGAAGAGTATTTTTTGTTTCCTATTATACAAAATCTGATATTCTAAAAGCAGAATCTTGGCAGATATAATACTTAATCATGTATGTAGTTTCAGGTTGTTTGTTTTAGCTTTTTCATTTGTTTATTTTGGATGCTATTGACTTGTTTAATGCTTTGTAATTGGTTACCAGGATAATTAAGTCTTCAAATTCCAAAGGAATAGATCATTATTTGGCAATCTACACTTAAAATAGGTCAGTGTAAGGTCAACATTCTGTAGTAAATGCTTTATTGTATGCTGTAAGACATAAACGGTGATATACCAGTAGCTTTGATCATAACATTCTAGGACAATTAAGAGTGAAATATAAAACTCTTGATATGTCAGGTATTATAATTCTGAGTGCAATAAAATTTCTCATTGTTACAGTTAATTGTGAATGTGTTGGGAGTTCCATTGTTTTGCATGCAATAAAACTTATTTTTTAAAGGTAATTATATAGTTCGTGGCAGTAATTAATTCATTGAAATTCAGAATGTTAAATTATTCAAAACTATTTTAGAAATTAAACTCTCAATTTCAAAAAATTCATAATCTTTTATTATTGTCCAGTAACTGCAACTTCATATCAGTAATCCTGAAACTGCAAATTCACAGCCATAATCTTCAATAATTAATTGTACTATTTTTGTTCCTTGCATGGAATCAACTGTTAACCTTGCAATATTTTCAGACTACAACAGCTTCTGCTAAATTTGGAATATTTGCAAGGGTCAGATTCTTCATTCCATTCCAATCTTCATCTTCCTGATTTAAAATGCCAAGACAATGAACTTTATTTAGAAGCCAGCTACATGAATCCTGTTTTTGCAAAGATGTTTTCTAAAGCTGGTGTTTAACACATATTAAAATACAACATACTTTGTATCATTTTATTCTAATATAATTTCTTTTACAAGAAAAACATTTGAAATTAAGTAGCCCTCATTCTTAAGGGAATAAATCAATCATTGGTTGATAAGGAACTTTTCAAAATTGTTCCAACATTGGGTATAAATTATATTTTCTTAAGGGTTGACCAGTATTTTTAATAGCAATGCATAACAGCAAATGATAGATGCATATTTGCCTGATTAAACATGATTGCTTAATTTCAACATTTTCAATTAAGACTGGGTTGTATGACATGAGTTATGTTTGTATTTTAAGATACCAACAAGATGTTTAAAATATTAATAAACCACACACTTTCAAAATAATGTGTTTTAAAAAAACCACAACCCTACTCTTTGTTTATACAGTACTTAAACAATGTTTGGAGAAAAAACCAGATCAAGAATTCACAATTAAAATCAATTAACACTAATTAGAACTCTTTCAATTATAAGCCAGAGTAAACAAGTAAGACATCACTGCCTCTTTGGAGACTGTAATCATATGGTTTGGTAGATATCAATTAGAACAAAGTCCACAAATCAGATATTATTACCACTACTGCTTACCAGTATACAAATAAAGCCTCTATACAGATGGTGCTTGGTTAATGACCACTTATTCAATGACTCTTCAAATTTATGATGAACAAGTACTACTTATGACTGATATTCAAAGTTCCAACTCTCACAATTCCCCTGCAGTCATATGATTGCAATAGGAGTATTGGCATCTGGCCCAGATTTCTGACTTTTGCAGTGTCCCGTGGCCACATGATTGTGATTTATGACCTTCCTGCTGGCTTCCCTCAAGCCAAGTCAATAAGAAAGCCAGCAGAGAGATGACAATCATGGTCATGTGAGTTACTCATTTAATGACCAGCAATGATTTGCTTAACAATGGTAATCAGGGATTGCTGGTTGATAGCAAAACCAAGTGGTGCTATCACATAAATGTGCATTTTCTGACCACATTGCTTAGTAATAGACATTCCGATCCCAAATAGTGTCGTTAAGCAAGGACCTCCAGTACTAACTTCTATAAGCACATACAAATTGTTTATGTAGAAAACATAACATAAATTTCATATAACTAAAGCACAGCTAATGAAAAGAAGAATCTTTATACATGATATTGTTCACTCACATGTAATCTAAGTAGATATTTTTCATTTCAGAAACAGCACTGTCCTATCCAGTAACAAAGAAAACAGTTTTCCTACATATAGCACCTCTGTCTTATTTGGGTTCAGTTCTACCATCCATTATTCTATAAATCTTTCAGTAAAATAATGTATCTGTTTCCATTCCAAACCTGAGACTCAAACAAAATTGTCTTGCATAATACAAATAGAACTTCTCTTTTAGTAGTCTTTCCCTAAGTAACTACAATATCCTTCCTTTACCTGATCACTGCTAAAAGCTATTTAAATATTTAAATATATTCAATTCCTAAAGGAAACAAGATTTTAAGCCATTTATCAAGAATACATATCCAAGAAGTCAAAAGCAGCTTTTGATATTGCTTAAGATCAGATATCAACATTTGGCAGCAAAAAAAAAAAAGTAACTGGAAGTGCAATCTTGAGAGGTTTTTTTTAAAAACAACAACAACAAATAAAATAGATGTTTTATACCTTCATCTTTAATACTCTTCAAACCCTTGAGAAGGCTAATAAAGTTCAACTGAAATTCCATTTGGTGGCATCAATATGTCATTGCCATACAATTGAAGCCATAGGTAACTGAATTTAATACATGAAGATAAACAATAGCCAAGAAATATTATCTAGTCCTGTTATAACCTACAGCACTTATACACCAGTTAGATTAATCAAGGAACCTGTATTTTGGTGTTCTTAATAGAGACAGAGTTATTATTTATTATAGGTTAGTCTGATAGCTATTCTTATCTCTGAAAAATAGGCTTGTTAATCTATGAGAAAACCAAATTTATTCAATCAATAGTTCTCCTGTGTTATTTTTATGATCTTTTCAAACAGAAGTAATTAACAGTTACTGAAACTATTCAAATTAAAATTATTCCTGAACTGACTGAAATAAAGGTTAAAAATAGGTGACTTGGCTTTCATTGTTTCAGTGAAGCCTTCAGAACTCTAATAGTATCATTAAAATAAAACAAAATAAAATAAAGAAACATTGTAAGTCTTGACAAGCCTCTCTTACTTTTATTACAAATAGGTATTTTAAAATGTAGGGATTTTTAAGTTTGCATTTCATACATCTACTTTATGAAATAAGAAAAATTCAAACTATTTTTGAACTACTGACAAGAAATGTAAACTGTGCTCTGGATGTTTCTTCCTTTCTTTTTTTTAGAAACAATGCATTCTGTATGATGTAGAAAGAACCTCCCGTAATTTCTTACCAAAAGTGAGGAAAGGAAGATGAGTGAGTTACATACTGATATTGCACAATGTCTCTGTAAATTATAAAATTATTTTGCAAATGTTAGTTATTTTACATTTAGTACAAAGACAAGAACAATTTATTAAAAATAGCTTGCATTTGTACCAATACAATTATATTTATACTTTTGAAAAAAATACTATGTTTCCCCAAAAATACGACCTGTCCTGAAACTAATGCCTTGCCCCATTTTTCGCATGGGCAAAAATATAAGCCTATTCCTGAAAATAAGCCCCCTGGACAACCCCCCCTCTGCTCACCGACCTAGCAGTATCCCGAAGGCGCCAAGCCGCGGGAGCTGGCCCCCCCGGAAAGGCATTCACATTGCTTGGCGCCTTTGGGATATCGCTAGGTTGGGGAGTGGTGTTCTGCCTGGCCGGAGGGTGAAGTTTCCATGCAGCTGCTCCCTTGTGAGTGGACTCCCAAACAGCTAGGCACAGCCTCAGGGGTGAAGCAGCCATGAGGTGACCACGCTCATGAGCAGCTGCCCAGCAAACCCCCTCTCCAGCTGGGAAGAGCACCATTCACTGACCTAGGGTCACAAGCCACGTGGTGCTCTGCCTGCCCCCCCAGCTCCCGCAGCTTGGCACATTAGGGATACCCCCTAGATCAGTGCATGGAGCTCTGCCTGGCTGGAGAGGGGGTTGTGCGAGCACCTGTTCCGCCCCCAGCAGGCATGCCTCCCAGCCTCACCATGCCCTGGCCCAGCCGCCACCGTGCTCCGAGCATAACTTCTTTTTTGGTTTCCAAACTCCAAAACTAGGCTGCCGAGTCTTTCAGCAGTGGCTGCTCTAGTAGTACACTCTATGGTTGTGGGCCGGCTGCCGGACAGAGAGTCTTCTGGACAGAGAGTCTTCCAGCAGCCAGCCCACAACCATAGAGTGCATTCCTAGAGCGGCTGCTGCTGGAAGACTCGGCAGCCGAGTTTTGGAGTTTGGATGCTGGAGAAGAAGTTATGCTCGGAGTGCGGTGGTGGCAGTGGCACCCTGGCCCTGCAGGGAGAGTTGGGGTCAGGGCATGGTGAGGCTGGAAGGCATGCTTGCTGGGGGCGGAACAGGCGCTCGTGCAACCTCCTTCTCCAGCCGGGCAGAGCTCCATGCACTGACCTAGGGTATATCCCAAATGTGCCAAGCCGCAGGAGCTGGGGAGCAGGCAGAGCACCATGTGCCTTGGCTGTGTCCGGCTCTTCGGGAGCCTGCTCGCATGGGAGAAACTTCCCAGCAACCCCAAAACAATAAGCCCTCCCCCTATAATAAGCCCAGGACCATATTTCGTGGGGCAAAAGAAAATAAGAGCCTGTCTTATTTTGGGAGAAACACGGTATTATACAATTATTTTCGCACAAGTGTTACTTTCTGTGTGACATACTAAAATACATATAAAAAGGTTGCCTTTCTATTCGACTGCTTGCAATTAAAAGCAGGAATTGTTGCCTTAGCATGGAATTCTTTGTTAGTGGTCATTCTTGGCTGAAGCAGAGATTACTTTACACTGGAATTCCCTTCCTTAACAGATGTGAATTCATGAATGTGTGATTCCAATAAATTATTTTGTAATAGGTCATAATTCAGAACCAAGGAACAACAGGATGAAAAGTAAACCTTCACTATTCCATCCTTAATTTTCCAACCATTTATCTGCCCACAGACAATAGTTAAATAAAAATGATGTTAAAAGTACGGAAGGAAGGCTTAGTGATTCACTGTTATTTTTTTTTACATAAACAAGTTTTGCTACATTAATGTTTGAACTGAATTACATGTAACAGCTAAAGTGACTTACAATAAGGTAGTCCTCAGCTTACCATTGTAATAGAGCCTAATCATTATGGTTGTAAGTCTGACAGCTTATTTTACAATCTTTTTTGTGACAATTGTTAAGCCATTCACCATGATCATTATGTGAATCCATGGTAGTTAATTGAATACCACAGGTGTTAAGTGACCTCATTGTTCGCTATGGCGTTTTTGCTGAAAATTGCAAGTAAATACCAAGTTTTGGCAAAAATGTAGAAAATCAGAATCAGGTGATCATGGATGCTGTAAACAGCCATATATGCGGGTTAGTCTTAAATGTGGTTACTAGAAGTACTCATACGTACTAAATCATAAATACTATTTTTTGTGGGCATGGATGAGGGGTGAAAGAATCTACTGTAACTCTGAATGGTGACTAAATCGTAAGTCAAGAACTATCAGTAGGATATTTGCTGCTGTGTTTTTAGCCTGTTCATTTTCATAAAAGTAAATTCAGGATGATAAATTTTTAATAGTGAATATTGAGGACAACATAAATATATAAAACAACTTTAACAATCTAAAAAAACAATAATGCAGGTAAAAATTTTCAAATAGTCAAGGGTTAAGAATTTTTAGCGAAACCTTCTAAAATCAAGTTTTCACACTCTGGAAAGTTGCATAATCAAGAGGGTGGAAATTTGAAATAATGTTCCAAATGAAGACCACCTGGGGTAGTCTTAATATGTGGAAGGACTTGTGGATCAAGGAATCATCTATGTTGAGTTTCCAAGGTCAGAGCCACCCCAAGCCCCGGAATCTCATGCAGCTGACAGCAGTTTGTTTGTCTGATTGTGAGCCACCTGGGATTGTCTGCTGGCTTCCCCATTGGGTTTTCTTGTTAAAAGCTGGCAGGAAGTTGTGAAGAGGTTCTCCATGATGGCAATGGAAAGTATGAGGAGTGCTGTCACATTACTTCGTGTTTTACAACTGCATTGTTAGGAACTAAAATTCTAATCCCAATTTCTGCCATTAATTGAGGACCACCTATATATTCACTGTAACATTTGAAACCAATCCATAACAAAAGTAGAACTACAGATTGGTAATGACATAGCATATTAAACATCTTTGCTAACTTTAGTTTCTGTTGCCTGCTTAAGATGAGTAAGTTTGTGTGATTAATCATACTCATTAATTAACATTCTACATATAAATATTGTGTGAAGGAAGAAGTTGCTAAAAACAAGCATACCAAATAAACAAACTTGGTTAACCACAGAATATTCACTAACTTGTTTTTTTAGCAGATTTTATGCTTTAGGTATAACTTATTAGATTTTGCTTTTTGTTATGGTATACATTTTTTAATTTATAATTTAAATTTAAACCCAAATGATTCCTTCAGTGTTTCCTAATTCTAGATTTATAAGTGGCTGAATAACTACAGTGAAATTGTAATAAAAAACAGAAATGAGTAAATGCCCTTAAGCTATTAATCACCACTTTTTAGAACAGGCCAGTAATATATTTTGGTATTTCCTGTATCGTGCTGCTTTGTCACCTTAGAATGAGAACATTCAATTCAGTTGGGAATTGACAGAACGAGGGGTCTTAAAAATTTCACTGCTAAACATTTTGTCATGCAAAATTATATTGATTTTTCACTTCAACTAAAAGATAAAATTCTCCTACTTCTCTCTTTGACAGAAAATCAATTGGGATTTGTTCAGGTGTTTCAGAAAACAAGGGGCTAGGAAATAAAAACTTTAGAAATCCCAGACTTTTAGGATTTCTGAAGGAAAGGAAGCTCTCATTACTGTAGACTCAAAACTATCATAGTACTGGATATTACTCTATACTCAAAAACAAATTTGATCAATACAGGAACTATTTACTTGCTGTGATTTGGAATATAATTTTGTCACAGTCAAACTGCATCTGGTTCCTGGATCTATTCATGCCAATGTTTCTATGTTGAATTTCTCCCTGGCTTGGTTTATAAGAACCTCCAAATAATCTGCTTTGCAAGTGATCATTAAACTCAGGAAAAATATGCTATCAGGGGTGCTATGGTATTTCAGATTCAGTGTACTTATTGATAAAGAAAGATTGTATAATAAATCAAACAATCTTTATGTGAACATATTTGCACCTATTTTTTCATATAACTGCTTTGGGAAGGATGGGAAAACTGATACCAAGAAAAAACTTGTTACTTAAACTACTGTGGATTACTATAACTCTTAATTTCTGATTTATTGAACTCATTTTGGAGGGGAGGAGATGGAGTCAATATAGACAATGAAGAAACATGCCGATAGAGTTATCAAAACAAAGACTGAGATTATTAACAAATTGCAAGTAAATTATATTCTAAAACACACTACAGGGACACAATTTGTTAAAATAAGAACAACTAAAAATAATCACAACATTTCTCTAATCATTTTACAAAAAACTGTGTAACAATAAAAAAAACCAACCTACCTAATTGTTGAAATAAAAGAGCCACACTAGTTCCTGTTACTGGAAGGCTATCGTGTAAAGGAGTTTGTATCAGTTGCCTGTCTCCTGCTCCTAGGGAAAACAGTTTCTGTAGAAAAAAGTGTTAAGATCCTTATTGCAAACTGTTAAGTAGGCTGAATGGTTATCCTAACCAAAAGAAGTCACATCACTAATTTATATGCAACTAACAAAACAGATATGTTCATTTAATCACCCAAATTGAACTCAACTTGATATTACTGTTATTAATTATCTATTTTTCGTGCAATCTTGGCCATACTAACTCAGAAGATATCGCTACTATTCCAGTAATGCTGATTTCTAATTAAATTGAACATGAATTATGTACTATGCACTGACATAATCTTGGGGTCTAGAAACTTGTTAAGAAAAAAAAATCATACCTAAAATAATTTCTGATTATTGTCATAAGAAATTTTCCTTTGTCCCAAACATATGTGACCAATTAAGAAACCTATTCATCAAAGTGCATCACATAAATCCAAATGGGATACAGGGGTCCCTCATTTCTCATTTAAAGAATGTCAGCACAATCGCAAGATTTTTGCTGATTTTAGCATTTTCCAGAGCTTGTCTCAGCTAGCAAGACAAGCCATCTCTTTTCAAAGGTAAGTTTTCAAATTACTAAACTTTATTCTAATGACAACTTCTTTAAGAGAATCCCTGGTATTAGTGTCAGAGGTGGAATTATGTTGGTTAGCACCGGTTCGCGTGAACCGGTAGTGGCGGTGGCGGGAGGCTCCACCCACCTACCCAGACTTCATCATGAATGCTCTGCATGCGCACATGCACACTCCCAGTTCTGAACCAATAGCAAAGGTAAGAGAATTTCATGCCTGATTAGTGTACATATAAAGTGACAATAAAGTTTTTCTAAGTCTTCTATATATACTGGTATGATGTATTCTACTTTGACTTAAGCGTTTCAGGCACATATGCATTTTAATAATTATTTGACATTTTTAATTAATTAATTTTTATTTTTAATTGAATATTTATAAGAACATGGGATTTTCTATATGAACATATATTTCAAAAAGAGAACACATAGCAGAAACTGACAAAAATGTAGAAATGACAAAGAACAAAACTGATCAAATTAATTCACCAGTTTGAATACATATAAAACTAGCTTGCTTTAGATATGTATGGTAACAAAAAATAAAACTAGTTTTTTTAAAAAGAAACATCCAGAATATTAATTTCAGTTTTCTCTTCAAGTAATTTGCTGTTTATTCTCCAATGAGCTAACTCTGATATATTACCAGCCTTTCCCATAACAAGTGATAAAACCCCAGGTTAATGACTTTACCATCATGCCGTTTTTGTAACTTGCAGCAATGTTTTTGCTAAAAAGAATGATTTCTACTAACATCCATGGTTATTTTTAATCATAAATTCTAACTTACTAAGCATGATTTTTTTAAAACCTAGTTTCATTAACACCATATTTCATAAATACCAGTATTTCCATAGCAATACATCGGATCCTGAAATAGTAAATTATATCAGAAGGTGTGGGGGGGGGGGGCTCAATTCCCTCATGGAAAGTAAAGAAAAAATTAAAAGCAATATATTCTGTATCACCAATAATAAAAAAGGTTGAGCTCTGCAAACTTCACCACTGGATATAACACCCTGGAAAGATAATTACAATGATGAATTAACCCCTTGACCTTATTTTGGAATGGAATTTTTGCACTCTTTAGAAGTCAGGCCACTAGAACATACCTAATTGAGCTATGTCCCTTTATTAAATCAAACTATTTGAAGAATTTATTTTTTCTTTCTTCATAAATTAAATTAACTGGATAAATAATCTCTTCTCCACCCCCACCCTTTTTTTTACCTGTGACCCTCCAGCAGCAGGAACAAAGCATGAACAGAGATTTGCAATGAGAGTTTCCAATGAGACATTCAGGTTGTCTACATACACAGTGTACACTAAGCCAAGGCAAGCCTAAAATATGAAAGAGGAATATATAAAATTGATACCCAGAGAAAAATAAATATTAATAATGATTGGAAAATACAGCATAGTATTAAAAATGTAACATAAAATATGAGTATAAAAACATGTCACAGAGAATCATATGATAAAAGATAAAATTGCATTCTATAACTGCCTCTATATAAACCACCTATGCACTTTATATAAACCACAAACATATTCAAATAAAATCCAATCTTGAAACGGACCATGCTCTTTTGCTCAAAAATAATTACTCAGGTAGAAAACTGAGATAGATCCACTGAAGCAAGCTTCTATTGCTGAACTGTAACAGCAAACACACAGAATTTCTACAGAAAGTTTGCCATAATATAGTGGTTCAATTGGATTGCTTCATCTTCAGGCTACTATTGTGGCAATCTGTCTTCTGGTATTAAACTTTAAATGAAAGGAAGCAAGGCAATCTATATTCTAATTCTATTTATCTATGGTAGCCTCAAGGCAGCCCAAATGGTGCACTATATTGCAACAGTTTTGAATCAATGTATCTAAAGTAGTTTAATCTAAAAAATTTAGAAAAAGTCCTATGGAACTTAAATTCAGACCACTTTTATTTGCAAAGTTGTGATAGTTGCAGTATTCTGCAGTGGCATGTTTGTGATTTTGATGCTCCTAAGCAGCTTCCCACAAGTAAATTCAATGGGGAAGTCAGCAGGAAGTCAGAAGTCATTCAAACTCATTACTCTGCCCGCCCATGGTCATTCTACTTAACTGTTTAAATAACTAAATATTTAAATTATTGAAGTTTGTTTGCCACTACATTTATTTTTCTACTTATAATATATGCTCTTTTTAAATGATCATTGGACAGTCTAGCTCTGGGGTAAAACATATGGTTAGTCTATAATTTAATGTTCATTCTAGTCACATTATCTAGTCACAATCTTCCTCTGAAAAAATGACTCAAAGGGTCACAAAGCTGTCTAGTTTTAATTATGGTCATAATTGGGAAAAATTCCTAATGATCCAGATATTTGTGGTGGTACTACCTGGGATAGACATAATGCTCCCTTTTTGCAATTCTGGCTGCTTAGTGTTCTCCATTGTACAAAGATACAATATAATTCATAAACATGGGAAACAATCATTTCCTATTATTTGGGAGGAAAAAATTACATCCCCTCCCCAAAAAAACATATACAGAGAGAATTAATTGCATTGTATACATACAAAAAAATCAGTGTAGAAATTTAGAGTGTTGGAAATAGTGAGAGGCTCACGTTCTACTCTAACCATGGAAATCTACTGAATGGTTTTTGAATGAACTGGATGACTTTGGGATCCAGTTTCGTTGGGGTATATTATTTATAATATACCACCTCACAGTATTATTGTCGGGGGGGGGGGGACTGAGGAAATACTCTATAAACTAGTTGGAGTCTTGGAGAAAATACAGGATGTATATTTATTAAAAAATGTGGATGTTACAAAGGTTAATTCAGATTATGTGTTATATATCATAAATGTGCATACGTAACAATGTTATTTATAGGTTTTTTACCCTGAATATTTCTGGATAATCCAACCTGGACACCAATACTAGACTTTTGGGTGCAAATACTTCTGCAGGCTGAATCAATCCAGATTCCTGCTCACCTTCAGTTACTCTTGACCCCTTGAAAAAAAGATATGCATTGATTAACAGACAGAAGGTGATTGTTGAATAAACAGTATAAAAAACCTACAATCAGAAACATTTCATTTAATACATTTTAAAACTTTAAATCAATAGAATATAACATGTACCTCACATCTAAAAATCTTACCACCCAAATGATATAATCTGCACAGAATTCAGTACACTGATAAATAGTATAAAATTGTAATACACAAAGCAAGGTAAATAATGTGTACTTTATATTCATTGCACTTTGAAGCTAGCACACAATATAACATACCAGTTTTCTATAAAAAGGGAATTGATGTAGCCAACATGCATTCTAATTATTTTTTAAAATTCCCTTTATTATATGTTTGCTATATATTTCTCAAAGTCATATACTTGGGAGTAGTATTTCCTTCTGATTCTGTTCAAATCTTTTGCTTCTTTCTAGGACTCTTCCACATAGCTGCTTTAACCCGCGTGTTCTTTACACTACAACAGCTGGAAATGAAAGTGTCCTCAAGAATTGCAGTCAGGATTTTAATTTATTTTTTTTTCAGCTCTGGAAACAGTGCCAGCTATGTATTCCATCTAGATTATGGTTACCATCACCCCTGATTCATTATCCCTCTATCCATGCCAGAAATGCAAGCAGAATTTGCTGTCATTTTTATGAGGTCTTTTTTGCTGACTCCTCATGCATAGCATCTTCCCTCTGTAATACCAGTAAACAGGAAGTAATATCAGTAAATAGAGAAGTAAGGAAACCCCAAAGTTTTAATGTCTTTTCTGGAATTTGGCTAGAAGAAAAAACAGGCATGGCTCCTACAAATTTCATCTTGTTAAGAAATGAAATGAAAAATAATAAAATCCAGTCTTTCATCAGTCCAATTGGGAAATTCCCTTCAGAAGTGGACAGGTCACAAAGGACAGCAACCAATGGCTAGAGGGAAGGGGTTTTACCTGACACTGCACTATAGCAATTAAGCAAAAACATTTTCCTGTAACCAAATATGGTGTTTTGATGAGGGGGGTCATCGTCACTCCAAGGCAAGCATGATGTACATATTAACTCCTAGACGGGAGGACTGGTCTTGCCACAATAATAACAGAGCTACTTTGGAACAGAAACTAGATTATTCATTTATTATTATATATTTTCATTGTTTCTCCTATTGATCTTTGCTTTTTAAATTTAAAAAAATTACAAGAATAAAACAAACTGGTAAGGAAGATTAATCCTTCAAAGGAAAGAGGAAAGATTTTTAAAAATCTAGCCAAGCTTGATCGAAAAGCTGAAATGAGTAGGATAGGAGAAATGTAAAGTTTTGCATCTTGGTAAGAAAAATAAAAAGCACAAATATGATGGTGTGGGGGGAACTTGACCTGGCAACAATACATGTGAAAGGCATGTATTAACCATATGAACCACTGTGAGATGGAGCTGCTAAATTGCAAATTGTATTTAAGTACATTAACATGAACAAAGAACTCAGATCATAGGAAATAATTGTTCTACTCTACTTGGATCTGGTCAGACCATATTTCAAGTATTATGTCTAGTTCTGAGCATCACCATTTGAAAAAGAGCAATAAATTGCAGAGGAGGGTTACCAAGATGGTGAAGGATCCATAAACAAATCCTATAACAAACTGTTAAAAGAACCGGATATATTTGACCTACAGAAAAGGTTATACGGGATGAGATAATAAACTTCATATCTAAAAGATTTTCCACACAAGAGGGAGTGGACATATTCTGTATTGCCCAAGAGCACAGGATCAGAACTGATCCATTAATAATACAAGGAGAGAAGTTCAGGCTAGCAATCAGGAGGAACTTTATGCCTGTATGAACTATCAGCCAGATGTTAATTAGATCTCCTTCACTAGAGAACTTTAAACAGGCTAGATGACCATCTATTAGAGATATTCTAGTAGATTCTAAACTAAGCAGATGTTGGACTAGATTATCTGTAAGGTCTCTTCTTGCTCTATGATTATATGACTCGCACTAGTTTCTCATACAGTTTCCTTTTACATAAAAAAACCCTTATCAACCTAAAGTGTCCACCCTCGATTCTCTTCCTCAAGTGGGCAAGATAAATCAGGAGTTGAAAGTACCTAGAAAAATAATCTAAATGCAGGACCTCTAAAACTTAGTAAATTCCTGCATTTTAAAATTCCAGCTTGCAACATTTCAGTCCTTCATGCAAACAAATGATTTAACCTCCTTTTGCTAGAAGAAAGAAATGTAAACAGCATGAAGAACAGAAGAGAGTTGTGGCTTTGCAGAAAGTTGTAGTAGAACTGACAGACTTTTTTCAAACATATTACTCAGCATTTTGTACAATGAATGACATAAATTCCATATATGGTAATTAGACAAACAGTATTACATCAAGTTTATACTAGTCACAACCAATATCAAAGATGATACATGTTCTTTCATTTCCAACATTCCAAGCATTGTTTAACAAATACTAAATGACACAATAAACTGTAGACAATGTTCTGAGTTTCCAGTTATTGTATATTCTCTCTCTGATGATGTCAAATTATTTCTTCACATCCATTGTAAGTTTTTAACATCCTCATCCTTATTTATGAGGATGAGGAAAAGGCACTGCACAATTCTGTATATCTGGCACAAGTAAAGTACAAATAACCTCATGATAATAATAAATTTTCTTTAACCATTAGGAATAATGGTAAATCCCTTCTCTCCCCCCCCTGCACATTTAGTAACCAGATGATCACATACTTTAGCAAATTTTACATATGTTCCTGCTTACTAAAAATAAACTCCTGGATATTTACCTTTCTATAAAGTAGGGCCTTCCAAATATTTTGATTGATGGGAACATTTGGAATTTAGAGAGGATAAATTTGGAGGGCATGTTAAAAAAAACAGATATACTTATTATAAAGACTTGTCTACCAAAATAATACCCAGTAAAGCTCTTCATAACAATTTCTACTCTCTTATAAAGCCTATTTCTTCATTTTCTTTCTGAGCAGTAGGCATATTTCCAGAAGAAAGCAGTGGCTGCAGCTTCTTATCTTTTGGCCCTTGGAATAGATACTGGGTCATGAAACCTTTTTAGAAACAAAGAGTGGGCCCCAAGCTCCTACTTTGCAGCAAATAATTACTTTCCATTTTTTAAAAAAATGCAAAAATAAAAAAATACTAGATGGGACATTGATTTTGGTGGCTACCAATAATAGTGTTTATGAACCTGCTGGTATTACAGATGCCAAACTGGAAATCCTCATTTTGGCATTTACTGAAAACATGATGATTTTTAAAGGATTGTTTGTGTGTGGGTTTGTATGTATTTGCACATGTGTGGTGGATGTCAGGTTGATTAATCAAAATACATTACATATTTTATTTTTAAAAATATATGACAATAGATTCCAGAATTCCATGCATTCTTTCTACATTTCTTTGATGAATAATAAATTTGGTTATACGTAACTTGAAATATACACCTGCCTTCAGCAGCTTTTGTTAAATAAAATGATTTTAATCTCATTTTAGACAACAATGTTAATTCCAATACATTATTTTAGCATTAACAGTGCTTCTGGTTTTTTATGTTCCTATATTAAACACAATGTGGAAATTTCATTCATGGATTTGACAATAATATTCTATATGATGTAAGAATTCTGAAGAGAATTCTAAAGTATTTTATGATTTAATATATATTTAAATTATTATGTTTACATTAAAATTTGAATTTTTATTTTAATGTTATATGGCTCTACTCTGTTTCTATCAAAAGAATAGAATAAATATTATTTATTTTAATATTTTATACTTCACACTGAAATGCATCTCAAAACAGCTTACAACAGAATTATAAACAAAATATGAAAAACAAAGAATTAAAACAATATGCTACGTCCATCTCTTTATAGGCTTAATTGGAATTCAGAGCCCTTTGAAGAAATGAAAAATGTGATATATGTATTATACAAGCCACATTAAAAGTTAATTTTAGATGTATGCTACAAAAAAAGTCAATAAAAACCAAGTTAGGTAAAAAGTATTAAAATTCTGTTATTATCCCCTCTTCCATTTTTAAATAAGAACAAAAGAAAGCAACTCTGTATGTTAAATAATTTTAAATACTGTGACTAAAACACTCTAGGTTTATTCATATTATTGTCTAATCATTTTTTCCCTTCGTGCCTTTCTCTATCCCACGCTGCTAAAAGTATTGGGAGGCTGTCCTCTTGCCAAATACATAATTTTCTGGTATTTCTTTCATTGTTCGCTCTATGCCAAAGCCATGTTTACTTTCCTAATAGAAAAACTGACACTGCTTCAGAATTTAAAAAACACAAATGATCTGCTTAAATATATTACTGATCAAAAATGATCTAAAATACTTTTGGATCCATATAACGCATGTCAAAATTATATTCTAAATTTAACATAATATATAGGTATGGAAAGATGGAAAGATAGATAGAATATACTTGCTGGCTTATCCATATTTATGGAGCATTTTTTTTTAACTGGAAAGTAATTTCAGCAATGTGGTATTATATTAATTAGGAATGTTCTCAATATATTATTGAAGTTGTATCAGAAGAATTTATTGATACACTTGCCATTATATTAATTACTTTACATAATCTAAAAACCAATACACTTTTTGTGGCATAGTATTTTGGCAACCTGGAGTCCACCAGTATACACAAACTTAGATATAATAAAGGAAAAGAAGTGAACTCAGAAAGAGGTTTACAAGAAAAAATTGACTTAGGTAATGAAGTTTCAAAGCAAATAGATATAACTTAAATATTTATAAAGTTGTCTATAATAATGTCCCTAGAATAAAAAAAGGTAATATTAAATGTATTATCATGATTCAAGCAATGCTGAATAATAAAACTGCAAAAGAAAATAAAAAACAAAAAGGTTACTTTACAGAATTATAAGAGAATTCCATTTGATTTTAGCCAAAAAACAATGCTAAAAGAAAATGATTTAAAACACTGTAGAAAAAAAAATCACAAGTACATATTGCATTATCTGAATGCTTGGATTTTCCCACTAAATCCCCTCATGCCAAATAATATGTCATTGACAAATTATTTAAAAATCCAAAGTGGGTCAATTAATTTAGCAACTATTTTTGGATTATTCAGTATCCAAATGTTAATAAGAAACATATTTTAAAAAGAAGTTGCCAAACAGGTTACACCCAAAATCTAAACCAACACTTCTATTTTAAGGAATGTATTCATATCTAAATGCATTTATTTTAAGAGGAAAATATTCCATTTCAGATCTGAATGATGAATAAGAAAATAAATAGGACAGAACACATAATTTGTAATTATATAAACACATAGAGATCAATCCCGTACAAATTTTCATAATTTTTTAAAAAATTTATATAGAACCAGTATTTTAGAACACTGCACCATATACCTTGCATTTCATTATATAACATAGAAATAAAAATAAAGTTAGGTTTGCAGATTTGCTTTCCTCCAATTCACAACCACCAGAGGGAGCAGGATGTTTAAATAAATTCCACTGAAATGTAGTAAGAAGAAAATGATATCAAATCATTTAACACCACTTAAGTGTTATGTTGAATTGTTCTTGGGGAAAAAAAATTATGGGAAATATTTCAGTTGTTAGACAACAAAAGCACCTACAATTCAAGTAAATATTTCTGAGAAGTATTTCTGAGGCTAAATGCAATGAATTAAGCACTGATACATGAAACATGTATTAAGACTAGATCAATTGTTAAAATTTTCAGAATTTATTTAGAAATTCATTTAATATAAATATTAATTTAATTTAAGATTCAGAAGTAACTGTGGCTGGCTTACTGCAAACAGAGCAAAATAATTCAAGTATTGTTTCCTTACAGAGAGCTGTTCCTACTGAAATTGAATAGATATTGTTATGTGTGTGAATGAAGAAAGAATTTTACGTAATTAGAGTTATAAAGAGTAGGAAGGTACAGAATATGTATCTATATATTTACTTCAGGAAATATCTGTATCTATCTATCCATTCATGCATTGTATATTTGGATTTCAGCAAGGCATTTCACAAAGTAGACCACAACCTACTTCTTGGTAAGCTAGAAAAATGTGGGTGAGACAGTATCACCACCAGATGGATTCATAACTGGCTGACAAACTCCACTCAATGTATAGTCCTTAATGGAATTACATATACATGGAGGGAAGTAAGCAGTAGGGTACCCCAACGTTCTGTTTTAGGTCCAGTGCTCTTCAACATCTTCATAAATGATTTAGAAGAGGGAGTAAAAGGGGAACTCATCAAATTTTCAGATGATACCAAGCTGGCAGTAATAGCCAACACTCCATAAGACAGATTCAAGAGCCAGGTGGATCCTGAGAGACTTGAACACTAGGCCCTATCTAACAAAATGAAATTCAATGTAGAGAAAAGTAAGGGTTTACACGTAGGCAAGAAAAACCAAATATACAAGTACAAACTAGGTGAAACTTGGCTCAATAGTAACTGCGAAAGGGATCTTGGAGTCCTAGTAGACAATCACTTAAATGTGAGCCAACTGCAGCCACCAAAAAAGCCAATACAATCTTCGAGTGCATTAACAGAGGGATATAATCAAGATCACATGAAGAGTTAGTGCTGCTTTATAAGACCTTGGTAAGACCACACTGAATAATGTATTTTGGTCACAATATAAAAATAAATGTTGAGACTCTGGAAGGAGTGCAGAGAAGACCAGCAAAGATGACTAGTGGGCTGTAGGCTACAACATATGAAGAATGGTTGCAGGGCTATATCTAGACTAATGAAAAGAAAGACTAGGGTAGACATGATAGCAGTGTTCCAGTATTTGAAAGGATGCCACAAAAAGAGGTGGTTCAACCTATTTTCCAAAGCACTAAAAGGAAGGACAAAAAGCAATGGATGGAAATTAATCAAGGAGAGAAACAATGTAAAACTAAACAAGTGGAATCATTTGTCTTCAGATGCTGTGGGTTCTCCATCAATGGAGGCTTTAAAAAAAGACTGGACAGCCATTTGTCTGAAATGGTATAGAATCTCCTGCTTGATCAGGGGGTTGAACCCGAAGACCTCCAAGGTCCTTCCATCTCTGTTATCCTGTTACCTGGCAGAGAGTGTGTTAGTAAATATATAAGGGTAGTTTAGTACCCTCTAAGTTGAAAAAATATTTTAGATGCTCTCCTACTTGTTTAAATTATGCTTTGTCATATTTACCTGCAAATCGATCTCTGCTTCATAGAATGTTAGGCAAGAACAATAGTGTCGTTCAGAGTTTATATCTGTCAAAACCACCACAAAAAATGTAGGCTGCTTCCTTTCTCTGGATAAATGCCATCCTCCAGGTTGACAAAACTAAAAAAAAAAGTAAGCACACAGAGTGTTTAATACAAAGATGCGTTAGACAATAAGAATAAAACTTATTTTGTACAATAATTAATAATTGAAAGCATATATAATTTAATATTTCAAAACCAATATTGTGCAGATCTAAAATCAATTCAGAAATATAAGAAATCCAGGCTGCAAGAATTGAAAAAAAAATCACTGCAGATATTCTACTGATTTTCAAAATTTTATTTTTCTTCTGGTTTTGTACAAGATTCCATTAATATTTCAGTTTAATTACTAATATCATCTATTTAAAAACAATGTATTTCATGTTTCATTTTGATACAAAGTTATTGGTCCAGAAGCATTCAAATACAGAATTTATTATGCAGACTAATCCAGGTAACATATTTGCATAACAAAATATAATTTTATTTCCCACAAACCTAAAAATTGGTGTTGCATTTATAATTTTCAGTTAGATAAGTATTTAAGTAGCTCTCTAATGAGATTTTTTCCCCTTTAAAAATAGTACCCAAAGCTTACTGCTTCCATAAATCTTTACAGACAACTCTCTGCTAAGTATGACTGCTACAGTTCAGTCTACAACAAATATTTTAATCTCATTTTCTTATCTATAGTTTTAAAAAGAATGCTAAAATGAAGTCTGAATCAAAATATTTTGAAAGAAAAACTGTTCTATCCCGAATAAAGTTTTTAATACATGAAAAAACTGATAAAGGTAATGAAATAGTTCAGATGCTTTTAATTTTTTTTTTCATCAGTAGAATGGCTTAACGTCAGAAGTTAAGTGGGTGCCATCATTGGAGGCTTTTAAGAAGAGACTTAACTGTCATTTCTCTGGAATTGGTATAGGGTCTCCTGTTTGAGCATAGGGTTCAACTAGAAGACCTCAAAGGTCCCTTCCAACTCTGTTATTTTGTTTCACACAATGTACTCCCTGATTTGAACAGGAGGAGCATGAGGCCAATTTTCTCTGAGTTCAGAACCTAAGCAAAGTCAGGCATGGTTAGTATACAACCAGGAGGCTAGCAGATTGAACATCACTTCAGAGGAAAACAATGGCAAATTATTTAAATACATTTTTGCAAGGAAAACTACATGAATATATTCATGAAAATATCAGCTTAACCTGATGGAAACTTGATCCTGTCCTAAATATAAATTCTAATAATTATGGTACTTTTTGAATGATATCTGTGACTATCCCATTCAGAGTTTCATTGTCCACAAGAATCAAGATTATTTACATTAAAGAACACAATACAAAAGCATATTTTCTGAATATTTAATAAACAAAAAGAATGTTATGATTATGTGTACGAAAATATTACATGAACTGGCTGTCAGTTTACTAACAAGCAACATGAATGACATATTCAGCAATGTATTGCAGATCACATTAGTTAGATATTTCTACTAAGTATCAGATGCAACAAAATAAAGAAGTCATATGCCCTTTCAAGAAGAAATTCTGTTTAACAATATATTCTGTTATATTTACAGCACTTTATACAGATATCCTAAGATTATTTATTCACTTAATTTCTCTGCTGCCTCAGCCCACATAGACATTATATACATATAAATTATAATGAAAGTCATGTAATGTAACAATTTACAATAATAACATAGCATGTTCAGTGCACAGATTTTAATAAAAAAAAGATGCAATATTGGTCCCTGTTGAAAACAAGCAGTTCAAGTACAAAAGAACCCAATATTTATTTATTACTTTATTGTACTTTTATGCAGCTTCATTCAGGCAAATCTTAGTGACTGACAATAGCTGACTCCACAGGAGGGAATTTGTTAGCACAAAATACTATGCCTCCTTCCATTGTACTTCACATACTTTAAACCAGGACAAACAAGATTCTACTTGAAACAATCTCACTGATATCCAGATCCTAATCCATGAAGGCTTTTAAAGGTTATTATCAGCACCCTACACTGTGAATTACGACATGTCAAATTCTGATAAAAGCACACCCACTACATAAAGTGTTGTTAATAGCATGTCATGCTGATAAACTGGTGATTCCAACATACAGTAGAGCTTTTAACCCAAGATATCAAGCTAGTGTCCCTCCTCATCCGTAACAATTATTTGGCTCCTTCAAGATTGTTTTTGGAAGCATTTACCTACATTAGAATTTTAATGTAGATGACAAAGTAATCATTTACTGTACTCTGTTTAGATTTTCAATATGCTGGAAATAGAAAAGCCTGGATATGGTTTCTGTCAAGTTTCTTGCATTGTTTCAATAAGTTTTGCCAATATCAGTATTAATTTCAGAGCAAAAACAGCCAACTTGACTGAGTAAAGCAATGAATTACATATTGGAATTTCAAGGCTTTTTTGCTTCTAATATTTATCTACCTTTTTCATAAGAGCTGTTTTTCACTTTAAAAAAAATAGAACCTCTTGAAGGAGACGCAATAGATCCTGGTTTCCAACTGCTGCATCTTGAACAGATTTCTAGATCATAAAATAGCCCGTATCCTCAGTTACATTTTCAAGAATTTTGCAAGCTGATTGAGAGCAGAACTGGGCCCCAACACTTAGTGTGGTAATTGGCTGTTCTATGGCTAGCAGCGTGGTGACAGCAATGGGGCCAGGAAACCTAGTTCTTAACTATTTACCAGCATACCACTGCCTCTACTCCAAATAACGGAAGGAGACTGAGTCTCGGTGTTCTATTAGCATTTATTGAAGTCTTTTTGTGACTAGCATCCTGTCAATAACAATTTCCTAGAAATTTTGCAGAGCAAAGTACATGAAAGAGTAGAGAACAGTGCTATGAATGTTATGAGTGCTATGAATGGAATGCATCAAATCCAGCATCAATTCCAACATCAAATATATTCTAAATACTAAAGTCAACAGTAGCACAGACAAATCTTTATGAAAACAGTTGAAACAAAGTCAAACCCATCAACAGCAGTTGTAAATAATAAAAATCAAGTCAATTCTACACAGACGCCAAACAAATGCCAAGGCTGGGAAAGAGATGTCTAGGTAGGTTGAGAATGGAACCAAACAAAATATCAGCAATCAGAAACTCTTGTAAAAAACATGCTTTGAAATGGGCAAGGATGTTTGAAGAAGCAGACAACAAGATTGTTATAACAAAGATTTGTCCATGTTCTCCGTTTTTTGAATGCAAAAAACCAATCCATCTCCTTCAACATTAAATTCCTAGAAATTCACTCACCTGTTCACTGACCAATGAAGGAACTTAGTTAAAAGGACTGTATGAGTGATATTTTTGTCAACAAGCCGCAATGCAATGATTATCTTCCCAGACAATGAATAATGAAAGAGATAACTGAATACCTCTGTATTTGAAAACCAATTGATTACAGGAAAATATCGCTAATGTGTAAAGAACAAGATCTCTACTTCTTTTTTCTCTAAAAAGTTATTTGGGATCACCTGGGCCCTTTACTTCAACATATTCAGAGAAGTATAGCTCAATGTTTCTCTTAATATTTAGTTTCCACTATCAAACTATGCATAATGGGGAAAATGTCTTCTAATACTCATCTGGAACCTGTCTTCCTGAATTTAATACTATTATATTATGTCCTCCAATAATCTCAAATTATTCAATATGGTTGAATATCAGAAAGATATAACAGATTCTTATATTTCATAGATACAACTATCTGATTCTACCTTTATGTACACCTTTTATATTCTCATCATTCTCCATATAAAACAATTTTTCAATGACAGTTAAATATCATTTGAATTATGTTTCTGTAATTGTATATATGGTATATTAGTGATACATTTTACCTTGTTTAGTGGATTATGTTTAGTAGGTAAATGTTTCCCTTCCCTGTCCAATCATGTCTGATTCTAGGATATGATGCTCATCTCTGTTTCTTGACCAAAGGGGCCAACGTTGTCCAAAGACATTTTCTGTGGTCATGTGGCCAGCATGGCTATAGGCTAAATGTGCATGGAACAGTTACCTTCCCACAAAGTGGTATTTATTAATCTACCTGTATTTGCATGCTTTCAAACTGCTAGGTAGGCAGGAGCTGGGACAAGTAAGGGGAGCTCACTTGATTTTGCGGAATTCAAGTCTAAAACCTGGGCTGTTAGTTTTCAGCTGACAAGATCAATATCAAATGCTGAGCCATCATGCCCCTCTATGTTTAGTACCTATGGCTCACAAGTTCCTGTAAGGAAGAACGAAGACATATTTCTATACAAGGGAGAAAATGTCTGGTCATTACAAGTTACATAGTATTCTCTAAAGGACAGTTATGTAATCACCACTTGCAGTGTTCATAACCAGCTTCCAACAAGCAAAGTCAATGGGGAAGCTGGCAGGAAGTCATAGATTGCAGTCTCATGTCATCCACTTAACAACCTGTGATGACTCATTTAATGGCTGCAGCCAGAACTGATGCAAGTCAGATGTTGTCATATGACACTTGACTTGCAACCATGTCACTTATTGATGGAGTTGCTAGCCCCAACTGCAGTTGTCAGTCTAAAAAGGTATTGCCAGATACCCTCTATTATTGTCAAGGGAAAATTTGAAAAGGATAAGAAAATACTGCATAACCTGTCTATCCAGAGTGTTTGTTTATTAAAAAAAAAAAAGTCCCAACCAGGATACAAAAAGAAACCTTTTTAAGAAGTGACATCAATATCACTTGCCTAATGTACTCCCTCTGATGGTACTCAAGAGAAGTCTCTTTTCTAGTCCCACTTAAAAACTGATAAAACGAATCCATTCATTGTGCAGCTTACTGGAGTATGTCAAGGATTTGCCCTATCCAGGATAGGTATCCAGGATAAGGGCAGGAGCAGAACAGATTGGAAATCAACTTTAGCTCTTCTGTGCTAAATGTAGCAACTAAAACAAACATAGACTTCATCCAAAAGTGCATGGGGCTGAACTGCCCCCCAGGGGATGTAAATCATGTTTATATCCACATAGAAACAACAAGTATAACATTATACCATGGAAAGATAGGAAGGGTAGGAAATATTTCAGGAACATAATATGTGCTCCAATATATATGGCATAGGATTTAATTAAGAGCATGATAAAATGCTGCATTAGCCAAGCTAAATAGATGGTCACCGCTCCACAAATAGAGCATGAAATATACTATGATTGCAAATGAAGCTAAGAAAACCAGCCCAGATGTATAACGCCATTAGCCTGCAGCTGGGCTTAGCTCAACAAGGATTTGTAGTTGCTTCATAATGATTGTGATACGATTGTAAGTCTTGAACTTATGATCTATTATATTCTGCTACTGTATATAGTTACTTTATTTGGAAATGGGAGACTATAACAATTCACATACTAACCAAATGTGTCGAACTTCTCTATTCTGGAGATTAATGTTGCTAGTCATTCTGTTGAAATGGCTTTTATTTTTATTTTGCTTTTGACTTTTGGAATATAATGGTTTTTTATTATATATTTTGTATATAGAAAATGAAAACAGCAATGTAAGACCAGATTTGCTTCTGCAAAACTACATAACTATGTAAATAATAGAAAACAACTATATGAGAACCCATTTAGTCTAGTGCCAGGAAACTGAGTTCTAGTCCCACTTTAGGCATGAAGATTGCCTCATT
This sequence comes from Thamnophis elegans, assembly GCF_009769535.1. Lineage (NCBI taxonomy): Eukaryota > Metazoa > Chordata > Lepidosauria > Squamata > Natricidae > Thamnophis > Thamnophis elegans. The sequence goes on from NC_045541.1 coordinate 86,833,975, forward strand.
GACGTCGGACCACTCACACTTTCTCAGCCCAACTCAATGTTGTTGTGGAAAAAATAAGAGAGGAAGGAATATTAGGTATGCTCAGGGCCCTGAGTTATATATAAAAATAATAAAGGCAGGATTAAAAAAAATCTAAAAACTCAAAATATTTATACAATATTCGCTTTGACAGGAAGTAGAGGTTTTTGTTCTCTTCAATTATCATCTGTGTATTATGGTATTTGCTTTCCATTTATTGGAAACAATATTGCTGTTGAACAAGAGAAAATACACCAAATGAGCCAACTATAGAAATCTCTAATAAGGATCATTCCATCCTTCTGAGGTCAGTAAAATGAGGACCCCGATTGTTGGGGGCAATATGCTGACCGCTTAGAGAGAAATGTAAAACACTATGAAGCGGTATATAAGTCTAAGTGCTATTGCTATTGCTATCATGTGATGCGACATCCGGAAAAATACGCCATACTCCACTTAATCCTCCAGGGAAAGATTGAAGGCAAATGAAGTCCAGGCAGAAGAAGAACATCATGGGTTCAAAATCTAAGGGCCTGGTTTGGACAAAACACAGTAGCACTTCTTTGTGTGGCTGTTGATAAAAATAGGATCGTCAACATGATCACCAATGTCTGATGATGGATCTGGCACAAGAAGAAGAAAAAGAAAGTTCCCCCTAAAGATAAGATTAACTGACTCAGTTAACTCATGAGGGGCAGAGATCGTCCCTAGTGTTTGACTGGTTAAATTTAACTCTTTTGGTAATACCTAAATGGAACTTTGTTTTATTGCAGGTATCTTATGTCTTCCCTTGGTCCTATTTCCATTCAGTTTTATGCTGTCTTTCTTTCCCTGTCCCCTTACTCCATTTCCATTCCAGGTTTCCATCTTCTTTTTTCTGGAAAGAAGAATGAATTCCTATCCCCTCAAGCCTTTCTGTGGGTGAGGATGGTTGGTGTGACAATGAATTGCTAATAAATGAGCAATTAATTTTAGAAATAAGATAACCTTCATCAATAATATTGATGATACTACTACTACTACTACTACTACTACTACTACTACTACTACTACTACTACTACTGGCTTCTGGCAGCTCTGAGGTTGTCCAAATGCAAAGGAAGAAAGATGATTCAGTGCATTGGGGTAGGAAAATACTCCGATGACCCCTTTCAGCAAGTATGTGATGTGGAATAAATGCTCACATTAACACAAAACCATTCTGCTACTAATTAAAGCAGCACGTCTTTTCTCAATCTCTATCATAATTGGGGGTGGGGAGAATGCCAATGTTTTCAGAAGTCAGTTCTTTCTACCAGCTGTTAAAGGAACTTGTAGAAAAGTCTGAAAAAAGATGCAGCTGCTTTTCGTTGGAAGAGATGTTGCTGTGCTTGTTTAAGGTGGAAGGCACTTCTTCCAAATCCTTTATGTATGCATAGACCAATTTCCAAAGCTGACTCTAACTAGAGTAGACAAAATAGAAAGCCAAGCATTGCACAATTTTTGGTGTGTTTAATGAACTGTTTTGTTCTTTTTATGGGGAATTGTCTTAAATTAAAAGTAATTTTCCTTTTCAAATAAATTAAGAGATTAATTTGTCTGCATCCCCATATCATATTTGGTTATACCAAATTCTGCTACATCATGTTGCATTTCAGGTATCATTAATTTGATTCAAAAATGCAGCCTATTTCTTTGGTACACATAATACTTCCATTGACAGAAACTGTAAATTCATTTATTATATTTCACACTTTCCCTAATTAATATACAAATAAATAGCTATGTTCCTACAAACTAGTACTGCAGACTTGAAATATTCTTTACAGTTTGAGCTACCACATCTTCAAAGCTGGAGAAAACACAGAAAAGGAGATTAAAATGACAATATATTTTCAAAACACAAAGAACACTTTTTCCTCTAAGAAATTAGAAAATTCTTTACAAATACTTTGGGTTGTATCCAGGCTTTCCCTTTTGCAAACAAAAAGGATTGAAAACCAATAACAAACCATGCTGGAGACTGGGGGTGGTTATTGCCAAATACCTCACTTACAACATACCATTTTCATACATATCCAGAGGGTTCCTTAATGTTCTAACCCCAGAGCATGAGGACAAAATTTGATGAAAATGTCCGCTCTTTTGTTCTGTGAGAGCTTCCTAACATTCTTTACAGAAGAATTTCAATTTCAATCCCACTAGCAAATATGTGGAAGAGCTATATGAACACTGATGCACCGCCCATGTAGTACTAACCCATGGCTATGAACTCTTTTTCATAGATAGAGATATATAAAGATAGAGACAGAGATGCTAGAAATAGTAATAGAGATATAAAGATACAGGTAGTCCTTGACTTACAACCATTCATTTAGGGTTTAAAGTTACAAAGACGCTGCCAAAAGTGACTTACGACTGGTCCTTGCCCTTATATCACAATGTCCTTGCAGTCACACAATCAAAATTTGGGTGCTTGGCAACTTCATTTATTACAGTGTTATGCCGCTCATCTCTCCTACAAGGTGACTCTGGACTGCTCACAAGTTATAAGCTTGGCAACTAAAGGCATGTAATGGCTGCAATGTTCTGGTGTAATGTGATCACCATTTGCAACGTTCCCAATGGACTTCTGACAAGCAAGTCAGGGGGATGCTGGATTCACTTAATGACTGAATGACTCACTTAACAATCATGAGGTTTATCAAGCAGAATCCTAGTGAGGAGGATCTGCTTCATCTCTAGGAATTTACTTGATGGATCTGTTTTCTCTTTAGGAATGTGCTTGATGGAACATTTTGATATAGTCAGAAGTCCTTTATAGGCTGTAAAGCACCCTTTCTAAGGTTGTTACAACTTCCAACAGTCATTAAGTGACTGGTTGTAAGTCAAGGGCAACCAATACCACATATTGCTTACCTGAAGCTTCCCAAATATCTTTGATGTTCCTACCCAAAACTCTGTAGTATTGATAATTATGTAGGGCCTTGGAGACATTGGGACAGATCGTCCTTAGCAATAGTGGACTCCATCTTTACCTTGCTAAACATTCTTGTTCTCATATTTTCCTTCTGAGTACATTTCTCCTTTCCTGGAGTGGGTCAGCTTGAAATCATTCCATTGAACAGAAGCACATTCTATAGAGATTGCAATGTGATTCCCTTCAGAGATTGAACAGTGGCTTCTTTTGCTGCCTGGTTTGTTTTGATTTGTTTTCAGATACCAGAGACTACCAAAAAGTAATGCTCTGTAAACATTGGTCTTGGTGTCAAACTAAACATTCACGTACCTTGAACCAGAGTAGAGGACCTTCCTCCATTCCCTTTCCCCATTCCACCTGAGAACTAGAAGTCACAAAAATAATAAGTCTGAACACTTCCCCTCTTGCTGCTTTAAATGTGTATTTCTATGAAGGCAAGAAATGTTCTTCACTGGACAATTTAGATGATGTTATTAATAACAGGACAAATATAAAATCTCTTATTACACGGTATTCAACATTTAATTGATTTTCAGTATCTTCGGATGACCAAGCAGCAGTAAAAGGATTACAGAAATAAATAATCTCAAAGGTGCTTTTTTCAAGAGGCAACGGGACTTTGTTTTTTTTTTTCCACTTCTCATCCAAAAAGCTTCTTCAGCTCTAACTGAATGGTGGGGAATGGTTTAGGTTTAGGTTTAGATTTAGGTTTATTGACATTTGTATGCCACCCACTCCCAGGGTACTCTGGGCGGCTTACAGACAAGACTAGGGGACATATAAAAATTAAAATTAAAATACAATATTTAAAAATTACACAACATACATACTACTTGGAGCGGGCTGGATGCCAATCAACAGCCCCAGGCCTGCTGGAACAGCCAGGTCTTAGTGGCTTTACGGAAGGCCAGAAGAGTAGTAAGGTCCGGATCTCTACGGGGAGATCATTCCATAGAGCCGGGGCAGCAACAGAGAAGGCCCTCCCCTGGGGTGTCGCCAGCCGACATTGACTGGCCGATGGTACCTGGAGGAGGCCCAATCTGTGTGATCTTATTCGTCTTTGGGAGGTAAATGGCGGGAGGCGGTCTCTCAGGTAGCCAGGTCCTAAACCATGTAGGGCTTTAAAAGTAACGACTAGCACCTTGAAGCGTGTCCGGAGACCAATGGGGAGCCAGTGCAGCTCACGGAGGATAGGTGTAACATGGCTGTATCTAGGTACACCCATTATTGCTCGCACGGCTGCATTCTGGACCAACTGCAGGCTCCGAGCACTCTTCAGGGGCAGCCCCATGTAGAGCGCATTACAGTAATCCAGTCTTGAGGTGACGAGGGCATGAGTGACCATCCAAAGGGCCTCCCGGTCCAGATAGGGTCGCAACTGGTGAACCTGGGCAAAGTCCCCCTTGGTCACAGCCGACAAATGATGTTCTAACGTCAGCTGTGGATCCAGGAGGAAGGATTTATATTCCTTGCAGACAGCTGGTCATTTGCATTCTTTTAGCTGTGTCTTCAAGATCACCTGAGTAGTGCAAATGGGTGTGGAGCCTTCTTGGAACTGCTGAAAGGACTGTGTAGTAGACTGGAGATAGATAATGTATCTCTCCCCCTCTGTTGAGAGACGCTGTTCAATTTTGACATAGATGGCCTCTTTGACCCTTCTTTCAAACCAGCGGTCCTCTCTGCCCAAAATGTGGACTTTGTCTTTTAAATGCAGATGGACTGGTGGATCTTATCCTGGTGATTTGTTCTCCTATGTTGTGCCATGTATTTATGAAGTGGTTGTTTTGTTTCCCCAATGTACAAATCTGCACATGTCTCACTTATGCAGATAAATGTTCACACCAAAACTTTCTGCTCTTTCTATTAATGCAATACAATACAATAGCAGAGTTGGAAGAGACCTTGGAGAGCTTCTAGTCCAACCCGCCTAGGCAGGAAACCCAATAAGAGCCGAGGTGGCGCAGTGGTTAAATGCAGCACTGCAGGCTACTGCTAGATCAGCAGTTCAGCGGTTCAAATCTCACTGGCTCAGGATTGACTCAGCCTTCCATCCTTCCGAGGTGGGTAAAATGAGGACCCAGATTGTTGGGGGCAATATGCTGACTCTCTGTAAACCGCTTAGAGAGGGCTGAAAGCCCTATGAAGCGGTATATAAGTCTACTGCTATTGCTAGTCTACTGCTATACCACTTCAGACAATGACTATCCAACATCTTCTTAAGACTTCCAGTGTTGGGGCATTCACAACTTCTAGAGAAAAGTTGTTCCACTGGTTAATTGTTCTAACTGTCAGGAAATTTCTCCTCAGTTCCAAGTTGCTTCTCTCCTTGATTAGTTTCCACCCATTACTTCTTGTTCTACCCTCAGGTGCCTTGGAAAATAGTTTGACTCCCTCTTCTTTGTGGCATCCCCTGAGATAACCGGAACACTGCCATCATGTCTCCCCCAGTCCTTCTTTTCATCAAACTAGACATACCCAATTCCTGCAACCTTCTTCATATGTTTTAGTCTCCAGTCCCCTAATCATCTTTGTTGCTCTTCTCTGCACTCTTTCTAGAGTCTCCACATCTTTTCTACATCGTGGTGACCAAAACTGAATGCAGTATTCCAAGTGTGGCCTTACCAAGGCATTATAAAGTGGTATTAACACTTCATGTGATCTTGATTCTATCCTTCTGTTTATGTAGCCTAGAACTGTGTTGGCTTTTTTTGGCAACTGCTGCACACTGCTGGCTCATATTTAAATGATTGTCCACTAGGACTCTAAGATCCCTCTCACAGTTACTACTATTGAGCAAGGTACCACCTATACTGTACCTGTGCATTTCGTTTTTCTTGCCTAAATGTAAAACCTTACTCTTTTCACCACTGAATTTCATTTTGTTAGATAATGTCCAATGTTCAAGTTTGTCAAGATCCTTCTGTATCTTAAGCCTGTCTTCTGGAGTGTTGGCTATTCCTGCCATCTTGGTGTCATCTGCAAATTTGATGAGTTCCCCATTTATTCCCTCATCCAAATCATTGATGAAGATGTTGAAGAGTACCGGGCCTAAAACAGAGCTTTGGGGTACTCCACTGCATACTTCCCTCCATGTAGATGCAGTTCCACTGAGGACTACACGTTGAATGGGGTTGGTCAGTCAGTTACGAATCCATCTGGTGGTGATGCTGTCTAACCCACATTCTTCTACTTTATCTAGTAGTAGGTTATGGTCTACCTTATCAAATGCCTTACTTATTCAGTGCATCCTTGTACAGTAAAACAAAACCAATCAAATTTCTAAATTTTGAATCTTTTAAGCATTTGAAAATAAATTTTTAAGGCATGCTGCATAGAACTATAGAGTTGAAAAGGAAATCCCCTTTTGTAGCAAGACTATAAATACTACAATAATTAAGGGACTTTTTTTAGACACTATGATCAGCATTAGACAGCATGTTTGAACTTCATCTTTATATTCCTGATATACAGATGTTTTATAACAACAACAACTAAAAACCTGTTGACAACTCATGAGCTCTTACAGAAACCAGAGCTGTTGACCTTTGGGGAAACATGCCAGTTACTTGCTTGGAATGAACAATTCAGAATATTAAAAACAAGCTTTAATGTATTTTGAATGAAAAAATAAATTCTCCAAACTGCCTGGTTCATTTCCAGCAACTTTCCAAAAATTTCTTTAACTCTATAACTGCCTCTAGACAAAAAGCTTTCATGGAATTTGATATCTGAAAAGTTCATCGTGCTCTGCAGCTCAGCTAATAATATGAATTGATGTCAATCTATGAAAGAGAGGATTGGAAACCAGACGAAAGAAGAAAAATATCAAATGTGATTTTATTCAATAAATATTTTTCAATAGGCGCTAACAATATGAATCACATAAATGATTATTTTTATTTCATTAATGCCTTTTTATCTTGTTTTGCGCTTGAAAGTGATCCCTCATTAAAAGATGAATATGATATACAAGAATTAGGAAAGATAAAAATAGTAAACTTAGGCAATAATTGCTAGTTACAAGTTCAATAACATTGCTATCTTTCCTAGAATCCCATCTTATTTTGTTACACAATACTCCCCTTGAAAATGACCAAAAGATGTAGGCTAATATAATTGATATTGTACATGCAAGAATCGAGCAACAGGTGTTAAGTAGTCATTTTTATCTAACTGTTTAAATCTCTCCAGTTTTTACTGATTTCTCAATTAGTCTGATCCAAAGTTGTTCACTGCTACATATTGGTAGAAATGTGAATGCCTGTTGTAATGCACTGGTAGAAGTGAGAAAGAAAGAGTGCATTTATCTGCATTTTACTGATTATAAATCCACTTAATATAAGGCTGGAAATGCGGAAGTTTAATGCATCATCAATTCAATTTCTAGTCTTACCAATCAAACTCTAACCTCATATACCTGCATCAAAAAAGAAAAAAAGGAAGAAGCATTTGAACTCTGTGTTGTGTCACTATTTGAATTAGGCTGGTCCAAAAATGAACTGTTGTAAGTTGGAGAACTATATGTACTGGCTAATGGAATGGAATTTAAATACTTAAAACTGTGGGATTTCCATTATCATATGAAGACTTTTAAAATTATCAAATTTATTATGAATGGGTTTTCACAAATTGGTTTTGAAGGCTGTTTCTGGAAAAAGAACACCTGACTGCCCAGTATGTTATGGCTGCATTTAAGAGCTTGTGTAGATTTGGCTAACACAAGGTAATTTTCCATTTGTGAGAAAAAGCAATATGATTCTTTGGATAAAACATTCCTTGAAACATGAGAATGTAACAGGGATGTTGGCAAGTCAATTATCTTGCTAGTTACATGCAATTTTACATGTCACTAATGCTTTATCCTATGAAACAGCAACTTTCATTACAAAAATGTTAAGAAAAAGTATTCAAAGTTTCTGCTTTAGTTTATTAACTAATAATTCTTCTTGCCTTCCCACCATTTTCCATCACTGACTATCAAGAGTTCGTCTCTTCACAAAACAATGAGGACTTAGATTGTTGGGGGCCATATGCTGACTCTGTAAACTGCTTAGAGAGGGCTGTAAAGCACCGTGAAGCAGTAGATAATTACTACTGCTAAACACAGTCATTTGTAGACATTGATTAATAACTTATCTGATATCAGATTTTTCTTTAAAAACCTATGCCCTTCCCTGAATTTAATGCAACTTATAAGTTACTTCTGAGGCTGCGATATAGCAAAAATATAAAAGGATCAAGTAAGTACACTTAGAACTCAGCTTCTTTGGAACTATTTGCAATCCTACACACTCCATTTTTGTTTTTCATAAGTAATCAATTTTAATGTTACTTACACAGATTATATCTCTCTCTATAGAATGGACTAGTAATAGATGTTTTGTTTGCTAACAGTTTTCTATTACTATTATTACTGCTATAGCTCTCCCTACATTTTTCACCTCCTTTTTAGCCAATCTGTTGTAATTACTAAGGATTCTTTTGTTCAGATTATCTTAACTCCCTAACATTCCTTATTTCAAAAAGAAGCTTTGAAGTACGTGGTTTCTGTGGGTAGAACACACCTATCTGTAGTTCCTGAAACCACATACATTTTTTGGGGATTATACTACAGCAGGAGAAAACAGCTATGCAACCCCAAGAAAAGCAATTCTTTTAAGAAACTGTGGAAGGGTGTTATGTTAACACTCATTTTCTGACCCTCCTTTTGCATTCAGATCCAAAGAGCTGCACCGCCTCACTTAATATCATTTCTCATATGAGACAAATCTTATTCTACTTCTATTTTTTCATTGAACAATTTCACTTTATTTATTTATATCATTCTTAATTTCCTTTCTCCCAACCTCAAACACATGAATATCACAATTCTCTGTCAAAATTTGTAAAGGCAAATACAATTCTTCCCCATTTCTCACATCTGTTCTGTGAACTGAAACAGGTAAAAGATGATACTTGGCCCCCAAACACTCATTTCTTTCTGTCATTTATGCACCTGCTTGTTTCTCATCTTCTCTCTCAGCAATATGAGGAGACATAAACTTCCATCACCTTATTTTTTCCCCTAAAAATACTGTCTCTTGAAGTGTAACCCATTCCATTTCAAACAATATATCATAGTAATGCTTATATACTTAAAGTGTCTAGACAAAAGAAAAAATCATATTGTACTTTATGATTCAAGTCCTTTCACTGATATCAGTCCATCATTTTAAAAAGCTACTTTTAAAAACTTACTGAAAGCCATACTAAAAAATAGTATCTGTATATAATCAAAACATATTGCCTTTTCATGTTAATTTTACAGGATTACAGAGACAAGTGCTACATTCTCTAAAATCCATAGGGAGAAGATACTATTATCTAGCTTAACTGCTGTGATCATCTGAAAAACACAAAAATTCTGTTGACCATAGTTGATAGGACCACTTAGATCACTAATTATACATATCAGTAAGAATGAGAAAGTAATAAGAAACTTTTGATTTTCAAATTACAAGTAATAAAAAAGTAAGTAAAATATACTTTGCCTTTCCTGACATAACACTGATTATTTTCCAAGGAAATAAGAAGCTACTTCCCTTTACCAAATCGATATTGGATTTAGCAATAAAAGTTTGATTCAAAGTGAAATCAGATGTAATAGAAGTAAAATTGCGTACGTTTTTCCCATCTTGCATATATGACAAGTTCTTTAATTAATTAGGACTTTATGTTTGAGAGAAAATACATGAAAATGAAGTTCTTCTAAATCAGGGGTGTTAAACTCGTGGGCCATGGGCTGGATGCATCACGTGCTGGCCCCACCCTCGCCCAGTTTAGCGAAAGGAGAAAAAGTCCTGCTTTGTCAAGTGATGATGCCGTGACAATGCAAACTTGATACCCCTGTTCTAAATGGTTGATGAGGCATTATCTCTGGGTGTAGCTGGCCTTCTGCCACTTCTTTGTAAATAGCAACCAGAATGCACCCTTTACTTGCCAGGTATCCTGCTATTATTAAATATTACAGTAGATGTGCATTTTGTTTTTTTTACCAAATCAGAAACAACAGTTTTAAGAACTATTGAGGTTGCACAAAAATATTATATCATCCATCAATATCATCATAGGGAGTATTCTAACAAGTATTTGTTAAGGTTACCCACATCTTTTGAAGCATTTTATAAGCTAGTTGAACTCTCACACATTGGAAATCTGAAAAAAGTAGTTTTATATCAAAGATTACAATAAGACAGCAGTGGAAACAATGTACAGGGGGGAAATAATGCAATGAAGCCTATCTATCTATCTATCTATTTATCTATCTATCTATCTATCTATCATCTATCTATCTATCGTATATAAATGTTCACCTCTCAAAAGGAATTTTAGGCAGTCAAAAAATAACAATGTTACTCAATAACATTGAGTGTGATTTGAACATGGACTTATAATATATGAATGGAATAGCAGAGTTAGAAAGGACCTTGGTGATTTTCTAGTCAACACCCTCCCCACCCCCCAATTCAGGCAGGAAACCCTTATATCATTTCAGACAAACTGTTTTCCAATCTCTTCTTTAAAACCTCCAGTGTTGGAGCACCCAAAACCTCTGGGGACAAGCCATTCCACTGATTAATTGTTGTGTCAGGAAATTTCTCCTTAGTTCTAGATTGGTTCTCTCTTTCATTAGTTTCCATTAATTGCTTTTTGTTTTGCCTTCAGGTGCTTTGGAGAATGGGCTGATCCTTTCTTCTTTGAAACACTGCTATCGTGACACCCCTAATCCTTCTTTTCATTAAACATACCCAACCCCTGCAAAAGTTCTTCATGTGTTTTATCCTCCAGTCCCCTAATCATCTTTGATGCTCTTTCCTGCACCCTTTCTAGAATCTCAACATCTTTTTATATCATGGAGACCAAAACTGGATGCAATATTCCAACTGTGGTCTTACCAAGGCATTATAAAGTGGTACTTTCATATGAACTTGATTCTATTCCTCTGTTAATGCAGGCTTGTACTGTGTTGGGTTTTTTTTTTCCAGTTGCCATATACTGCTGGCTCATATTTAAGTGATTGTCTACTAGGACTCCAAGATCCCCCTCACAGTAACTACCATTGAGCCAGAAAGCACCTATTCTATACCTGTGCATTCAGGTTTTCTTGTCTAAATGTAGAATTTTATTTTTCTCTATATCTATTTTGTTAGATAGATGTATGGATCTAGTCCAAATAATACATACTGGGAATGTGGATAATTTTGTTATGCACTAAATATTTAGAGTAGATAATACCCACTAGTAAACTGTATTTAGAAAACTGTGTAGACTAAAAGATAGTTATGTAGTACAAGGTTAAAATTCTTTTAAGAAAACATTGCTAAAAGTTCAAATTCCTTAATCAAAACAGTACATTAAGTGTTCATAATTGTCTCAAAAATGACCAGTCTCATTTTCATCATATTTTAAATGCATTCTAATATGCAAGTAGTACAAATCATGAAAGATCACTATTGAACCTTCTTAGTTACCTAACTTTCAGCTAATATGAAATAAAATCACAGAGAACAAAGAATTTTCAGTCACTATTAGTTTCACAGACATATTATAAATACAATGTTTTCTGCATGATTATTTATTTATTACTCATATTTATATGACTGCCCATCTCACACTGGCTGACATTCAATGAATTTCTTAAAGCTGCATGTAAAATTACATATAAACAGAACATGATGTCTCAGAAAATACATATATTTTTTAAAAAATCTCAACATCAAATGGTAAGATTTGAACTCCACAAACATCTAGAAGTACAAATTATTTTTTAAAACCTATTTCAATTTGTATCTTAGGGATACAGATAATATTAGTGGTTTACAAAAAAAGAAATATTTTAGAATTCCTATTTCCATGTAATTAACTTTCCAGCTGATTAATATAGGCGAAAGTATACTATTTCTAACTTGCTGGGGCTTGCACAGATCTAAACAATCTTTCTTAAAGTGTTTCTTTTGCTTTTGGTAGATACATATTGAGATGGTGCAGGAATAGAGGTAGTCCTTGAGATATGATCACAATTGAGCCCAAAATTTATGTTGCTAAGTGAACCATTTGCCAAGTGAGTTTGCCCCATTTTATGACTTTTCTTGCCACAGTTGTTAATGAATCACTGTAGATGTTAAGTTGGTAACATGATTGTTAAGTGAATTTTGCTTCCCCATTATCTTTGCTTGTCAAAAGTTTGCAAAAGGGGATCACATGACTTTGGAGTCATAAGTGTGAAAAATGGTCATAAGTCACTTTTCCCAGTGCTGTTGTAACTTTCAATGCAACTCCAAGAGAACAACAAAAATTATGATGGCTGTGGCATCTATGGCTGTGCAGAGTTATTTCTGCAGTTGTTCCTCCTCTTCCTCCTCATCACCATCACCATCATCATTTTAGCTACTATCTACCCACTGCAGGAAAAAGGCCTTTTCCACATGTTTCCAAACAATATGGTCCTGAACTTTCTTTTGCCAATTGGGGCTGCAATATTGCTGGTGTTGTAGGTCTCTTTCGTGGATGCTTTTTATCAAGTGGGGTCCATTCTGCAGTTGCTACCATTCAGAAAACAATCAGAAGCCAATATATGGGAAAGTGAAAGCCAGCAAGAGGTTCTACAAAAATTGTGACCAAAATATGTGGAAAACATCACTACCTTTCAGCTAAGAGATCAGAAGTATGAGAGGAAGTAGCCATATGAAGACCTGGGCAAGGAGATGAACAAACAAGACTATGATGATTTGGGTTTTTACTCTAGAGCGGACAAAACATAAATAACATATGAAGTTGTTATTTATTAATAAGGTTTTCAATTGGCCCTTTCTAGAAAAATCACTTTTTCATAATCTTGAGGATAATCAGAGCCATTAACTGCACATGGAAAACCAACTAGGATGGAGTGACTCAGGCAATTAATGGACCCTATGGTCTTTTCAAATTGTGTTTGGTAACGAATTTGGAAAGCAATCCAGCTGATTAGCTAGTTAATTTCTAGAACACAGAATAGCAAAGGTGTAGGATCAGAATGCTCTCTAATGTCATTTCTGACTGGCCAAACCGAGGGAACTGCTTGGCATAATGGGAGCTTTAGGAGATGAAGCAATAAAAGAGACACCTAGAAGGATGGTAAATGAAGATGAGAAGATATGGGTACAAGCTCAAATTCAAGTCCAGACTGCAGTGGACAGGATGGTAAAGAATAGGTAATTTTCCACCTTTATTACAACTTCATAATGCCTTGCAGTGGCATTATGAGGTTGTAATTTAAACTGAGCTAGGCCTTATTAGCAAAACATGACACAGAAGAGCCAACAATAGGACACTGCTATCTAGGTACTTGTCTTCTTGAGTTGGATTTGTCATTTGGGTAAAATGTGAAAATATGCCATGTGTGATGTCTTCTTATGTTTCCTGGAATGAGTTTGATCTTGTGGGTTTTGGTGAAATGGACATGGTTCTTGATGAAACAAACTCTAGCTCCTTTGGACATTATTCTTGCCCTGTTTCACTGGTACAAACTTCCAGAGACAAGATTGACTCCTCCTATGATGATACTTCGGAAGCTTGTTAATCCGTGGCTGATTAAAAAGCCTCTGGGAATTGAAGGAATTGTAAGTGATGAAACTGTAGATTCAGTAAGGGTGCAATTATTTGGATGGTTATTAACTATTACGCTTGTATGAGGTAAATTCCTTTCTGACTTTCATACATCTCTCAGTGAGTCAGATTAAAACAGCACAAAAGTTGCAGAAATGAGTAAATAACCCAACACAAACTTTCAAGTAGACTTAGCATGAGACTTTTTAGTAATGTTTTGATAAAAATATATAATTTTTAAAAAAATAAAGAATTGAGGTTTGAAGCACAACTCTAGATATGATATGTAATCTGGATCACTCCAGGAAGAGTTCGATCTAGTTCAATCCCAAATTCAGATCAAGCAGCAGGGAAACGGCATACAATTTTTCCATTATCAAATACAAAAAGAAAAAGAAAAGAAATCTAAAAAGCTAGAATTTTTATTAATCATAATAAAATAAAAATTATAGAAAAGTTAACCATTATGGAGAGGTCAGGAAGACAATAACACACCAAATATTATAAAAAACAATGCATTTTTAAAGAATACACTTAAGTGTATTTGAAATCTATTGTCGTTATTTTAAAGATACCTGCAGGGTTTTTTTCTATGACAAAATCTAATGAAATTTGAGTGAAGATGACACTAATATAATTACCAAGCTAAATGTGTTCCTAATGATGCTAGAATGAACATGCCCTGAATTGGTCTGATTTTGATTGTATAAATTCAGTCAAAATAAAATTCAGAATATGGGAAATTAAAGGATCAGTTGCAGCCTCCTGCAGTGATGTGATTGCTGTTTGTGACATTCCCAGATGGCTTTCAACAAGCAAAGTCAATGACGATGACCACCCAGAAGACAGAATCATGCTTAGTGACTGTGATTTGCTTAACTATCACAACTAGAACTGATGAACTGCCATTATAAGTTGACTGCAGTCAAGTGATTTTTCATTTTGACCATGCTATTTAGTAACAGAATTGCTAATCTCAAATGTCATTGATGAGGACTACCTGTGTAATGCACAACTGACAAAATCACAATAGAAATCATACCACCAATATTATTTAAATCCCTGTTAGTTTTGCATTTGTTCTTTTTTAAATTTGTTTCATTCAGCTTTGATTACACTACATCCTGAAAATTATCAATTTACCTATTTGTATCTTTTTCAATTTTAAATTTATTTGTCACAAACTTTTTTCTAAAGCAGACCAAACTGGATTACTTAACTAATAATATCTTTGTGTAAGTTTGATTTTGCATATTAATATAAATTCAAAGTTTATGCAATTTGTTATCTAATAAGGCTATGTAGAATACCAATGAACATAAATTTTGTAGTCATTCTATCATTAAATATGTGTAATAGTAATGATATATGTGTTGAAACTTACACTGAATCTAATTCAAATCCTCAAATTTGAAAACCCAAAGCTACATATTTATACATCTAATATTACAATTCCAGCAGTATTAATTCTATGACCAAAATATTAATATGTAATCTTTATCACTTTTCCTGAAAATAAACCACAGCAAAATTTAAAACATGAAACATAATTGGGTGTATCTAATATTGATGTGGCTCAATAGTTAATAATTACACTGAATCATTAAGATGCTGATGTGTCACATAAGATGAATACTTCAAAAAACTTTTACAAAATCTAATTTCATACTTTAAACCTTTTCCTAATATGGTGGCATGTAGAGAAAGGTAAAGTATTTCTTGGATGTTGCCAAAACACATCCTTAAAAAAATACTAATTTTCATGGAATTTCATGATTAATTCTTGCCTATGATCATTTTCTCTTATTACGTTATAAATTAAATTATAATATCATTATCCTAATATATGCAGTAAAAACATTCATCAGTAATTATTTGTTGCTACTCATCACAAGCCCACTCCCTACTTATGACTTCCAGCAACATTAATCAGTATTAGTCCATGTTACCATTTATTCATCTGAATTTATGTATGATTTGTAATAGGGTGTCTATTAAGATCTCTTAAACTTGCCTGTGCTTTCCCCCCCCAAAACTGAATGAGACATTGCATTATATAACACATCTAGTAGAAGACAATTTAAACTCAGAATTCTTAAGACTTCAGTCATTTAATTTGTTTTTAGTATTGTTCTGACATTTTATTTACATTCATTTTTGTTTTCATCATTCCCATTTTGGCTGTTGCTTACTGTTTTTCCTGTCATTTACCATGATCTGTCCATGTCTACACTTCTTGTCTTAAAATAATTAAATCTGTCAACTTCCAGACAGAAAAGGAAAGGAACATGTGTTCCTCTACAGGCATTATTATACCAAACTAAAACATTGTTTAGATCAGGTCGCTAATGGACAGAATGAATTGGATATTTTATAAAGAACAAGTTCATGCATTGTGATACGAAATGCAAAGTGTGAATGCTAAAGCAAATTCCAAAATTAGTTCAATTTTAGAGTTAAACCAAACTCAAAGTATTACCCCAAAATCAGAATCCTGGAACATCCCAAAGTAAATGTGAACAATTCAGGCCGAAAAATAATTAGGATGCAGGCATAAGAATTAGAATATTGTAAGAGCAAGCATGAAATATGGCTTTCAGTGAAGAGAAGATAGAATTGAAGTGAGTTTTGTCCCATTTTACAATTCACTGCAGTTTGTTAAGTGAATCTGACTTCCCCAGTGATTTTGTCTATCAGAAAGTCGCAAAAGGTGATCACATGAACCTGGGACACTGTAACCAGTATCTGAATTTTGTCTGAATTTTGAACACATGTACCAAATTATGCGTCTGAATGTTGAACACAGTGACCAGTACTCTTACAGGAAAGATATGATACTTCAGCAATGATAAAATTTGGTTGAAGATTACTGATGACTAAACCACATTCCTTTTCATGAATTCTTTATAGACAGCCAAAATTATCTGAAGTTGAAACTATTGTATGGTTCCTGCTATAACTTTTTAACTCTGCACAGCAGCACCTGGAATATGAGGACAGATCCTACTACCAAGGAATCAGTATCAGGCACCTGAAATACTTGACATCCTTTGAAACAGGTCATCAGGTTTCCTATGAAGAATGTGTTAATGCAGCATCTCCTGTCCTTTACAGGAGATTTAAATGACAGTTGCTATTATCTGAACTGTGATTTTCAGAGTTGTTCGGAGGATGGTCCACTGATGGGTATAGTCATGTCCAATTGGCCTCAAGACTGGATTGAAGCTGAAGCCACGCCTCTGAGCTCCTCCTTTCAGACTCCAGTTTCAATGCAATGTGTGGTCCCAAGATCCTGAAAACAAGTCACAAAGGAGACACCTCCACCTGCCATGCTATCTACTTAACTAGGATGTGAACTGTACCGTCCTGCAAACAACTCTGAAAATCACAGTTCAGTTAACACCAACTGTCATTTTCCAGATTGGGTTTGCAGGATAGTCCATTGTTACCATCCCATAGGGTGGACATTTACCGACTGGACAGAACCTGCTGCAAGACCTGGTGACCAAACGCCACATCCGCAGACGCAAAGGCATTCAACCTGTAGTGTCGGATAAATGGCAACGGGGAGATCCACACCGCCGCCCTGCAGATATCTTCTATGGATGCCTGAGTGGCCCAGGCCACGGACGTGGCTGCGCTCCTTGTAGAGTGTGCCGTGATACCGACTGGCACCAGTAGGTTCTGTGCCTCATAGGCAAGGGCGATAGCCAAACGAATCCAATGGCTAATGGTGGAGGGAGAGACTCTCTTCCCTAGGGATGAAGGTTGGAACGATACAAACAGGACTTCAGACCTCCAGAATTCAGCTGTATGCCTCAGGTAGATCCGTAAGGCCTGCCTCACATCTAAGTGGTGCCACTGGTATTCCTGCTCCCTGGCCGAGGCCGGACAGAAGTCTGGTAACACAACCGCCTGCGAGTGGTGAAAAGCCAAATTAACCTTGGGCAGGAATGCCGGGTCAAGGCGAAGCACGACTCTGTTACTGTGGAACACACACAGATCATCCCTGGAAGAGAGAGCTCCCAGCTCAGACACACTCCTAGCCGAAGTGACCGCTATCAGGAACACAACCTTACACATGAGAAGCTTCCTGCTGACAGTCCGTAATGGTTCAAAGGGCTCGGCCATAAGGGCCTGCAGCATTGTGGGAAGATCCCACATGGGATCCCATTATGGACAAGCGGGGGGGGCATAGGTGATCCGCCCCTTGAGGAACTTCCTAACTAAGGGTAGCCGGGTTAGCGGAGTTCGGCCTTCCCCCTGGATCACTGTGGCTAGCGCTGCCAACTGCCTCTTAGCCACGGCAAGGAGAAGCCCTTATCCAAGCCATCTTGGATGAAGTCCAGGACCTGAGGAACTGAGGCCCTGGACGGTTCCACGCGAGCAGACCGACATCAAGTTATGAAGGCGCTCAGGTGGAGTCGTATATTCTATTGGTTGACTATCTGCGGGAGGTCCTGATTACCCTCTGGGACAGGTAGGCACACCTCAGGCGTTCCCGCTCAATCTCCACATGGCTAGTTGAAGCCACTGTGGATCTGGTTGAAGCAGCTCCCCCTAATGCAACACCACTTCCCCCTGGGGGATCTTCCATAGTCTCCATGACAGGCACATGAGATTTGCGAACCAGGCCCTCCTGGGCCAATGCAGACCCACTAGAATGACCTCTGCCTGCTCTCTGACCACTTTCTGGATGAACCCAGGAAGGAGAGGGAGGGGAGGAAAGGGGTATAGCAGCCCGACTGGCCATCTTGTGCGAAGGGTGTCATCCCCCTCCATTCCCCAAGTTGGGAACCGAGAGAAGAACCGCGGAACTTGTGTGTTGGACGGAGTGGCGAACAGGTCCTCCACCAGTCTTCCAAACCTCTGGCAGACCCTCTGGAACAGATCCCTGGAAAGGCTCCACTCTCTGTTGTCCACTGTCTCCCAACTCAGCCAGTCCACTTGGTGGTTGTTAACGCCAGTGATGTGCTCCGCCTGGATGGAGCGTAGGTGCTTCTCCACCCAGAGACCCAGGGACACCGCCTTGACATGCAGCACCCTGGACCACGTGGCCCTCTGTCAATTTATGTGTGCCTTTGCTGCCACATTGTCGGTTAAGACCAGGATGTGGTGGCTCTTGACTGTGGTCTGAAACCGTCGAAGGGTGAGGTGGATCGCCCGGAGTTCTAGCCAGTTTATGTTGTGTGGCAGGTCGCTCCATGACCATTTGCCCTGTGCTAGCTGGGAATCCAGGGTCACCCCCCAGCCGAACAGACTGGCATCCATTGTCAGGATGAGGTGCTCCTGTTCCCTGAATTCAGGGCTGGGACATGCACCATTTGAGGGACAGCAGTACCTGTGGTGTAGCTGGTACCTTGAGCTTCAAATTGCTGGAATCAGACCTCTGGTACGGGAGCAGCCTCCATTGAAGAGTCCTGGTGTGTAACCACGCCCACGGCACCACCTCGATATAGGAGATGAACTTCCGCAGCAAGCTGGAGAGGAGGGCTATGGGAACACAACGATCCTTCAGAATCTGCTTAACTAACTTCAACAAGCTGGATCTGCGATCCGGAGAACGAAAAACTATCCAAACGGGAATCAAGCACAGCTGCTAGATGAAGAATCCTAGTGGCTGGGGTAAGGGTACTCTTTTCGAAGTTAACAGAGAACCCCAAACCCTGGAGCATATTGATGACCTGTTGGAGCTCCACTCTTGTCTGGGAGGGCGATGGCCCCTGGATGAGGATGTCCTCCAGGTAGCAATTCAGTCTGATGTGCACCTCCCTCAGGTGGGCAGCCACTACTGCAAGCACCATGGTGAAAGTCCTGGGGGCCGAAGCGAACCCAAGTGGCAAGGCCCTGTATTGATAGTGTACCCCGCGTTATGAGAAACGAAGGAAACGCCTATGCTCAGGGAAAATGGAAATGTGTAGGTAGGCCTCTATGAGTTCAATGGAGGCCATGTAGTCCGCCTCCCGAATCCCTGCCAAGATGGACTTGAAGGAGGCCATCTTAAAGCGCCTGTAGACCAGGAATTGGTTCAGAAGCTTTAGATCCAAAATAGCTCTCCATCCCCCTGAAGACTTAGGCACTAGGAAGAGGTTAGAATAGAACCCTCTTCCTGCCTGGTCCCCAGGGACTGGCTCTATTGCTGCAATATCCAGCAGGTGTTGGATGGCCTGCTGCATCTGCCGGCGCGTCTCAATGCACTTGGCAGGGGGGAATGTGCGAAAGGTGTTCGGAGGGAGGGAGAGGAATTCCAGACAAAGGCCATGTGTCACTGTACTAAGTACCCATCAGTGGAAATCTCCACCCAGGCATCTGGAACAGTGCCAGGCGACTGCCAATGGGGATCAGGGACGGCCTATTTGCCCCGGCGGTAGGGGTGACCACCTCCCCCCTGAGAGGGCCACTTACTCTGGGGCTGGAAGCATGATCTGTCCCTATTGTATCCCCTATTGGATTGCCTGGCGGGCTGGTGCATCTCCTGTTCCTGTGGTGAATATATAGACCTGCGGTAAAAGGGAGTGGTCTTCTGTTCTGCCTTCCTTGCCAAGGTAGGCAGGACCTTCTTCTTGTTCTTGTCCTCGACCAGGATTGGATCAAGGGAAGCCCCAAAAAGGGAACCCCCCAGAGTAGGCTGCTGAGGCTAGCTGCCACTTCACCTTGTTATCCGCCTGCCAACCCTGGAGCCACAGGAGGTGACGAGATGCGATGGACGACGCCATGGCCCTGGAGGCAAACTTCATAGCGTTTAGGGTCGCGTCAGCCGAGAACTGAGCAACCGCTACTAACTTGTTCAGATCCTGATGGAGATGAATGTCCTCCGGTGGGATACATGTCTGGATCTGCTCCATCCAAAGGATAGCCATGCGGTTGAAAAATGAAACAAAAGCCACTGCCTTTATGCCCAAGACGCCGACTGGAAGGTCCTCCTGAGGATCATCTCCGCCTTCCTATCTTCAGCCTTCAAGTTGTCGGCCAGGTCTTTGGGTACCAGGGAGGAGGGAGAAGCCAAGGCCACCACAGGTGGGTCCATGGAGGGCATCTGCAATGCATGGGAGAAATCTGGTTCAATATTATAGAACCTTCTGTCATTATTGCCCAGATTTGGGAAGGCCCTTGGGTGCTCCCATTGCTTCTTTACCACCTCCAAGAATAGATGAGGAGCAGGGATCTCCTCCTTCACAGTCTTAGGCTCAGAGAAAACCGAGCCCTGAGGTTTCTTCGGTGGGTCCCCCTCCCCCCCAGCTGTGCAGTTGCACACGCTTTGTGCAGAATGGAATGGAATAAATCAGGAGGGAACAAGCCCGTAAAGGTGGTGGGGGTGGGGGTCCAAAGCCGTATCATCCTCAGAGAGATCCAGATCCCTCTGGGTCTTATCTCCCATGACTGACCCCTCAC
This sequence comes from Thamnophis elegans, assembly GCF_009769535.1. Lineage (NCBI taxonomy): Eukaryota > Metazoa > Chordata > Lepidosauria > Squamata > Natricidae > Thamnophis > Thamnophis elegans. The sequence goes on from NC_045541.1 coordinate 86,854,967, forward strand.
TGGCCAGGGAGGGTGACACAGGGTGGCTAACTGCCTGGGCTGAAATCCATATTAGAGGAGAAGCAGCCCTAGAAGCTGAAGCCCTATCCTGGGAGGGGGAGGGGAACTGGCCACTGCAAGCCTTCAGCAACCCCAGAAGCAATCGGCCTCTCAATAAGGTTCTGAAGACCCATGGGAAGGTCATCTACCTTCATGGCATCCCAGTCAGGTCCCCCTGAGTTCCGGTTCGGATATGCCGAGGAGCTGAACTAGGCCTGGCTGAGGTCTCACCCCCAACTGGGGATCCTGGAAGGTTGGGTCAGTTGGGAAGTTACCCTGATCTTCCATGGGGAGAGAAGGCAAGGGGGAATCCTCCCTGAAGCACTCTTTGAAGGAATCTTGGGTCCTAGGGGGGGAATCCCCACTCAAAGTTCCTCCCACACGTGATCTGGACCTGGACCTGGGTGGGGAAGGGCTAAGCTTGTCCTGTAGGGCTCACAATCTCTCAGCCCTGGAGAAGATCTTGGACAGGGTCCTGTGCATATGCTGTTCATCCCTCTGGGTAGTACAGGAAGGAGAGAGGCAGCTGAGGCCTTAGACCTCCTGGAGGAGGCAGTAGGCCGCTGCTGGGATGAAGTCCCCTCCCCAGGGGACATGGGTGGAGATGGGGACCTTCCAGTCCCTCCGCCATCTTGGTGACATACACAGCTACTCACGGCCCTCCTCGTGCTTCCGACGATCGCCCCGCACCTCCACAACAGCCAGCAATCAGGAAAATGTCTTCGCTCCCTCCTGCAACATGCCCTGATGCAAAACGGCACAATTGGCGCACTTTGGGGCTTCTTCTAAGGCTGGGAGGCTAAAAACAGCTGTGCAGCTCTCCCAGCCACTTCCGCGGCTCCGGGGCAGAGATGTATTAGAGTATAAAAAGAATAAGACATATCTGAGATTTCATGACCTGATACAAAAGGATTGATGCTGACTTTGGAGTGGTTGATAACTTTAATCTTTTAAAGATAAATTAAGAGATTGCTACAAAGGTAGCAAATAGCAAAGCAGCTAACCCTGACCCTCTAAAAATCACTGCTATTGAGTACCTTTCCTCAAGAATATGACTAAATATGGAAAAAGTATGAACTGCCCTTTTTCTTAAACAAGATCCAATTTCACTATTAAAAAAGAAAAGGAGGTCAAATTTAATACAAAGGTCATGAAACAGATAAAAGAAAGGATCCAACATCACATCTTAGAAACTTCAACCCATCAGCAAGTCTCTGCAAGCATATGAGTACAACCAGAATCAAGAACAATCATTATGAACTAAGCTTTTCTGGTATGTAGTTTTAAAAGACAGTCAAGAAGTATTACTAAAAACTAGATCAATCTGACATTTGCAATGGAAAAAAAAATCTAAAACACTGCTTGCTAAATCCAGTTGCTAACTGTTGACTCAATATTTTGAAGCAAGATGCCTCCTTTTCGCTGACAACTCTGTAACCTCTAATATTATCTTGCTGTATGAACTAAAAATGTCTGGACTTTTTATTATTACTGTGCATAATAAATTTTTATTGTCCCCATGTACAATATCCAGTGGTTTTTACTTAGTGATAGAACAGATGAAAAGACTGAAGAAAAGGAAAAGCTTGTCTGAACATAAACTTTCTAACTATTTGAGCATCTTTCAAGAAATGAACAAATCAACATTTAAAATTTGTTTTTAATATGATTTGACCGATTTATTTAAGGAATTTTACATGGCTAACCAATTCCAGGAGGCTTACAAAAGTAAAAGCCCAATATAAAGCAATAAAATGTGATAATCCCCCAGCTCCCTAGTGTCAATAATCAGTCAATCAATAACTTGATGGTCTCACCCACCCCTCCCCCAAACTCTGGGTTCCCCAGGCCCATTGGCAAAATCAGATCTTTGGGACCTTGAAAAAGAGAGTTCGAGTAGGAGGCAATTTTTTCTGTGGGGATGTGATTTTCCACAGGGGGGAGCCACCACAGAGAAGGCACTTCTTCTTAGTTCCATTAGGTGTACCTCCTTAGGAGAGAGGAATTACATTACTGTCTAATTTTCCGATTAAGAACTGCTGACTAAGTTGGAGGCTACATATATAATTACATGCAGCTGCAATTAGGAATGAATGATCTAGCTGATAGAACTGATGTAGAGGAACTGATTTTAAAGAAAGTAACTGCTTTTGCATAAGTACAAGGGCTGTTTGGTACTTTGTATAAAAATGCTAGAAGCAGTAGTAAAAATAACATAGAAAAAGAGGTGAAAGTGGTTGAAAGTACAATAGGATTTGGATGGATGACAGGAGGAAGAGAGTATTTAAAAATACAGCATGTTCCCAGCACAGACTAATGTAAGGTGACCAGACGTCCCGCTTTTGGCGGGACACCCCCGCCTTTTGATGCATATTCCCGCGTCCCGCCCGCTTTTTAAAAAGGCACGCTTTTTTTGGCGCTGGCAGCTCCCGCCCATCAGCTGCTGGGCTGGCTCATCGTTTCGTTCTATGCTACCTACAAATTTAAGCCAGCCCAGCCTGCCGCTCACTAATTTGATTGGCTGGACTCCAGCCAATCAGTGAGCTGGCCAACCAGCTCACTGATTGGCTGGACTCCTTAGCTGAGGACGCATGCGCGAGTTCTCCATTTTATTTCGTCTTTCTTTCTTGTTGGGGTTGCAGCTGCTGCGCTTACTCACTGGTGGTGAGTATGTTTTGTATTGTCTAATTAATTTGGTACCGTGGGAATCGGGAGGCGCTGGGGGGAGGAGACGTTGCTGGTCGCCACGTGCTCCCTCGCTCGCGGCGGAGGAGGAGGAGGGGAAAGCAGCCCAGCGTTGCTGGTCGCCGCGTGCTCCCTCGCTCGTGGCTGAGGAGGGGGAGGAGGGGGAAGCAACCCGGCGTTGCTCGCGGAGGAGGAGGAGGAGGGGTGGAAGGCAAGCAGCCCGGCGTTGCGTTGCACGCGGCGGAGGAGAGGGGTGGAAGGCAAGCAGCCCCGCGTTGCGTTGCTCGCGGAGGAGGAGGTGGAGGGGGGAAGGCAAGCAGCCCAGCGTTGCACGCGGCGGAGGAGGAAGCAGCCTGGCGTTGCTGCTCGCCGCGCGCTCCCTCGCTCGTGGCCAGGCTTTGGTGCTGCCTTTCCCGCTCTGTGCGTGCTGCCCAGACCAGACCTCTCTTCCTTCCGTGGAGTCCGTTCGTGAATCCATGGGATTCGCCGCGGAAGCAAGAGATATCGGGGGAGCGGCGGACGCCAGCAGAGAACGTCCCCTCGCTTCTGGGCCTCCCCGCTGCTGTCCCGATGTCTCTTCCTTCCGTGGAGTCTGTTCGTGAATCCATGGGATTCGCCGCGGAAGGAAGAGAGGTCGGGGGAGCGGCGCCGCCAGCAGAGAACGTCCCCTCGCTTCTGGGCCTCCCCGCTGCTGTCCCGATGTCTCTTCCTTCCGTGGAGTCCGTTCGTGAATCCATGGGATTCGCCGCGGAAGGAAGAGAGGTCGGGGGAGCGGCGCCGCCAGCAGAGAACGTCCCCTCGCTTCTGGGCCTCCGAGAGCGTGGACGCAGCGGCAGCTGCCCGCAGACAACTTCCACGCGCTTCCGGGGCTCCTGTCGCTCGGCAGAAGCTCCTGAAGCGTGTGGAAGTTGTCTGCGGGGCAGCTGCCAGGGCACCCACCTCTCCTCCTGCCTCTTCGTGTATGGGATCGCTGCCTCCGAGAGCGTGGGAGCGGCCGCGAGGAGTCCGTTCGTGCAGCGCCCCAACCTCTCCTCCTGCCTCTTCCTGTATGGGATCGCTGCCTCCTGCCGCAGGAGGAGAGGTTGGGGCGCTGCACGAACGGACTCCTCGCGGCCGCTCCCACGCTCTCGGAGGCAGCGATCCCATGCACGAAGAGGCAGTCCTGCCTCTTCGTGTATGGGATCGCTGCCTCCGAGAGCGTGGGAGCGGCCGCGAGGAGTCCGTTCGTGCAGCGCCCCAACCTCTCTTCCTGCCTCTTCGTGTATGGGATCGCTGCCTCCTGCCGCAGGAGGAGAGGTTGGGGCGCTGCACGAACGGACTCCTCGCGGCCGCTCCCACGCTCTCGGAGGCAGCGATCCCATGCACGAAGAGGCAGGACTCCTTGCTGTGAAGCCTCCAAAAGCAAAGGATCCCTGCCCGCTCAGCTGAGATGTGATCCGAGCCGAGGGGGGAAGAGGGGAGGTAAAACCCTTGCTGTGAAGCCTCCAAAAGCAAAGGATCCCTGCCCGCTCAGCTGAGATGTGATCCGAGCCAAGGGGGGAAGAGGGGAGGTAAAACCCTTGCTGTGAAGCCTCCAAAAGCAAAGGATCCCTGCCCGCTCAGCTGAGATGTGATCCGAGCCGAGGGGGGAAGAGGGGAGGTAAAACCCTTGCTGTGAAGCCTCCAAAAGCAAAGGATCCCTGCCCGCTCAGCTGAGATGTGATCCGAGCCGAGGGGGGAAGAGGGGAGGTAAAGCCCTTGCTGTGAAGCCTCCAAAAGCAAAGGATCCCTGCCCGCTCAGAGCCAAGGGGGGAAGAGGGGAGGTAAAACCCTTGCTGTGAAGCCTCCAAAAGCAAAGGATCCCTGCCCACTCAGCTGAGATGTGATCCGAGCCGAGGGGGGAAGAGGGGAGGTAAAACCCTTGCTGTGAAGCCTCCAAAAACAAAGGATCCCTGCCCGCTCAGCTGAGATGTGATCCGAGCCGAGGGGGGAAGAGGGGAGGTAAAACCCTTGCTGTGAAGCCTCCAAAAGCAAAGGATCCCTGCCCGCTCAGCTGAGATGTGATCCGAGCCAAGGGGGGAAGAGGGGAGGTAAAACCCTTGCTGTGAAGCCTCCAAAAGCAAAGGATCCCTGCCCGCTCAGCTGAGATGTGATCCGAGCCAAGGGGGGAAGAGGGGAGGTAAAACCCTTGCTGTGAAGCTTCCAAAAGCAAAGGATCCCTGCCCGCTCAGCTGAGATGTGATCCGAGCCGAGGGGGGAAGAGGGGAGGTAAAACCCTTGCTGTGAAGCCTCCAAAAGCAAAGGATCCCTGCCCGCTCAGCTGAGATGTGATCCGAGCCAAGGGGGGAAGAGGGGAGGTAAAACCCTTGCTGTGAAGCCTCCAAAAGCAAAGGATCCCTGCCCGCTCAGCTGAGATGTGATCCGAGCCAAGGGGGGAAGAGGGGAGGTAAAACCCTTGCTGTGAAGCCTCCAAAAGCAAAGGATCCCTGCCCGCTCAGCTGAGATGTGATCCGAGCCAAGGGGGGAAGAGGGGAGGTAAAGCCCTTGCTGTGAAGCCTCCAAAAGCAAAGGATCCCTGCCCGCTCAGAGCCAAGGGGGGAAGAGGGGAGGTAAAACCCTTGCTGTGAAGCCTCCAAAAGCAAAGGATCCCTGCCCACTCAGCTGAGATGTGATCCGAGCCGAGGGGGGAAGAGGGGAGGTAAAACCCTTGCTGTGAAGCCTCCAAAAGCAAAGGATCCCTGCCCGCTCAGCTGAGATGTGATCCGAGCCGAGGGGGGAAGAGGGGAGGTAAAACCCTTGCTGTGAAGCCTCCAAAAGCAAAGGATCCCTGCCCGCTCAGCTGAGATGTGATCCGAGCCAAGGGGGGAAGAGGGGAGGTAAAACCCTTGCTGTGAAGCCTCCAAAAGCAAAGGATCCCTGCCCGCTCAGCTGAGATGTGATCCGAGCCAAGGGGGGAAGAGGGGAGGTAAAACCCTTGCTGTGAAGCTTCCAAAAGCAAAGGATCCCTGCCCGCTCAGCTGAGATGTGATCCGAGCCGAGGGGGGAAGAGGGGAGGTAAAACCCTTGCTGTGAAGCCTCCAAAAGCAAAGGATCCCTGCCCGCTCAGCTGAGATGTGATCCGAGCCAAGGGGGGAAGAGGGGAGGTAAAACCCTTGCTGTGAAGCCTCCAAAAGCAAAGGATCCCTGCCCGCTCAGCTGAGATGTGATCCGAGCCAAGGGGGGAAGAGGGGAGGTAAAGCCCTTGCTGTGAAGCCTCCAAAAGCAAAGGATCCCTGCCCGCTCAGCTGAGGTGTGATCTAAGCCGAGGGGGGAGGAAGAGAGATCTAAAGAGCAGAAAGACAGAAGGCAGATAGGCAAGAGGAAGGAAGGAAGGAGAAGTATGGAAAGGAAGGAAGGCTAGAAGGAAGAAAGAGGGAGGGAGGGAGGGAGGGAGGGAAGGTGAAAGGAGGAAGGAAGGAAGGGTACTTCCACTTGTAGGCCTGGGACTGAATGCAGGAGGAGTCTCTCCATAGGATCAGCTGCTCCTCTGATCATGGTCTATGAAAATGTTACTGCCTGCCTGATGCAAATTTAGACAGATGGTGCTTTGGGCTGCCCCTCAAATCCCCCCTTACTCCTCCCCCTGTAGAATTCAGCCCCCTGAGTTTTGCCTTTGAGGGGCATGTGTGGTTATGGCGGATGGCAGAGTCAGCTGGAGGTTGAGAGGGGATTGGGGCTTTTGTCCGCCTGTGGAGTTCTCCCCATGGACAGGATGGGATGTTGGCATGAAAGGGATCCGGGCACAATCTTACCTGTTCCAAGTAAAGTTGCCTTTTGCAATTGGCTACCGGTAATCGTCGACTTACGACCAGGATTGATCCCCCAATTTCTGTTGCTAAGGGAGACGTTTGTTAAATGATTTTTGCCTCATTTTGCGACCTTTTATTGCCACGTTAAGTGAATCATGGTGGTTGTTAAGTCAGGAACATGGCTGTTTAGTGACCAAAATTACAATGGCATTGAAAAAAGTGACTGATGACCATTTTTCACACTTAGCGACCATTTTCACACTTAGCGACCGTTGTGGCATCCTCATGGTTACACGATCAAAATGTTGATGTTTGGCAACGGATTCGTATTTCTGATGATAGTTTGAAATGGTGACAGTATAAATTATTGCTGGTGTAATACTTAACAATGGTTTTTAAGGATTTCTTTTATTTATAGAATACCTTTTTTATTATTTTGGGGGGATTTTTACTTTTAAATTGTTTATAAAATGTATTTACTACAAGAAATGTTCCTTTTTGCAAATGTGATCTTTGCAAATCTTTGTGATGCAATATGTTCAGACCAGGTTTATGTGTCTCAAAGTGGCTGCTATTCTATGGGCAGGCCAGGTTGGTGCAAGGCAGCTTTGCCAGATTTGGTGTGTTTCACCCTCATTGAATTTTATATCGTATAAAGAATGGAAGGAGGAAGGAAGAGAAAAAAGGAGGAAGGGAGTGAGTGAGGAAAGAAGAGGATGGAAGGAGGGAGGAAGGAAGGAAGAGAGGGAAAGAGCAGAAGACAGATAAGGTGAAGGTAGATAAGCAAGAGGAATGAAGGAAGAAGTGAGGAGTCTCGAGGAGGGGGAAAACATTTAGTGACCAAAGTTACAATGGCATTGAAAAAAGTGACTGATGACCATTTTTCACACTTAGCGACCGTTGCGACCATTTTTCACACTTAGCGACCGTTGCGACCATTTTTCACACTTAGCGACCGTTGCAGCATCCTCATAGTCACGTGATCAAAATTTTGTTTGGCAACAGATTCGGATTTATGCTGGTTTCAGTGTCCTGGGGTGACCTTTTGACAAAAAAATTTTTTTTAATCAAGCGCCCCCCCCCCCCCCCCCCCCCAGTCAAGGGTGTCCCTCTTTTCCAATCTGAAAATCTGGTCACCTTAGACTAATGCCACATTCTCTTCAATCCCACAAACATCACAAAAACATTTTACTTTCTTTGCTCCAGGAACAGAAAACAACAGAAAGTGCTGAGCTATGCAACATTATTTCAACATTCTCACACTCAAAAGTATTATGATTGGAGAGTCCTGATAAAAACATTCACTGTGAATAAGAACTAGTATTGTCAGTCACAAAACTGTCTCTTCATCCTCTTCCCACTCTATTTAAGAATTCAGGGTGTTTGGGAAAAATGTAATCGAATTTTAAACAAATTAGGAAGTAACAAAATTAAATTTTAATTTCAGTCCAAAGAACATTTACTTTCATTTAGTATGGTCCAAAATTATGTTTCATTTGTTTGGATCACCTGAATCTAAATAAAGCTCTAAAAATCACAATAAATTGATGGTTTTTTTACCATGACTAACCGTCACCACTCTGTCATTACTTTGTGTATGTGTCTGTCTTTCTGTGTGTAAATATGTGAACTACTTAAAGTATGCATGACTGGGATTATAATTTAAAATAAAATTAAAATTAAACTTTTCTCAAACATTGACATCTCAGTTTGAAAAGAGGGGAGGAGCTTTTGATGAAGAAATGCACTTAGCAGCATAATTGACTTGCTATGCAATACATGCATTCTTGTACTTGTATGCACTTGAATTGAAAACCACAAACACATGATTAGAGAAAAGACTTAGTGATTCATTATGCACCACATGAATGCACATGCACAATAGCAAAGTTTAAATCTAGCATATGTATTTTCATAGAACATAATAATACATTTAAGCATATTGTTGTTTTATATATTACTTACACATAGTTTTAATCCCATCTAGGAAAAAGAACCAACTAAACAAATGGAAATGACACCTGATTGTAACAGTGCATATCTCTACCTTTTTGACATATCAGGTGAATTGCTTGGTATTTTGGTTTAACACACGTATCAATGAATTCGGTTCAGTTATTTAAAATGTAGCTTTTTAAACTAAGGTTACAAATAGTGACTTCTGCAAAATTTACAATGGAAATTTAAAGTCTACTTAAAATTAAACTGAGACACTCTTAAAAATAAGAGCTTCACTTACTAATTTATGTTCGAATGATAGAAAAAGAAAACGCAGTGATGAGGAATAACCAAGAATCATTTTCAGAGAAGAGGAGGCTAATAATAATCTACAGCATTAGAAATTTAGAAAAATGTTTAGTTTGAAAAGATGTCATAAGAACTACAATTAGCACAATTGATTCATTTAAGCAAGAGCTGGGATATCATAAAAACATTTCAAAGTGGACTACACAAAGAAGAAAAGAAAAAGCTAAGAACTGATATTCAGCATAGCAGGAAAAATAAATAAAACATATAGTGTGCAGCAGCTGCCAAAAAAGCCAACACAGTTCTAGGTGGATAAACAGAGGGATAGAATCAAGATCATGTAAAGTGTTAATACCACTTTATAATGCCTTGGTAAGGCCACACTTGGAATACTGCATTCAGTTTTGGTCACCACGATGTAGAAAAGATGTGGAGATGCTAGAAAGAGTGCAGAGAAGAGCAACAAAGATGATTAGGGTACTGGAGACTAAAACATATGAAGAACGGTTGCAGGAACTGGGTATGTCTAGTTTAATAGAAAGAAGGACTAGGGAAGACATGATAGCAGTGTTCCAATATCTCAGGGGTTGCCACAAAGAAGAAGGAGTCAAACTATTTTCCAAGGCACCTGACGGTAGAACAAGAAGCAATGGGTGGAAACTAATCAAGGAGAGAAGCAATGGGTGGAAACTAATCAAGGAGAGAAGCAACTGAGGAAAAATTTCCTGACAGTTAGAACAATTAATCAGTGGAACAGCTTGCCTCCAGAAGTTGTGAATGGCCCAACACTGGAAGTCTTTAAGAAGATGTTGGATAGCCATTTGTCTGGAATGGTATAGGGTTTCCTGCCTAGGCAGGGGGTTGGACTAGACCACCTCCAAGGTCCCTTCCAACTCTGCTATTGTATTATTATTGTATTATTGTATACATTTCACATTTTAACTAGTATGTGACCTTCTACCGCTGCACTATAGAGAGTATCTTAACTTACTGCACCTGGGTATGGTTTGCCAATTGCACAGTGGCAGATAGGAGAGCACTCCAGAGGGTTAACATCATTGCCAGAGGATCATTGGTTGCCCTCTCTCCTCCTTGGAAGAGCTTTATAGCTCCCACTGCCTTAAGAATGTTCAAAACATTCTTAAAGATCCATCTAATCTTTGGACACCCCTTTTTTGAACTATTACCCTCTGGCAGATGGTACAGGATAATGAAAACAAGGAAAAATAGGCTGAAAAATAGCTTCTCTCGCATAGCAGTAACTATATTGCATTCTACTGTATAGTGTAATGTTAATGCAGTATTAGTTGTTTTCAATTTAATTGTATAGAATGTGAAGGATGTCTCTTTTTGTTTTATTTTTAAAGTTTTCTTATGTATGATGTACACTGAAGATGGCATTTAATTTTGTAGGAGGTGCAATGATAATAAATTAAACGAATAAGCACAATTGATTTATTTAAGCAAGAGCTGGGATACCATAAAAACATTTCAAGGTAGACTACATGAAGAAGATAAGGAAAAGAAAAAGCTAAGAACTTATATTCAGCATAGCGGGATAAATAATTAAAACATAAATTTCACATTTTAACTAGTGAATAATTTTAATGGATTGACAGAAATTAAAATGAGAATGAACAGGTTCCCCCCATCTATCCCCCCCTCCCTGCTACCTCGCTGCCAAGTACCTATTTTTATTTATTTTTTGCTGGACTAGTTTTTCATTTTCTTTTTAGTACTTTGATATAGATATTTAATGACCTTTAAATTACACTGTTTATTTTGGAAGTTTATCCTTTAAATTACTTGGCTTATCATCTCATTTGAAATAAAAATATTTTGTTCAAGAAGATTTTGTTTTACAATAGAACATTAAGATTTACTTCAATAAAAAATAGAACATTAGACCTAGAAGAACAAGTTTTCCCAAATGAACTCTAAATTTATTTGCATTTGGTATTATGGGATAAGTTTCAGAAATGACAGTGACAAATATTTGTTGAAACTGATTTGGAACAAAGGGAATCATGACTTAATACATCATAAAATTTTACTTTAAAACTATATTGATTAAGGTCTTATATATTCAACTAAGATTATAATTATCTGTAAAAAAAATAAATTTCGAGAGCTGTTTTGGTTATTCCATGTAATCTTTATGTTTTTTGGTGCGCTGAATGCGAAAATGACCTCCATTTTGTCATAGGACATCACGTTTCCTGACAATTTAGGTAACTATGTTAAATTAGGCAATACCTCAAAATAAATGGAGATAGACTTATAAATTTAAAGTTTTATTACAATATTTTCATGAAAATCCTTTTTTGAACTGAAATGAGCTCACCTACACACACTAAACTCGATTCTTCTTCCTTGTGAGGCTCCTCTTGGTGCATTTACACTTGTGAATAGCATCTGGAATGTCTCTCTGAAGCATCCAACAGTAATCTGCCATCATTGTAATGCTCCATTTTCCCTGGTATCTCCTTTCCATCTCTTTAATGTCTTGGTGGAATCGTTCACCTTGTTCCTCACTCACAGCTCCCAAATTTTCAGGAAAGTAGTCAAGGTGGGACTGGAGGAAATGCACTTTCAAACTCATCAGGCAACCTAAAGCTTGAAATGCGTTCAGCATTCGTCTGACGATATTTTTATAGTGAGTATCTTTGTTATTGCCTAAAAATTTCTGTACGACTTCTTTAAATGCAATCCACCCTTTTTTTTTAGGATCCATCATGGTATTGGCAAACTCTTGATCAACTATAAGCCTTCTAATGTCTGGTCCGACGAACACACCTTCTGAAGTTTCTTGGACGACATTTTTTTCACTGTTAGCACCCTCGGCTGCCAACTCTTCTTGGTCCAGTGATTTTGTTGGTCTCGACTGTCCCATAGACACAGAAAACAAAGGTATTTGGTATACCCAGCTTGTTGTCCGAGCAGCATGCACAAGACCTTCAAGTCCCCACACACTTGCCAACCATGGTCTTCATATTTAAGTTTACGAAGAACCAATTCCAAGTTCTCGTAGGTTTCCTTCAAGTGTACAGAATGACCTACAGGTATGGAAGCGTAAAAACCACTGTGGAGTAAAACTGCTTTGAGACTTCTTTTTGAAGAATCTATAAAAAGACGCCATTGCTCTGAATCATATTGGATTTTAAACTGACCCATCAGACCTTCGATGCAATAAACCAACTTGTCTTCCTGGGCAAAGTAAGGAACGAACTCCTTTTCATGATGTCTGAACCATGAAGATGATACTCCTGGCAACAATAAATTCCTGCTTTTCAGCCTTGATCCGAGTAACTCAACTTGGGAAGATTCAAGTCTCTTACCAAATCATTCATCTCCTCCTGAGAAAACAATTTTGGTCTTGTATCATCTTCAAAGTCAGAACTTGATTCGTCATCTGGTTCAGGTATGACTTCACATTCATCGGAGCTAGGTATCTCTTCCAAGGTAGCAGGGGGCTTGGGTACTGGTATATCTGTGCCATGGGACGAATTACTGAATGAAGATTGGGGTATGAAATGGAATGCTTCGTTTTGGAATTAAACCCTTTCACATCGAACGAACAAAAGTATCAGTCATCACTATGGTTCTTTTGCTCTTGCCATACCATAGGAATCCCATAATGAAAAGATTTTTTCTTACCCTTGAATCACTTTCGGAGGTCCTAAACACACCGTTTGCATATTTTATGAAGCGCCCAAACTTTATCTTGATCTACAATTTTTAGTCCAAAGTATGCAAAGAATACTTTTTTCACAAAGTCTGTAATATTCTGCTGTTGCTTCAACACTGTATATTCACCACAGATGAAACAGAAACTATCTGGCAAATTAATACACTTTTGCAGAGCATAACATAATGATTAAAAAATGACGAGCTAATATGAATTGCGATGAAAAAGTGTGAACAGCCTAGAACCAAGAACCTGATGATGATTCGTGCACAAGTGTGGTATGCAGGAGAGAGCAGCTCTGTGTCTGTACACGAGAGGTTACAGTGCTGGCCATGCCCCCTGCACTGACCAGAGATGCTGCTATCTGCCCTGTGTCTCCCTCCCACTGGATTCTTCAGGGAATATTAACCCCTTCTACCATTAGAAGCACAGACGTAAAACTTGCTTAGCTTATGTATATATTGCTGACCATCAGATTTACAGTGCTATAATTTTTTTACATAACTCGGACAAATACTTTAAGGTTTTTTTGGCATTGTATATCTTAAATGCACTTATGTGAATTAATTAATAGTAATTTGGACTTTAAATTTGGTTAAAAACCCATAATATAAAAAAATACCATTTAAAAAAAATGATAAATTTGAAGACAATTTTGCATGTTGTGGCAAATCATGATGGCTAGGAGTTTTTTCAATATTTTATTTGTTTTCAGCACACCAAAATACATGGAAATTAGATGAAAATATTCAAACAGCTTTTTAGTCGCAGACCTGTGTTGTTTAACCAATCTTGTTTGATAGGTTAAAACAAGATTATTACTACATAGAAATATTTAAATTCATTTCAATGAAACAATTAACAAAGTTTACAAAATAGCTTAATAGAATTGAATGACCTGCACTTCTTTTTAAAAGTATAGCAAAAATATGTGCTTTGCATATCTTTCAGAAACTGATGTGATATTGCCTTGTCAATATTTTGGCATCCTAAATTTATTTCAAGTAATTCAAGACTAGTGTACCATAGACCAGCATTAAAGGCAGCTCTTTAGAAGGGCATGAAATCTGGCTAGGTGATTTTGAGCCTGTCACTCTCTCTCAGCCCCACTCACCTCACATGGCTGCTGTGGAGAAACTAGGATGAGAAAGCAGTATTAGATATGTCTATCACTTTGACTATTTATAAAAATAAAGACAATATTTAAAAATATTTTTTTAAATTGTACAAACCAGATTGCTGGGTATGCTAATAACAAATGCTTTTGAACTGAAACCAAGTGGTTTAGTGGACAATTCAAATATCCACTTGATTTTGAAAACACTCCATTTTTATATATGGATATGCTTCCTGTTCTGAACCTTAGAAAACAATGCAGTTTCTACTAATGAAAATGAAGAAACATATGATGTGAGATTAAAAATGACACAACTTAAATTCAGTTTTAGGACATTGTGAACTCTAAATACATTTTTAGCTCAGGGAATTCAACTTTCTCAGAATCATTGGAAATGTAACACAAAGTTTCCTTAGTACACATATTTTGATAATGCAAAATGATGCAACTTTTGGGAATTTTTGTTTTAAACAAAGTGCCTATTCCAATTTACTTAAGGTCATTTTTTTTTATTTTAAATTTTCAGCTGTATGAAAATTAACAGACAATAATATATAAACCTGGACTACAGTGACTAGTAGACATTCCACAGACTAAGAAATAAATTGGCTTTTAAAAAACTGATCAGAGGGTATGGAGCTAGGATAAAGTATCCCATCATCCATTTGGCAATAAATGTAATGTCATTTGTAAGTAAGGAAGAAATTATGTATTGTGTCTTTAGAAATAGTTTTGAACAAACAGAATTCTACATTACATTATTTCTATAAACAAGATGTGATTTTCATTATTCCCTCACTTCTCATAAAATAAAAAAGAACTTCTTGATTATGGCTCAGTGCTACAAGATTGTAACCTATTGAAGCCAAGAAGACTTAGATTTGAAAAAGAAAAGGATGGAGACACACATAAAACCCATGTACAATACTTTGAGTCTCTATGAGAAAAGAAAGAAAAAAGCATATCAGACAGGCAATATTAAGCTAAGCAGCAATTGTAAAAGAAGTAATAGAAATGCTGTTTATTACTTTTATCAAAACCTGTGGAAAGTTTTATAGATATTTAATAATCATCAACTTTGTAAGCCATTAAGTTCATATGTAAGCTAGGTTTGTATATGAAATATTGCAATGAGTTTACAATACATTGTTTATAAAGTTGTTTTGACTATGAATTGAACTGTTATTAGCTTTCAACAAATTACATGAAATGCCACAGTATAAAAATAATAACTGTAAATATACTTAAATAAAAAAAATGTAAAAACAACAACTCTAGATATTGTTGTAACATCCCTAGCATCAAGGGGTTACATGAAGTATTACCTGTTTTCAAAAGGCCAAAAACTTTCTTGGAAGTTCCTATTTACTAATATAAATACAACTATAATTTAAAGAGAAGCATTTTTGTATGTATATAATAAAACTTCAGAATTGATTGCTCTTATTGTATTCTTTTCCCATCATACAAATGCTTCTTAGCCAAGAATTCATTATGCTAAATTTTTGAATCACATCTCTAAAAATATTTTCCTGACAATGTGACTTTTACAAGAAACAGAAAAAAATGTTCCCACAGTATGTATGGAAGTATTAAAACACCAAAATAATGGGTTACAATGCATATCCGTCCACAATTTATGTCAGAATATCATGATCTTGTTTATAAGAACAGGAAGCTCACAGTTAGTCTTGCATGTGCAAATGTATAGTGATAAGCATTTCCTTTTATGGCTCAGAACCAAAGAACTATGTTTACACTTCGCCTTACTGTATGCATGAGTGTCAGAAAGCCTTTATGCCATATGGCTGCTATAACACTAATATATGCCTTATCCTGGCTGCCAATCTAAATATGCACAATGTCTGCATCTAGGATCCCTAAATAGGATTTTAAATATTGTATATAGATGCTACATATTTTAGAGTAATTATCCAAGGAGAATACTATTAAAATTGAATATGTTGTATGGAGTTCTATTGTAGAATTGGCTTCTACACAGATGGTACTCGTGTCAAATTGAAATAGTTAATTAAGTTGGATTGACTGTGCCTTTATATTTACAATGCAGATAATGTATAATCCATATATGTCTGGTGGGAATTATATACTGACAGTCTTCTAAGTAATAAAGTCTTAAGAATTTCTGGTGAAAATTGAGATGAATGGTCTCCAGCTCACTGATTTAAAACTACTTTATGAAATATGGCATATTTGGATGCAAAACCATCATAGTCCAGACCTTTCTCCAAACATCAAATTGTGCACTACAATAAAAATGCTACCATTACTAAAAAAGTAAAGCAGCCCAGCAGTTCTCAATTCACAAAAAGCCTATTACCGTACTTATACTAGTTTCTAATTCAGAATATTAACATCAACATTTGTTCTGTGCCTCCACTCCTCTTTTTTTGAAATCTGGCAAATTTGGGACATTATTAATTTTTCTTTTCAAAAATGAACACCAAAAAAATGAAGCCCAAAATCTCACATTCATATGTCCTAATAAGTTCTAATACTCAAAGCAATGATTTGTTCACAATATAAATTTACAGTTGAAGCTAAGCTAACCTTATGGCAAAGTGGGATGTGGAATGTACAAACCCAGAATTAAAAGTTTATAAATGCATGCTGCAGATCAACTTACCAACTCTATTCCCTGTGGAAAAGGAGTATCATCCAAATCTTTTAAGGGAAATCTCTGTATTATTTTCCCCAAACCATCTGCTGAGCCTATAAATAAAAGGAAAAGACAAATATCAAATATCAAAATGAAGTTCTAGAATTTTATTTTTCCCATTAAAAAAAGCTGTCAAAGAAATAAATTGCAAAGAAGTGCCATATTATATTAAGAACTCTAAATATAAATGTTATTTTGAACTGACAGCATTTAGTATTTAGAATTCTTAATATATTTTCAACTGACAAGTTATTACTGAAGTTTGTAGAATTTAACAATAATTCAAATAATATACTCAATTCAAGTCAAACTACCTTGCTTATAATTCAATTCTATTGCACACACTGTGGATCAGTGGTGGAATTCTTTTTTTTTTACTACCGGTTCTGTGGGCGTGGCTTGGTGGGCATGGCAGGGGAAAGATACTGTAAAATTTCCATTCCCACCCCACTCCAGGTGAAGGATACTGTAAAATCTCCATTCCCTCCCCACTCCAGGGGAAGGTTACTGCAAAATCCCCATTTCCTCCCAATCAGCTGGGGTTCAGGAGGCAGAGAATAGATGGGGGCGGGCCCAGTCAGAGGTGGTATTTACTGGTCCTCTGAACTACTCAAAATTTCCGCTACCAGTTCTCCAGAACTGGTCAGAACCTGCTGAATACAACCTATGTTGTGGATGCAGTATTAAAATACATATAGCATCCAACATAAACTCTTTGTTAGATATAAACAAAATGAAAATGAACAAACGCTATAATGTAATCTTGCTTTTAAAAAGTATTTGAATAAAGTTCCTATCATTCTGGCATTGTAACAAACTGCCTTTCAATATGTTTATCATCACTCTAAGTAACTAGAGAAAAGCATAGAGGAAATATTTTATTCCAATTTAAAATGTCATTTGGAAATGAAAACAAACTACTCACATTTAATGAAAAGTTTTCAAAAGCACATTTTTAAAATCAGAATTCACACTGAATGCCACAAGGATCTGTCTACACCATACCAGATCACATTTCAGAGTGGGGAAAACCAGAATAAGAGTTGGAAGGGACCTTGAATGTCTTCTATTCCAATTCTCTGCTTAGGCAGGAAACCCTACACCGCTTCAGACAATATCATCTTTAAAACTTCCAGTGTTGGAGCATTCACAACTTCTGGAGGCAAGTTGTTCCATTGATTAATTGTTCTGTCAGGAAATTTCTCCTTAGTTCTAGGTTGCTTCTCTCCTTGATTAGTTTCCACCCATTGCTTCTTGTCCTGCCCTCAGGTGTTTTGGAGAATAGCTTGACTCCTTCTTTGTGACAGCCCCTGAGATATTGGAACACTGCTATCATGTCATCCCTTGTCGTTCTTTTCATTAGACATACCCAGTTCCTACAACCCTATTGACAATCTATGGGACATTGCCAAGAGAAAGATGAGAGGCATGAGGCCGAACAATGCAGAAGAGCTGAAGGCCGCATTTGAAGCATCCTGGTCTTCCATAACACCTCAGCAGTGCCACAGGCTGATAGCTTCCTTGCCACGCTGCATTCAGGCAGTAATTGCTGCAAAAAGGGGCCCAAACCAAGTACTGAGGACATATGCATGCTTATACTTTTCAGAGGTCCAATAGTGTTCTATGTACAATCCTTGTTTTATTGATTGCACGTAATATTCTAATTTTCTGAGATTGTGGATTTGGGTGTTTTCATGAGCTGTAAGCCATAATCATCACAATTATGACAAATCACGGCTTGAACTATCTTGCTTTGCATGTAATGAGTCTATCTCATATATTAGTTTCACCTTTTAACTTACATTACTGAAATAAATGAACTTTTGCATGATATTCTAATTTTTCAACTTTCACCTGTATTTTCCATGATTTGGAAATTACAGATATGGATGAAGTCTAAAATTAATTTATAGTACTTTATTTACAGGTACAATACATTGCTGGCTCATATTGAGATTCAAGATCTATCTTACAAATACTCTTACATGTAGTCAGATATCCCATGTCCTCTATCAGTACACTTACTCTAGGCATCAGCAAGGATTATTATAGTTTCTACACTGCATTATGCTGTTTGTTTCTCCTGCTTGTTGGCTACAGGAGACTACAAGCCTTTAATCTCAAGATAAAGGTACAGAAAAAGAACTTCATTACCCATAATTAAAAAGTGTGTCCAGATAAAGTACAGGTTACTTTTAGTTTTCTTCTGTAGCACTGAATGTTGCAAACAATATGTCATGATCACACTTCTTATTCCTTGAGTATCTTTTAGTTGATTGTACATTTAAAGTTGCGATTTTGCTGGTCAATCAAGCACAGTAATCCCACGGTCATTGAACCAGGTTTTGGTGCTTTTGGCAGTGTGGGCAGGTGCCAAGTCCTGCTGAAAAATGAAGTCAGCATCCCCATAAAACTCATGTGCGGAAGGAAGCATGAAGTGCTCCAAAAACTCCTGGTAGAAGCTGTGTTGACCCTGGACTTAATGAAACACAGTGGACCAACACCAGCAGATGACATGGCTCCCCAAATCAACACAGACTGTGGAAACTTCACACTGGACTTCAAGCATCTTGCAGTGTGTGCCTCTCCATTCTTACTCCATACTCTAGGTCAGTGATGGCGAACCTATGACACGCGTGTCAGTGCTGACACGCGTAGCCATTTGGGGTGACACGCACAGGATTTCATGCGATTCATCCTCGGCTCCTGCACGGCCACCGAGGATGAAAGAATCTGTGCTGGAGGAACGGGGGGGGCGGGACGTGTGATCTCCCCCGCCCACACTCACTTACTATATCGCCGCCGCCCCTTTCTGAGCGCAGGGGCTGCTGGTAAGGCGTGTGTGCCGTGCGCACACACGTCATCAGCACGGCGAGGGAGGACCCGCAGGAGAGGAGCGCGGGAACAGTGCGCGCCTCTCTCCAGTCAGGCCGGCACAGAGAGTCTACTCCTGGGACTGTCGGTTACGACCGCACCACACTTATCCCAGTTCACGGCAGGGCTGTGGAGTCTGCTGCTTCCAGCTCCACGTCCTCATCAACATGCCACTCCGGCCCGCCCCCGCTATGAATATTCATATTCTTCGCCCTCGCGTCACTAGGAATATTCATAGCAGGGGCGGGCTGGAGCGGCATGTTGATGAGGACGTGGAGCTGGAAGCAGCCGACTCCACAGCCCTGGTTCACGGCACCTCAAACAAGTTCAATAATATCAAGGGCAACATATGAAATCGACTGATGAACAAAGAAGTTACTAAGCAGGTATGTTAAATAATTTGTTTTTGGTTTATTAAATACAATTATATATTGCAATTATACATTTTTGTAGTTTAAACTATAAATTGCGCAAAATTATGTTTTTGTCGAAGTGACACACAACGTGAGTTATGCTCGATTTTTTGCCGATTTTTGACACACCACGCCAAAAAGGTTGCCCATCACTGCTCTAGGTCCTTGGTTTCTAAATGAGATGCGAAAGTTGCTCTCATCAGAAAACAGGACTTTGGACCACTGAGCAACAGACCAGGTCTGTTTTTTTTTAGCCCAGGTAAGACGCTTCTGACGTTGTTTGTTGTTCAGGAGCGGCTTGACAAGAGGAATACGACATTTGAAGCCCATGTCCAGGATCTGTCTGTGTGTGGTGGCTCTTGATGCACTGACTCCAGCCTCGGTCCACTCCTTGTGAAAGTCCCCAACACTTTTGAATGGCCTTTTCCTGACAATCCTCTCCAGGCTGCGGTCATCCTTGCTGCTTGTGCACCTTTTTCTTCTACACTTTTCCCTTCCACATAACTTTCTATTAATGTGCTTTGATACAGCACTTTCGGAACATCCAACTTCTTTTGCAATTACCTTTTGAGGCTTTCCTCCTTATGGAGGGTGTCAATGATGGTTTTCTGCACAACTATCAGGTCAGCAGTCTTTCCCATGATTGTGATTCCTACTGAACCAGACTGAGAGACCATTGAAAGGCTCAGGAACCCTTTGCAGGTGTTATGGCTTAATTAGCAGATTAGAGTGGGACACTTTGAGCCTAGAATATTGCACTTTTCATAATATTCTAATTTTCTGAGATTGTAGATTTGGGGTTTTCATGAGCTGTAAGCCATAATCATCACAATTATGACAAATCACAGCTTGAACTATCTTGCTTTGCATGTAATGAATCTATCTCATATATTAGTTTCACCTTTTAAGTTGTATTACTGAAATAAATGAACTTTTGCACGATATTCTAATTTTTCAAGTTCACCTGAATTTTCATTCTGTTCTACTTTCTTCTGATACCACCTTAATTACTGTATCCAAGTCTTCAAATCACACTTTAAGAAGAATTCAAGAAAATAAAACACTCTAAAAGAAGGGTAACAAAGAAATTCAGTGGATTAGAAAGTAAAATCTAGGATGAGAGATTGAACGAGCTGGGTAAGAGAAAAGATGATTCAATGAGATCATGACAGCACTCTCTAAATACTTGAAAGATGCTCATATAAAAGATCAATGGTTTTCTAACATTTCAGAGTGTAAGACCATGAATAATGGACTTAAGTTACAAAAAAAGCAGAATTCCAATTGCATGTTTGGGGGAAAACTCTTCAACAGTAGAATTACTTATCCAGAAGGATGGTGAGCTCCTCTTCCTGGATGCATTCAAGTAGCCATCTGGCCAGACATTTTAATCTGTATTCCTGCCCTTACCTGAAGGTTGGACTTAATGGCCTTGCTGGCCTCTTCCACTCTATGATTCTATGATTTGAACCATCCCATTTACAATTATTTGTAAATCTGCATTAATGCTACCATTCATAATAGTGGGCTCATCATATTTCAATGTAGCCAAAAATGCTTCAAAAATTAAAATGACATTATCAGATCATGTATCTGCATTTCCTTTAAAAATGCAGACTATACAAATTAAAAAGCAAACAAATAACTTTGAGGGTAATGTACACAGTGAATTCTTCTAATGTTTAGATATAAATTTGTGATGACCTTGATTATTCCTACTCAGATCTAGGAAGGTCTGACTGCCATAACATTCCTGGCCATAATAAATTTATTAGGTCATTGACTTTAACAAACTTTAACTGATTTCTATGCATTCTTTCTATTATCCATTCAATGTTTTCTTTTTGCAAGTCTTAGATTATAGAATTTCTATCATACTAAATATGAAAAGACATATATGTGATTTGATTCTTAAAAATGGCAACACGGAAATTATTAGTAAACATTTCTATTAGAAAGGTATTAAAAAAGCATAGAAAACAGTTTTTAAGATTAACAGAGATTGATAGTGCCTAATGACAATATTCTATATAATATATATTATAAGGTACATTCCAATGGGTAACTCTCTGTCTGTGTTTTGTTTTGTTTTACTAGGTTAGAATGCTCACTCAATGAAATCTAAAACTGCTCATAACCACTAGAACTACCACAGATGATTTATACCATAATCTTTCCATTTTAATTTTCAGATCATTATACTTTTGTGATTTCTCCAATTCTTTGTCTTCTATGCCCGTGATGGCGAACCTATAGCATGCGTGACAGAGGTGGCATGCAGAGCCCTGTCTGTGGGCACATGCACCATTGCCAACTGCTCTTGTTTCTAGCATGCACATGCACGCTGACCAGCTGGTCTTTGCACACTTGCACACACTGGCAACCTGAAGACCAGCTGGCCAGTGCATGCATGCACATCAGCCAGCTGGTCTTCGGGTTTCTGGTGTGGGCATGTGCGTGCACATTCCAATTTGGGCACTCAGTACTGAAAAGGTTCGCCATCACTTTTCTCTGCTATTATCAATTGATATTGCCACATAAATTATCTACACTTTATTCTTTTAAACCACAATTAAAACAAGATACTTTCTACTTATGCATAATGGATAATTAGATCTGTTTAAAATATAAAAATATGAATGTCAAACAAACAAAAACGGATGTCAACCAAAATACAATATTAAGGCACATACAATTAATGTCTGTTTACAATGTACTGTTTACAATTAAGATGTATTTTCTTATGCCTTAAAACATGTAATATATACCATATTTTTTGGTTTATAAGACACACTTTCCTCCCCAAAAAAGTGAGAGGAAATGTCTATGCATCTTATACAGCGGATGTTGCTGAGGGCCTGCCTACCTGCCGACTCCCACCCTTCGGCCTCTGCCTCCCAGCAATTTGCCTCCTTGCAGAAAATAGCAAACAACCTGGTCAACTTCAGCACAGCCTGATTTAGCACAATCAGCTGATTGGTGATTGGATCTGCCTTCCAGAATGCCACCTATCAGCTGTTCCAGGCTGCGGAGATCGCCACTGCACATCACTGCTGCCACCAATCACCCCTGCCACCTATTGTCACCTCTGCACACCCTATTTTTGGCCTCTGCGTGCCCCATTTTTGACCTGTTCCGGGCAGCAAGGATAGCCAGCGACGGAGATCCCTGCTGCTTAGAACGAGCTGAAGACGGGGCGCATGGAGGCCGAACATGGGGCACACGGAGGCCGAAAATGGGGCACATGGAGACGGCAATAGGTGGCAGAAGCGATAGGCAGTGGTGATCCCCGCAGCCTGGAAAACAGTATTCCGGGAGGCCGATCCAACCGCCAATCAGCTGCTCATGCTAAATCAGACTGTGCTGAAGCTGACCAGGCTGTTTGCTGCAAGAATGAAAATTACTGGGGGGCAGATTTTTCCCCGCACCTAGTTTTCTCCCCAAAAACCAAGTGTGTCTTATAGTCTGGAGTGTCATCTTATAGTCAAAAAAATATAGTAACTCATAATACAAAATTCTACAAATCATATGCAAGTTATTAATGATCTAATAAGGTACACTTAAATATGTTTTCTTTACATAATCAATACAATAGTTGAATTGCAGTCCAACATTAGCATTGTTCGTACATAATATTAAGGACTGTATTAAAAATCCGGAATAATTTTATATCTATAGCGCACTAATTGAAATGAAGAATCAGCCACAAATACCATTTAGTTGTAGACTTTTCTGCTTAAATAGTATACTCTAAATATTAAAATCCTGAAGAAAAAAAATCTAGTTTTTGAATCTCATTTCCTCTCAACTCCCTTGTTATATAAATCTTTCCTATTAAAGGTCACATGCCATCTCCTGGCTGCCCTTTAAATTCCAGGAGCAAATTGTTAGTGCAAGTTACATTCCAAATTAATGAGTTTTGTGATAAGCTTTGCCTTCCCCCCCCCTGTGAGATATAAGTAACAATATATTTAAACTGAATTTGTTTTTAACTCTGTGTTTAGTCAAGTGCAAATAGTTAATAGATGCTTGATAATGACAGGCGCAAAACATATCGCAAGAGATACATATGTATTGTATAATGCAGCAGCACAGTTTTGTTGTATAAATAGTACGTTACCAAATTGTGCCAAAATTATATTGTTTGGAGTTCATATTTCTCTTCTTCTTTACTATTTTTTTTTTAAAGTTAAAATACAAATCAGTGTTATTGGGATGATTTGGGTTAATTACGAAGCCATGGGAAACTTTTTACGAGTTGATTACAATAACAGTTTGTAAACAGAAGGTTTTGAAACAATCGTTTTGCTTTTTAAATTATTGTTCTACTTGTTAACTATTTTGTCATTAATATAGTAGATTAGATGATTGGTTAATAATCTGCAAATAGAATTAGTAGTAGTTTAAAATTTTGCGGGGCTGTTTTGAAAGGGGTGGGAAATTAATATTGCTGTAATATATTTATCAGTAGAGGGAATATGTGTATATGTTAGTGTTTTTTACACTTTTCAATGTCATTTTGTGGGTTTGTTTGTTGTTAAAATGTCGGCGTTTTGGAATTCATATTTCATATACTGGTACATGTCAGAGAGAGAGATGTGATATGTGTAACCTAATTTATGCAAATACATAATTCTGTATATAAGCATTTTACTCTTTATGTCTATATGTATATACACCAAAATAAAGAAGCTATGCGTAATCTGACCATTTAAAAATATTTTTAAAAACTGATTAAGAAGTCTTAAAGGAGATGCTGTTATACTTTAACTACCGGTATAAGCGTATACACAATCAAGAAATTTAATACTGCAGACTTAAAATACTTTTTCTTTTTGTAATATAAGTGTTTTACTCCTTTTCTTCCAGCACAATCCCATGCATTTACAGTACACAAGCAGTCATAATAATTGTCTTTCTCACATATAAGCATTTTTCAGTTAAAAGCAATGCATTTTAACAATATGATATTCACTTCATGAAAATGAATTAAGAAAACAAATCAGGAAAGTACCAAACTGGAAAAATCCTGTGTGGGAAAGATTTTCTGTAGTCTAACATTATAACCAAATGATTTTTTTCTTCTCAATAGATGAGCTTTGCCAGCAAACAAGCAAGAAGGTTTAATATCATTCAACCCCTTTTACTCCTAATTAGTTGCTCAGCTTAAAATTCTGGGTCCTGGCAGTAACCTGGAAGGAAATACTCCTTCAGGCAGCTTCACCTAAATGGTTTAAGGCTTTACAAGTTAATTCAAATAGCAGCACCATAAAGTTGATGGAAACGTCATGCAGTACTTTATCAGAACAATCTTGTCTGTATAAGAAAGAATTGGCTCTTTAATGACACTGCACCTGTTACTAAACTGTAATGTGGAAAAGCTATTCCTGGTGAACTAATTCTGGAGTATTTGGGTCTACTAGGAGTTAGTTCAAAAGATCATGGAATGCTGAGGAAAACTGTCATTAAAGAAATAATTAAGACCAAATGTGTTATTTCAAATTGTTGATAAATGTTGTTGATAAAGGCACCAGAAAGTCGGATGAGCCCAATTAGTAGGGAATGCACATTGCCCAAGAATAAGCAAAAAAATTCAAGGCCACTTGATAATTGGAGTACAGGGAACTTCAATACAGAACATAAACAAAAGTCTTTCATTTGATAGATACTGTACTGAAGAAAAAACATCTTTTAAAACTGTGCTCTGTATGTGGGATAATAAAGCAGGCCAAGAAAATCTATAGCAAAGCTACCCTATTAAGTTAAAAAAAAAGAGATAAGCACAGATTTACAATGATGCCACCCAAAAATTAAAATAATTTTAAAATGCTTGTAACACAAAAGGTTATAATAGCCAGCTTGCCTGCTTTGGCAATATACTTATATAATTTATGCTCCAATGAGTAATACTAACTATATATTATAAATAATAAAGGCAGCATATACATTAAATAAAATAAATAAATAAATAACGGCAATAGCAATCACAAAAATGCAACAAGTCATAAAAAATTGTTTTAAAAAAGCCATCTAAAAGGTAACTTGGTCATAGAACAGTGTTGTATGAATGACCGGGCATCTTGTCAGTTGGTGTTTAGAAGACAACAGTGTGTGGCCAGGAAAACATGCCTTGGAAGGGAGTTGTATACCTGAGGCCCATCATCACTCCAACTTCCATGGCAAAGTAAGGATAGCCTCATATATAGTATATTATATTACCCTAATCTTATATATAATCACATTTGATGGGTCATTGTGGCTAAGCCATACCTCTCTAGAATCAGATATACCAGTAAATAGTAACACAACTGGAGATAGTAAAAAAAAATATTTTGCCAAAAACAGCCAGAAATTATAAAGCCATTGTAAACATTTCTAACTTTTGGATAAAAGAATCATCTGCCTTCCCAGTGCATTCTATTCTATCCATATAACAAAGTGGCAGAAGTATACTTTTATTCAATCGCTTTTGCTTATTTCAACCAGAAATGCAGCCTTCTTTCCTTCCAACCAAACACACATTATCTGCTACTATTCTACCATCATCTGATTTCCAAATGTCTCCATATATTTTCCTGCATTTAGCAAACATTCTACTAATGTACATAAATTCATCTATTTGTTTTAAATTTTACTATTTATTATAACTTGTACTCATTCCATTCATTTCCAATGTCAAATATAGCTACTGTAATTTAGATGTTCAATAAATTAATTTTCTGATTCTCATTGCAACACACAATGTGATTTTTTTTGCAGATATGGAAACTTGTTGGATGTCTTTTGGCCAGTCATCCTTTCTCCTGCTAATCAAACTCACAGAATTGATGCTATGTGGAAAGTTTAGAAAAGGAAAATACTACCTATTGGAACAGGCTCCTAAAGGAAATGCTGAATATAAATCTGACAAACAACTGACTAAATAAAAATAAAATGCATATCAAAGTCAAAGCATACCATGTATCCATATTTTAACATTTCTTTAATCACATTGTCTATACCTCCTTGTTATGGCCCAGCAGGATCCGGTTGAGCTGCTGATGGACTCGGATAGCGAGGAACCATATGAATCTGCCCTGGACGATGTGGAGGACCCTGGGCAGGGTTCAGACTCAGAGCAGGGACCAGAGAGGCTGGTTGGCCACTAGGAGGTGCCTGAGGCATGGAGCAGTGTGAAGGATCAAAGGCAGTTTGCCCCTGATGCTAGATTGAGAAGGGCTGAGAAACAGAAGCAGCAACTCCGTAGGCAGACTCACAGATGATTAAGCACAGGTGGTTGTTGATTGCCGCCCCCCTCTCCCAAGAGAGATTATAGGTGAGGCATTGGGAGGGGACATTTGCAGGAAACAACCATTTGAATTAGTAGTTAAGAAAATCTATCTGTGTATTCTAGTCGTGTCTGTTCGTTTGGACTATCTGTGTTGCTTCGTTTGAATTATCTGGGTTGCTGCAGAGCTACTCTATTGAACGTGAGTTGCCTGGGCCCTCAGCAAAAGGATTCATTATCTCAGTAATTGAACAGTGGCAAATAGCCAAGCCTGTGTTCTGGTTTATTCACAGGGCGGGGGGGTCAGAACACCTCCTAGTATACCATTTTTTAAACATTCACACAGGATTTTTTTTTCCTTGCTTCAAGTCAGTCTGACCCCTGGCAACTGTCTGTAAGATTCCTCAGTTTTCCTGGCAACATTTTGAAAAGTAGTTTGCTATAGCTTCCTTCCCAAGACTGAGAAAGAAGGACTGGGCCAAGATCACCCAGCTGGCTTTGTGCCTAAGGAAGCACTAGAACTCATGAACTTCCCATTTCTGACCTAGTGCCTTTACCTACTATATGAAACTGGCTCATCAAATGGCACAGCATCTACAAATAACTTTTGTACAATCTACAAATCACTCTTTAATGTTTTGGACAATAACCTGTGTAGGGTTAATATCAATTCTATTTTTAACATATCACTATTACTGCCACATAAATCTCTAGAAATCTTCTCCCAGTGTTCCCTCACCTTACTTTTTTTTTTACAAAATCAAGACAATGTTTAATTATTTGCAAAATGACTCAGCATTTTCTTTTCATCTTTTAATATTAAACATTCCTTGCTCTTTGATTGTATTACTTGGAATTAACTTTTTTCTCTGTGCACATTATATAATATCGTTTTTATATCTTTGCTTTTTGCAGCAAACAATCTCTCGTATTCATTTTTAGTCTCATCCGGAGCCTTGTCCATTTAATAATTCTAATCACGATTACACTTATTAGCATAACTCCACATACTTTTGTGTGACTATTAACATAATTTTCATTGTATTCCAAGCAATATCTACATTCTCTTTCGTTCAATCTCCATTATGTTATGTGGTTAATTCTTTTCATAATGCACCCATAGTTTCTTTTCATGTAGATGTTTTACTTTTACTTTTTTTACTTTTTCCTTCATTTCATTTCATATCTCATTTCTTTCCTAATCTTTCAATTTTATGAAAGATTACCTCTTGATGCAACCATGAATGGTTTGTCCCACATCTCATCACTTTGTTTTCTTCACTATCTTTCTCAATTCTTCTTAAGTGATCACAATGCTTGTAGATATATTTTTATGTTTTGTAAAATATACTTGCGCATAGACTTATACTTAAATCACACATCTGAAAGGAGAAGACCTTTACCTTAGTAGATAGTCACCTTTCTCATTTATGTGGGGTTTCTGAATATCCAAATCACTTTTTATGTACTCTCCATCTTGTTCTACCCATTCATTCATATCAATTAACATAATTATTTTTTCTCTCAGATGATGGTAATTCAGAATTTTGAATATGTTTTCCGAAAGAATATCCTAAAGTATCTTTTATTATCACTACTCATTAGAACGCAACTTAACATGGAAATAATACCAATGTATTCATTCCAATTTTTGTATCAACCAGAAACTATATACTTTCTAGTTCCTTTTTTAACATAAATCTTCACTTTCATATATCAACATTTTAGAAGAGCAATTCATCTTTATTCAAATCTATTTCATTTTCTCTTCTTTTATTAATTCATACTTTCCAACTTTTATTATCCTTAATTCTATGTTACAATTCCTTCTGCTATAGTCATTAACTGACTATAGCAGAAGGAACTGACTATAAACCACTAAAGGTGAATAGAAGCCAACTGATAGTTTCCTGTCTGGTATAACCAAAAGCTTTAAATTAGGATCCATTATATCCTTTCCAGGGGTGGGTTCTGGCAGGCACTACTTCTGGTTCACTCATGTGCATGCTTGATGTGCATGCACCTGCATGTGCATGCATTTGCAGTACAATTAAAATTGGTCTGTGCATCTGCAGAACTGAAAAACAAGATGGGGAACCAGTTCGGGGGCGTGGCAGGCCTGGGTTGCTGCCGGTTCCAGCAACCAAAGCTGCCAAACTATCAGTTTGGCCGAACCAGTCCAAACCAGAAGGAACCCACCACTGATCCTTTCTTAGGACATCAAGAAATGGTATGCCCAAGTAAAGTTTGCTGCAGAAAATACTGGCATTATGAGTTGTAGACAACAACAACTATTGTCCTATGTGCTGGCAAAAGTAATTTGCCCTTTGGAGTTCTCAGTATAGTATTATGACTATTTTGTTCCAAGCAGTAAGTAGTGTTACACGTTTAGTTTCAGGAAATAATGTAAGGAATACATAAGAAATCAAGAGATGGTGATTCAATCCTGACAAAACGTATTTTTGCTAATTTAAAATTATTTTACTTAAATACAAAGTTCAGTTCCTCTTGCTTTTTCCTGTGATGTATTTTCTCTATTATAGGCATATTCTGTTTAAAAAAAAACAGAATTAGGCAAGAGCATACTGTGGTGACTGTAACTATAAATATAGGCTTTATTTTATGCTTCAAGCCTGTATTTCAGAAATTACAGCTAAACACAGAATTTACAATATTTTCAGAGAATGTAACTGTCAATTTGTCAGTGTTGTTTCAAAAATATATTTAAATTGTTTTAAGAAGAAATCTTATCAGTTCTGTACACTCAGGTCCCCAAAGAGTGAAGGACTAGAACTGCTGCACATTTCAAATTTATAACTATGATCTAAGGTCACAAGTTAGTAAAGTTACCCTTTTTTCTGAGATGGAGGATAGAATTATTTCATTGTTGTTATAGTTAGTACAAAAGCTGTTGGATCTGAAGGCAGGACACTGTTTTATAAATCTCTAATTGGTTAGTTGGAGACAGAACTGATTGACCAAAGTGTGCACTACTTGTTCCCAAGATTCTGAGATGAACCAAAATGAAAATAATTTAAGATCAGCTTTATACTGATTTGTGGGGATTGGTGGATTGAAATAGAATGAAAACTGCATCTTATGGGACAACTCTTCTTTTAAGACTTAGCTTCCAGTTTCTAAATAAATTTCATTGCTCTTATTTTGAAGCTCTTCCAGTTTCTATTCTACTGCACCACAACTCTATTCAGAGATTGATAATATTCAGAATATGCAAAACCTGTCCAATTTTATAGGAAAGCAGAAATAGTAAGAAACAGAAACAGAAGGCAGTCCTACAAATATCCAATTTTAGACATGAAAGGCTTTACAGATATATAATCACTTGATAATGCTATGAAGTTTAATGCCTCTCCAGTTATTTTGTTAGCATTAAATTAAGATATAATTTTCAGGAAGCTGCAAGTTTCTAGATATATATATGTATATATATATACATACATACATACATACATACATACATACATACATACATAAAATAAATCACTTTACATAGATACAATTTATAGATTGTTTCCATATATTCTTCACACTAATTATATTTTCATAATACTGAGCTATCAACAGCTATATGTCAAGAATATGCTTGTCAAAATGATACAAGAGTCATATTTGTATAGGCAAATAAACACAAACACTTAGAGGACTAAGATGTTATCTTTAAATACTTTACTTTTCTTAAATTGTCTTATTCATAATCATTTTCCTTCAAACTCTATGAAATAATTTCCAAGTAACTTTCAAACGCGTTCTGTATTTTCTCAAAAACAGAAGATTTGTTCTGAATTTTCTCAAAAACAGAAGACAGCAACATATCTAATAAAGACAACATAAACATTATGAACATATATATTGCCTTTACAAACAAATAAGCTAAACATTTCTCTGTATTTTTGAGCTTTCTTTTAT
Organism: Thamnophis elegans; assembly: GCF_009769535.1. Taxonomy (NCBI): domain Eukaryota; kingdom Metazoa; phylum Chordata; class Lepidosauria; order Squamata; family Natricidae; genus Thamnophis; species Thamnophis elegans. The sequence goes on from NC_045541.1 coordinate 86,885,671, forward strand.
TCTAATGAAATCAAACATATTGAACAGATATAATAAAAACTGTAATCATACAGTTACAGAATTAATAATTAGCATTGACTATTCTTTATGTATTCCTATACCTTTAGTAAGAAGGATAATTATATTGAAGGAATTGTAACAAATATAAATTAAGTAATCTATATAAAGCATTATGAATAACCAGATGCAGATATATCTAAATTCATATACAGTAGTAAGGACACTTAAATATATAAATTCATCAGCACACGAGTAGATTTTAAAACACATAAACAGGTCTCCCAACATGACACCACAGCTTCTGGAACATTTATTGCTTTTACAAATTATACTGGCAGCCTTCTTGCCATTTTCTAGGCTGAAATCACTTATACATTGCCCAGATTTTATCCTAAGCCAAAACCCAGGTAAATATCATCAGCAGGAGAGGGCAGCAGAGGCTGTCTATAATGCTATTCTCTACATTTTAAAAAATTATGCATTTACTACCAGATTAATTCACAGTAGACTGCAGGATTTGGCCTCACATTTCATTATAATTGTTTCAGTTAACAAAGGAATCTAGATACAGTACCAATACTGAATATATTAGCAGTTTTATTTAACTTAACTCTCTTTCATTAGAAGTTTTTAAGTATTTGCTCTTCAATTAAGCTTTTAATTGGAACAATTTTACACATCAATTTGCATAACAAATCATGCTGTATCAGAAAAGGCAATTTCAGTAGGTTAACCTGGTTATTAAGACATTGTTTATTTATTTATCCATCCATCCGATGCATATCCTTTTATTTGTATAATTCAATACTTCTGCCTCCTATTTTTCCCACAATAACCTGTGAAGTGGGTTACGGTTAAGAATGAGAGACTGTCCTAAGTCATCCAGCTGCGTTCCATACCTAAGAGAATTAGAACTTACATCAAAGATAGCCAGAATGTTGTTGAAAAGAAAAATAACTACTTGAGTCATCATGTCTTAAAATACAATATCTTGACAAATGTATCTAGAAATACACATCCGGGACTATCATTAAACAAAGCAATGAAAATCTCATAATAAAGTCATATAAAACAACTTCATTTTGATAAGAACCATAAGATCAGGGTCAATTGGATGAAACCATAAAATTTATATCAGAAAATCTGCATGATTTCATTGGAATTAAAGCAGCACTTTAAATATTTTAAAATTTAAATGCATTCCAAAGAATGTATTATATGTATCCCTTTCAGGGTATACAAATTGACAACATAATATAAAAATAAGTGTTACTAACAGTAAAACAGTATTCTTTGACTTCTGAAGAAATAATAGAATTTGCCATTAAGGCTGAAAATGCCACTTAATTTTGCAAGCCCAAATATGTGTAATATATGTTTTGTTATATTCATGTTCTAAAATTAGCAGTTGGTTAAAAAAAAACCTGTAAAATAGTTGAAACGTGATCTGCCCATTAAGTAGTCAAGACTGTAATAAGTCTGTTAATTAATAACTTAGCTGACCCTTGCTAGAAAGTCAGACCAACAGACAAAATCTATTTATTTTATAGCCCAAATCTATGCAAGTCAGTGGTGGGTTTCAAAAAATTTTGGAACCTCTTCTGTAGGTGTGGCCTGCTTTCCGGGTCCACTGGGTGGAACCTCTTCTAACCGGTTCGATATATTTGACGAACTGGTTCTACCGAATAGGTGCGAACTGGTAGGAACCCACCTCTGATGCAAGTTATTATATTATGTACTGAACTGGACTTGCTGCTTTGTAAAGATGTTTCTAGATGAAGCTAAGAACTTTGACCAACAAATGTATTTTCCTTTAAAAATGAAATTGCTGTGCAAATAGTTTCTTCCATTCTCATAAATGAGACAACTACACAATAAAAAGTGGGCTCTTTGTTCCATGGAGAGATCTGAAAAATCCAAGTTTCAGTTTGTCATGTCCTATAGGGGATTACAGATTATGAGGAGAATTTTGGAGAAAGAAAGGTTAACCCATAGGACTGTGTAAAGACATACGTGTTTACTCATATACAAATAATACAGGCATCATACCGTATAGGAAATCTTACTCAAATTCACCACTGGTCACTGAGCAGCATAATTAGCTGGCCAGAAGGAAACTGATTGTTTTTTTCCTTATGCTATTAATGGTAGAAATCTAACTATTTTGGTCCCTATCAGTCATCTAATCAGATGAATGGCAGCAATCAGATTCCTGATTTATTGTTCCTGGTGGCAATCAGAAGTACGTCATTGGCAAGAGGAAAAATTTCTAACTGCTTTCTGCTTGACCTGTTCAAGACTTTTGGAAAGGAAAATAACAAAGGTAAGTTTTAAATACTGTTAATAAAGTAACTGTGAGTTGCATGTAAGGTCTGCAGCCATCTTTTCTTTTGGATCTTTGGCCTGCCACACTCTCTATTATTCTACTATGCATTTTCTATTGTGGGAAAATGGGAGGGAGGATTGTACGGAGTTAGATGCTATGTAGCCATAACAAAATTCTTTCTAGAAAGCCAAGATCATCCTTTGTTTTTGCACCTCTGCACCTGACCAGAACTGGATAGGTGGAACTTATTTATTTATTTATTTATTTGTTTGTTTGTTTGTATTGTATGCCGCCCACTCCCGGAGGACTCCGGGCGGCTCACAAAAGACAAGGGAAAGGGGGGAACAAGACGAAGACAACATATTAAAAACAAAACCAACATTCACAATTTCCGTGGAGGTAGATGCTTCTCAGCTCCCCCCAGCCTGCTGGAACAGCCAGGACTTGGTGGCTTTGCGGAAGGCCGGGAGGGTAGTAAGGGTCCGGATCTCAACAGGGAGCTCATTCCAGAGGGCCGGAGCTGCAACAGAGAAGGCTCTCCCCTGGGGAGTCGCCAGCCGACATTGGCTGGCAGATGGAATCCGGAGGAGACCTAACCTGTACGATCTAATTGGTCTGAGAGAGGTAATCGGCAGGAGGCGGTCTCTCAAATACCCAGGCCCACTACCATGAAGGGCTTTATAGGTAGCGACCAGCACCTTGAAGCGGATTCGGAGACTAATAGGTAGCCAGTGCAGCTCACGGAGGATAGGTGTAACGTGGGTGTACCTTGGTGCACCCACAATCGCTTGCGCGGCTGCATTCTGGACTAATTGGAGTCTTCTAACACTCTTCAAGGGCAGCCCCATGTAGAGAGCATTACAATAATCCAGTCTTGAGGTCACAAGGGTGTGAGTGACTGTCTGAAGGGCCTCTCGATCCAGGTAGGGTCGCAATTGGTGCACCAGGTGGACCTGGGCAAAGGTCCCCCTGGTCACAGCCAACAGATGGTGTTCTAGAGTCAGCTGTGGGTCCAGGAGGACTCCCAAATTGCGAACCCTCTCTGAGGGGCGTATAATTTTGCCCCCCAGCCTGAGAGATGGAATAGTTAGACAATCTTTGGGAGGGAACATCAGAAGCCACTTGGTCTTGTCTGGATTGAGTGCCAACTTGTTTGCTCCCATCCAGACTCTAACAGCCTCCAGGCACTGGCACATCACTTCTACTGCTTCGCTGAGTTGGCATGGGGCAGACAGATACAGCTGCGTATCGTCTGCATATTGGTGATACTTAATCCCGTGCCGGCGTATGATCTCACCCAGCGGCTTCATGTAGATGTTAAATAGGAGGGGGGACAGGACTGAACCCTGCGGCACCCCATACTTGAGGGGCCTTGGGGTCGATCTCTGCCCTTCGACCAACACCGACTGTGACCTGTCCGGGAGGTAGGAGAACCACCACAAAATGGTGCCTCCCACCCCCACCTCTCACAACCGTCGCAGAAGGATACCATGGTCGATGGTATTGAAGGCCGCTGAGAGGTCAAGAAGCACAAGGATAGAGGGTGACCCCTATCCCTGGCCCGCCAGAGATCATCGATCAGCGCGACCAAAGCAGTTTCTGTGCTGTAACCAGGCCTGAAACCCAACTGAAAAGAGTCTAGATAATCGGCTTCATCCAAGGACCGTCGGAGTTGCGAGGCCACCACTTTCTCAACAACCTTCCCTACAAAGGGAAGGTTGGAGACTGGACGATAGTTGCTCAAAATGGCTGGGTCCAGAGACAGTTTCTTCAGGAGGGGTCTCACCACTGCATCCTTTAGGAGGGGTGGGAAGATTCCCTCCTGGAGAGAGATGGTCACAATTGTCTGGATCCAGCCGCGTGTCACCTCCCCGCTGGTCGATACCAGCCAGGAGGGACACGGATCCAGTATACAAATGGAGGCACTCACCGCTCCCATGGCCTTGTCCACTTCATCAGGAGAAGCCCATTGAAACTCAATCTATAAAGCATGCCAGCATGGCAGTGAAAATCTGTCTCATGTGATGGACTTGTAGGTGTGGGGGCAAGATCTTGAACTTTCACTGGGTGGTGAAAACCAGAAAGCTTTCAGATTCGGGTTTTCCCAGATGCCAACATGGCTGTCTTAATAATTTAAAGCTTTGAGGAAAGCTTTGCCTGACTCTGATTTAATTTTGGATGCTATTTGGAACCCTGACATTGCATGGCATATAAATTTAATAAATTATTTTTGTCATTTGAGTAATTATATAATTCAGATTTAATAAACATTTTTCCTCCATCATTCAAGGTAACCTAAATCAAGCTATTAGTAATTACAATGTTTTTAAAATCTCAGACATATAATTCATATTGCTGGTTTTAAATTACGCTGTTATTGTTTTATTTATTTTATCAATATGCTTTATATATTTTAAAGAGCTTTATTAATAATAAAGCTTAACATTTGTCCTTCCTCCCCCTCAAAAACTATGACAATTTTTTTGTTTTATATTTTTTCCACAAATCACAATTGCTTACTCATATTTCAAGCCATATAAAATTTTTTTTTTTACCAGAAATATTCAGTGTTTCTTTTACTCCATAAATTTCCATTCTCAGATTGGACATGAGAATACCCATTACTGGACCCTTCTGCGAACAATACTGGAAAATTTATTTTTTTTACCAGAAATATCCAATATTTTTTTTATTCCACAAATTTCCATTGTGTTCTGCCACCTTAAATTGTTTATGTGACAAATATACAATATGGCTCAGCTATGGATTTTGCAATTGAGCACCCATGATATCCTTCTGGATCTTCTGGCTGAACTGACACTATTTTAATGAAATCTCAATCCTTCTAGTGGGCTATCCTTACAATGAACTTTGAGACTAAGGCTGGACACTAAATGGTGTCCATTTTCTCTTCCATATTGTTCAACATCTTCATGAAACTCTTGGGAATGGTATGTCATCAGCATGGTAATGAAACCCAGATGTATCGCACCTTAGCATTTAATTAGTACCCCTAAACATTGCCAAATTGGATAATAGGTTAAAGGAGGAGATTAAATTGAAATTAAAATCAGATAAAATACAAGCATTATATAAATAAGAAATCGGGTTGAGGAATGAGACTTAGGAGGTTAGGATGGAAAGCTTGAGTTCTCATTTGATGAACTTTCCTTGATGCTCAGCTAGTACTGTGAATTTACCCATGGTGACTTTAATACTTTATGGCACAGGTGCCCCAGCTGTGATTCTTCCTGAACCAGTCAGGTTTCTCAATAGTTATCTATATTTGCGTGCTATCTGGTATAGCATACAGGAATCATATGCTTCTCATACTGAAAGATTTGTACCGGCCGATAATGCTTACTGGCATAATTTAAGATGTTGATATTCACCTGCAAAGCTATAAAAGCTTAAAGACTATAAACTCATTTTTAACCTTTCTGTCACATGGGAGAGGCCCTACTCCTGTGTTATTTTCAGACTAAGCATACTTCTATGCTTCTAAGCCTGATTTTGGTGGTGGTGGGGAGGGGAAGGGCAATCCCTAAGAAATGTTTACAGCACAAGTGGCTTGACTAAACTTAGAGTCAAGTCAATAACATGATTTGAGGTGAAATGCAATTTTTCTGTGCTCCTCTAATGCACAGAAAATGTTCTAGAGAAGCATTAGAGAACAGCAATGCTACCCATACTTATTTGGATGATAAGAATCTTAAGATTTCAATCACTGGACGATTAAATTCTTTGTAAATAAGAAGGAATGTCATGGCAATTTTCTATTCAAATAAATCTAGAGAAATGGCACAACTGAAAAATCTTCCAGGGTTGAAAGTGGGTATAATACATCAATCACACATTTTTTTTCCCCTCTTGGTATTTTGCTATACTGTACTGAATGAATGTTATGCTAACTTTCTCTATAAATAAATCTAAAGAAATGACATCTGGCTCAGAAATAACTTGACAGACCTTATTCTCTGCAGTCAAAACATTCTGTGGCAGATCCACATAGGAGACAGTTTGTACAGGCCAGGCTGTATGCCTGCTACATTGCTCTGCAAATTATTCAGGATCTGTTGCACTTCAGAATTCCAAGGAAAAGCGAAGGAAACACTTGTAAACTAATGTTTATTTCATCTTGTCTTTTTTGCCACAGTAAGGAGAACTTCAGATCTTGCTAATTTTTGCTTGCCACTAATGCCAAGTTTCATATTTAAAAAGTTTTTACCTTGCACAAATATAATTGGTACTATATCCTTGATAAGATTAAGGTATGGGTACATAAATTTGCAGAGGCAACTGTCAACCTCAACTCTGACATGATCCATTTGAAAGGGGAAAAAGCACAAAACAACAGAAGTAAAAGTAAAGTAGATGCACAAGATTCACTGGGGGTCAAAAAAGAAATGAACCAGGGCTTCTTCCTCTTTCACCAACAGACAAGGCATAATTTTACCAATGAAAACCATCTGGACACTAAAGAAAATTAGTATTAGTGTCATCCTAACTTCAATATATAAGCAATCTTCGATTTATGACCCCAAAATGTATGTTGTTGAGTGAGATTTGTTAAGTGAGTTTTGCCTCATTTTACATCCTTCTTAGCTACAGTTGTTAAGTGAATCATTTCAGTTGTTAAGTTAGCTGCTTGGTGGAGTGTCGCACAGGCGCTGTACACTCCATGCGTGTGTGCAGAAGCCGCAAAAACTTCAAATACCTGTAAGGAGCACAGGCGAAGGCGGGGGGGGCCCTCCGGAGCACTGTACCGGAACGATACCTAGTGCTCCCGGCAGGCACCGGTAAGCTCGTACCGGTGCGTACTGGTCGTAACCCGTAACTGGGGCCATGTAACTTTAAACCATCACTAAATGAACTTTGTAAGTCAAGGACTACTTGCATTACGCTATCTTAAGGAGATAAGAAAGTGAAAAGGGCAAAAAAGGTACTGTTTCCTTGCCTTCAGTACAGAGCAGAGATCTCTTTTACAGAAATGCTTTGCAAGGCACAAGGGATATTGTGCTACTTCTCTCTATAAATGAATCTGCAGAGATGATTTGGAAATCTTTTGAAAGATAATGGGTGGGGAAAAAAGAGCTTAGCCTCAGAAAGCGGGAGCATCTAGCCAACCCTGATTCAGAGACCTCTTTAAGGGGGGGGGAATTACTATGAGAGGATTCATTCAAAAAACAAAGGTTGTTTTTCTAGTCCATCAACCACGATTGCCAAGCAAATATGAAAATGTTTCATTAAAGGTGTTGAGCACACGATACATTGGAAATGTCAATTACATAACTATGGCCATAGACTAAACCACATAATAAAATTGCTGCATTACAATCTTTTGGCATAGGTTTTCTGAGGACACCAATTTTGGAATGTATGGTTACAGACCCTGGCTTTGATATTTCAGTCATGCTCTCTCTTTTCTATGATGTGAATAAAGCAATCAGAGTTGCATTGTCACATCTGGAAAAAATAACCCACCCTTTCTAGTTAAAAATGACTTTATGCAAGAATGCATAGTCAACATGTACTATCCAGTTTAAACTGTAGCCTGCTCCATTTAAAGATTTCTGTCATTTTTGGCTCCAGTTTTGGGGGATGATTACAAATAGAAATTTCTCTTTCAAATAATAGTCTAATTTAAATCAAATTGTTCCTCTTCAAATGGGAATCATTTCGGCAACCATAACTCTTTCAGGACAATCAAACGTGGGATAAAATAATAAAATGTATAAGGATGTACTTCCAAACTGCACTTGCAGTGCCCTTCATTCTTTTCCTAATGCCAAGAATCAAGTGCATGAAGTCTGATACAGCCCTGTTCTGTCAGCAAAATGTCTTTCAGATCCCTACGCATAACTTTCTTGAGTGATAGGTTAAATATAATCCACATACGAGTTTTGGCAACATGGCAAAGTATAACGTGGCAAAGTATAATGTTTGGTTGCCTCTTTGGCTTTATAGCAAGAACATTCAGAGTTCTAAGATAGTTTTTCTGATCTGAAACATGAAGGCTCTAAAGTCTTATAAAAATACCAAATACTTATTGGTAATTTCTCCCGCTCTTAGTCCATAACATGTGAGCAAAAGATTCCAGGACTTCTGCAAAGGCTATTTTCAGAGACTGACTAGCAATTCCTACACCAGCACTCATAACATTCATATATACTTTTATGTAAACGTTTTTCTATGAATGTAAAAAAAGACAGAAATACAAGGCATAGAAATATTTCAAATCCTGCATTATGTCCAGTTTTCTTCAAATATATATTTATAAAACACTATAATTTATATTTGTTACCCTTTCATAATTTCTACAATTATAGATATGCAAAGATCCACTGCAACACATTTTACATTAAAACAAATGAAGTTTGTGAAGATGTGGGAAATTTTATTTATTCTTCCAAACTGTAGGGTTAGGGTTAGGGTTAGGGTTAGGGTTAGGGTCCTACCAAGTCCTACCAACTCATCAACTGTCTGAGAAGACATGGATCACTGATATCTTATTCGTAATATAAGAAGGAATCTGCTGATTCGGTTTTGGTCACAAGGCTGGGGATAGGAAAGAAAATGTTTTCACAAACTGATGCCTATGGGCAACCTTCAGCTTGGCACACTATGTAGGTCTCAGAATGACAAAGGTTGCCCACTTCAGTGAAAATCCTGTTTATCAGCATCAGAGCTCCATGAATCAGATGACTATTAACCTTTAATTCTTCAATCATTCTTCTCTCTGTTAAGGTGCAAATCCACACATCCTTCTTAGACTCCCAATGACATTTTGAGATCCAGAGTTGTCAAAGAATCATCTGAAAGTCAACGTTCTATTTATGAAACTGAAAATACTAGTTTACTTTAGGTTAATTTTAAGCGGTCCCTTGTATATGTCATCACCTAAATTCATGTGGTTAAAGCGCCCTACAGAGTTATCCAATTCTCATCAGTAAATATACTGTACTACAGTCACAATTAGTGTACAATTATTTTCAAAATTATTTGATTTGAAAAGATTTAAATATTTATTTTTAATTAACGCTGTGTGTTTGTGTACATATAGCCCATAGCTCCTATTTGGTGAGATATGAACAACAGTACAATGACTTGTAATACAGCCTTTACTACTTTGATAAAACACCACACATAGGGTAATGATTGAGCTATGGCTGCACTTATGGCATACTAGCCAAAATGTGATGAAATTGAAATATGGTTGATAAATACTGCAAGAGTGGTACCAAACCATGTGTGAAAATAAACTGATTGCTTAAGGAATTACTCAACACAGAACTGATAATAGATATTATTAACTGATATGATTTTGATTGCTTAATATATTTATGAACAAGTGTATAGAGAATGAAATGTTGTAAACTACCCAGTCACCTATGTAAGTTGGGCAACTATATAAATTTGTTTAATAAAATAATATAAATGTTTATTATCATATTTGAGATACTGTATCTTTATTGTGAACATGTTATTGCTAAGGTTTACAAATTGTTATTGAAACTGAACTTGGAAAATGAGTATGTGAAGCATTATATGATTCAGTGGGCAACAAAATTTGGATATAATATAAAGCTTGAACAATAGAAAAATATGTGGATGAAAGGTTTAAAATTTCCTATAAATTATAATTTAAAAGAAACATTTATAAGATGTATTGTTGGTATCTAATACCAAATAAATCATCAAAAATGTATAAAGGTACTTCAAATGAATGTTAGAAATGTAAATGTAAGAAAGGAACTTTTTACCATTTATGGTAGACTTGTGATAAAGCAAAGAAATATTGAGAATTCCCATCTTAATTCAGAACATTCTTAAAGTAAATATAAAGATAAAAGAGACTTTTCTTTTGGTTTAATAGATAAAGAACCACTAAAAATGGAATTTTGATGTGATACATGCTGACAGCAGCAAGAAAACTGTGCACAAAAATGGAAGGGTACCTCAGTTCTCATAATGGATGAATGGCTGCAAAAGTTGAAGGACTTAGCAGAGATGGCTAAATTGACTGCTTTGATTAAAGAATACAATTAACTTTTTTTCTTCTTGGAAACTGCTTTTGGACTTAAGGAGGAAAAATTGAAACTTTGATTTTGAGTTATGCTTATTATATAGGTTTGTTGTTATAGAAATGGTTAGCATACATTATGTAAAAGTAAAAAGTTACTACCTTATTCTACTGCACCCCAAAAAATTGGAAATCAATTTTTTCTTTTCCCATTTACCCTACAATTTTCCTTCTTCCCTTTCCCCCCCTTTTTCTATTATTTTCATTTGTCTTTGTATTTCTATATTTTATATTTTGATAAACTAATAAAAAATTGAACCGTGAAATATCTTGATTCTGGACTTTAAAAAGTATGTGTAATCTATCCTGTAGCTAACTGGTAATCAAACGTTTTTGAGCAATTAGATGGTCTGATGAAACAATAGATGTGAACTAAATATAATAAAAATCAATCCAGTTATGTTTGACAGGAAAAATGGACTGAAATTTATATTATACACAACTGCAAAAAATAAAAACAAATTAAAAGGAATTTGTCTATGTTTTTTTTTAATGTTACTAAATAAGGGGAAATAGTGATATGCTGAAGATATGCACTTTCATGATACAGAAAGGTAGTAGGTAATACCTGGTTTATTGGAAAAAAATGGCAACAATACAATGTAGTTTTTTTTCTCTACAAGTGAAAATTGTTCAGCATGAATTCCCACTGAAACCTACCAAAAACAACTTATATAAAAAAAATATTCTTATATATTGCAACCCATGTGCTGTCATATAGAGTAGATAATGTAGTATTGTATTTAGGAATGCTAGGTCTGTGCTGTAGAATTCTTAATGATCTGTACATGGCAGAAAACAATTAAGATATTTCTGTGCCTTTCTGCTATCATCTAGTGCAGTGTTTTTCAACCTTTTTTGTGCAAAGGCACACTTTTTTCATGAAAATAATCACGAGGCACACCACCATTAGAAAATGTTAAAAAAATTTAACTCTGTGCCTATATTGACTATATATAAAGTAATTTTCCCACGGCACACCTTACACTATGTCACGGCACACTAGTGTGCCACGGCACAGTGGTTGAAAAACACTGATCTAGTGTTCCTCTGGATTTCTGTAGTCCAAACGTGATTCCTTTCATAAATTTAGACTGAATAATGTAAATGAAATATTCCACAACAGTTTTAGTTACCAATTGTTTACGTAATATCAAGTTGGTGTTGGTTCTTAGTCACCATAGATAGATTTTCTCCAGGACATTAGTTTTCATCTGATCCTTCACATCCTTCAATAGTAAACCCATTACTACTGTAATTGTGTCCATCACTAGTAATTTTATTTTTCTTTCAACTCTCCAGAAAACTAGATAGGTCTTTGTATGTGTTCAACGTATAATAATTTACTTGTGCGCCTTGAGTGAGAACTCTGAATTGATTTGTTTCATAAACCATTTGTTTGGTTTTTTGGCTATTCATATTAGCTGTCTTCTCCAATCCATCGCTAACATTCAAAAGTTTGAACACAGGATAAGCATATTTCATAATAATTTTTGTACAGCTTTTATGTCCATAAGCAACTTATTTATAAGTCACAACATCAGATCTTCAATCCACTAAATAATTGGGGCTGAAAATTTATATTTCCAATGTTGAAAAACTAGTTCAGACTAAATGCAAGGAGAACCCATGTTATTTTGTCCAATCATTAGTTTCCAATAGATACATAATTCAAAATAATATGGACATCCAAGTCTCAATGTTAAATTAATAATTAATATAAATATTAGTCCAGTGCAAAACTATATATTTTAATGAATCACAATTTGCAACACAACACTAGCACTATATCCGAGGTGTCAAACTCACGTTGTCACGGCTGCATCATGTGACATATCGAAACTCCCCCCCCCTTTGCTAAACTGGACATGGGTGTGGCAAGCACGTGATGCATCCAGCTTGCGGGCCATGAGTTTGACAGCCCTGATCTATATAAACACAATGAGGCTCAATAAATTTTAAATGTCTTTTTTGTTGAATTATTTATTTAAAATGAAACCCCATTGTATTAATGGTGTTTATATTCATGAAGATTATTATGGAGTTTCATGGGTATCACATCAACATGGTCACCCAGTTAATGAAACCTGTTCAGAAATTGTTAGCAACAGTTTGATCGTTTCAATAATCAATTCTGCAATCTTTCTTGCGTTAGATTAAATGAATGTTTTCGAGAATTAGAGTGAAACTAGTTACTTATACACAGTGAATAATCAGTATCAAAGAAGAGCAAGTCCATTTAATAAACTAACAAATGCTGTAAAAGTTCAAGTCCTCGCTTCATCTGACACTTAATACAACTAGGTAATTAGGTAATTGAAAACCAACCTAATATATACTAATACAGTAGCAGGTAAGGTTCTATCAGAGAAGAAAGCCTATAAATAGTTAATACCAATGCATGTGAATGCCTTACTGGAAGCTCTAATTCAGTCTAGAAAAGGTGTTGAGAAGCGTGACCCGACAAAAGCGCGAACGTCATAAGCGCGCCGACAACACCGCGGTGCTAAAACCGCGATGTCAAAAGCGCGCCGACAACAGCGCGCTGACAACAGCGCGCCGACAGAAGCGCGATTTAATTTAAGGTAAGATTTACATTTAGGTTTAGGATAGGTTTAGGGTTAGGTTTAGGGTTAGGTTTAGGGTTAGGTTTAGGGTTACGTTACAGCACGCTTCTGTCGGCGCGCTTTTGTCGGTGCGCTTTAGGGCTAATTAGTCGCTCATTCGTTGCGCGGTTTTGTCACCGCGCTTTAGACATCGCGGTTTAGTCAGGCGCGCTTTTGTTGTGCGCGCATTTGTTGTGGAACCTCGAGAAACAACTTTTTTTAAAAAAACAGCATTCCCTCTTTAGGATAACAATGGAGAAGTTGTTCAAAATATTCTCTATGAATACAGCTGTACAAACACAAAAAAGGCAAACTGTGACTAGAGCCTAGTTATCTAGTGCCAAGTGAAAATTACCTCATTTAAGTAGGCTTTTTACAATGTTGACTACTTTTTCTGTATAAATATTCTTCTGTGTCTCCATTATTATGATTTATCTGATTGTATAGTTTTTGTTTTGCTTTAATTGAGAATCACAGAGAATTTATCTATCATCTACAGCACAATGGAACAAATTTGACTTGCTATCATAAGAGCAAGACAACAATTGCATATCCAAATATAGATATGTGAAGTTCAACCTACATTTGAGATAACATCCTATATTAGATCAGAATTCAGTGGTACCAACTGCATGTAGAACTATGTACCGGTAATATGAGCAGAATAGTGAACATACTAGAACCAGCAGCAATGGCAGCAGGAATGGTAGCCATTCTTTCAATCTTCATTTGTTGTTGTTGTTAGCCACTAGCCAACAGTAGAGAAATGGCCCTTTATCTTCCTTCCTCATCAAAGCCAACTAAGAAAAATCAGCAAGGCAATCTTCTCTTGGATGACAGGTTATTCAGGGTGCTTTGGGTGGTACTATTTTCACCTGGTCATTACAATATGCGAAGTATTAAGACCTAATGTACATTACTTTATTTTCTTCTTCCTACAAATCTTCATAGTTTTTTTGGAATACAAACATATTGTTACTTGTAAGATTGTTTTGGTGAAGCTTCAGAATTTCCACTAACTGAAAAAGATGTTGATAGCCTCCGGTTCTTTAGAGCAGTTCAACTTCATTTGGGCAAAGCTGTTTAAAAAGGTAGAAAAGGCAAAACTGTGTGGCTTTACTTTGGTCTCAGATGTTTCTGAGCAAAATGTCTTTTAAACACTAAAACTGTAATAGAAGATAGGAAAGGTGCCTTATGGATCTTCATTTTACTATCAAAATGTATAGACTCAGTCTGAATATTTGTATTTGTATTATTTGTATTTATTTGGTTTGTATGCCACCCAATCTCGGAAGGCTCAGGGCGGCTTACAGGTAAAAAAGGGAAGGGGAGGACATACAAAGAATACAAACAACATTAAAATTCGACAACATTTATAACTTAAGATGGGGCTGGATAAATCAACAGCCCCAGGCCTGCCGGAACAGCCAGGTCTTAGTCGCTTTGTGGAAGGCCGGAAGGGTAGTAAGGGTCCGGATCTCAATGGGGAGATCGTTCCATAGGGCCGGAGCAGCTACAGAGAAGGCCCTCCCCCAGGGAGTCGCCAGCCGACATTGACCAGCAGATGGAATCCGGAGGAGGCCTAATCTGTGCGATCTAAAAGGTCTCTGGGAGGTAACTGGCAGGAGGTGGTCTCTCAGGTAGCCATGTCCGATACTATGTAGGGCTTTAAAAGTAACGACTAGCACCTTGAAGCGTGTCAGGAGACCAATGGGAAGCCAGTGCAGCTCGCGGAGAATAGGTGTAATGTCGGTGTACCTAGGTACACCCACAATTGCTCGCGCGGCTGCATTCTGGACTAACTGAAGTCTTCGAACACTCTTCAGGGGCAGCCCCATGTAGAGCGTGTTACAGTAATCCAGTCTTGAGGTGATGAGGGCGTGGGTGACTATCCGAAGGGCCTCCCAGTCCAGATAGGGTCGCAATTGGTGCACCAGGTGAACCTGGGCAAAGGCCCCCCTGGTCACAGCCGACAAGTGATGTTCTAGCGTCAGCTGTGGATCCAGGAGGACCCCCAAATTGCGGACCCTCTCTGAGGGGCGTAAAATTTCACCCCCCAGGCTGAGAGATGGAATAGCTGGAACATCCTTGGGAGGGAGCATCAATAGGCACTCAGTCTTGTCGGGATTGAGTGCAAGCTTGTTCATTCCCATCCAGACCCTGACAGCCTCCAGGCACTGGCACATCACTTCTACCACTTCGCTGAGTTGGCACGGGGCGGACAGATACAGCTGGGTATCGTCCGCATATTAGTGGTATTTAATCCCGTGCCAGCGTATGATCTCATGCAGTGGTTTCATGTAGATGTTAAATAGGAGGGGGGACAGGACCGAACCCTGCGGCACCCCATAATTGAGGGGCCTTGGGGTCAATCTCTGCCCTCCAACCAACACCCACTGCGACCTGTCCGAGAGGTAGGAGGAGAACCACTGAAGGACAATGCCTCCCACTCCCACCTCTCGCAACCGTCGCAGAAGGATACCATGGTCGATGGTATCGAAGGCCACTGAAAGTTCAAGAAGCACTAGGATAGAGGAATGACCCCTATCCCTGGCTCGCCAGAGATCATCGATCAGCGTGACCAAAGCAGTTTCCGTCCTGTAACCAGGCCTGAAACCCGACTGAAAGGAATACACTGCAAGATTCACTTTACTTAAATTATGAGTTCTCCAAGTTGCATATAAGCAGCTATTTGTTTTGAATTTTTCCCTATACATAAACTTTATACTTCAGTAATCTTTTACATTAATAAATATTTTAGAAAATCTTTACTAACACAAACACTTACATAGTAACTGATAAATATTTCAAGTATCATTTATATTAGATGTCAGCCTTTATAAATGTATAAAAAATTGTTTACAAAGAAGTGTTAGTTATTGAAATATGCTTATTCTATTTATAATATAAAGAACATGAATTCTAAGAAATGGTTCCCTTATTATTTAAATAATGCATTTTTCATATGGATATACCTTTTCAAAATATGATCAAAGCATAACATTCAAGGGAAGCAACAATAAACTTAGCATCAAACACTGAAAATAAGCAACTAAAGAACTGGGATATCAATGTTCACTAGATAGGGTCTTTTTTAAAAAAAAATCCCACATATAAAAAAGCATCAAAATATAAATTGTGTACAGACTGTTTTCTAAATTAGATGTTATAGTAATTACTATACGCAGTTTACTCAGCGAGAAAAAAATAGGTTTAAAATCAGGTTTGGAAATTTAAAAACTATTAAAAGAACCAGACTGCTTTAGTCTACTCATATTTTAAATTTGTTACAGTTAAGTTTCAATATTGCTATGTATTATTCTATTTGTTTTTAAAATTTATTTTTAAGCTATTGATCAGTCAAATGAAGTAACTAGCCTCAAGTATAGCATATGCAGAAGGAAAAGGTTAGATGCTGTTCATTTTCATATTAAGAGAAAAAGCGTGAGGACTGACTTTTTGGGAGTAACTTACAACTTTCCTTGACAGCTTCCCCACTGACTTTGCTTGTGGGAAGCCAGCAGAGAAGGTTGCAAATAAGTACAAGCTGGTTGCCAACAGCAAACTA
Organism: Thamnophis elegans; assembly: GCF_009769535.1. Classification (NCBI taxonomy): domain Eukaryota; kingdom Metazoa; phylum Chordata; class Lepidosauria; order Squamata; family Natricidae; genus Thamnophis; species Thamnophis elegans. The sequence goes on from NC_045541.1 coordinate 86,902,254, forward strand.
GACCAGAACTATAGCAGTATCGTGCAGAAGTTCTGGAGGACTACAGATCTCTGTACTGCAATTCCCACCAACTTCAACAAGAGAGAATTGCAGGTCAAGAAGAAATCCAGATAGTCCAAGAAAGAAGATGAAAGTAACCAAATCAGTTGGCATGTAAAGTTCAATTTTGATAAACTGGACTCTGAGAGGTGAAAGTGTGGGAGCTTGATTTCATTTTCAAGAAGTCCATTTCATAAAACTTTATGCTATTTTATTTATTTATTTGATTTATTTGATTTGTCAATCATTTACAAGATAATAGGTATAAGAATAAACATGAGTATGAATTAAATGGATATGAATAAATGGGGACAGTAGGACAGGGATGGGAGGTACAATGGTACACTTATGGATGCCCCTTACAGACCTCTTAGGAATGGGGTGAAGTCAATAGTAGACAGTTTAAAGTTAAAGTTTTGGGGATTTTAATCTCAGTGCTTATTTTTTTTACCCAATTGTTGCTTGCCATTGTACTTTCTGGCTCTCTAAGTCTGGTAAATAGCCCAGTTTCTCCACTGCCAGAGAAGAATTCTGCCTCAAGGGAACAATGGACATATCTCAAAGTTGCCTCCTAGGGTGCCATCTGAATTATAATATCTCCCTGGAGACTTGGATTACAGTTACCCTTGATAAATCCAAATCAGATATGATACCTTGCTTACCATTATTGGTTGCTTTGTTAGAAGTATCACATATATACCGATCCTGTGTAAATCTGTATGATTTATCTTAAGGCAAAAAAAAACCTAATTACAAATACTGTTTTAGTTTGAAAGACAAACTTCTTTTTGTACTTATTTGGTAACGCTTGACAAAGTCTAACAATTGGAAAGTCCAGTATTTCTGCCCTGTTGCTATAATACAGTATGATGCAATGTAGAAACCAGCAGGCATCCTGATAGAGATGAAGAGCTGGTTTTATCTTCTCACATGTCAAAAAAATGTCACGCACAGATCACATCCTTAGAAGCAGCCTAAATTGAAACCCATCTAAAAAATCTTTGATCAAAGCTGTAAAACGCCTATGACAAACGCCTCAGTCTCAGCTGCTTCACCATACTGATTAAATTCCTCTTACAGAAATCATACTAGACAAGTTATAGTGCAAAACAGAAGGCGTTCCAGTTTTGGAGCACTTATGTTTTTAACCACTAACAAAACAGGCCACAGAAACATCTAAGAAGACAGTCACAATATTTAAGAGTCATGGAAATGCACCACCTTATAAGGTTGCCTGAAAGAAAGAGTTTTACTGAAGTATTGGAAAAAATAAAAAGAATATATAAACACTTAGCACACATTATAGACAAGAGCTTTTTGTGATAAACATGAATTTCTTAAAACATCCTACAGAAAGCACAGCTCCACAACAGATCTTTCAGCAATTCCTTGAATACTCCACACCTATTTTAGTACTCATGTGATCCGGAGGACACAGACAAACTTCCAAGTTTGTCAACTCTCTAAAAAAATGTAAATGACCAGCTGCCTGCAAGGAAGATAAATCCTTCATGAAGAGAATGAAGAGAGTGCTGAAGAAGCTTTTTGGATGAGAAGCGGGAAAAAAAAGGTCCAGTTGCCTCTTGAAAAAGTACTTTTGGGGAAACCATAACCTGGATGACCGAAAATTTCCACAGATATTAAGAAAAGTTAGTTTATTTTGCTATACATTAGAGAAGACTTTTCATCACAAACCATCTTTTGGGCTAAAAAGAGAAGTTGATATAGCACACACAGTGGTCTTTTTCCCACGTCAAAGGCTTGTGTTGCTATTCAAGTTAAAGAGATGCACAATATATAGTGTCTTAGATATTGTTGAACTTTAACTTTCATTAGACCTGGCCAAAATAGTTTTAATGATGTTGAATGATAAATGCTGAATTTCAATCTCATCTGGAGGGTGTGGATTAGCATTTGCAATCTTCCCAATCAGCTTCCAACAAGAAAAGTGAATGGCAGAAACCAGATTCTCTTAATGATCGCATGATCCACTTAACAACTGTAGTGATTTGCTTAACAACTATGGCAAAAAATGTCATAAAATGAAGCACAACTCACTTAACTGCCTCATTTAGCAACAGAAAGTTGTAAGTAAAAAACTACCTGTAGTTAATTTAATTAATTTATATAATATTTTTGGCTCCGCCCTTGCCTTTTAGAGTTTAGATTATGACAGCTTGCATACAGTTTGAATTTTAAGGTTGAATTTTAAACTCTTATGATGCTCTGTGGTACAATTTTGTTTCTTCAACTTGCATAAAGTTTGTATCTTAAGGTTCACTGCAAGAGGTCCTCAGTTTTTCATTGTATTGCAGTAGTAGAACAATAATGATCACACTCCCAAATGCAGAATGTAGAACCTTACTAATGATCTGATATATGAAGAACACATTTTCTATTAAAAATATGAAAAATATTATTATAAAATATTAATAGTATATGAAGGCAGGAAAATTGTTACATAAAAATTACACATAAAGAAACCCTCTCTCCTTCACGCCTTATTGTAATGTTTTTAAGAAGATACATTTAAGAAACATGGATTTGATCTATAAATCTACCTTCCTTTCATTTCCCATGAGAAATAGAAAGCCTTCCATTCAAGGCCCATTCGAACTAGCCCTAGGGCACATTATTTCTTTAAAATTAAATGATCTTATCAGGGGATCAGTTATTTCTAATAGTAAATTATTTTAATATTTTTGGACTATATTACTCAAACAATTAAAAGGATTTACAGAAGGCATGTGAAAAAGAAAGCTTCCTATCATCCCAAAACTGAACAGGTGTATAAATACCATTAAAATCCTACAGACTGGTAACTCTTTGAAATATCCACCCTTGTACTTCCTGCAACATCAAGATAATAGACTTCAGCAATATTTTTATTATACAACGCATTATTATTTGTTTCAACTCTACAGTTGCAGAAATGCACCTGGACAACGAATTACTTTGAATATTGTTTTTATCATAGCCAACATTTTCCTTCCTTTCTCCTCTCAAAAAGAAACAAATTTCTCACAAAGATAATGCTATCAGTTAGGTAAATATTTGGTCCATTGTGATTATACAATGTTTATGGACAATTTCTATGTTCAACCAATAATGTCACTTGTGGAAAAAGATATGGCATAATATTCAATAATGCAAGGGGTTGTTATTATTGTTGAACAAAGCATTGACATGTGAGTGAAATTTAAAAACTTAAGTCATACTTAATTCAGAACTAGACTACTGAATAATTATTTACCAATAAAGGAGACAGTAATCATTTGGAATTTAGGGTAATGGCTGCAATTTCATTTGCACTTAGAAGCAAATCCCTAAGAAATCAAGCTTTTTTCTAAAGTAAATTCAGACTTTGGATGTGTTTATATTATTAATATGTATTACCGTAGTTTTCGGACTATAAGACGCATCAGAATACAAGACACACCATGATTTTGAAGAGGTAATTTTAAAAAAAAAGTTTTTGCACTCTGCATGCCTCCCAAATTCTCTGCATGCCTTGCTTTTTGCAAAACAAAAAGGGGGGGATGCAGAGCTCTGGGAGGCTTATAGAGTGCTCCTGGGACTTGGGGGGCAAAAATGAGCAAAAATTAGCCATATTTTACCCAAAAAAGGGCATGCAAAGTTTTGGGAGACTTGTAGAGTGCTACTGGGGGCTGGTGGGAGCAAAAAAATGGCCCGTTTTTCACAAAAATGGCCCATTTTTTTCAAAAAAAGGGAGGCATGCAGAGGCTTGTAGAGTGCTCCTGGGGCTTGGGGAGCAAAAATGGGCCATTTTTTAACCCAAAAAAGGGCATGCAAAGCTTTGGGAGACTTGCAAAGTGATCCTGGTGGCTGGGGGAGCGAAAATGAGCAAAAATGGCCCAGTTTTTGCTCATTTTTGCCCTCCCCAGCCCCCAGAAGCACTTTGCAAGCCTTCCAAACCCTTTGCACATCCATTTTTACAATGGAGGCAGGGTTTCAGTAGGACAAAAATGCTTTATTCAGTGTATAAGACGCACCCAGATTTTCACCCTCTTTTTTGGGGGGAAAAGGTGTGTCTTATACTCTGAAAAATGTGGTATGTATTTTTCAGTGTTTGTGTGCCTCAAAGTCATTCATCATCTGTTAAACTACTGAAGTTTGCAGATGATACAACAGTGATTGGTCTCATTCGAGACAAAGATGAAACCGCATACACTACCCTCATGGTGCAACTGGAACACAGACTGGAACTGACCACACTCAAAACCATAGAAATGGTGATAGACTTTAGGAGAACCCCTATGATACAATCACCTCTTAGAATACTAGACAACACAGTATCAACAGTAGAGACCTTCAAATTTCTAGGTTCTATCATATTTCAAGACCTAAAATGGACACCTAATATCAAAAATGTATCAAAAAAGCACAACAAAGAATGTTCTTTCTGTGCCAACTAGGAAGCCCTTCATGGTATTGGACCTGGGTACTTGAGAGACTGCCTGCTGCCAATTACCTCCCAAAGACCCGTCAGATCACACAGGGTCGGCCTCCTCCGGGTTCCGTCTGCCAGCCAATGCCATCTGGCTATACCCGGGGGAGGGCCTTCTCTGTAGCAGCTCCGGCCCTTTGGAATGAACTCCCCGTGGAGATCTGGACCCTCACCTCTCTCCAGGCCTTCCAGAAAGCCGTCAAAACCTGGCTGTGCCGGCAGGCCTGGGGTTGATGAGTTCCCCTCCCCTCTCGGCTGGTATGGCTGTGTGATTTTCGTGTATTTTAATTATGTGTACTGTTGTTTATGTTCCCTTTCCCCTTTGAGTTGTTCGCCGCCCTGAGTCCCCCCTGGAGAAGGGCGGCATACAAATAAACCAAAACTGAAACTCAAACTCAAACTCAAACTGCCCAAGGAACTGCTGATATACAGTTCCACAGAGCAATTATTGAGTCTGTCATCTGCACTTCTATAACTGTCTGGTTTGGTTCTGCAACCCAACAAGACAGACACAGACTTCAGAGGATAATTAGAACTGCAGGAAAAAAACAATTACTGCCAACCTGTTTTCCAATGAGGACCTGTATATTGCACGAGTCAAAAAGAGGGCTGTGAAAATATTTACAGACCCCTCGCATCCTGGACAGAAATTGTTTCAACTCCGACCCTCAAAATGATGCTTTAGAGCACTGCACACCAAGACAACTAGACACAAGAACAGTTTTTCCCCAAACTCCATCACTCTGTTAAATGAATAATTTCCTTACCACTGTCAAACTATTCACTAAGGCTGCATTACTATTACTATTACTATTAGTCTTCTCATAGTTCCGATCACCCATCTCCTCCCACTTATGACTGCATGACTGTAACTTTGTTGCTTATATCCTTACAATTTATATTGCTATCGATTGTTTCCTGATTGCTTATTTCTACCCTATGACTATCATTAAGTGCTGTGCTTTAGTTCAGTTCAGTTCAGTTTATTTAGCTTGTATGCCGCCCTACTCCTGGAAGACTCAGGGCGGCTAACAATAAGAAGGGAAGGGGGGGGTACAAAAATAAAAACAACAATTAAAAATTCAGTAACAGACATAATATCGGATGGGGCTGGATAATTCAACAGCCCCAGGCCTGCCGGAACAGCCAGGTCTTAATTGCTTTGCGGAAGGCTGGAGGGATAGTAAGGGTCTGGATCTCAACGGGGAGATCGTTCCATAGGGCCGGAGCAGCCACCGAGAAGGCCCTCCCCCGGGGAGTCGCCAATCAACATTGGCCGGCAGATGGAATCCGGAGGAGGCCTAGTCTGTGGGATCTAATAGGTCTTTGGGAGGTGACTGGCAGGAGGCGGTCTCTCAGGTAATTAGGTCCGATACCATGTAGGGCTTTAAAAGTAACGACTAGCACCTTAAAGCATGTCCGGAGACCAATGGGAAGCCAGTGCAGCTCGCGGAGGATAGGTGTGACATGGGTGTACCTAGGTGCACCCACAATCGCTCGCGCGGCTGCATTCTGGACTAGCTGAAGTCTTCGAACACTCTTCAAGGGCAGCCCCATGTAGAGCGCGTTACAGTAGTCCAGTCTTGAGGTCACGAGGGCATGAGTGACTTTATGATTCTTGATAAATATATATTGTCTTTTTATGTACACTGAGAGCATATGCACCAAAGACAAATTCCTTGTGTGTCCAATTACACTTGGCCAATAAAGAATTCTATTCTATTCTATTCCGTTCCATTCTATTCTATTCCATTCTTTACTGCTGGTTAGATAAACTGTCATACCAATAACTTTCTTATTTTCATAAACATATGCATGCAAGTGCAATGAATTTAAGAATTCTTGCCCAGTTAAGTATTCTTAATGTCTCTAGGCTTTGATCAAGCAAAGCAAGTAGTAATCAATAGAATGAAGGACATGGAGTTCCAAGAACAACTAAATAGGTTGCCTCTGCACAGTAGGGACAGAATCAAACAGGGCGTGTGGGGATCGGCAAGATATCTAAATGACCTGATCTTCCCAAAACAAAGACTAGCTCTCTTTAAAGGCAGATTTAACATTCTTCCTTCAGCACTCCTCCAGGGCAGGTATAAGAGAACACCAATAGAAGAATGGGTTTGTATATGTGATAAAGGAGAAGTGGAAAATATCTCACATGTTCTATTTCACTATGAGCTATACAGAGTTTGTAGGTCTGCACATATTCTCCCCTTATTAGAGGGATTGCCAGGGAGGGCAGACAATATTTTTCTAGACTTTCTCCTCCAGGACACAAACCCAGCTACCACGTATGCAGTGGCAAAGTTCTGTGTTGCTGCAATGTCCACAAGAACAAAATTGGTTACAGAAGTATAGTTAGCATCTTGTACCAATTATTTGGACATATCTCTAACAATTTATGGATCATTGTATTTACTCCCATACTTATCGGCTTTGCACCCAGGTAAACCAGGGAGTGACCTGAACAATTTGAGAACATGTATGTTATTATCCACTTTTAACGTCAATACTTTTTAATTATATTTTAATGTCAGTACTTTTTAACGTATTGTAAAAAGTAATGTGTATTGCATGGTCTTTGACCATAATAAAGATTTATACATACATGCATGCAAATGAAAAGAATTTTTAAAACTGCTACTTATCTCAATCAGTTTGCATAAACCTGATAGTAGCCACTTCCAGGATATAAAAAATGATTTTTCCTTCAGAGATTGCAAAGTGGAATCTAGTTAAATAATGGTTAGTGACTGATACAAGGAATCCCTTGGTGCAAATTTATGAGGAATTCATGTAACCAAGGTTCAGATAAGTTACTTTTATGCTAACCAAGTTGAATTGTTTGGGAGGAGATTAAAGTGAAAATATTGGGACTCAGATGAAAAAGCCAGTAAATTATTAGCACATTGTTTAAAACAAGTGAGTTGAGACTCAAAAATAATGAACCTATTATTTTTTTCCAATTCGATAAGCAATTTTATAAATTTGATAATATGGTAAATCAATAGCAAATGGGTAGTTTTGAGTGAGTTTGATATTCAATTCTTATCACAAGATTGCGTAAGCATTTTGAAAGCATCTTTGAAACTTCACAAGATATTACAGACAATCAAACTCATAAAAATGGAAAAGTCCCTGGCCCAAAAGTTTTCCTCTTAAATGGTATAAATCTATATTTATAGATTTGTTGGCCCCAATATTAGAGAACCATAATGAAGTATTTAAATATGTAAATTGCCATTATCTTTTTATGAAGTTTATATAACATCAGTGTTAAAAGATTTTTAATTCTATAACTAATTCTTAAGCTACAACCTTACATCATTAATTCAGATTCTAAAATAGTAACTGCTTTGTTACTAATCAGCTGCAGAGAATGCTACTTTATTTATAACTATCAGCCTTACTAGATCGGACCAGGAAATCAACACAACAGGAAAACTTCATTAACATTGATACCATTTTGTACAATATCAAAATCTAGCAAGCCCAACTGTACTATACACCCTCATCCCTTTTTATTCCCCAGTTAATCAGAAAGGCATCTTGTCTGAGCCACTTTAGAATATTAAACTTGTTTCCCAGGGTTTAATGTTTCAGTCTCTTCAGCGAGGTTCTTGTATATTTCCATCAAGATCATCTTTCTTACTCTTTAATTTATAATATGGCTGCAAAAGTTTTTAAAGGGCTAATGCAATTTTAAGCTATGTCATAAATATAATAATTTTCAAATAATAGGAAGTAATATCTTCATTTTGTTCTGCATTGACTTGACCTACAATAAGCAATGTGTTCCTTTGGTGACAGATAACAACAGGATAATTGGGACTTGAAATGAAATCCAAAGAAGAGAACAAGCAAAAAAAAAATATCCTGGGAATATTTAGCCTTGATTAGAGAAAACAGGGATAATATACAGTACATACCTGAAAAAATATTACATAGGAGATAAAGACTTGTTCTCTTATCAGCCCAGAGAGCAGGATGAAATTTCAGGTAGGTAGATTCTGGTTGAATGACTGGAACCAATTTCAAGAAAAGTGGTGTGCTTCTCTTACTGCTTGTATCTGTCTCAAATTTTTTAACTTGTCTTACTGCACTAAGCAGAACTTGATGACCATAGTCTCCCTGTTCTTACAAGCAAGAATCACAAGTCCAATGACATCCTCAGATTATGAATGTGCTCTATGAGCATAATCCAAGAAAAAAAAGATGGCACACATTGGCACAGTATTGGAATCAATCAGTGTCCCATAATCAGGTCTGAACTCAGATTGCCATGGTTAATAATCCATTGTCTAGAGCTCTCTGCAACTGTAGTCCCACTATCTTCTCAATAAACCTTCTTCCAAAAATGTTAGGGATAGGGTAGCAGCTGTTCAAAATTGTGAAAACTCCCCTTCTCTCTCTCAAAAAGGCATTGACTATAGTTTATATTCTAATCTCAGTCTCCTCCCTACTTGAATTAGCCAGGTGGGCAAGGGTCCAGCTCACAAGTGGCAGAACTAAAGTTGCAGAGGACTCTACTCCCTTAGGATACAGATAAAGCTAGAGTAGGTCACTTCTGTCAGCTCAATAGATTGTGCCCATCAAACTTCTAACCTGGAGCAGATATGCACACTTTTATCAACAAAATGTTTGGTCAAACAATTACAACTTATAATGAATGGATCTTCTGGCCCACCTTTCCCTTGGTTGGCATTCCATGGACACAACAAGGATGGAAAAATAATTATACTTTATCACTCTTATTGATATATACTTAAACCTGAACTCTTACCTCTGGCTGCATTCATTTCTTGTTTTACACTAGTGTCACTGCATGCATTTCTTTACTCCTTTTCACACAGCTTCTCAATAAATTAACCTGTGCAGGAGGGTTTGGCAAGTGAGGAAAAGCTTCTTGGACTGATCTTGCCAAACACTCTTTTTGCCTCTATTATCCAGTGGTCAACAAGGCACTTAAATAGAAGCGATTTCCAGATCACTAGGAAACTCCGCAAAGTGAAACCTCCTGGATTGATCAGACATCTGGGACTGACCATCTTAATAGACCCTCTTTCCCTGCAATCAAGGACATGATCTGTAGATGACAATTGAGGGTAAGTCTCCTAGAACAAGATCATGACAAAAATGCTGCAAAGTGAATACCAGATCTAGAATATAATGTATCTTAGAAATCTATATTCTAAATAAAATTCTCTCAGGTAGTTTTTCCCCTACTTTGAAACAAATGAAAGAAGACCTAAACACATAGTCTAAATTTCTGTGATTAACTCTAAAATTGAGTAATATTTTTAAAAGTTTTTTTTTTATGCTGTACTACTTTAGTGAATTTAAAATATCATTAGTGAATTTATCCTAGCTGGATAAATTCAATATGCAGATTAATAATTCTAAAAATCAGGTACAATGTTTTTATAGTTTTAGGATTATAATGCTACTTATCTCAGTTTTAGATACTAGTTGGAATAAGGAACTTCAGAATTCAGCTGTCTTGGGGCTGAACTTGAAACTTGTTATCTGATCCTTTTGAAATTGTGGAAGACATTCTACATTCAAGGATTAGTTTCAGTACTAGTACTTAACATATGGAATATATTGAGCTATATATAACATTTTGATTTTTAATACTTATAAAGAACTTATGGAAGTATGGAATAACCCACGTTTTAAAATAGCAGGCAAGTTTATTTGGAGGGAGCACCTAAACATTATTAATTTGAACCAACTTAGTTCTGATGATGAAAAATTAAATATCCTTTGAGTTGGCAGATAGTCAATTCAATAAAGCCATACAATAGAGTTTCTATATTATTTCTAAACTATATCCTTATTATGCAATAAATTTAGAAATCTTATATCAATGAAAACTACAGATTAAAAAGAAATAGAGGAACAAGCATAAAAAATAGTTACTGATGATTTTATAAGCATTTAAAGCACATATGGTAAACTATTGTTTCCAGTTTACAACCATAATATTCCTTAAATATTGCCTATGTTTATATTGGGGGAATGTTTAAACATATTCAGAATGCCTATGTAAGATTATATTTATAAAAATATAATATTTGTAAGCAATATGAACTCTGTAGTATTATAAACATTTAAAATACAAAAAATAAGTCTTTTTATAAAGATAAATATTCTTCATTGAATAAACTGAAAAATTTAATCCTCATAGCATAAAAAGCTCTTTTGCTCTCCCAACTGTTGCTTAATAATGTAATTGTTTCATGTAATATTCCATCATGAAACCTTTTGCTCATTTTGCATAAAATATTCAAATTCCAATCTTTGAGATTTTACCAAACCAATCCCCCACCCCCACCCATAAACCCTTCAAATACTGAATAGGAATGAGAAAAAGATTAGTAACACAAAGAAAACGCTTTTCCTTACAAAAAGGATCTATGCAGGAAATTAACAAAGTTGTCCAAGAACTATAAACTACTGCAAATCTCCCTAAATTTCAAGAATATAGAAAGAATCTGTGGTATTCTTATACAATAAAATTTGAGGTGTGGGAATGTCATATTTTATTGAACGAGCATAACTTCCAATGTTCCATCTTATCCAATATCCATCATTTTTTTCTTTCAAGATGTACGAAGAGCAAAAGATGACAAGCAACTTCAATGTTAACAGTTTAAACAAAAGCATTTGTCATATATACTTAATAGAGGAAATTCTCATGTGATGTAGAATTCATTCTATTATGAAACAGATGTCACACTTATACGCCATTCTAATAAAAATACATTTACTTTGTCATGGTTTGCAGTTTCAATTTTGCTGAAATTGCAACAATCTTAAGTGTTGCAATATTCTAGTTGTAAAATAAGATCATGTAGATTATAGATTCAGTTTGAATGGGTAGAAAATAAATTTCCTCAATAAAGACATAGCTTAAGGCAGTTGTGTTCAGATACTGTATCAAAGATACATCCTTAGATCTATATCAGTATACAGTAAGTAACTGAAAAATTACAGTTTTTACATTTCTGAAAGAGAGAAATAAAGGTAGTCCTCAACTTACAACCACAACTGAGCCAAGAATTATGTTCATGAGTGAGGTACCCGCATAATCTCCTCGCTTAACTATCACAATCCTTGCTGCCTGTTTGAGGTTGTTAAGTGACTGCACAATTCATAGCAGCACCAGCCCAGCTCACATGTGGTCTGCCCTGGGCTTCCCGCACCCCTTGAGTCACTTCTTACAGATCTTCCTGCCCACTAGGTCTCACACTTTTCAGCCTCCTGCCTCCCACTCCCCACAACTTAGTCCACTTAGTTTTTCAAAAGATTACCTAGGGAAAGAGAACTGGCCTATCCATTGTGTGGCCTTCCTAAAGGCCAGCAACATTTTGGGAGTAGTGGTAATTCTCATGATTCAAAAACTGAGACTAGTTCCAAAATGGCACCAGTTTCTGGGACAGGATCATATGGCTTCTGTATAGGAAGGCCACGTGGCAGATCCACCAGTTTTCTTTCTCAAAGGCAATCTTCAGAAAAAGTAAGTGGACTGAGCATGATGGGGGGCAGTGGAAGTCCAAAGGTGAAGGACCCAGTGGTACAGGAAGCAGAGCCAAGGTGTGTGGGAGGTAGGTCTAAGGGACTCAGCAGGGCAGGAGAAGATACACAGGTAGGGTAGCAACAGTATCCCTGCAGTTGATCATAAGGGTGAGCAGATTGTCCAGCACTTGAATATTGTTCATGTGACCATAGTAGCACTGCAGTGGTCATAACTGGTCGTAAATCCCTTCATTCAGCACCATTATAATTTTGAATGGTCTCTGAACAAATGGCTGTAAGTTGACGACTATCTTGTATCATCTATTTGCATCAAAAGATACAAAAGGTACAAAACCCATCCAGATCATGTGGAAGACTTTCTACTGTGTTATGCCCCTGAACTTACTGTATACACATACACACATGCACACACACAAACAACACACAACCTATGTTGAGGCAGGGAATGAATGTTTACTCAACTTCAGATTGCCATGTTTCCTGACAGAATTTTGATTTCAGTATTAACAATTTTTAAAATATTCCTAAAGAGATTCTGATAAAAATTAATAGATTTACTCAAACACCACATGACATTCAAAAACAAGATTCTTATTGGTCTCTATCAATAAACGAAGCTGCAGATGCTAAGCACAACTGTAGCAACATTGTTTCGTTATACTGAACAACTATTCTCTTTATCAACATTTTGGCTCAAGATAAACTTCAGTACTTTCCCTTATATTGAACAGTCTCACTGTCTTCACAAATTGGGAAGTTAAATGGGTTTCCGGATGTTTTGCTGACAAAAATGTGTGTCCCTTCTGGGCATTAATTTTAAAACCAAACTAGCCGTGTCAAATATTTCCTGTTGGGAGGAACACATTTTGCTTGCCTCCCATGGAAATAATATAAGGAAAGAGTTACAAAGGTTATTTATGCTTAATTGATTCTGACATTCTATAAAAGTCTTGCATTTAAGTAGGAAATCAAATATACACTTTTTCAGGAGTTTCAAGCAATGGAATACAGACACAATGTGACTGCCTGCTGATATCTGCTTATTACAACTTTTAAACGGTTTTTCTTTTATAGCTTAATGCTATGTGTATGCAGCATATCTATTGAAGAAATTACATGATTTAGCTTACATTGCTCCTTTTTGCTCTTCAACCAATCCAAAAGCATTTATCACTAAAAAAAGCAGCTTTGGGGTAGATGTCCTAGCACCATACCTTTTAAACATTTTTAGTTTTAAACAACTGTACCTATGGAAGTCCAAGATATTTACTAAGGTGAACAAATAACTAAACATGAATACTCTTGGAAGTTTAGGAAAAGAGAAGTTCCTCAGCCTAAGACCAATGCATTGTCTATTTCCACTGAAGGAATGTGGAGAATGCAGATATTCTATAGCCTCGAGGGAAGGAGCAAGAAATCTAAAGTGAAAGAAATTGGATTTGATGGAGTTACAAACATAGGAAATATGGCAGGTGGATATGAATCTGTTTCTTTAATGACAGTTCAACACTGTCAGAATTGATCAATATTTTTCTTGGTCATTAAAGCTGCCTGCAATAACACTTACCATAGTTTTCAGCTTGGTTGTATATGTCCCTGAGAAAGTTGCTGTAATAATATTTCTGAGCAGCTGGATCTGACAACTATGATCAAAATTTCATAGAATCAGAGTTGGAAAGAATCTCAGAGGTCATATGTTCCCTATAAATGCAAGATCAACTAAAACCTGTTCATGCTAATAAATAGAAATCAAAAGGGAAACAGTGGGATATTTATATTTCTCCTTATCTTCTGTAAACAGCTATTTATTTCCCTCAAGTCCTAGAAATATTCTAGCAAACAACATTACATGGGAATTATTGATGTTATTGATACATTTTAAAAGATATGGCCACAAAAATGTTACTCTTCAATTAGATTTTTCTGTATCTGCATCTTACCAAAATTATTTAATATATTAAATCACACTTTATACAAACTTTCAAGGGAGGTATGGCAAACTGAAGAGAACTCTGCAAAAGTGGTGCCAATGACAGTGACAAAGACATTTATCTGGATAAGGAAAGGACAGGAGGTTGCCCACATATTCTCTAGACCAGCTGGCTGGGGGATTCTGGGAGTTGAAGTCCGCAGGACTTAAAGTTGCCAAGGTTGAGAAACACTGCTCTAGACTGCTGCTCCTCATATGGAGACCGCAGTAGAGTGGTTTCTTGTGGGTCTGAGTACCTGGAGACAAAGGGATTAGCCATCTTGCTAAGAACATCAGTAAAGACTTTTAAATTCACAAACCTTACTAATTACTTTCAGAAATTGCTCATTAAGTATTACTAAACTATTGGAGACTTTTGGAAAGTTTGAAAACAGACCTTTGGAAAGTGAAAAAACAGCTTGCCTTCAGTCCTAAACAAAAATAAATTAATCATAAGTTTAAGAATTTAAAGACTCTGAAATAAACATAACATAGAAGATAGCATCTTCAGCCAATCACTGCACAGTCCAGGCAATCATAGACAATGGCCAGCCAGCCAGTCAGAATTTGCTTTGTTTCAAAACTGGCCAATTACTGTGTACAGAGCTTCTATGTCTCCATAAATAAAACATAGCTTTTTTCCTTTCTTCACAAGAAAATATATTTTTAGTATTCAGGTGCACACACAATTCATGCCCTTGGTCACATGTATTTATATGGTTTTGTCAGGTAATATATAAAACCTTTTGCATCATAGCTCTACAGGTTTTCAGGTTTGCAAATAACACTGTCAATGGGTATCTGCAGCCCAAGACACAGGAAAAATTCAAGCCCTGAAATTTGCCAGGAAAATCAGGATAATTTATATGCTGATATAGAGTAAATATGACTACATGGAAGTTACATTATAGAGAGTTGAAAAGCAAAGTTGGTAAAATACTCTCACACAGTTTCAAACAAGATACAGGTTGTCATTTGCTTCAAATCTTGACAACAAAAGGACCAGCCATGCAATTTTCATAACAAAAATACAGAAATATATTTGCCATTTCGGCATTTCGGTTTAGGATATATTTTATCTTCCCAGTTCAAGGTTACAGCACTGAAATTCCATGGGTGCATTTTGCCATCCAAGTATTAATCAGACCCAACCATGTTCAGTTTTTGAACCTACTACACAAGTTAACCCAGCTGCTACCATCTAGCACAATCTCATTATTTAGACACTAAAATATTATAGAAATCTATTTTCCAAATTCAATTAATTTCAAAAACCTGCATGCTTGCCTTCTAAAGAGTCAATGCACAATGAAAGGACATACCCTAGTTACATGTTGAAGGACATGCTGCATGTAATAGGAAAAATCTCTCCATGCCAAAATCTGGACAAAACAACTAAGCAGAATGTGAATAGTTTCAGTCCCTGAAAACTCTGGAAAAGATTTCTAAAGAAACCACAGCATTGGATTTACACATCACATGAATTCAGAACAATTTAACTTCAGTTTGTATAGAGCATGAACTCATCCACTGTGTTCTGTAAAAACATGATTCCCGGTTTAACGTATTGTACGTCATATTCATCAAAACAAAGCCAATGAACTATAGCTTATGACATATCAGCAGTCACCCAAGAGCTACTCCTGGTCAACTTAGACAAAAGTGAGCTAAAAGGAACACTGAAATATTAAAGTACATGACAATGAGGAACAGTCATGTTAGCATCAGGCAAATGTTTCAATGGAGAATAACAGATCAAATCAAATATTTATTAGGATCATCTACCAGCATATGGAACAACAAAAAGAGGGATTCCTGAAAATGAAAACTAGTTTTAAAAACTGTCCAACTGAAGAGTTTTCAAACAAAAAGCAAATCTCAAGCAGAATGTATACATGTACATTCAACAATAACAATAAATGAAGCAAAGTTGTAATTCCATACATTGCAGGAATATCTGAAAAGGTCAGGAGAATATTCAGCCAACGCAACATACGTGCACACTTTAAATTCAAGAATACACTAAGGCAGGAGCTTGTCCACCCCAAGAATAAAACATCCAGACACAAACTGAACAACATGGTATATGCAGTACATGTGCAGATCTGTAAATTGGGGAAACAAAACAACCACCATAAATGCATGGCACAACATAGAACAAATCCATCAGGAAAAGATTCAGCAGTCCATCTTAAAAGTCAAAGGTCACTCTTTTGAAGATAGCAAAGTCCACATTTTGGACAGAGAGGACTGCTGGTTTGAAAGAGGGGTCAAAGAGGCCATCAATGTCAAAACTGAACAGTCCTCTCTCAACAGAGGTTGAAGGATACATCTACAACACAGTCATTTCACCAGTTCCAAGAAGACTCCACACCCATTTGCACTAATCAGATGGTCCTGAGGACACAGATAAACCTCCAAGTGGAGAGTCATTGGTGTCATGGGTGTCAAACTCAATTGCATAACATGACGTATCATGACGTGATGATGTTTTTTGCCTTTACAGAGCTGGGGTGGGCTTGGCCTGCATGTGACGCTTCCGGCCCATGGGCCACCAGTTTGACACCCCTTCTCTAAAAGGATGCAAATGGTCAGCTGCCTGCAAGGAATATAAATCCTTCCATTCCCCACCATCTAATCAGAGCTGAAGAAACTTCTTGAATGAGAAGCAAAACATTTTCATAGAAAAACAAGAAAGTCCAGGTGCCTCTTGAAAAATCACCTTTGGGACAATTTAAATAACACTTTCCCACATTGCAGTAGACTGTAATCAAGTCAGAGTAGCACAGCTTATAGTACAGAATGGATGCAGCTTGCCTTCCCTTGTTGACCTGAATTTACCTTTTCCCAATAGGCTTTTTTCTACATCTCAAGAGTTGGTTTAGACAAGAATCTCATTAAAATATTAGATACATGTAAGATTACACAATTATCCCAAAGGTGCTTTTCCAAAAGGCAACTTTCTTCACCAAGAAAGTACAGGTGCCTTTTGGAAAAGCATCTTTTAGACAACCATGACTTGGATGGTTGAGAATCTCTACAGTCTGTATTATGTCAAATATTGCCAGATTTGACATAAGATGTGTTAAACTGTCTGATTCTCTGAAAATCCAAAGCACCTTCTGTTCTGTTTCCCAAGAGATAAACACAAGGAAGAAGACTTTGATGGAAAGGCTAAAAATTCCCAAGGTGGACAAACTAGATGGTATTAGAAGGTTTAGCCTGACTTGGGAGAAATCTATCAGGGAACCCTTGAAAGAATGAGCCTATCAAAGATTTTAAAATATCCCCAACTCTCAGTTTTTAAAACTATTGCTCCAGATTATAGTTAAGAACATACTAGGCCTAAGTCAAAGCATATCAACAACTAAATCCGTGCAAATCTAAATATGAGATACTACACTACTGTTTGTTCTTGAGTGTATGGATTGTAGAACAACTTCATAATGCTGGAGTTTCACTAGGAAAAAAATCTGATTAAGAAAGGTCAATTCTCTATGCATCATGGGACTGCATGTGGGATAAAGGAATTTAGAATAGACAGTGCACTTTATTCTTTTACAGAAGGTTCTCTCTGAAATAGTTTTAATTACTGACTCTAAAAATAAACAAGCATACAAAGGGGAATTTAACAGCACATTTGTAAAAAATTAAAGTAATAATCTGAAGATTCATTTGATACAAATATAACATACATTTGATAGGATATTTTACTATATCAAAGAGTTTAGAATCTGCTTTGGTTGTAGTTCTTTACAGAAGAGACTACTTTGCCAGACTAAGTCTGTATTTTCAGGAACATACAATTTTAAAACTTTCTTAGAACCCTTTAAAAATTGTTCAAATCCTGCTTCATGAAACCGGACAATTTCTTAAATATTTTCAGGTCTAAAGTTAGTGTAACTAACACGCACATTATTTATTTATTAAACAAATTTATATGGCCATCTAATTCACACATAGGCGACTTTAATAGAAAGATAATAAACAACTAAATCATAACTATAAAATTTACAATATCCCACTGTGTATATATTGTGATATAGGCAGTATTTTTAAAAGCTGAAACACCATATTATGAATATAACACTGGAAGAGCAACGACTAATAAATCAGTGGAAGTAGAGTTACTTAGAGTTAGCTAACATTGCTATATATCAGTCTTTCATCAACTTTTCTCTCAGGACCCCTTACCACTTGAAAAATTATGGAGGACTCCAAGAGCTTTTTGTCCGAATGTGTTATGTTTATCAACATTTATTAACAATTGAAATTGATGCATTCACTGCCACTATCAGTGCTCAGATTGTTTGATAGGGGTTTAAGGTTTTATTATTTTTGAACATAAGCTGGCAAATAATTTTGATTTCAAAGACCCATGAGAAGGCGGGTGGGGGAAATGAGAATTCTAGGAACACACTTTAAGAAACACGGCTGTATAGCATTGTTGCTACTACCGTGCAATATTCCTAAATATTTGTTTCCTGACTTGTATTTCAATTCCTTGAACATGAATCTTAAAACTTTTATTACTTTTTTAAGATAGGGAAATAACACTAGCTCAGCATTCCATATCATATCTCTGTAAAATTATCATTTTCTCTCAAATAAACTTACATTGTTTATCCCATATTTCTATAAGCATACTGTGCTATAGGTGTGCTACAGTAGATAGAAGAGTGCCAGATCCTGCACTCTTATGTAGAAACATTCAGACAAATGAAACTACTTTGCTTTTTATTTAGCAAAAAGAAAAATTGTAAGAAAAATATTATAATAATCCTTCATTATATCTTCAAAAATGGCACTCTATTCAGATGACAGAAAATGTAAACTTTCTACTATACAACTTGTTTTTCCCCTTTAACATCTGTGCTCTTTTTGAAGCAGACTGATACGCTTCTCATTATGTTATTAAGAACTGCCTTACATTTATTAAAATATTCCCAGAACCTGAATAATTGTATTTATATAAATTTATAAATTTATTTTCCAGATTTAAACTCTCCCTGCAAATTACAAGTAACTGGTTTTTACCATGATTATATATCTGCATTGATCATGTTTCAACAAGTTACCCAAGTTTCCTCTACTGTACTTTTGAATCAACTAAATTTAGCCAACTCTCACGTGGCCAAACAAACCTTAATTACTACTGGATGTTAACACTCACGATAACACAGACAAGGAGGGCACATTCGTTCTAATGTTTATTTTTCTCCCAATGCTGGGGAAGACGGAAGATCACCTTCTCCATCTGGCAATTCACCTAATACACAGACCCAGGCCAGCATGTCATTAAATAGATAAGGGAGAAGCTACTACTGGCTGCTTTTCACTTTCCTTGGCCAGGTGGTCAATAAAATTCCTCTCTAGCCATGCTGGAAAGCCAACCTGTCCCCCATCCCCATAGAAAAACCACGGGGGTGGCTTTTCAAGGGAGGGGGAGAAATGCCCCTTTTACATCTCCACGCCCAATTTTCAAAGAGGGAGAACCAGCCCCCCGCTGCTGATGCTGCTATCCCCTTGCGTGTCAAATCCCCAGCAAGTCTTGTAAAGGAAGATGACTGACACACATACACACGCACACTCCTCTTCCTTGCCAAGCCACTCAACCACGGGAGAGGAAGCCCAAGCGCTTGTTCCTGACATTCCTCCACCCACTCCTCCATGATATCCCCCCTTCTGTCCCAAAGGGGATCCTCGTCGCCGCCTCCCCCTCCCCACGATGACCAGCTGCCTTCCCCCCCTCCACGCCCGGCCCCTTCCAAAAGGAAGCCCCCCTCCCTTCAAATGCAAGGCAGAGACAACGGCGTACTACTCATAGCCACACCTACCTGTCTTCTCGTGGTCGTAGCCCACCACAATGAAATAATCTGCCAGGCGGGCCATAGCCGAGCAGAGGCCGGCTCCGTCCTCGCTAGCCTCGCTCCACCTACCGCTCCCGCTGCTGCTCCGGAGTAGTTCAGCATCCTCCCTTCAACTCCCCCTGTCCTGCAAAAAGAGGCAGCGGTGGTGGCGGCGGCAGCAGCAGCAGCTCAGCCATGTTGGACAGTCAGGCTCCTGGTGCGCCTGCGCGGTCCTCATTCTCTTCCCCCCTCCCTTTCGGAGAGCCGTTCTCCAGTGGCCTCGCTCGAGCCGGGCTCGCGGTGAGAGTAAGAGGGGAGGGGGGAGGCGGCGGCGGAGGAGGAGGCAGTGGCAATTCCGGGTCTTACAAGCGCCGCTGGACGGGGTTGCCTCCAGCTCAGCTTCGACAGGGCGGTTTCTTTACTCTTCGCTCCCCCGTTACATCCCTGTGTGGACGTGGGTTACATAATTGCTTTGCACTGGGCTCGCCTGAAAACGCGACCCGAAAACGGAAGGCGCTCCCAGAAATAAAGCTCAGCCGCCCTCTTCAATCAGAGGCTTTCTTCCTGTTTCCGAAGTTGAACGGGAGCCGCCGCGCTTTTGGTAGGCGAGGAGAAGCGTTGGAAGCCGCTTTCTGCAGGAAATCGGTTTCAGGCAGATTTCCGTAAAAGACTGACTCCCGAGTAAGAAGACACGTCTTGGAGATGGGCAAACTGCTTGCCTTCAGAAATCGTGGGCGCTGTTTAAAAGGAAGAAATTATAAGAGTAAATTGAATATAGGATTTACAATGATAATCAATGTACTAACGTGTATTGGGCTGATAACTACTGATTCTATGTGCAATTGAAAGCGGTGATGCACAAATGTTTGTGACCAAACGACATGCTAAATATATGTAACTGATGATATTTTTATGTATGTTTTTGTTTGTTTTAAAATAAAAAAAACTTTAAAAAAAAGAAATTTGGGGTGCTTCATCCCTGGAGGTTTTTAAGAGGAGACTGGACAGGGCAAGTTCTCTTGCTTGAGCAGGGGGCTGGACTAGATCTTCAAGGTCCCTTCCAGCTCTGTTCTATTCTGTTCTAAATGCCCTTGTTGAAAAGGATGCTAAATTCCCCTCCTGTCGCTGCTGAGTTTTCTGTTTTTGTGGAAGTGTGGCTTGGGAAAAAAATGGGGGGCACTAATTTGCTGGGTTCAAAGGCAATTCGAAAACAATCTTGTATAGTGAGTTCTCGACTGCAATGGAGCCCAGAATTTATGTTGCCAAGTGAGAAATTTGTTAAGTGAGCTTTGCCCCATTTTATGACTTTTCTTGTCACTATTGTTAAGTGAATCGCCCCAGTTGTTAAATTTGTAACAGTTGTTAAGTGAATCTGGCTTTCCCGTTGACTTTGTCAGGAGGTCACAAAGGGTGGTCACATGACCGCGGGGACATTGCAATTGTCATAAATGTGAACCAGTTGTCAAGCATCCAAATGTAAATCGCGTGACTGTGGGGATGTCATAACTCTGAAAAATGATCATCAGTTGCTTTTTTCAATTCCGTTGTCACTTCAAACGGTCACTAAATGGGCTGTTGTAAGTCGAGGACTATCAGTATTAAGTGCTAGTCTCACCCACAATTATAGAATTTTTAAAAATTCTTTAGAAATAAATCAGTGCAAATCAGTGCTTTGAAAAAACTATAACTAGTTTAATAATAGGGTCTGAAGGGGAATGGATACCCCATGGATAATTTTGGGCTAAACCTCAATGCAGACTTGCTATAGTAAACTTATGCTAAATTGCAACAGTTATTTTTTCTAATTTGGCAGTCATTTATTCTCTAAATATTGGTGCAGTAATGTTACTAATGTCAGATTGATACTTAATGTTTCATACCTAAAGTGGCAACAACTAGCTGTTCTTGGAGCTAATAAATAATGCTTTAAATGTATTTACAAATAATAGCATGGGGTACATAACTTACTAGAGGATCTGTGATCCGTTAGGTTGTCCTTTATGAAATATTTCCTTACCAGATCCGAGAGTGCCCTCAACAATGACAGAATTTCTAATGTACTGCTTTCATTGGAAAAGTTGTGATACATTCAGAAATTCATTTATTTATTTATTTATTTATTTATTTATTTATTTGTCTTGTATGCCGCCCACTCCCGAAGGACTCCGGGCAGCTCACAATAGACAAGGGAAGGGGGATAAATTAGACAAAGACAACACTTTAAAAAAGAACGCAACATTCACAGTTTCTGTGGGGCTGGATGTTTCACAAGCCCCCCGGCCTGCTGGAGCAGCCAGGACTTGGTGGCTTTGCGGAAGGCCGGGAGGGTAGTAAGGGTCCGGATCTCCACGGGGAGGTCATTCCAGAGGGCTGGAGCTGCAACAGAGAAGTCTCTGCCCCGGGGAATCGCCAGCCGACATTGGCTGGCGGATGGAATCCGGAGAAGACCTAACCTGTGAGATCTGATTGGTCTAAGGGAGGTAATCAGCAGGAGGCGGTCTCTCAGGTACCCAGGTCCGATGCCGTGTAGGGCTTTATAGGTAACGACCAGCACCTTGAAGCGGATCCAGAGACTAATGGGTAGCCAGTGCAGCTCGCGGAGGATAGGTGTAACGTGGGTGTACCTGGGTGCACCCACAATCACTCGCGCGGCTGCATTCTGGACTAACTGAAGTCTTCGAACACTCTTCAAGGGCAGCTCATGTAGAGCGCGTTACAGTAATCCAGTCTTGAGGTCACAAGTGACTGTCTGAAGGGCCTCCCGATCCAGGTAGGGTCGCAATTGGTGCACCAGGCGAACCTGGGCAAAGGTCCCCCTGGTCACAGCCGACAAATGGTGTTCTAAAGTCAGCTGGGGATCCAGGAGGACTCCCAAATTGCGGACCCTCTCTGAGGGGCGTATAATTTCACCCCCCAGCCTGAGAGATGGAGTAATTGGCCAATCTTTGGGAGGGAACATCAGAAGCCACTCGGTCTTGTCTGGATTGAGTGCCAACTTGTTTGCTCCCATCCAGACCCTAACAGCCTCCAGGCACTGGCACATCACTTCTACTGTTTCGCTGAGTTGGCACGGGGCGGACAGATACAGCTGCGTATCATCCGCGTATTGGTGGTACTTAACCCCGTGCCGGCGTATGATCTCACCCAGCGGCTTCATGTAGATGTTAAATAGGAGGGGGGACAGGACCGAACCCTGTGGCACCCCATACTTGAGGGGCCTTGGGGTCGACCTCTGCCCTCCGACCAACACCGACTGCGATCTGTCCGAGAGGTAGGAGGAGAACCACCGAAGAACGGTGCCTCCCACTCCCACCTCTCGCAACCCTCGCAGAAGGATACCAAGGTCGATGGTATCGAAGGCCGCTGAGAGGTCAAGGAGCACAAGGATAGAGGGGTGACCCCTATCCCTGGCTCGCCAGAGATCATCGATCAGCGCGACCAAAGCAGTTTCCGTGCTGTAACCAGGCCTGAAACCCGACTGATAGGAATCTAGATAATCGGTTTCATCCAAGGACCATCGGAGTTGAGAGGCCACCATTTTCTCAACAACCTTCCCAACAAAGGGAAGGTTGGAGACTGGACGATAGTTGCTCAAAATGGCTGGGTCCAAGGACGGTTTCTTCAGGAGGGGTCTCACCACCGCATTCTTTAGGAGGGGCGGGAAACTTCCCTCCCGGAGAGAGGTGTTAACTATCGTCCGGATCCAGCCGCGTGTCACCTCCCTGCTGGTCGAGACCAGCCAGGAGGGGCACGGGTCCAGTATACAAGTGGAGGCACTCATCGCTCCCCTGGCCTTGTCCACTTCCTCAGGAGAAGCAAGTTGAAACTCAATACATAAAGTATGCTCAAGACCTTCCCCCGGTACCTCGGCTGGTACCGCGCAATTGGAGTCCAGCTCTGTCCGAATCCGAGCGATTTTATCCGTTAAATACTGAATAAATTCCTCAGCTCTACCTTGTAAAGTGTCATCCGCATCCCTCCCTTTCAAGAGAGAGCGGGTTATTCTAAACAAGGCGGCTGGGCGTGATTCAGCGGATGCAATAAGGGCGGCAAAATGCGAACATTTCGCCGCCCGTATTGCCACGAGATAGGCTCTGATAAAGGCTCTCATCAGTGCTCGGTCTGACTCAGATTTACTGGCCCTCCAGCGGCGCTCTAGGCGTCTCTTTTGGGGCTTTATCTCCCAGAGTTCCTCGGTAAACCAAGGAGCCCTCCTGGATCCGCTGCCTCGGAGAGGTCGCAAAGGCGCAATCCGGTTTAGAGCCCCTGCCGCCGCTGTATTCCAGGCAGCGACTAAGGACTCCACCGGATTGTGGACGATAGTGTCAGGTATTTCTCCAAGCGCTGTCTGAAATCCCATAGGGTCCATCAGGCGCCTGGGGTGAAACCACCTAATCGGTTCCCCCTCCCTACAGTGGGAGATTGGTTTCCGAAAGTCAAGCCTCAGTAGGAAGTGATCAGACCATGACAAGGGCAAGGTCTTAATGCCCTTCAACTCTAGATCACATCTCCACTGCTCCGAGAGGAATACGAGGTCAAGTGTGTGACCCTCTGAATGAGTCGAACCCCGAATTACTTGGGTCAAGTCCATGGCTGTCATGGAAGCCATGAACTCCTGTGCCCCATCAAAGCGTTCACCAAGTGTAGGCAGGTTGAAATCCCCCAGAACCATAAGCCTGGGGAACTCCACCGCCAACTCGGCTACTGACTCGAGGACCGAGGGGTGGGCTGTTGCAACACTGTTGGGAGGTAGGTATGTTAGCAACAAACCCACTTGACCGCCAAGGTCCAACTTCATCAACAGGGACTCACACCCGACAAGCTCCGGAGCAGGGATCCTACGAGGAACTAAAGACCTTCGGACGATGACAGCCACTCTCCCATCCCTTCCCTGGGGTCGCAGCTGATGCAGCACCTGAAATCCTTCTGGGCACATTTCAGTGAGGGGGACTCCTCCCTCCGGGCCCAGCCAGGTTTCAGTAATACATGCCAGGTCTGCCCCCTCGTCTAAAATTAGGTCCCGGACAAGGGGAGCTTTGTGAAACACAGACCTGGCATTTAGCAACAACAGCCTGAGACCAGGGCCCTGACAGTTCTCGCCATCTGGCCCTGGAGTGGAACTAGCAGGGCCGGAAGGAGGGATCTCTGTGATGTAGCGAACCCTCCTTCCCCGGTAATGGCTAGCCCTGAAGTTCCCGTCGTACCTTCCTCTCCCCATAGTGACCATAATGCTCTGGCCCACCCCCGCACCCGTAGACCCCATATCCCCTCCCACAGCCTACGCTCCATCCAGCAGGCGATTTTTGTCACTCATTCTGGGACGGGAGGTAGGCCTGGGCCCCCTACCACTTCTGCAATAGCACTCAGTGGAGGAGGCACCAGGCTGTACTCTCAATCCTCACATACATACACAGCCACTCATCCAAGCATTCCCCACGTATGTTAATTAAACACAAAAAATACAATAATATGAAGTTAAAAAGTGGGTACAAACATCGCCCAGGCACACCATTCACACTACATTCCTAAAATGTGCGGAGCACTGCACAAGTACGGGTAAGATGGTCAATGGTGCGGAGGGAGGAGGGAGAGCTGCTCCACCCCTCTCCCTTCCTCAGGTCCTGAAGAAGCGCCCAGAGTCAAGGTCCAAAAGAAAGCCTTGTTGGGTGGGCGATTGTAATATAGAGGGCAGATGGAGTAATGTCCCTGATGCATTTTCCTTTAAAATAGCCCAATTCCATGGGAGTTGTGGGTCCTGGATTTTGGACGCATATGTAAATTAGCCCATTTCAGGTACTTTGGTTCAAACTAATGAAAAGTTACATGAATCAGAGTTTAACAATAGAGACTTTAATCTAGTTTATGGCTACTGTATGAAGTCTTTAGGATTTGCCTCATATTAATTATGGCACCATTAAAATAATGTATGAAGTAGCTTAAGTAAAACACATTTTTCAGATGGTATTGTATTTGAACACTTGTGAATATCACTGCTATAGAATCTAATGTGGGAAACTGCCCATCTAAATAAAATTACCCAATTAATGCTTACAGTTACATGGTTCTTATATGCATACAACATCATGCAGCATTGCAAAAACAATCACTAAGAAGTCTTAAAGGTTTACAAATACACTATTGAAAATTAGCAGTTGTATAAAAAGGGACAAGATAGAAACCTAATACAGAGTCTCCTTGACTTTACAACCAGTCACTTAGCAATAATTCAAAGCACCCCCACAAGCTACTTAGTCAGGCCTAGTTTCAAAGTTCTGACATCAAGGTCCCCTTACAGTCACATGACAACATTTTGGACACTCAGCCAGCCTGCATTAATGGCTATTTACAGTCATGGTCACCTGACTGCCTTTTACAATGGTTTTCCCAGAAGCATCTATTTCTGGTTTCTGGCGAACTCACCCCATACCGAACAAAAAGTTTGCTTAATGATAGCAGTCTATGCTTAGCATTTGCTGTGTTACTTAACAACTGCCCCAGTTTTTCTGTTGTTTTCAATATTCTACCTTATTTAAATAATAGATGTCACAGCCTTTAATTATATAAACAACAATGTACAGACATAAACGTGTCTGTATCAACATGTATAATAATACAAAAAGAAACAAATAAAAACTGCTTACACTTCTATGTCAATCTACCAGATCAAGGCTGCAGAAATCCATATGACCACAAGATGAGAGAAAATAATTAGATTTTTCTGCATATCTTTACCTCCATCCAGTGGTCATCTGGATTTTTGCAGCACCGAGAATACTTTCATATTCTATATTTGCAGGGCAGGACGGGGAGGGGAAGGCAAAGAAGTGACATATTGTTTGAAGAAAGCCATGTAATTCTGTTAATGTTGCAAACTTTTGGGGTCTGGTAAAAAAGCCTGTTGGATCATCAGAACAAAAGTTTCCATACCTTTCTCCAGGAAGATGTGAGTTCTCCCTCCCACATCTAGTCTTAAAGGCGAAACTATAGAAATCAGGCAGACAACAACACATTTGGCCTCTCTTACAAGAGACCTTAAACTGACCCATTCAAATGTTCTTGGTCAGGGGAGGAATTATGTTTGGTATGCATATAAAGAAATCATAAAAAATGGTGTCAGAATGACCTGATTTTCATAGCAGTTCGAGAACTGAATTGGAAGGGAATAGTGAATTTAATATGATCTACAAATAACTCAGCTTTGCTTAATTTCCAGTGTGTATAAAAAAGGTGATAACCTAAAACTACCCTAAATTACTTAAATTTCATTTAGACAAAAGGGAAAGAAAACTTCATTTAAGGAAAAGAAAACTTTTCATTTAAGTAGAAAGAAAAACTGGCAGTCAAATCTATTTGGCAATAACAATTTATTTACAGAAATAGTAGGGTCTTTATTTCTGAAATTTTAAAAAGGTTTAACCACCACCTCTTGAAGAGGATTTAACTGGATTTTTTGCATGCTGCAGAAGACTGGAAGAGATTATCCTTCTAACATTACATTTGTGTGATTCTAAGCTAAGGAAACCATCTGAAAATCATTTAAGATGTCATCTTAAAAGTTGTGTGATGATCCTACTGAAGTGTGAAACCAAGTTCAGAATTGAATATAAACTTAATTAAATGCAATGCATGACTTGTGCTACACAGTTACGACTTCCGAAGAGAGCGGCATGCGTTTGAACAGTTCTATAAATACCAGGTCTTTGGAATTCAGTTATCGTTAAGATTGCAGGTTATAAAGCAATGCACCTAGCATTCTTCTAGTAATATGTTTTTTCATGCGTTCCCTATAATTAGGACATTACTTCAAAATATCAATAAGCCAGAAAATGTGTTACTTTAATCTTTTTACAAGTAGAAACAAACAGCATTTTTATTGATTCCACAGAAATGTTTAAATTTCACGTAACTCCCTGATTCTACAACTGTCACATTTTACATTTCTAATTGACCACATAACCATATTTTGAAATTATCAAAGAAGATTGCAACAAGCATGAAGAGTTTATTTTTGTAAGAGGGCTAATGTTCTCTTCCCCACAAACTATTGAAGTTGTGCTAATTGCATATCTACCATTTTAGTCATGTTAAAGGTTTGCTGTTTAGTATGAAAAGTGAGTGCCAAGAGATTTGAGGGAGGAGACAGATGGATTGCCCTTCCTAACTTTTTGCATATGGCTTGCTTAATAATAAGGCGGAAAATTATCTTAAACAGAAAATTGTTCAGGATCCTCAAATAGTTATCTTGGAAGATTCACTCAGAGTTGAACTTTGAGTGAGCAAGTCCTAATGTGTTGCCCCAGAAACAGCCTTATTATGCTATCTGGACTAACTTTGATTCTGTTATGCCTGAGAAAATGGACAAGGTCCTTTTGTCTGTTAATTCAGCTACTATTTGTTGGAGCCCGCCCCATCCTGGGCTATTAAAGCAGCCCAGGAACTGATCAAGAGATGGGTTCAAGTGATGGTTTCAGTCACTCTGAGAGAAGGGGTGGTCCCACCAATCCTGAAGGAGGAGGTGGTATGCTTCCTTCTCAAGAGATCATCACTGGATCTTCCCTGTTGGGAGAATTATCAGCCAGTTTCCTTTCTTTCCTTTCCCACAAGGTTGTGGAAAAAGTAGTTGGATGATAGCTGATCTTTTTGGAAACAGATTGTCTGGACTTGTTTCAGTCTGCCTTAAGGCCAGTGTATTGTATAAAGGCGTTGGTCATACTTGTTGATGACGTTTGGTGGACCTGGGATGGGAGTGGTGCATCCAACTTAATGCTCTTTAATTTCTCAGTGGATTTTGATACTTTCAACCACACTATCCTTCTGGACCAGTTGCAGAGGTTAGGAGTGGGAGACACTGTGTTCCAGTAACTCATCTCTTCCACAGTGGTTGGTTCTAGTTGATGCTGACAGAAGAAATTATGTCTGAGGCCTATCATATGGGGTGCCTCAGGGCTTGATGGTCTCCTCCTGTTCAACATCTATATGAAACCATTAAATGAGGTCATCTATTAGTTCAGGATGGAGCACCATCAGCATGTTGATAATACCAGTTCTACCCAAAGTGGCACAGGTAAAGCTGTTGGTGTATTGATCCAATTTGTCTGGAGGCTTTTTGGGTTTGGATGGGGCAGAACAAACTTCAGCTGAATCCTACCAAGACTGCTTGTCTATGACTGTTTGGACCCCCTGGATCTGGGATGTCTCCAAATTTGGATGGGGCTGCACTTCCCTAGTCAAGATTGGTATGGAGCTTGGGGATCCTCATGGACTGGCAGCTACTGTTCAAAGTGCAGGTGGCAGCTGTGGCCAGGAGGGCTTTTTTATAGATTCAACTTGTATGCTAATTGTGCCCTTTCCTTCATCAGAAGACCCTTCAGTCACTCATGTCCTGGTTACCTCATGTTTGGATTTATTGTAATGGGCTCTTCACAGGGCAACTCGTGAAGACTATCCAGAAGCTACAACTGGCTTAAATTGCAACCGTGTAAGCAATAATAGATGTCTCTTGGTATGCCTATGGGTCACCACTGATATGTGAGCTGTATTTGTTATCAGTTGGCTTCCGAGTGAAATTCAAGATGCTGGTTATTGCCCATAAAACTCTATATGGCATAGGATCTAGTTACTCAAGAGACTGCTTGTCTCAACTGCTCAACTGCTCTCTATCACCTAGCACAGTAGATGTACTACAGATCCCTCCCATTAAACACTGCCGTTTTGTAGGTCCTAGGAAGCGTGCCTTCTTTGCTGCAGCCCCCATCCTCTGAAACAGCATCTCCCCAGAGATAAGGTGATTCCAGAGAGCTTTGCACATCTGACTTTGGTCCCAGGCCTGGGGTTGATGTTTATTATTTGTTTAAAGGCCTTTCTACTTTGTTTGTTGTTTTTGCCATCTATTGCATTATTTTAGTCTGGATTGTCTATTTGAGCCAATGTTTTTAGCTGTTTTTTACTAATTTTGTATTCCATCCAGAGTCCACTGTAGTTGAGCAGCAATAAGTTTTAATAAATGAATGAATTTCAGATCAAAACAAGAGAAAAACTTTAAAACACATCTTGAGAATGACGAAAGAACATTCTACTGTTCCTACATTTTGTGCTTTCTTTGTTTTTACTGTGGTAGCCTGTGGCCTGTGCACATCCCTCTTAAAAGCCTCTCCAACCACAAAAATTTAATATTGGGTCATTCTCCATTTGATAGCTTCCAGCAATGTGTTTTTAATATTTTGCTGATGTACTTCTTGTATCAGTACCACAGTATAGATAACAAAGACTCTTTAATGTAACACCTCCCCCCCCCCCCACCCCTCAGCTCATTCTCAAGAATGGAATTTTTACATGGAATTTCAGGATGTTTCCTGTTTACATTTTCCTGTGGTTTGAGGCAACAACATACCCCACTGGAGAAAAGGAGGGAGATGACTTGGGCAAGCTACAAGTGGTAATCAAACATACCAGACAGGATTCGCATACAATACGAACAATTATTGCGCTCCTGTGATGTCCCTTCTCAGCTACAGTTTTGAAGGAAAGCACTGGGGAGGGAGGGGAGAATACTTGCCAGTAACTTTAAGTGCAGTCCTGTAATATATGCTCTCATAAAAATCACCAGGATCTGTTGTGTGGGAGTAGAAAAGCATACATTCCACAAGGCTAGTAACCCAATAGTTCTTTAAGTGCAGAAAGAGAAAAGGGGCAGAACGGACATGCTAAATGAGAGCAGGAAAAAACTGCTTAGGAAGTGGCTTCTCAACAGGTGAAATTGTTTTTCCACACTTCAGAGTCAGGACTGCTTCATTCTTGGAAGCGAGGTTATCAAAGGTGTACGCCAGTCTGGTGAGGAAAAAAAATTAACCCAGAAGAAAGCAATGCAAAATCATTTCCATATTATTGACAAGAAACATGCACTGATGTATCCAGAAAGTCAGCAGAAGATTAGCTTGATTTGAAGGTGACTTTAGCCTCACCTGAAGAAAATAACACAGACGCCTATTCTTTCTTACATAGCATCTTACTATTGATATCCCAATAACTGGTGCTAGTAACTATTTTGCTTTTTAAAAATCCCATATTGGTTTTCAATCAATCAATCAGAACAGAGCTGGAAGGGACCTTGGAGGTCTTCTAGTCCTGCTCAAGGAGACCCTATACCATTTTAGAAATTGTCTAATTTATACCATTAGGAATAATAAACATCCAAATGCCCTCAAATTCTCCTACTTTTACTTCTGAAAAGGTTTACAATGTCTCCTATGCCTCCACCCCTTTATTTTCACCTAAAGGTTTATTTTTATTCTTTTTATTATTATTTTTGGGCTATGCTATTTAATTAATACATTTAAAAGTGTCAGTTCACTGCAAAATATGCCACAATAATATAGTTTCAAGCTTTTTTTCAATCAAACTTTCCTAATGATAGTTTCCATCTTACAACAGGTCTTTAAGGTTAAAGTTCATTGTCTTGAATTTGGATGAAGACATGACTAATAAGGAATCATAGGTAGGTAGGTAGGTAGGTAGGTAGGTAGGTAGGTAGGTAGGTAGGTAGGTAGGTAGGTAGATAGATAGATAGATAGATAGATAGATAGATAGATAGATAGATAGATAGATAGATAGATAGATAGATAGATAGATAGATAGATTTGAAATTTATTGGACCCAAAATGAATGGGATTTTATTATCCACTAGACAGAAATAACCATAACTAACAACTCACAGCCTTCCCAAGCATAAAAAAAGAAATTTTAAAGATGGGTAGAATTAAGATGTTTGTTTGATGAAAGAAATACAATCATACAGACAAGAAGTCAGCAGACTACAAGGTAAAAAAGTAAGGCAATAAAGATATTAAAAGACAATATAGTCAAGACTCTAGAATAGTAGGTAGTGTTAAAAGTAACATGGCAGAAAAATAAAAACTTTATAGAATTGAAGACCCCTTTTCGGGGGAAATTCCTTAAGAAGACTGTGATGGTCCTTTTTAAGAATGGCTGGATGAAATTATATCATCAACTGGTATGTACTGGGAGTTAAGGACCAGAAGGATTTAAAGGATGAATTCCATAGAGTTGCATTTGGAGGTTATTATTGTTCCTATGTCATTTTCAATTGCAAATGACACAATTGAGCCCAAAATTTCTGTTGCTAAGTGAAATATTTGTTAAGTGAGTTTTGCCCGTTTTACGACCTTTCTTGCCACAGTTATTAAGTGAATCACTGCAGTTCATAAATTAGTAATCTGGTTGTTAAGGTCATCTGGTTTCCCTATTGACTTTGCTTGTCAGAAGGTCACAAACGGGGATCATATAATCCCAGGACACTACAACGATCATAAATTTGAGTCAGTTGCCGAGTATCTGAATTTTATTCATGGGAATATGGAGATGCTGCAACAATTGCAAAAGGGTCATGTCACTTTTTTTCAGCATTGCTGTAACTTTAAACAGTCACTATTGAACTGTTGTAAGTTGTGGACTACTTCTACAAAGCAATTGTGCCTTTGAAGTTTATAGAGATGCATGCAATGTAAAGAGAACATACAGAACACACTAGTATGTTTACAGAAATTAATGTTTATAAAAAAATCTTACAATAAAGGCTTATCATATTCGAATCCCAAATTATCTTCATATTTTTAAGATTTTCAGTTGCATTGTTCTATTTGATATAAGGAACAAGAAATATAGATCCGTATATTCCTTAAAGTATTTTAAAACACCATTCACCGTTGTAGATAACTGGCATTATCTAAAGCAGCAAGTGCCAATCTTTGCAGCTTGGGGGCCCAGCTGTGGGGGGAGAGAGGGGAACCGGGCCGTGCTATCAGCTGGCCAAGCACGCATACAGATCCATTTGCATGAGAGCGTCACAAGAGCACACTGCTCATACGGTGTTGTGGCTTGTCAGCTGCCGGCCCCTCTAGCAGCCAAATCAGGAGGAAGAGGCATGGGAGTCAGGGTCAGCATCAAGGTAACCTGAGAGCTCCAAGGAGGAAGACAGAATGGAGCTGTAAGAGAGAGAGAGAGACAGACAGAGACAGAGGCGGAGACTGGGCTGTCCATCAGCCCTCAGATGAAGAGTCAACAGCCTCCAGGTTTCGAGATGGTTGATGAGGAGGAGGAATACCTGGGTCCAGTGCATGTGCAGAAGGCAGAGGAGGGGAAAGCAGTGGAAATCTGTGGGCCGATCCTTGGGACGAAAGAGTCACCGCTGCTAGCGAAGCCCCACCCTAGCTCTGGGGATAAAAAGCAGGGGGCAGAGATGAATAGATGTGGCAGACGACGATTCATCTCCCTACCAGAGAGACTTATTAGCCTGCATTGAGAGAGAAACTTTTTGCCAGGGCTGCTGGTGCTCCTAATATAGGAATCATTGATTTAGATAAAGAGGGTTTTTTGTGTTTGGGGAGCTGGGTCATAACATGCAGCCTGCTTTCAAATAGGACATGGCCAAGGGGTTGGGAACATGACCGAAACTAACCAGAATAAATCAAACTGAAAGTATTTAAAATAG
Organism: Thamnophis elegans; assembly: GCF_009769535.1. Taxonomy (NCBI): domain Eukaryota; kingdom Metazoa; phylum Chordata; class Lepidosauria; order Squamata; family Natricidae; genus Thamnophis; species Thamnophis elegans. Next base: position 86,935,625 of record NC_045541.1, read on the forward strand.
TTTAAATAGCAATAGTTGTAGCACAAGCACTGATATACTGCTCCATAGGGCTTTATAGTACTTTCTGGGCGGTTTACAGTGTCAGCATATTGCCCCCAAATATTTTGGGTCCTCATTTTACTGACCTCTTAAGGATGGAAGGTTCAGTCAACCTTGAGACAGTCAAGATCGAGCTCTAGGCTGCGGACAGAGTTAGCTCGCAATACTGCATTCTAACCAGTGCACCACCATGGACTTTCATAGAAAGGCAAGCAGTATTTAGAGTATCTAGGTAAAACTCAGATCTTTTCATCTTGGGTTTAAAGATTTGTACTGACATTTGTAATGTGTATATGGTATGTCACAGTGCCAATACATATATTGTATACATTAGTTGAAATTACAAATGACTACTCCCATGAATTAAAGTTTTACAAAACTTTGTGGAAACACACTTATACAAGATCTCGAAATAATATTTATATGGATGTGTCTGGAACATACTCATTTTTTAAATCAGATCATTATGAACTTAGAACTATTAATACAAAAGTACTGATTTTGCCTAATGTAATCTTTGGAAGGCATATATTTATAAGTGTTTATAATATGTGTGCATCATTGCAATCTGTTTTTGCCTACAGATAGTAAAAAAAAGAAGAAGAGGTTTTTCCAGCCATGTGATTTATTTATTTTTATGGGGTTTAAGGGCTAAAAAATTTTTAGTGGGGAACTTAAAGACTCTAAGTTCAACAATTACCACAGAGCAATCTGTAATTATCATTTGGTTGAAACAGAAAGGATTGAGTAACACAAATTACAAATTATACAATACAGTTTCCCAGCAAAGAAGACAATGAACATTTTCTCCTCCGTTAAAATGTGGGCACTATGTGGGAATTTTTTCCCCAAACTGGCATAGCAAGGACACACTGTAATAGAATGGAAAATACAAGTGGCACTTAAGTAGGTAATGCATATTTATCACATTTAGCATCTGACCATGTCAGGCGGAATGGGAGAGTAAAGATTTAGCAAGGTCAAATGGCTCATAATAAAGTCCTTCATTTAATACATCTATGGAATGTACCAAAACCTATGCAATTTACCAACTTCCTATTATTTTTCAGAAGATGAAATATCTTTTCAACTCAAAACTAGCAGGATACAACTAATATTAGACCTTTTAACAGCCTTGTAAAGAACACATTGTTGGTATTTTGCATCTACATTCCTTTACAGTAGTTATGTATACCCAGTTTCACATTTTCAACTCACTGGAAAAAATGGCACCATTCTGACTACAGGAATAAAATAAAATTTGCTTCAGTTGTCTTAGCAAGAAACGCATTGCTTTGAAAATAAACTTCACTTCTGAATAGAATATATGTCCCTGAACATAGATACATGATAAAATAGCATTAATAACCACATTATGCCTGGCTGAAAAACTGATCACATCCCATTCATCATCATCTCCTTACTTATCAATCTATGGATTTGGAATTCTGGTCTTTATGGTCTTGGACTTCAGACCTGCAGTTCCATACTGGCTGCAGCAACAGGAAGAATTAACATTTTCCTTGCTTTTCTCTTCCTTACCTGCTCCCCACGATCCCAGCTCCAGAAACGTCCTCTTTTTCTCCTTTCTTATAGTCAACTATCTTAGTGATATTGTTTATATTCACTTGTTCAGTCACTAAGTAATGTCTGACTCTTCACAATTGCAATCCCATGGACCGGGGTAGGTTGCTGTGAGCATTACTGTCAGTTCGGTGCACACAGAAATTTTGTGCGCACTCCATGCACGTGCACATTTGCACATAAAAAGGTATGTGCATGAGCAAAATGTTAATTTTTTAAAAAAAAATTACATTTGTGCAATGAAAATTGTTCTGTTCATGCATAGAACCAAAAATCAAGATGGTGCCGCTGTAGGAAAACCGGGTCAGGGGTGTGGCAGGCTGGCGGTTCCAGAGACCCAGGCCGCCAAACCACAACCAGCTTGGCTGAACCAGTCTGAACCAGTAGGAACCCACCACTGCCATGGACCATAACATCCCAAACTCCCCAATCTTCCACTATCTCCCAGTTTGCTCAAATTCATGTTCATTGCATCAATGACACTCTAACCATCTCATCCTCTGCCATCGCCTTCTCCTTTTGCCTTCAATCTTTCAGAACACTGAGGTTTTTTCCAATGAGTTTTCTCTTTTGTTACATGACCAAAGTTCTTGAGCTTCATTTACATTCATACATCATGATAAACAAGAGTTTTAAAATCCTGTATGCTTTTTACTAAGCTATAACTTTTAGCTTTTTTACCCAATGAACCCAACCAAAAATGAACAAATCATGTTTTAGCCAAGGCTTCTATGGGCATGAGAGGACAAAAATTCTCAGTTATTTTTAGATACCACAATGACCATTCCCCAGAAGTAATTATTTCCTGGGACTTGACCAAACAAAGTGACACTAAACCCAGAAAAAATGGAAATTATATTGGTAAAAATTCCAGTTCTCCACATTTCAGCAGAATTTGAAAAAGTAGGATTTCTTCAAAAAATAGGACTTCTTTCATAAGTTCACTATTCGTTTTTAAAAGAAGTGTACTAAGCATGTACTAAACTAGTATTGGAAGTTACATCCAATGGTTTTTGTTCATTGATATCATAAAAATTAGTAAACTCCTCCTCTCTCTTGATGTACCCCCAGCCCAGGGGTGAAATCAACTTACCTTCACTACGCAAATGTGTGTGCACCCACCGGCTGAATTGCACCACTGCCCCAGCCCCACACTCTCTCTGTAGAGCTGGCAAATCCTCTGGTTCTAATTTGAAGACTATGGCAGGGAGAGTAGTGGCTAGTGTTAATAAGGCATCTCTTTAAGAGAGTTTGACAATGCTCATTGATCAAAATACAAAATCTGTCAAGAACTAAACAGTGTCTCATAATTCTTAGCTCAGCTGATAAATATTACCCCATTTTTTAAAAAAAAAATTAATTTAAGGGAATCCAAAATATGCTCCTCTTTCCTTTTATCTCCATGAGGTTTAAGAAAGAACTTTTATTTATAACGTTCTTCTTACTCCTCTCCTCTATTGACCAACAAATGCTGTTGCCATCCCAATAAACTTTCAAATTAACTCATAAAATTTATGAAATGTTTGGTGGCTGATTGTGGAGAAAACATTTTCTTCCTTATAAGTAAAAACAAAACAATATTTTGTATTAAGAATTACATAGTTAACACCAGTCATGTATTTGATACTCTATTTGAGCTACTCCACCTCCTTTTAGCAATAATATAGTAATTTTATTTTTATGTTTGTTTATTAAATTTATTGGCTGCCCATCTTACCACATGTTAACTTTTATATATCCATCTGGTGACGTCATTGTATTGAGGCATTGTTTTAGTTCTTTGAAGTCAGTGCTAGCTATGAAGAAATCGCTGGAAGAATGGTGGGATAGAATTTGTTAAGTCAGTCTCCTGTTTTATTTTGGTTTCCTAAGCCTTACAAGCCAACTATATTTCCTTCTTTCATTTTTCTAACTTTGTCACCAATGACAAGCAGCACATCTTCCTTGCATGTTCTATCGATTTCATATTGAATTTGATCACAGAAGTCATCAATCTCCTTTTTTTCTGTATCAATTGTTGAAGCACAGATTTACCAATCATCGTATTAAAAGAGTTTTCCATCCAGTCTAACTCATATTATTTTGGTGACTTGATTTCTCTGCAGCCAAGCACTGTACTCAATACTAAGAATTACAATGACAAGTTTTAGTTTTCCTCTGAGCTACTTCTGCATCATCTGTGTGATAAATGTATGTAAACCAGTAATTTAGTCTGAATGGTTAGACTGTTAGCGTACTGTAGGCGGTAAGAAAGATTAGATTGGTGAAGATATGCAAGGAATAATTTTTTAGGCAAAAGGGACTGAACATCTTTTCAAGTCTTGTGCCTTTCAAGTCCAGACCCACAAAATAACATTTCGAAATGTTAAATGCTAACCCTAATTCTTAATTCTCTAGAGTATAAAAAGAAGGATAATGTACAGAACAATCAGACTTATAAGATTCTTTTGTTATAATTAATTTTATTCAGAATAGATTTAGCTTTTCCCAGAGTTAATTTCCTGACCTTGTCTACCTAATGAAGATGACACCTATTAAGGTTCTATGGACACTTAAATATTTTGATTGGGCATGCATGACCAACAGCATGCATATATATATATATATATATATATATATATATATATATATATATATATATATATATATATATATATATATATATATATATATATATAAAATTTATGGGTTTTTTTTAATTAACCCAATGTTCTGTGTTGGCACAACTATACAGAACTATGAAAAAATCATTTAATATACAGTAGTTGTCCCAACAGAAGAGGACTATAATATACTTAGCTTGCATGATTCAGTGTGCAGTCCAAATAGTACAAAGGCTTATAATGGCACAGCAACAAAAGAGGAAACGATAGCTATCAGAAAACCTCTACACAGCCTGGGATATAACAGGTAGCTAAAATGACAATATCATCTTTAAAGTTTATTGAGGTAATGGAAATATGGTTTCCTATTGCCTTTTTCTAGAATATTTTTAATCTACCAATGTAGCTTAACACTTCATAAGCATTAACCATTTCCAACCTCTGCTTAGCTTTTCTAAGGTCAGCCAAGGTTGGCTAAATAGGGTTGCACACAACACACAGTGACTTGGACCAATTACATCTATGTATGCTTACTTTCAAGTCCTGTTTGATATATTAGTATTTAATATGGAGCTGAGATCCAGTTTGATGTAATGGTTAAGGCATCAGGCTAGAAACTAGGAGAACATGAGTCCTCGTCCCACTTTGGGCACAAAGCCAGTTGAGGGATGTTGGGCCAGTTGGTTCCTTTTAGTCTTTGGCAGGAGACAATGGAAATCACTTCCAAAAAACCTTGTCAAGGAAACTTCAGGGACTTTTGCCAGCCAGTTCTGAGAACTGGACATGATTGAATGAGGAAAAAAATGGAGCTAGGTCGTTCTAGATGCTGGTTAAAATTCTGGTAGAAGTTGGGGGTTTGCAAGCATTTGCGAGAATCTCTAGCTAAGATTCTGTGCAGTTCAGAGAACCCCCAAATCCCACTGCTGGCTGGCTTCATCCATGCGGCCCATTTTAGATGCAGATAAGTGCATAATGCAAGCAGAAGCTTGGGGAAGACAAAAACGGGCCTCCTGGAAGTTCAGGAAGGCCGGAAATGGGCCCATTTCTGGCCTCCACAGGGCCTCCAGAGCCTGGGGAAGCTGTTTTCACCCCCCCCTGAGGTTCAAGAGCCCCAGGAGGGCAAAAATGCCCCCCCTGTGGTGCAGGAGACTGACTAGGCCACACCCACCATGGTCACACCCACCCAGTAATCGGGCAGAGAACACCTCGCTAAAATGTTTGAAGCCCACCCTTGCACAGCTCCAACACACCAGGGGATACTATCAGGTTAGGAATTCCATTCATTAATTCCATTGGGTATCTTTGGATCAATCATCAATTTGAAGCAGAAACTACTTCACAAAATAATTGTGACTGTAAGAAGGCAGAATCATATGCACTGCCTTGTACATCTTTGCATAAGGCTGCGTAGAAATGTAAAATAGCAAATATTAATTGTTGTTTTGATTTTTAATATAGTTAAAAGAAATTAGGATTAGGATTAGGATTTATTTCATTTATATGCTGCCCTTTTCCCCGAAGGGGACTCAGGGCGGCTCACAACTCGGTCAAGGAAAGGAGGTACAAACAGGGGATAAAAAGACAAACAAACAATACACAATTTAAAACACACAACAACCATACCATTCGAGAAGGGGGGCAGAAGCTCTTTAGCCCCAGGCCTGCCGGAATAGCCAGGTTTTAAGGGCTTTGCGGAAGGCCTGGAGGGTGGTGAGAGTTCGAATCTCCACGGGGAGTTCGTTCCAGAGGGTTGGAGCAGCCACAGAGAAGGCTCTCCTCCGGGTAGTCGCCAGTCGGCATTGGCCGGCAGATGGAATTCGGAGGAGGCCTAATCTGTGGGATCTGATCGGTCTATTGGAGGTGATTGGCAGCAGGCGGTCTCTCAAGTACCCAGGTCCAATACCATGAAGGGCTTTATAAGTGACGACTAGCGCCTTGAAGAGTATCCGAAGACCAATAGGCAGCCAGTGCAGCTCGCGGAGGATAGGTGTTACGTGGGTGAACCGAGGTGCACCCACGATCACTGCATTCTGGACAAGCTGAAGTCTCCGAATGCTCTTCAAGGGCTGCCCCATGTAGAGCACGTTGCAGTAGTCCAGTCTAGAGGTCACAAGGGCAGATAACCGATGGTTAAAACATCCTCTTAAAAAGGGGGTATTCCTGGACAGAGAATTCTAACTTTATCTACTTGACAATATCATTTCTCTTCCTTTTATCCCTACGTGTGATGTGGCACACCTGCCCACACCCACATTAAGTGTAGTTTCTGGTAAGCAAACAATTGCTTTCCTCTGATGTAAAGCAAACCAACACTGCTTTGTCATAAAAGTTAATTAAGGTTTTATAATCCTGCACTTTTACAAGCTGATCAATGTTCCACCAGAGGCAGAAATGTCACGTTGTCTCACCTACCTTTCCTGCTTATTTCCTTCTTTTCCCACTTTCCCCACATTTTAGATTGTACAAAAATACCAACTAAAGTCTAAGTCCAGAATAAACATTCAGAAATGGGAAAAGTGTAGCAGTTATAGTTCCAAATTAAGTTAAATTTAAAATATCTGAAATCTGCCAAGTGTGTTCTGCTGGATGCACTGAAAATAGCATCAATAATTTGTACAATTCTTTAATTTATCTGGATAGTTCCTATTTATTGGAAACAGTGGGGATATTTCATTATAGTTTCGGTCCAGAAATTCATAGGTACTTTCCTGGATTTAGAGGAACATACTTCTTAACGGGAAGTTGGGGGTTTCCCCTTAAAAACTGCAAATATTCTGCTTCTGTAAGAATCGAATCTACATCTGCCTAGTTACAATAATACTAGAGTGCCTGATACTGCCAGGGATTTTCTCACTGGAAGTAACATTTATCTTGTTCAGTCACAAAGTGCATCTTCAAACTAAGGATTAGCTATTTTTCCATCTAATCATTGGAGTCCTCAAATGGAGACTGCCTGCTGCCAATTACCTCCACTAGACCGATTAGATCCCACAGATTAGGCCTCCTCCGAATTCCATCCGCCGGCCAGTGTCGACTGGCGACTACTTGGAGGAGAGCCTTCTCTGTGGCTGCTCCGACCCTCTGGAACGAACTCCCCGTGGAGATTCGAACCCTCACCACCCTCCAGGCCTTCCGCAAAGCCCTTAAAACCTGGCTGTTCCGACAGGCCTGGGGCTAAAGAACTGTTGCCCCCGTCTCAAATTGGTATGACTGTTGTGTTTTAATCATGCATTGTTTTTTTTATGTCGTTTTAAATTCTTGTTTGTATCCCCCTTCCCTGGTTGAGTTGTGAGACGCCCTGAGTCCCCTTTGGGGGGAAAGGGCAGCATATAAATAAAATCAACGTTCAACATACATTCAAATGTGTGTAATTTCTTTTTTATTATTATTACTGCATTTGCCATCAAGTTGATGTTGTTAAAGTCGTAGTTAGAACGGCTAACTACCTTGCCACTGGTCATCCTTTTCTTCTCTTTCCTTCCAGCATTAGAGTCCTTTCCAGAGACCGAAGTCTTTGCATAATGTGTTCAATAGACCCTGATCATTTGTGCTTCAAGTGAGAACTCTGGGTTATGATCCTTCGATTTATTCTCTTGATTGTCCACAGTATTCTCGTAAGTCTTCTCCAATACCAAAGTTCAAAGGTATCAATATTCTTCCTAATCTGCTTCCTGGAAGTCCAACTTTTACATCCATAGAGCATCACAGCCTTTGTGTCACACATGGTTTGTACAATTCTGTTCTTTGTATATACATATATTACAGTGTTTGATTCTGTTTTCCACTCTACCAAGTGCTGGTCTGCATGTATCTCTTCATTGCTGGTTTCTTTACTGTTCATAGTTGATCCTAAAAAGAGGGAGCTATCTACCCCTTTGGTATCTTCTTTGTCAACTGGCTAGTTGTTCTAACCCTAGTCCTAACACACACATACTTTTTTTGCATGTCTTGTTCTTCTTTGGTTTTCTTTATGTTTAATTTTAGCTCCATTTTTCACTGGGCTTCTTGATTTTTATTACTATAGCTTGTGGCTCCTTTGCATTGTTGGCAATTGGGACAGTGTTATCAGCATAACATATTATTGATGTTTCTTCCTCCAATTTTAAAACCATTCTCATCTTCTTCCAATCCAGCTTCTCTGAATATATATTGAGGTTGAACAAATACAAGTTGAGGAGCTTGTCTCATTCCTTTGCCAACCTGGAGCAATCTGTTTCACCCATAGTCTGACCATATTGTGGCTTCCTGACTTATGTTGGTTTCCCATGAGAACAATGAGATGTTCTGAGGTTCCATTTTTTCTGAACATTTTCCACAGCTTGACATGATTAAGATAATTGAAGGCCTTTCTATAATCAATATCAAGTATATATTTGCCACTTCTTTTTCCATTTGAGCTCTAAACTGTGTTGGATTACTCTAAGCGTTATTTTTCTAACATGAAATGAAGACTATTATACAATATTTGCACATTCTGTTAAATCTTTTTTTCAAGGTAGAGTGATCTCTTCCAATCCAATGTCCACTGTTCCTGTTTCATTTTGGTTTTCCTAGCAATACAAGGCAACTACAACTTCTTTCATTTTTCTAACTTTGGCATTCCACTCACCAATGACAAGCAGTACATCTTGCTCGTATGTTCTGTCAATTTGAATATGATTATTTATTTATTTAGTGTATGGCATCTATAGAAGCCATGAAATCATTGATATACAAATTTAGTTTAAATAAAGTGTTAGCATATGCAATTCTATGGCTCCACATGATTATGATATTATTAGAGTTTATCTTAATTTGATATTTGTCTGTCTGTATTTATATGTATATGTAAAATAAAATTGCAAAGGGATAGATGCTATAATTCAATATCTAAGGAAGCTAACCATCTGTTTCTGATTTGGCTGCGCCAATATCATGCCAAGTGCCTTGAAATTTCCTGAGAAGACATTCTTGAACCTTATGTGTTAATTTTGTTTCAGAGCATCACAGTCACATTATGGGCTCTCAGCCGTTCCCTACTTAAAAGAACTTTGTCTTAGTTTCTGGCATGGCCTGTCCCAATTCTATTCTGGTGATGCCATCTTTCAGGGCAACAGCATTCCTGGAAGTGGTTTTATTAGATAGGTGTGGTTTGTTTGGTTGTGATGATTAAAGGTCACTCATCCTAATTGCCATTCTTCATCTAGATCCTAAGACTGTGGTATGTTATCCCAAATTGGTTTTCTAGACTTGAATTTGATCGAATAAGTTATCAGTCTCCTCTTCTTTTGTATCAGTGATTAGAGCACAAATTTGATCATCATATTAAAGAGATTTCCATGTGGTCTGATATTATTTGTTCACTTTTTTTATTATATTCTTCCTAATTGTAAAAGCTGTTCGGTGTTTTTTTTCCAAGTCCTAAGTAATAAATGGTGGTATCTTCTGGTTGGAAGTATCCAGTCCATCTCAATTAGCAATGTCAATTATCAGTTCATTTCATCTTTCACTACATTGAGTGTTCCCATGCTCATGCTTCTTACATCCAGTGTTCCTATTGTGATTCTATTTTTGCAGCTTTGTTTTTCTTTTTCTGTACAGCACAATCAGTAACCAGACATCCTAAACACTTTAATCTGGCCATGTCATAAACAGCACTGGTACTCTGGAGGAACCACAGTTCTTCCTCAGTAGAATATTTATTTATATCCTATATTGATTTTATAAATAACTCAAGGCACCCACAATACTCCTTCATATTGCTTTCCTCACAATAAGAATCTTGTGAAGTGGGTTGGGCTGGGAAAGAGTGACTGGCCAAAGTCCCTGCCATCTTTCATGCATAAGGCAAGACTAGAACTCATAGTCTCGTAGCTTCCGACCTAGTGCCTACTAGACCAGATCTGGGCATTTTATAGCCTGTGGGTCATATCGAACCCTGTCTGGTGCACAGTGTGGTATCAGTGCATTGTCAGGAGAGGGGAGGCATGGGGGCCATTCACATCAGTTCAAGTTTCTCATGTGGTCCCTTGAAAAAATTAATTGCCCATCCCTCCACTAGACCAAACTGGTGCTCATTGATGTTGAGTGCTCTCCAGTCTAAAGGGACCATCATCTGGCACAATATCATCCATCATTTTATAGCTTCTACAGGTAGTCCTCAACGCACAACCACAATTGAGCCCAAAATGCATGTTGCTAAGCGAGACATTTGTTAAGTGAGTTTTACCCTATTTTACAATCCTTCTTGCCAGTTGTTGAATGAATCGTTGCAATTGTTCAATTAGCAACACGTTTGTTAAGTGAGTCTGGTTTAGCCATTGACTTTGCTGTCAGGTCGCAAAAGATGATGATCCCAGGACACTGCAACCATCATAAATATGAGTCAGTTGCCAAGCATCTGAATTTTGATCATGTGACCATGGAGATGCTGCAACAGTAGAATGGAAAATGGTCACTTTTTCGGTGATGTTGTAACTTTGAATAATAATTAAATGAAGTTTGTAAGTTGACAACTATCTGTATTGATATGGTTTCCTTAGTGAAAATTAGGTTTCCCACTGTCTTCTCCCACACAGTATAAGGCGGTGCCCTTGCCATTGTCAGTAAAGTAATTTCCTCCTCTGGCATCTTCCTACATCACTGCAGCCCAATATAGATGTCTGCTTGCTTTAGCTGGGCAGTGGGAATGACCTTCTCGCCTGGGGTGACCCTGCTGGGAATATATATTCATGGCATACACTCCTGAGGTTATTCGGTCATCTCACTCTGGAACACATATACACACCCAACTTGAAGCAACACAGCAGGATTTGGGGAGGGACAAATGTGTGTAGGTGCTCTCTCTCTCTCCTCCTCTATAGTGTGTGTGTGTATCTAATATACCTGTGTGTCCGTACATACCTACATGGTGTGTGTGTGTGTGTGTAGGTGTGTGTATGTATGTACACGCTCAAAAGCTGCTTCCCTAGAACCAGTCTCAGCCCTGAAAACTTCAGACTGCAGTTAATAGAAAACCCTGCTTGAAATTTTGCAATGCGGTCACCTCTCCCAGGCTTGACTGACGCCGGCAGACAGGCAAGAATGATTTAACCTCTACTGAATAAACTACCTTCTGCTGCGTTGGGCCAGCAAAACACTCCCTAGAGAACAACCCCCTTACAAACTCCAATGATCCGATCCGGGCAATCTCTTAAGCTCCAAGTAAAGGCACTTCATTTGAGTAGTTTTGCAAATTCCCAGAACTGGGGGGGGGGGGGGGGGGGAGAGGATTGATTCAGTTTGGGGCAAGCAAAAGTAACCCCTACAGGAGGAACCCAGATTCCTAAATCGGCGAGCGGTAAGCAGATACCGTGCGAGCGTATTCCTGCGGCTGCAGGATTTCTTCCCGACGGCTGCTGTCAATGGGACGCCCTCCCTTTTCTGCCCGAGTCACCCACTCGGCAGTCAAGGCAAGATTCGGTCGTTCCTCGCGCCTGCAAACCTCCGTTCCCGGCGCCAAATCGGCAACCGGCTCTTCTCTCGGCGCGCGGCTACTTTTTTCGCAGCCAGCCCAAGAGCGATCTCGGGAGAGAAAAAAAAAAAAAAGTCCCCGGGAATTTTAAATCTATTTTCGGTTCTTTGCAAAAGTCCTGGAAAACGGGGGATGGGTAGAGGGAGGGAAGGACGGGAGCCAGATAGAAGCCGCCGGCTCTTCTGATTTGCATAGCTTTGCACGTTCCCAGGAGGAGAGCCAGCTGGCGGAGAGGCTGCTCCGGCAGGCTACGTGTGCGAAAGAACGTAAGCTGGCGGCTGGAAAAGAGATCCCGCCGGGCGGGCGAAGGAGGTGCAGAGATAGCGGTTAAAAGGAAAGCTCACATGCAGCTGAGTAATGCGCTCTGGATTCCTCGCGGTGCATCAACTGCCCAGCACAAATAAATTGGTCCACGGTTTTTTTCCCTACATGCACACATATACATACGCTCACACCCATGTGCGCCTACACGCGCACGTACACACCCAGCCCTTCTTATTTTTCCCTTTTTTCAATTCCCAAGCTTTTAAGGTTTGTTGCAACAACTGCTGCGCGCCCTTCACGGTTGCGCGAGGTTTTCCCTTGAAATGGGGTTTGGGCTTTTTTTTTTTTTTTTTTTTTGCTAAACATCCTTTTCTCCTTTTGGCGTGAAGGCGCAGGCAGGAAGAAATGTAACCGCATCCAAGAGCGCTTTGCCCCCAATCAACCCACTTTTGAGTACATCGGGTTGATAAGCAAATGCCATTCCCCGCAATATTTTCCAAACGAGAGGGACCCTGCTAGCTGCAAAGGGAAGAGTGGTTAGCGGTCGGCGCGTTCCTAGACCCCGGATCGTTAGAATCCTGATTCCCAGGTCCTGGAGGGCCCGCGGCGGAAAAAAAAAGCCCGGCCGCTTTTCCAGGAGCCAAATCGTCTTTAAAAAAAAGAATCTGATCTGAATCTGATCTTCCCGGACCAGATTTACCTATATAGTTAAAGTTAGGAAGGCTCTCCTTAGGAGGTAAGCCCTGGAAGTTTCCTGACTTTCCTCAGGTCCATTAGATCTAATTTCAAATAGAGTTAAATAAAAATACTCCCTATTTTTCAACAGCCTGCCCCCCCTTCCCCTGTGACCTTAGTAAATAGCCCCGCCCCTTCCCCCCCCTTTTCCTCCTGCTGCTCTATAAAAAGGGCGAGCGGAGCGTGGAGAAGAGACAGTGGTAACTTCAGTGGCGCAAGCGAGGTAGACGCGGAGCCGAGCAGCTGTCGGGGTTATATTTTTTTTCCGCATTTATCTTACAGGAGGATTTGTGGGAACCCTCGGTTGGATTATCCTCGTTATCAGGTCTGCATTTTCTTCTTCTGAAGTGGGAAGTTTAAGGCGCGGGCGGGGGGGGGGCGAGGGAAAATAAAGGAGAAAGGGAGTCCTTCAACTGGAGCGCGTATGCACCGTGTGTAGCGCGGATTGTCAGGTGGCGGCGGCGGGTCTGAAAACGGGCGAGAGACGCTTGCTCCAGAGGCTGCCGGTCCTTAGGATCGGGGCTTCTTTTAGAAGTTCAAGGGAGGAGGCGAGCCTAAAAGTAGCGATGGACAGCATTCAGTTGCCTTGTGCAAAAGTGGGAGAGGGGAAAAGCAGAGATAGGAGGCAACGGGAGCCTGGCTTTAAAATGCTTTTACCTGGGGGGGCGGGTTGGGAGGGGGGGCTTTAACCTTCAGCCTTTCTAAGCAAACGGAAAGTGTGTCAGATGGGAGCCCTTGGACGCTGGGTATTGATCTTGCTGTAATGAATGATTAAGCGGACTCTTAGCGTTGCCTGGAAAGGTCCTCACTCACTTAGGAATGGGGAGAATGAGAGAAGACAGAGAAGGAGAAGAGGAGGGAGCCGCCAAGAAACTCTTGGAGAAGATCAGTCTTGTGTTGACCCTTTGCCCTTCTCTCCACAGACAAGATGAAAGCTCTTTCGCTTACCCTTCTCTACCTGGGTTCGGTGTTGTTCTTCGGAGTAGACGCAACCAAGCTGGATATTGCATCAAACTTCAAAAGGAAGTAAGTAGGCACCAACAGCACTTAGAATTGCGGTTAAGACTGGTGATCGAGAAAGACAGTCTTCCTATGGGATCTTCCCACCACCGGTGTTGTTTCCAAGTTTGGGGGGTCTTTGAAGAAGAACTCTAGGTCCCCCTTTGGCACCTCTTATTCCTCCTGCCAAAGGCAGACTGTCCTTCAACGGATCACTCCTTTCTCAAAGGAAAGGCAACTCGCTAGTTCTATACCACCAACGTAACACAGCATTGATCGCTTTTTCCTCTTTTGCCTCATTATCCAGGTGGGTCACAAAGTTGCTGAGCCGAGCCAGGCGGGACCTGCCAGCTCAGGTGGCTGCTGAAAGCTTGCATTGGAACCTGCCAAGGCAAGTGGCTGATCCAAGGGTGCCTTCTTTCATCCGCACCCAGGATGTGAAAGACATCCTGCAGCAGCCCAGGTAATTAACTCTTCTCACCTGAATGTTGTGACGCTCAGAACATTTGCAGGCAAAGGAGGGTGGGGGAATGGAAGGATGGGAGGTTTGAGCAAGAAAAGGAGAGAGCAAGAAAGGAGCCAGAGTTGGACTTGGCTCCAGCAAGGGAGGCACACACACTCCCCTTAGAGATGCCTCCCCATGATAGTTGAAAGTGGGCTCCTCTGGCACGTTGCGGTGAACTCTGTTAAGAAGATAAATGTCAGGTCTGCAGGTGCCAAAAGGAGATCAAAGTGCCTAAAGCTGGGGGGGGGGGTCATTCCCCAAAGGGCTCAAAACTGGACTCTTTGGGTAAAGAACCCTTCTTGGTTTGTTGCAGCTCTGCTCTGCACCTTGGTTACTTCCCTGGATTCTTGCCGGGGATTTGCGGATTCTCTGTCATCCTTCACTCACAACTTCTTTTGTCACTTTCCTTTTCCTCCATCTCAGCCTGGAGAGCAGACGCATCCGTGCGAAGAGAGAACCGGCTTGCAAGTTGTCGACATGTGTCACTCAGGACTTAGTCAAGCGGCTCAACCAGTGGACTGACAGTTCCAAGGACCTCTCTGCTCCTCCCAGGAAGCTCACCATCTCGGGCTACGGGCGCAGGCGGCGTTCTTTTGCTTTCTTCCTCCAAGGGTAGGAGTTCACGGCCAGTTTGATTGAGTCAGAGTCCACTTTGATGCAAATCTATGTGCTCCCAACCTTGGAGAGGATCAAAAGAGTTGCTGCAGCCCCCTGATGGCGAAAAGGGGGAACGGGCATATGCCCTCCAAGGACTCAGGCTTTAGGCTACGGCAGGAACAGGTGACCAAACTTTGCACCCCTCCCTAAGTATCTTGTGGAATAAAGACTGGATGGAAGCTACAGAAGGCACTCTTTCGTCAAGTTTTGGTGGTGATGGTGCTGCTGGTGGCTGGCTCTTCTCTACTTCGGGGTGACTGCCCTCCCTTTCTTCCCCACATGGCATGGAATTGGCAGGCCCTTCTCTCAGGAGGGGCGTCTTGATACTTGAATGATCCGGCCTGGCAAAGTGCAATGGACTATACAATGTGTGTGAGGTTATTTCTGCCTGTAATCAAATAAGGATGAGTGAGCGAGTGATTGCCGATGAGAGAAATCGATCCTATTTAAACAAGTGGTGTTCTGTTCTTGTATTCTTTTTAATGACAGAGATATTTTTATATTATATGTATAGACATAGATTATATTGCTTATGGGCATTATTTTTTTAATTCCCAAAAATTTCGTTTCCAACTTTTAGGATTTCATTGGTGGGATCGCCCGCTATAAAACAGTTTTAGGGGAGGAAAAGTGCTTTTTTAAAGAATTGGCAAGATGCGTTAAATTTCACAATGAAGAACTCTTTAAAATATTTCACATCCACAATGTTTAACCTAAGCATCTTTCCTCTAAATTAACCCCTCTTGCATTTTGGTGGAGGTGGCTTTCCTGCAAGGATCTGTAGGACTACAAGCCTTCGTTGTAATGTGTAGTTTTATGATTCAGTTATACTTTCTGTATGAAAAGTGCATTTTGTAAGCATCAAGGAGACCGATGGAAAACAAGCTACTTGTCAGGAGTGCATTGAAATGTGCATCCTGTAGTTTTCATTGTATTTATATTAGTCTGTTTGCCCCATTTGATGAAGTTATATTGCCAATCTCTCCAAGACCAATATGTGAAAGAAATAATAAATCTTATTGCAAAAAAATAATTCTCGGTTGATGTTTTAAGACAAGATGGGAAGACACGATGTTTCATGCTTAGCTTTAGAATTACATGGATCCTAACCTCCTCAGTTGCCATAGTTTTGTCATTGGCCAAAAAGCCAGCGTTGAGGCCAAAAGCCCTATAAACTTCAAGGTCCCGTTTCCTCACACATGTTTCTAAGTGAAGCTATAACATGCCAGAATTTGGTCTGTCTATTTATTTTATTGTATTTCTATTACTATTTTTGGCTGCAATTAATCATAGAACTGTCCTGTTCACGTTGCACAACTAAATTCAGAGATTTATGTAGGAGAAGAACATATTCTTAGAAAAAGGAAAATGGCCAAAATAGCTTCCAAGGTTAAAGGATTTCCTGGACCACAGTTCAGGTTTAATCCAGAGGATTGTTGTGGGCAAAAACACATTACAGCCAGTGACCAAAACACACATTTCATCAGTTTCTAGTCATAATGTCATTTAATGTAACAACAGCACCGGCTAGTGGCATAATTTATCATTATTCTGGTGCTGCTATTTGGTTTCTCAAGAATAGCCCCAAGACAGCGTGGCATATTTTTATTCCCAAGTAATGTTTTGGAATGCAGTACATGGATTTTTAAGAAACTTGAAAATAAAGTATTTTTTGCAGATCCTAGAATAATGTTTTTAAATTAAACTATTACGTTGGCTGGAAAATTCTCAAGGTGTACATTAGCTCAATTGCAATACTGATTTAAAACTAGTGAATTAATATGACCTGAAGACAAAGGATTGGCTAATACTAGGCAATAGTAACAATAACCAGAATAAAATAAAAAGGTTTATTTTTCTAGACATCAAAGCCATACTCTTGGGAAATACTTAGTCTAGTAAGACACTAGTCAAGTCAAGTTACCACATTGGTAGTTGTAACAACCAGATTAGAGTAACAGGGTCAGAAGTTGCATTTGGAATATGGTCTTCCTGCCCTCTTCCATAAATCAGGAAAGTCCTCGTAAGGTTTCATTGCCAGCCCTTTGCCTGTTGCCTGAGCAGATACCCCATTCCCTATGGCTTGGCCATTACAGCAACATTTGAAAGCATGTCCTTGCTGCTGATCTTGGCAGAGAGATCTCTAATAGAGAGGATGGCTTTCTCATCCTTTCCACAGCTGTTCCAGGCTGCGTGACCCAATGGGCAAAGTGGGGCAGTTGATGGCTCTGGCATTTTGGTGACCTGGATGAAACAGAGTTGGTTTAACTTTGTGCACAGCTGAGTCAGCTTCCCACAGCCTTAAGTGCTGTGGAATAGCATCCCTGTACATGAACATCTTTAACTCAATGTTCCTTATAGATAAGAATTTTAGATCCCAAAACCTAAAAAATGGGATTCAGCTTATCCACAGATGGGCTTATCTGCCAGTACATATAATAATACATTTTAAAAGTACCTGTATTTTCCATGTATGCATGTAGATAAAGCCATCCATAAATAATCTTACCTCAAATTTTCAACCAAAATAGCCACCTATGGGTGGCACATTGTCATGGTATTTTGGTTGAAAATTTGGTTGAAAAGTTTATATGCAGGTCTGTGTGTGTGTGTGTGTGTGTGTGTGTGTGTTTGATAATCTGATGGAGGGAGTATACAGTTCATGAAAGCAAGATTTTTGTTTTAGCACCAGCTGCCATAAAGCATTTTTCTGTTAAGTTTGGAATTGTTCATTCTTGATGGTCTCAGAGCTCTCCTCCATAAGTCCCTGAACAGCATCCTACACTGTGCTGGCTGGAGATACTGGAAATAATACCATACATTGGCCCTATATTTGATACTTTTACAAATAAAAATTCCAAGAATGTAAACTAATATTTTGCAAGTAAAATTGTATTCAGTTATTTTTATCCCCTCTTCATCATACAATAATATTCTAATTTTTTTGCATTAGCAATCTTACTGTAATCATAGACAGATTTACATGGTCCACAGACAGAGAATGAATGATGATGTTCATTAGTGTAAGTAAGTGTACTGTAAAATTACAAAACAATAATCTGGAACAAATTTGCTACCATGAATTTATTATAGAGAGCCTCATCTTTTAAGAGACAGTTTAGACTATCTGTGGACTGTCACTCTCATAACATACCTTTCCAGTCTTTAAAATATACCTGAGAGGACTTCCTGAAGGGATCTTGTTTATCAGTTATTAGGTGTGCAGGAGAGGGACTTTTCTTGTTTCATTTCCAGGCTGTGCCATATGAGGAATTGACAATTCTTGACACTTGGCTTCTAAACACGCATCTCTCAATTTCAAGCTCAAGCCCAAAGATGAGTCAGAGAGATCCAAGCAAGTCTGCACATAATGGGCAGAATACTTTGGCCACCTAATGAGAAGGATGGACTCACTGGAGAAGAGCCTAATGCTGGGAAACATTGAGGGCAAAAGAAAAAGGGGATGACAGGGGATGAGGTGGCTGGATGGAGTCACTGAAGCAGTAGGCGAGAGCTTAAATGGACACCAAAGGATGGTAGAGAACAGGAAGACCTGGAAGAACGTTGTCCATGGGGTCGCAATGGGTTGGATACGACTTCACAACTAACAACAACAACAATGGGCAGAATCTTGCCAAACTAAATCTATAATTTTCTAAACTACTAGATATATCCTCAAAGATTCTAAGGTGTAGCCAGCATGATCCTCTTCTCTTTCCTCTATCCAGCTTGGGGTTGCAAAGTCTCTTGAATGGGGCCTATTACCGGGAAAGCTGAGTTGGTAAAATCCTCCCCCTCTACTGCCACAGGTGCACATTCCATCACACTCATTAGGCTTTTAATGGTTATTATGTTTTGTGTTACTTTTAATTTATTTTTTCTTTAAAAAGTTGCTTCTGAATTCAATTATAGTTATCCATCTAGACAATTCATTTAAGTAGTAAGGTGGAATATAGCTGGAACAAACAAACAAACAAATAAATATTTTCAATCTAGTGATTTTATTTTTCAGAAAGCCAGTAAAGAAGGTATTGTATTGTATTGTATTATTTGTATGCCACCCTTCTCCGGGAGGACTCAGGGCGGCGAACAATTCAAGGTGGAAAAAGGGGGACATAAAAAGACAAAATACAAATAATAAAAGTAGACAACAGTCGCACAACCATACATGTCGAGAGGGGAGGGAACTCATCACTCCCAGGCCTGCTGGCAAAGCCAGGTTTTGACGGCTTTTCGGAAAGCCTGGAGAGAGGTGAGGGTCCGAATCCCTGCGGGGAGTTCGTTCCAGAGGGCCAGAGCTGCCACAGAGAAGGCCCTCCCCCAGGTAATAGCCAGGTGGCATTGGTTGGTAGATGGCACATGGAGGAGGTCAACCCTGTGAGATCTAATGGGTCTGTGGGAGGTAATTGGCAGCAGGCGGTCTCTCAAGGTCAGTTCAGAAGAATAATGGACAGCAAGTAAGGCAAAATAGGCTTCTCTATTCGTCTGCTAGGAGTTAGTTGTGATTTAGGTTGACACTTTTTTCTTGGAATACACAAGCGAGTTCTCATCTCATTTTAAGATCCCTACAATGCTAATGTTGCAACTTCTGTGGTATAGGATGTACTTATTCAAATATAACTGCTTGCCAAACACTCATTTGTCAGTTGTATTTATTGACTAATTTTGCATGTTTTACCAGAACTATTTATTATGTTGTCAGCAAGAGCTATACTTTGAGGTCTGGAATCACAATGATTGGAAAAGGATGATTTCCAGTTGCAATGCATTTAATTGTCAAACAATATACTCTTAGAGCTCTATATATTTAATGAAGAGATGTGTATTTTAATATATTGTTTATAACACTGTGAGACTGTAATAGCAGGATGTGGCAGGATTTGTAAATATCTATAAGGAATCCCGATTTTTCATTCTTTAGGGATTATCAGCTGAAATGTACTTCAAAGCAGGGCTAAAGTGTGCTTGTTTGCATACCAGCCACATGTAAAGGTTTTGCAAGCATTAGTTAACATTTCCTAACATGCTTAAAGCATTTTGCCTTTTTTGGCTGTATAGGACTATTTTGTCTCATAAAAAAAGAATGGTTAGCAGCAAATTGTTGTTTTTTAAAACAAAGATATTAGAAAGTAATCAGGAGTGACAAGGCCTTAGTTTGCACAATCAAATACTCTTAAGTGTGCTATGGAAGGCAATAAGAGATATTCCAGGAAAATAATATTAAGTGGGATTATATATATATTTTCCATTCAGGTTTTGCTGATTCCACACTCCACTATTTTTAGTTCTTTTCTTAGGTTGCTTCTAAATATTGCTATATTTCTGCAAACCTTGGAGTTTGAGGACTTGGTATCTCCCTCTTGAGCCAGAGTAAGCCTGGATAGAATAAGCCTCATAAAATGACTGGAGGAAATTAAAGAAACAATAAGGGGTACAATAAAAGGCAACTTCTGCAATCACACAACCAAAAACCAATGTTAGTGTTTGGAAGTGGCTATTTACTTAAAAGTGGACAACTGCTTCGGATAATGACATTCCAGCTCCCTGTTTTTTCCTTTTATTTACTCTTCTCATCTGTTTGCCAAATTCCTTTGATTTGAAACGATTTACGTCTTTGCCCTTGTGATTTCATTGCCCAGAATGTCAAAACTCAGAACACTTAAATTTCTGGCCTATTTGAATACAACTAGGAAAAGAAGGAAAAACTATAACTGTTGATGGTACTCTTGATTCTGGAGTTAGGGATGGAACTGGGGCAGACGTCAGTAAAAAGAAGAGGCAAGAGCACCATCTACTGAAATGAAAGTGACCAGCAGAAAGGCAACAGATTATGCTCTTCTCATTTCAATACAGATATGAAGTAAAACTAGGATGCATTTTTCCTCCCATGTGTTAGAAATCAACCAGAAATTATATGCAGACATATCTCAGCATCTCCTTTCCATGGATCAGCTGATATTTGATGAATACCAGAAGAGTGGGCCATTCTAAAAACATCTTGGAAGATACAAGGATGATTTTGTATTTTTGTCAATCCAAAGGAAATTTGCATTAGAACTGGTCATGTGTGTAGCAATGAAGGAATATGGCGTATTTTCCTACTTTTAATATCTCAGCTTCCTAACATTTTTCACTGCAGAAACTCACTAGGAAATTTGGAACTAGCTGGTCTCTCTCAACCAAACCTCACAGAATTGTTTGTTGGGGACAAAAATAAGAGGAGGGAGTTTAATGTGTGCCATCTTGAGCTCCAAAATTAAAGGTAGGATGTAAATCAAATAAGCAAAATAATGGGCAGAGTTTGTTTTCAAAGAGACTACTACCATTGCTTCTATGAATCCTGGAGTAATCTTCGGGATAGAAAAGGAAGGAATGGAGATTTTACAGCATCCTTCCCCTGCCATGCCCACCAACCCACACACCCACAGAACCAGTAGTAAAAAAAATTGAATCCCACCACTGAGTGAGGCCCATAGCTATAACTAAACTTGCATTTAGTAACCCTCCTTCATCCCCCTATCCAAACTGGGGGGGAAATCCTCTCAACTATGTTCTCAATTGAGGCTAATCCATGTAAAACAGGGATTTTTCAGCTGGGTTCCAAAACCAGTAGTTAAAAAATGTTTTAGAATGTCGGGACGTCCTACGCATGCATGGAGGTGGCATGCACGAGTGAATCGAGTGCACATGCTCTCACATTACTACCAAACCTGTAGCAGAGGTAAGTGGATTTCACCCCTGGATGAAGGGCAAAAAAGTGAAGGCTGCTTCAAATTCAACCAATCACCTTCTTTACCACTAGAGCTTCATCTCTTGATCAGAGGTTCCAATTTTTTTAACAAGTTTCCTTAAAAAAAAAGTTTGAAAACTCCTCTTGTAGAACTCTTATTAAGAATTAAGCCAGTCACTCACATCAGTCTGAGTGTAAATAGTGCATTTATTTTTTGTTTCTTAAAGACTAAGGAGATGGAGGCAAGCTGTAAGAAGGAACAGCTAATTCTGTCTCACTATCAATAACTTCAGTTACTTTTTCCAATGTACTCTTTACACACTGCTTAAGCAGTTAAGGGAAAGGGTGTGCTTCAGTCAGTGTTTCTCAATTTTGGCAACTTTACAATGCATGGACTTCAACTTCAGAATTCTTCTAGCTAGCTAGATGTGGGAGTTGATGTAAGGGAGTCCTTACATCTGGACTATGACTGCCCAGTGGATTGATTATCAGAAGAAGCTGAAGCAGCATGTTTTTATGATGTACGAACAAGAAAAGGGGGGCTAGAGGCAAAACAATTGTTTCATATCACAAAAACTAGAACTACTGTGTTAATACAGAACAGCTGGAAGGAACCTTGGAGTTTTTCTAGTTCAACCCTCTGCTCAAGCAGGAAACCCTATATACCATTTCAGACAAATAGTTTTCCAATCTTTTCTGAGAAACCTCTGGGGTTGGAGCATTCACAACTTCTGGAGGCAAGTCATTCCACTGATTAATTGTTGTAACTGTCAGGAAATGTCTCCTTAATTCAGGTTGCTTCTCTTTTTGACTAGTTTCCATGCATTGCTTCTTCTCCTGCCTTCAGGTGCCTTGGTGAATCACTTGACTCCCTCTTCTTTTTTGGCCCCTTAGATATTGGAACACTGCTATCATGTCACTGTATCCAGATCTGGGCTGTAAAAATAATGAATAACCCAACTCCATGATACGGATTCTCTAGATTTTTGCAGACTGCATCTAGTAGCCTAGATGCATACCAATGGTGGGTTGTAGGCAGTACGCCCCAGTACAGGTGTACCAGTGCCTGCTGGGAGCACCAGGTACCGTTCCGGTAGGGTGCTCCGGAGGGCCCGCCCACCCGCCCACCCACCTGCCCACCCTCCTTACCTGTATTTGAGCTCTTTGGTGCTTTCATGCACACGCATGGTGTGTATGGCGCCTGCGCAATGCTCCGCCGAGCAGCTGGAGCATCACGGACACATCGCAAGAGATAAGGACCCATGGGCGCGCTGCGCGTGTGCATGTGGGAGACACTGGGCTCTATTGCACCGTACCGGTTGAAACAGGATCCGGAACCCACCACTGATAAAGGCGACTTTCAATCTATGACTGGCATTGATTTTATACATGTGAGGCCATTTTAATGGCTTTATTAATTCTTCGTTTTCATCTGGAACAAGTAAGGGGAAGAAGAGACAGCAATCAACCTTAGCAAAACATATACAGATACATGCAAAGGGGAAAAATAATTCTAATTCCCCTTTGAATATTTACTTATGAGAAAATGACACTAAAAAGCTTTTTGATGGTCATGCTTTCCTGCAACTTTGGGCTTCCCAAGTGTCTGCCTTTCTGGGTATCTGATAAGCTAAAAGCTAAGTGGCAGTTTTGTCAGCAGTTCAAGGACAGCATGTGTCTCTGGGTGACAGATGACCTATGAAAATATTCAGTCACATGCTTCAAAACAAACTAGCAGCATCTGTTCATTAAATTCTTCAATTAAAATCAGAATATCATTTTCAAAGGCCTGTTCTGAGCCTGGTAGAACAAGAGATGTAAGCATACAGCTAAAAATGAAAAATGACTAGACTTTCCAGACCAAAGGGCTAAGACAAGTTAAAATTATAACAGAGACAAAAATGAAAAGAAAAACAAGAATTTCACAGAAAGGAAGTCATTCTTGTTCGCTGATCCATCCGAAAATATACTTTAAGGAAGGATTGCTTTCCAAACTGGTATGTGGCTGGTGATAGGCTGAAAGGCTTTGGCTTAACTAAAGAATCTGTTTTGGTTAAAAACATTTTTCCTTTCTTTGTTTGGCTTTGTTTTTGCTAAAAGACGTTGCTCAAAGGAATAGGGATGGAGCACATTAAGTTCTTGCAAGTCAATTTTATTATTCTTTAATAAAACTAAAGAATTGTTTATTTCCATCAGTTAATTTCTGAGCCTGAAATAACATGGGGAGTTTAGAGACACACTTCCTGCTTCCGTGCTTCTTGGATTTACTTATTCACCAGAACTGATGAATTTATCCAGAGATAGCAGCTTTTCCCATGAGTTGATTGTCACAATGTTAAACTGAAAGATGAAAAGATGGAGAAGGAAGAAAAAACAAAGTAAAGCGATACCTGGGCATGAATATATGTGCATGTTCAACAGTCATTTTTCATGCAGGAGCAATCTTCTAAGTAACTTGGAACCATTAGGGATTGTGATTGGTGTCACTGATTCTTTTTTTTTTCAATTAAATTTTAATTTGTTTATAATCTTTATGAAAATCAGTGCATGAATGGTGTGGTAATTGGGTAACATACATTTCAGTACACATAACTATAGTCTTATTATTCCTAAATATTACATTTCATTTCCATTATTTCATATTATTTATACATGCCTTTTATTATTACTTTTCACTTCTAAATGATCTTTCCGTCTTTTTGTATAACTGATTTAACTAAGGAAATATGAACAACAAAATAGGTGGAAAATATGTCTTTGAATATTATAGTGATATGAAAGTGGGGGAAGTTAAATAAGGATAGAAAATAGTGGGGAATAATTATAATTATATATTAATAGGTTAAGATATGCAAAAGGACAGAAAGTTGGTGTCACTGATTCTTGTGTGTCACTGACAAATGGAGATGTATTGAATCATTTGATCAATCCATG
The DNA here is from genome assembly GCF_009769535.1 of Thamnophis elegans. Classification (NCBI taxonomy): domain Eukaryota; kingdom Metazoa; phylum Chordata; class Lepidosauria; order Squamata; family Natricidae; genus Thamnophis; species Thamnophis elegans. Next base: position 86,960,167 of record NC_045541.1, read on the forward strand.
TTAGGCTATAAAGAATGTCCTAGTTTTTTCCCCTCCAAAATAACTGATCAAATAGCTATTATCAACTCCCTCCTGGATACTAATGTCCATTAACTCACACTTTAATCACTTATTACTAGGTCAAATTATCTAGTAATCGCAGAATTTCCAACCTTCTTTCTATTCCTGCTTGTGATCATCTGAGACACTCTTTCCCAGCTTCAATATCTCCAGATATATGGTCTTCAACTCCTAGAATTTCCCACCAGCATGGCTGACACTGAGAGTTCTTAGAGTTGTCCACACTTCTGGAAGTTGTCATAGTTGTAAACACTGACTTTTTTCTCTCTATGACAGAGACCCAAATGCCAAGTGAAACACAGGGTATGATTTTCAGATCCATCAGACTTTTTTTTTTTTAACAAAAATGATTACCTTCTTTTGACTGGTCTATTGAGTAAGAAATTTAGGAACCAGTGCTTTAAATCAGGGGAAATGATTTTTGTTTTAAGTTTTGAGAGACATATTTTCTTTCACATGTACATCTATAACAATCTCTCACATATATATCTACCAATACACATACTGTAGATATCTACTTTGTCCTATATAGATAATTTCTCCCTTTCCCCCACATATCCTTTCATACAATATACTGTACACATATGCACAGATATATTTTCCCTCTTCCTATGCATACTAAATCTTATAATATCACTTTGAGAAATGAGGGAAACATGAGCTTTATCCCTTCTTTCCTGAAAAATATAAGCCCAAAGCCAATGGATTTCAGGGCAGAGATGCTGGTTAATAACTGATTAGCTTCAAGGCCATGAAATACAAGTCAAAGCACTCATTGAACTGTAGGAAGGTAGTAAAAATAAGCAATGGATTTAAACTTCAGAAGTATAAGAGAGAAACTGCACCCTCACTGTGACAGAGGACAGTAACTTGTTCAATGAGAATTTATTGAAGTCTGAGAGTCCAAACACAACAGCCATGTTAGGCAGTGGTGGGATTCAAATAATTTAACAACCGGTTCTCTGTCGTAATGATTTCTTCCAACAACCAGTTCACCAAACTGCTCAGAAATCTAACAACCAGTTCTCCCGAAGTGGTGCGAACTGGCTGAATCCCACCACTGATGTTAAGAAGATTCAGATATAGTGTCAAGTCCTGATCCAGAGTCCTGATCCAGCTATGCAACTTGTGGAGTTGTTTTGCTAAGACTGAAAGAGCTCAGTATACTTGCTGCCAGTAGCAGAGGGGTGAATATAAAGGTTTCCCTCTCCCTCCATCAAAGGAAGTTAGCATTCTTGCCCAAAATAAATGGGTGAATGCTCATCTATGGGATGGCTTCACTCGGAGAAAAGGTGAAAGCCAAAGAGATCCAGTAGAAGAAATTATCTGTAGCACATCAGTCAATTGAGTATAATGGGCTATCTGGAATCATATGTGGCTAACAGTAGGGTTGGTGACATGCTTCACAAAGGAGTTTTGTGACCACAAGTGGCTCACAGATCATGGACTTTCTTTACAGCTTTATTCAATAAAGCCATATATGGAAGAATTGATATTTGTGATAGTGTAGGCTTTAAAGTAGAGGTGAACCATCTGCAGGGATCTATGGAATCCCCATTTTCTGATCCTGAAATATGACATCCCATTTTCCCACATTTTATGAAGGTAAGAAAACTGTGGAATAAATCCTTAAATTCATCCATCAGAGAGGAAGAGGAGGAAGAGGAGAAGAAGAAGAAGGAAGAAGAAGGAAGGAGAAGGAGGAGGAGGAGGAGGAGGAGGAGGAGGAGAAGAAGAAGAAGAAGAAGAAGAAGAAGAAGAAGAAGAAGAAGAAGAAGAAGAAGAAGAAGAAGAAGAAAACAAGTTGCAAAAGCTAATCTTGAAGCCCACTTTAAAGGAATCATTCTGTTTTGTAAGATACACTTTCTGAAAGTGAATAACCCATGTTTCCTTTCTTTTTCAGTCTGAGAGAGGATGTTTGCTTATTTCTTCTAAGAAGGTGGCTGTGATTTCTTCTATTTGGAGTCCCTCCCCCCAATAGGTCCCCTTAAACGGGACTGCAAAATGCCTTCCTTTTGTACAGGTATGGTTCCACAGAAATAGAAATCCTTCTCCTGAAGAACTAATTCTTTGCTCTCTTCCCAGTCAGCTGGCTTCCTTCCCCCTGAGTTTGGCTGTCAAAATAGGGCTATTTGTGGATGGTGCTGAGCTCATGCCGAGTACACTCACTCTGTGGAGGGCAGAGCAGTATTGGCCAGGTTGTATTTATAAGTGCTGTAGGAAGATTGATGTCATAGAAAGTTCACCGTTAACATATCAGAAAGAGTTCCTGATGCAGCGCTATTACTGTAGAAAGCTAGCACCTACCCCTCTCCTAGAAGAATATTTTGAGAAATATTAAAAAGGCAGAATATTATATTTCCTTACAGGAGAAATATGCTCTTGGAAAGTAGCCTCCCCTCTTTCTTAATAGCTAGGGCCAGCCTATCTACAAGACAAAAGACCTTCAGTTCCAAGGTGATGGGATTAAGACGTGGCCCTTCAGAACATAATAGGACCATTTAGCAGAAGACACAGAGCTCACTGCATTACACAATCTCCCAAGGACATTGCATCACTCAGCAAACTTCAACCAAACCAGGGGGCTCAGAAAAACATGACCCCATAGGAATCTGACAACAACCAATAGAATACATGTTCTTGCAAAGGAACAGGAAGCTCTAGTGCAAAGCCCAAGAGGTGGTGTTAAAAACCTATTCTCAACTCCATGTGTTCAGTTGCACCAGAACCACAAATATTACTTCTGTTCATCAATAAATGGACCCTCTTTCCAATCAGCCTCCATTTTGTCTCCAGTGCCTTTCCCCCAGCTTGGAATGGAACCAGATGGATATTTCTCTCAGCACTATATAGTAGCAACAGCCATATGCCTTCTCTGTCTTGGTCAATATCAGCAGCATTGCCATAAATATTGATCAGTGACTGTGGTGTTGCTATATTTTTCATTGTTTAAAATGTTTTGAGAATACAGCTATCATTTTCCCTCCACATTAACTATACAACTATGTTGGTGGTCGTACTTCAATTGTCTGGAGGGCTTCAGAAAACTTGGCCCCCTGAAGTAGCTGCCTGTGAAGCAAAAGTCAATGTTGTTCCTTTTTTCTTAGGAGTGATGTCTCAGAGTTATCTTGAGTCGGGTGGGTTCCAGCAGGCACTACTGCCAGTTTGCTTGTGTGTGCTTTGCACATGTGCACTTGATGTGCTCTGCACATGCATGCACAGTGCAATTAAAATTGTTCTGTGCATGCGCAGAACTGAAAAACAAGATGGCGCCACTGACAGCACCACCCGGGGAACGAGTTCAGAGACATGGCAGGCCTGTGTTGCTGCGGGTTCTAGCAAACCCAGGTGGCCAAACCAGTTTGGCCCAGTTAGGCTAAACTGAGACAAAGTGGTAGGGACCCACCACTGCCTTGAGTGGTGTGGTGGCCTAGAGATGGAGCTCTCGCCTCACAATCAGGAGGCTGTGAGTTCGATCCTAGGTAGAGGCAGATATTTTTCTCTCTGGGCACAATGAGACTATATATGCTGGGGGAAAAACTCCACTTTGGCGACAGGAAGGGCATCCGGCCAGTAAACACTCAGCTCCATTCAGTTGCCCAGATTCCACCCTGCAAGGGATTATGGGGTCATTAAAAGAAGAAGATGTCTCAGACCTACCTTCCCAGAGTTTAGACTCCTTCTGAGATGCCGCTTAGCTGATCCCTAATTCAGTCTGGGAAAGGTCAGTTCAAACTTAAGGTGTGGACAAATGAAGGGAAAATTAGGATTTCTTGTGGTCATGTCTACATTTCTTATAACTATGATATTTGGGAGTGCTCAGACTTAAAAATCTTCCTACCCACTCATTGTAGAGAACATATTTTTATATATCAACTTTCTGTGGGTTGGCCATGCTTTAGTCCTGCTATGCTACTGGCCTCTCTCGGCTAGATCTTAGATTTCACTTGGAACCCGATTCTAGTCCCTGCCACATGGTGGGACTCCCTGTGCTTGATGCTGCACTTAATTTTGGACTTTATTTCTTCTGTCCCAGTGGAGTTTCATGACAGTCCAGCCAGGACTGTTATGATGCCATTGGGCGGCTCTGCCTGTTCTTTCCATTCACTTGGCAAATCTCAGAGAACATAAGACTCTAAACAAGGCAGTCATTTACAGAAGCAGTCTGACCAAATGGTTTTGACATTATGCCTTTGTTTCTTAGCAGTGGGATATTTTGTCTCATTAATGCCCCAGTTACAAACCAAAAGACAAATGCAGATAATGTAGTTAATAATAGGTGACCACAATCTAATTTTGCCTGCTGAAAATTTATCCCAGATGATGAAGTACTTGTTACTTTTTAAAACTCTGCATTCTACCTAATCTGCACCAACCTGCATTGCCTTATCCATGTGTTGTCTGTCTTATATTTATGATGACCGTCCATTCTGTATTCAGTTTTGACCATCTGACTTCACTCTTGGTATATGTACAATATCCACAAAGCAAAGCATATGATTACATGATGCAGCATAAGCCTAAATTAGAAAAATTGCTGGTCACAGCCAACAGTGGCATTTTCTGACTCTTGGAGAACAGCCAGATAAGTTCTTTATTTACCAGTGCTGCTGACTGACAGACATTCTGCAGTGCTTAGGATAAAATATGAAAGACAATATTATTGCAGAAGGATGCCTAAAAGGTTTTCATCACATTGAGAGAGGAAAAAAAAACTGAGGAAGGGGGAAATTCTAATGGATATTTTTCTTTCTGGGTCAAATTCCAAAAGATTGGATGTCATAAGTAAACAATGGTTTATAAATATGTCTCTTCCAATGCATTTTCCATTTAGCATTACTTAACATTGTTCTTGCACATGAATATATGCAAAAAAGCAATACAAATCACTAACACCAGCTCTAAATCAGTTGTGTTTATTATATTAGAACATTTAATAAGGTTTTTATTCCCTAAATATTTTTAGAAGAGCTATTTGTTTCAGGAAATGATTAGTTTTAACTTTGAAGTAATTTCAACTTTTTGAACACACAAATACTTGGAACTGGGTCATACGTCCTGGAGTGAAGGGGGAAAAAAAGGTAATTATTTCATGAGTTGAAAGAACCTTGTTATATAAAGTTGTTTAAAAACATGAACTCTATCCTTTGACAGTGGTTTGTATCTGAGACAAAAAAGCAGTTATTAATTGGTGATTTCTTTTTCACTAATTGAATTTTTTTGTAGTTTTTGGTTTTAATTTTTTTTCTTCACAGCTCACAGTCTCAATATTGAGATGGACAGCCATATAAATTGAATATAAAAAATACTGTAGAATTGTTAATATAGGCTAACTACTTTTGGTTCAAAAGTTTAGATGACCACTAGAATGCTGCCTTCCAATGGCTATCCAGATTTGTACAGCCCAGATAAGGGAGTTGTATTTCATTGATTGATTGATTGATTGATTATATGCCATCAAGTCATTTTCATCTTGTAGAGATCGCACAGATAGATCCACCACCCCCATGATGATCTGTCCCTAACCTGGTTTTTCAGATCTTCCAATAGTAAACCCATCACTACTGTAACTGAGTCTGTCCATCTTGCTGCTGGTCATCCTCTACTTTCTTTTCCTTGCAACTTTTCCAGAATTATAACCTTTCCCAGAGGATTAGATCTTCACATAATGTGTCCAAGTAGGGTAATTTAAACCTGGTCATTTGTGAGCTTAGTGAGAACTTGATGCTGCTCAATGATTGGGTTGAGTTGCTCAATGATTCATGGGTTTGTTTTCCTGACAGTCCACAGTATTCTCAGAATTCTTCTCCAACACCAAAGTTTAAAAAACATCAATACTGTTCCTATTCTCTTCTTCAAAGTCCAACTTTTGCTTCCAGAGAGTGTCACGTGGAATACTGTAACTTGCACAATTCTGATCTTTATGGTTCTTTGGAGGTATCAAGCCATCGCAGCCTTTGAATATCTTTTCTAAGACTTTCAGGCTGCTCTACCAAGTACTAGTCTCTCACATATTTCTTAAGTGCTTGTTTCTTTTAGTATTAATAAAGGGAAGAAATTGTCTATCTTTATTATCAATTCGAAGGCTGGTTGTTCTAGCTGTTGTCATTAGTTTGGTCTTTTTTATATTTAATTTTAGTCCCATTTTTCATTGTGCTCTTGGACTTTCATTACTATAGCTTCCAGATCTATGCATTTTCAGCTATCATTTTCTTCCTCCCATTTTAAAGTCCTCCTCCTCCTCCTCCTCCACCTCTTCTTCTTCTTCTTCTTTTTCTTCTTCTTCTTCCTCTTCTTCATCTTCTTTGCATCCTCCCCCTCCTCCTTCTTCCAACCTTAGTATATATTCAGCATTGGTTGAATAAATAAGGGAAGAATACACAGTCTTGTAGTCCTTTGCCAATTTGCCTGAACGGTAAGTTCTTCACAGATAAAATGATATTTGACATGTGGATCATTTGTCGATGGCCATCATTCTGTGCACTAAACAGTCTTTCCCTACTTTATGACTTCTACTTGTGTTGCACTATGAATAGTGGGAAATATTATCCAAGAGATACAGAAGGCATCCAACCTGGACCGATTGCCTCTACTAGGCCTTTTCTTGGATCTGGTTTTCTGAATTAGGGTATCTGCATAGACAAAAAGCATAATATGGCACTCATATTTTTTTTGTTCTTTCTAGCATTTTTCCTAAAAATGCAGGAAAGGGGGTTTGCTTTTTTGGGGGGAGGGGGGGGAATCAACCAAGTGTTTGTTCCTTGGTTTTTCTAGATAGGTGCCTTACTACTAGACCAAACTGCTCTATACTCATAAATGTAACAAATACCTATACCTATATGCTTTTAAATGCTTGGCAATATAAATAAAAGTCAGGCAATCATCATAATTCAAGGGAATGTCTTATTATTATAATCATCATTTTAGAATACAGAAGCAGATGGAATGGTAATCCTGCTTATACAATAGATTATTGTGTGGAATTAATCATAGAAAAAAGAGTGGTATTTTCCCCCCCCTCCCCAGTGCATCCAAATCACATTGTGATGGCAGTCATCAGATACCATAGGACTATCCATGAAAGCTCCCAATACTAACAACTGCTCTCTACTCATAGAGAAGGAACCCTTTGTTGTGACCTAGAGAGCAAAAGTTAGACATAAGTGGCTCCCCACTTCTCGCATATTGAATTGGAAATAGATGACAGAACAGGACTAGAATTTACATGAATTGTTAGACTTCAATGATTCTTTTCCTTTTTCTACCAATGAATCCTTACCACTCTCAACATACCATCTCCCATTGCCACAATAGTAACAAGAGCTTGGCAATTGTGATCCAGATATAATTGAAGCCATCTGAAGGTTCATTCACAACTTTCCTTATGAAGAAAATGACATATTTTCTTCATGATTTTTTTTTATGTCTCAACATCTCTATTTTTAAAGACATAGTGCCAACAATAAAAACTTTAAAAAAAGAAAGGCTATACATAGCTGCTGTCAGACAAGAATGGAAACCTTGGTGAAAAGCATTATTTATGTCCTGACATTAGAGTCCTCACCTTTGTTATCTATTCCAAACACATTATAATTAAATTGCTATTTTTTGTCCCAATTTCAAGGGTGAACCAATATTATACAGACGAATTAAACCACAAACAGATAAATAAATCGCTATGGAAAATTAAATTTTCAGTGAAACTATAAATGTAAAAACTTTAATGAACAGTTGAAGGATAGAACAAATGTAATACAAATATTTTACTCATTTGAAAAAGTAAAGTCTGAAATGATTCATAGAAATATGAAATATTTTTCTTGGTTAAAAGGAAGGTATGTTTTTTTGCTATGGGATTTTGCTTGTTTAATTCCAGAGGTCAGTTCCACTAACTGCAGTAGGATTTATGGTAATCAAAGATAAAAACAGTTATGAGGTTTATATTTTTTTCCTTCATTAATATCAAATACCCAATTCATTCCTTTAAAGAAGTTTACAATGTTGGGTGTAACTCATAGATTTGAACAATAGATCATTAGTTTCTACATTGTGCATTGGAGAAAAAAATAATCCAATAATCTATTGTCCTGAGCTGTTCAGCTTAGAAATAAATCTTAACTGGGATTCTTTAGAATTCTATTTTCATCTGCCATGTGCTTTTTTTAATCTACATGTATTTAATGGCACAGATTAAATAGAGGGTGGAAGCTGATTTATCACCAACATACCACTTCTCCTTTTCATGTAATACAGGTTAAGATGTTGCTGTTTTGAATCAGGGCTTGAGAAAAGTCATAGACAGATGAAAGCTAATAAACTGGGACAGGATGGAGATACTGTTTGGGGGATGATTGTCTGAGTTGTAGATATTCTAAAGATGTGTTGAAGAAATAAGATTCTTAGTGGAAAGACAAGGCACATATTTGCACCCATCTTTTTCTAAAGGGTCAAATGAGTGGCCTCAGTAGCCTTTATTTTTACATTAGGTTGACATACTAGGACAAGATAAAGCCGCTTAGAATTATCTCAGCAAAGAGCATCACAATGTGGAGGAGACAGGATACTCTTCACACTTTGCATAGAGAAAGCACTTTCCATCACTTTCTTCTCTTCCACTCTGTCAATCAGAGGTGGCTCTGTGAAGGCGATGGAAGATTTAAAAGGGTGCTGTGGAAGAGAGTGTTGCTTCACAGCTTCCCTCAAGGTCTCCCACAGGGACAGCCAGAAGATTTTTTCCAGATCTTGCAACAGGCAGAAAGGGGTTGAGGAGGGGCTACATAAAACTGTAAAGCAATGAACTGTGTCTGCTTCAGAGGTGGGTTGCTGCTGGTTCAGCCCAGATCGGCTGAACTGGTACTGGCGGCAGAAGGCTCCTCCCACCTGCCCGGATATTTCTGCACATGCAAAGAAGTGTCGTGCACACGCGGGAGCATGCCCGAACTGGTAGTAAAAAAATTGGCACCCCACCTCTGATTTGCTTCTCCAAAATTCTTCATGAAACTGCTTCAGAGGAGTGTTTCATTGAAAATTTGCTTGAAGCAAGAGTCCTCAAGGATTTGCCCAGTTGTATAATATTTTAGCTGCAATTCTAGTTGAAGAAAAATAGCCTTGCAAAACTCATTTATACGCTGGCAACCTCTCTTTGAATAAGTGCAAGGTCTCATGTGCAATTTTTAAAAAGAAAATATTCATATAAATATAATTTAACTCAGCATAAGGCAGCTAACCGAAGATATTTCCACACAGCACTGTTTCCAGTTCCCTATTTCTTCAAAAAGGATTGAAGCTGGCTGTACAATGTGTTTGCCACATTACAGTAGATGGAGAACACTATGATCCAATCCATGCTACATACAACAGATAGGAGAGTAATAAAATTAGGAAGTCCATTATTTTTTTAACTACATAGCTAATGGAATAACACATGTACTCACTCTCAAGCCTCTCTCTGTAGAAAAGAAATAGAATGATCACCATCACTTCATACATTTTCAGTACATGATGAAAGTCTTGTAAATATTTAATACATATAATACATATCTGGTTGTTTTGCAAAACATTTGAGCTGTTGGTATAAGGAGTAATCTGTTGGCTGATAAAATGTTATTCTTTTTGCATATAATTCCTATTGAAAACCGTGACGAAGGGATGATATTGAAGTTTTGCATTCAGTTTTGTTACTTTCTCTAGCAGCTACAGTCATGGTTGTAAGATGTGTGGATAAGCTATGTGTATGTATTTTTATGAAGCAGTAATGATTTTTGCTTGGAGGACGGAAATAGGATGGGGTAGGAATTTAGTGCAAATTGCTTAGATAAGCAAGGACAATCAAACCTGTTGTTTCTCGCTGTGTGTGATTACAGGGCTTGTGAAATTGATCAAAAGGATTAAAATCAAGTCTATTGATGAAGCTGTGTATGAAATCTTTTAAGGAGCTTTGGATTCAGCTGCTGATAGGTAACATGACATGGGATTCCTGCAAATGGAAAAACAGTTCACCCACAAGATCCATAGAGTTCCAGCATAGCATATCACAAAATAGAAATTTTGCTATTTGTTCTATGCCACCACAGATTCAGAATAATCTGGCAATCAAAGAGGACAACATCTTAAGAACATAGTTCATAGGGCGCTAATGTCAAATTGATACATATACTGCTAAGGTGACTCACGACTCTGTTATATAATCTTATTGTGATCCTGCTTTAGAATCTACACTTACTGCTAGGGTTTTCAGCTGTTTTTCACTTTTAAAATTCTAAGCTATTAACAATGAAGCTCTTTTCATATTTACTAATCTAGATTACCTTGAAGAAGTTTCCCACTCCCTCCCTTTTATACTATGTGGTAGATAATTCTTTTGGCTCAGTGGCCGTGCTATTAATTTTGTAACCTTCTTCGGGATAGTGGGGCTACTGATCTCATGATCTCATCAGAGAGAATAGGATCACATTTGGGAACTGGAATGGGGAATGTTTTAAGGGATGAACTTGGTTCAATTTGCAACACACACACACGGTCATAGTTGTCCCACAGGTGCTTTTTCAAGAGGCAACTGGACTGGATGGTGGGGATGGTGGGGAATCGGAAAAGTTCAGGAGGATCTTCAGTCAACATAACATACACGCACACTTCAAACCCAAGAATACACTAAGGCAGAAGCTTGTCTAACCCAAGGATAAAACACCCAGACAGAAACTGAGCGATGTGGTACGTGCATTACAATGCAGTGAGCCATGTGCAGATCTGTGCATTGGGGAAACGAAACAACCACTTCATAAACGCATGGCACAACATAGGAGAACAAATACATCAGGACTAGATTCAGCCATCCATCTGCCACTTTTTTGAAGACAACAAAGTCCATATTTTTGATAAAGGATTTGCTGCTTTGAAAAAGGGCTTTAAAAGGCCATCTACATCATAATTGAACAGCAGAAGGAGAGGGATACAACATCATCTATCTCCAGTCTACAACACAGTCCTTTCAACATCGCATAGATTAGGATACGATCGCATAGATTAGGCCTCCTCCGAATTCCATCATCTAGCCAGTGTAGACTGGCAACTACCCGGAGGAGAGCCTTCTCGGTGGCTGCTCCGACCCTCTGGAATGAACTCCCCATGGAGATTCGGACCCTCACCACCCTCCAGTCCTTCCACGCCGCCCTAAAGATCTGGCTGTCCCGGCTGGCCTGGGGTTAAGACTCTAACCCCACTCGAATTGTGTGGCTGTTGTGTTTTTTAATATGTTGTATTGTCTGTATGTTGGAAACTGTTTGTCCTCCCCCCCCTTTTTTTGAACTGTGAGCCGCCCTGAGTCCCCCCAGGGAAAAGGGCGGCATACAAATAAAGGGAAAATGAAAAAAAAAATGAAATGAAACAGTTCCAAGAAGGCTCCACGCCAATTTGCACCACTCAGGTGACTATGACAACACAGTTAAATATCCAGGTAGCCTTAACAACCCGCTAAAAGAATGCAAATGACCAGCTGTCTGCAAGGAGTATAAATCCTTCCATTCCCCACCGCCCAGTCAGAGCTGAAGAAGCTTCTTGGATGAGAAGTGAAATGTGTTCAAAGAAAAACCAGGAAGTCACGTTGCCTCTTGAAAAAAGCACCTTTGGGACACAAACACACACACACACACACACACACACACACACACACACACACAGAAAGAGAGAGTGGGGGGGGAGAGAGAGAGAGAACAGGGGAAAAATCTTAAGTGCCTTATGTTTGGAATGTTGGAATGTTTATTTAATTTGTATGCCGCCCCACTCCCGAGGGACTCGGAGCGGCTAACAACCAAAGGTGGGAAGGAGGTACAAATAAGACAAACAGATTAAAAAACAACAACAGTAACAACATTTCAAGTGGGGCTGGAAATCCATCAGCCCCAGGCCTGCCGGAACAACCAGATCTTTGTGGCTTTGCGGAAAGCCTGGAAGGTGGTGAGGGTCCGATCTCCACGGGGAGATTGTTCCAGAGGGCCGGAGCAGCCACAGAGAAGGCCCACCCCCGGGGGTTTGCCAGTCGGCACTGGCTGGCAGATGGAATTCGGAGGAGGCCTAATCTGTGGGATCTAATCGGTCTTAGGGAGGTAATTGGCAGGAGGCGGTCTCTCAAATACCCAGGTCCGATACCATGTAGGGCTTTAAAAGTAACAACTAGCACCTTGATATGTCTCTATATCCCTGTAACATTTTAACATATTTTGATCTGTTTCACTTTAGAAGACTCCAAAGGCAGGAAACGAAGTCCCTGCGGAGGAGAAATGCAGTCAGCAGGATGTTGATTGCCACCCCTTTTCCAGAAGACGTGTAATATGGAATGTTCTTCTTTAACAGACTATCCAACATATAATGAAAAAAGACATATTATTTTAATCTTTCTCAAATTCAAATACTTTGGCTCATGTGCTGACTACTTTTGAAGGGATTCCAGCTTTCCAGTAGAAGTGGGGGTGTTGCATTATTTTTCTTTCTGAAAAAACTCAACCCAATGACAATGCCAAAGATAAGCATCACATGATCGGACACTTATGAAATTGTTTAAAGATGCCCTCCCGGCTAATTACTTGGCATGACTCAGATTTAACCATATTATACAATGAATGGAAAGAATAGTTATGTAATGTACCAAAACAAAAACATTAAAACTAGAGAAACCTAACACATCAGATTAATAATGAAGTCTCCAAGTTTCCTTTTTTATTTCATCTTTTTTCCTCTCATACAATGCTAATCAATATGACAGACAAAATACTTTATTAACTGAATTATCTTGTCATTATCTGAAACCTATAATTTTTAAAATTAGATCTACTTTAATACAATACTTTAAAAAAAGAAATGTATTAGGAATGCATGCCTTTTTAAAATTGTATTATTATTTTTTTAAATTGTTGATCATTTCTTAATTTTATTGTTATCAGTTTTTTATTCTGCACTGTTCAGTGTTCAATACATTTTGTGATATGGGAGGTTATATAAATGTAATGAATAAATAAACAAAAAACAAGCAGGTTAATGGGATTTTGGAATAAATGTTCATGAGATCTTGGAAAGCTAATGTCAGGTAGATAGAAATGGCAGGCCATTGGTAGCTGGAATGTAATAGAGGAAACTGAACAAAAAAGAAGGAAAAGATGGATTTGTGAGTTCTTCTATTTAAGAAGATGCTGATCCAAAATAACTTAAGTTGGGTAAAAATAGGAGGCAAGGCAAGGCGAGGAAAAGGTAAAAATGAGCATTGATTAAGAGCCAAGGTGGCGCAGTGGTTAAATGCAGCACTGCAGGCTACTGCTAGATCAGCAGGTTAGCGGTTCAAATCTCACCGGCTCAGGGTTGACTCAGCCTTCCATCCCTCCGAGGTGGGTAAAATGAGGACCCAGATTGTTGGGGGCAATATGCTGACTCTCTGTAAACCGCTTAGAGAGGCCTGAAAGGCCTATGAAGCGGTATATAAGTCTACTGCTATTGCTATTGCTATTATTTATTCTTCAATTTATTCTTCAAGATACAACAGGAATAGGAAATATTTGGGACTTCAACAGTTGGATGGCATTCCCATACAGCTCTCATTATTAACTATGGTAACTGGAGTTAGGTCAGTTGAAAGATAAGAATCTAATCTTTGGAAAGCCACAAGTGTTCCAATCTATATAGAAATGCAGTGGGAGTCTTAATAAAGAAATGCAAGATTTGTTAAGAGAACTGGTAAGAGAAAAGAAATAATAATTCAGTTCTGGGTGGAAAAGGAGTACAAAAAAAGAAGCTCAAAAGAACCCCATCTTAATTCTACTTTCTGTAAGGAGGGAAGCCACAGCAGGCTTTCAAGATTCTGTTCTTACATCTTACATCAATAAGGTCACATTTTTCTCTTTGGACTGTTCATACAGTATTAGATATCCTTGCAGCATTCAGTAACATCAACCATGGTGTTCTTCTAGACAACTATGAGGACAGGATGTGGGGGCATTGTTTACCATATTTCTACTCCCATCCATGTAGATGGCTCTAGTTGGTAGTAATGGGACATAAACCACTGAACATGTAACTACTCTAGCATGGAATGACACAAGGCTTGATTAGCATCTACATGAAATGCTGGAAAAGTGTCAAATACATCTTAAAGATACACACTTATATATCATTAACCTGAGATGCAGTGAATATTGGACGCAGTAAAGAATTGGATGGGGGAGAATAACTTGAAAGTGAATCATAGGAAGTTTAAGTTACCATTTGTCAAATAATGTCAGTTTTAGTGTTGGCCTGTATGGTAGTTCTCACTGAAAGAGCACAGTTATCATATACGATTTCTTTGAAATTCATGGCTTCTGCTTGAACATCACTTGGAATCTTCGGCCAATTGCAATTTTTCCCAAACTGAAAAAGATCAGCCATCCCACTCCTTAACTATGGACATAGAAAACCTGCCAGTATGGGTGCCAGCATTAACCTGTGGCTAATAGGGCTTGTATGTCATCTATAAGATGATCAATCCTGAAAAGGAAGGATTTGCAGCCTATAGACACAGCCCTTGTGCCATTTCCCTACGTGCAGCTTCCTTTTTGGGATATGATCCAAGGACTCCTCAGTGGCTTCAGAACAGATTGTGAAGGAGCTTCTTTACTACACCAAAACCTCTCCTTTGGCACGTTTTTGGGAAGCCCCCACATAATAGCCTACACAGTGACCTTCTTGGATTTCATTGACCTCATGGAAAATGCCCTTGTCAAAGATAAATTGCAAAGCCACTTGTGCCGGGGGGAGGGGGGTAAATAACAAGTTTTTTTTTAAAAAAGTAATTGCAACCTCTTTTAGTGTTTCAAAAGTAAACGTGGCCATCAGTCCATGCATTTGCTATATCCAAAGCAACACAGTTCAGAGCTGTGAAGGATGCATTCACACAATTCAGAGAAATAAAGAGCAGCCAGTTTGCCAAATTTCTAGCAACAAGTGCAGGCATTGGCAATGATTCCTGAAAAAAAGTTTGAAGAAACATTTCATTTGGATGAGTACATATTTTCAATTCCTGGCCAATCTACAATCTGTAAAAGGATAAAAACAGAGCCAGAATAAATACAGTCCTTCACAACATTTCCACAATTCTCATCTGTCCAACAAGTTTGCCAGTATCCTTGGCCCTTAAAAAAATACAGGCAATACATATAAATTATGTGAATAAACCTTTGGTGACCTTATTCTGATATGAAGATAAATTTTCTCTTTTAGTTTAGACATAGTCCATGAACTTATTTGATCTGACTCAATTTTTTATAATGAGAAATACATTGTGCTACAGAATCATTTTACTAAAATAAGTTTATGTCAAGAATAAAACAATATGGATGAGACCATTTGGAAGGTAATTCTCTCAATTCTGCGTGCACCATGAAAGCCTCATTACTGAAACATGTGATAATACAGAAACCTTTTAATACTCCTTTATTGCTAGGAATACCTACCCTATTGTTGAACCCAGCTAATCTGAAGTATTGTGGTAACACAAAAATATTATTTATGTATTATTAAATATTATTGGGTGGAAACTAATCAAGGAGAGAAGCAACTTAGAACTGAGGAGAAATTTCCTGACAGTTAGAACAATTAATCAATGGAACAGCTTGCTTCCAGAAGTTGTGAATGCCCCAACACTGGAAGTCTTTAAGAAGATGTTGGATAGATATTTGTCTGAAATGGTATAGAGTTTCCTGCCTAGGCAGGGGGTTGGACTAGAAGACCTCCAAGGTCCCTTCCAACTCTGCTATTATATTGTATTGTGTATGTGTGTGTGTGTGTGTGTGTATTCTATCCTCTTTCTTTGCAGAAAGTCAGGAACATTCATGGAGGCATCAACCCCCTGCTCCCTGAAGTCAACTATGAGCCTGCAATACGGTGCTCCGTCCCTTTCATACACTTTAATCACACTGTTAGGGTTCCAAGTTCTGACATACACATTTATGGCCCGCCTCTTCATTATTATTTTTTTGGCCTGCTCCTTGCCAACACCTCTGAAGATAGCAAAAACAATGAGAATGAACTACTGGGAACTAATGTCTACTGAGAGGACCTCTGTCACGCTCTGACTAAGGTTGAAGGAGAAATGGCTGACTGACTTCTATATTTCCACAAAGCCCTCTAACAATCTCCACGTTCCTGTATTGGACCAGCTAAAGGTCCTGCCTCAAAAAGGACTTATGGCTGTTATGAAAGTCATAAGAATCTACTCACATGGATTACCACTCCTGTTCGTTTTGTCCTAAATTGCTTTGATAGCATGGATATAAAGTTGCAAACTTTTGAATGACAATATTATGTCACAATTCTCTTGAAGCAACCCTCTTTTGAAGATGAACTCAAACAACCAACTGTGGGATCAGAATTCAAGAGTCCGGAACTCACACAATAGAGTTTTGATAATCAGAACTGGCAGTGGTGTCAAACTGGCAGCCAAATGCATCATCTGCAGGCCACGCCCACCCCAGCTGCCTAAGAGGAAAAAAAAACATTGATACGTACCGTGATGGCAACATGACGCCACAAGTTTGACACTCATGCTCTAGAGATTGCAAGTGGCAATGGGTTTAAGCTTAGTGATACAACTTACAACCATTTGTTTGAAGTTACAATGTCAGTGAAAAAAGTAACTTATAACTAACTAATTCTTACACCTACAACTGTCTCAGCATCTACACAATCACATCATCAAAACTTGGGTGCATGGAAACCAGAAATTTTGGTCCCAATTGTGATTGTAAGTTGAGGACTACCTAAGAAATGGATCTAACTATGAGAACAAACATAGGAATAGAAGTTAATGGTAGGAAGTTTAAGACTGGTCCTAAGAGCTTACAATCTCCCAATTTTTATCAGTTGAAATTGAAATAATATTTAGCTGTTAACTTTAGAATAATTAATTTGATTTCATCAATCAAATGTTGACTCCATCCCAGTTTCTGTAACTCCATATTCTGCTTTCAACAGCCTGTGAATTGCTAAATTTCTATGTTCTAGTCCCTCATCTTTGCAGCTTTTGTGTTTGGCTTGGAGAATAAATTGACTTTAGAATTTATAGCAGTATGACGCAGAATCCAATATGGAGTCCACAGTATAGTTTGATTTTTCCGAAGTCATGTTCCCCAAACCTGCCATCCTCCTCCTTCTTCTACTATTTCATCAGGTTAGAATACCTGATGAAAAGCTGACCATAGTTGTTTAGAAAATTATACGTGTTAAGTCCTCGGAGTTACAACGACGTCTGAAGCCTTGTCGGCTGCAAGAGTCTCCTGATTGGCTATGATGCAAACAGCCTTTCAGTGGGAAAACACAGCCTTCTGATTCGTCCACCCATCTGACAGTTCCTATATAAAAAGCTGTCAGATAGCCAATGTTGTTGTTTGGGAGTTGCCTTGCAATTTGCATTGTTAAGATGTTAGAATAAAGGTTGTTTTATTGCACAACCTGCCTTGCCTCAGTTCCTGCCTGCCTAGTTCTTCATACAGAGCAATAGGCAACAATAATGACTTGAATTGTTATTGTTATTATTTTTAGCCAGCAGTCAATATGCAGCCCTCCAACCTAACCGAGAGTAGTTTTCACTCATGCAACAATTGCTTATCTTTATAGCCACATTTCTGAATATAGTGCAGAGATTTTAGTGAAGCTTCAAGCACCCCAAGTAAGATATATCTTTCCTTTTTCTTCCTGATATATTTTCATCAATCCAGTCCCTACGTGAATCCTCTGATGCATCTGGAACTTAACCTATGACCTTGGTAAGAAAAGAAGAGAATGTCATCAGAAGGGCCATGCCCCGGTTCTTTTTGTAATAACTCTCTTGGCCATTGGATGCACTCTCAAAGCAAACAGAAAGGCCACTTTTGTAACTGAATCAAACTCAAATTTGGTCTGACAGCCAATTTTCCAGGCTTACTACTATTTGAAAAGGGCTGGAAACGTGGCAGAACACCAGCAGAGAGTATTCCAAGGGTTAGAAACCATCTCTCTGAGGGCCATGTTGTGACTCTGTTTCTCGGCAGCAGGGACAAACAGAAATTGAGGAAATGTTGTTATATACTTTTGGAGCTGAAGATCAACATCTGGAATAATACTGTCTGGAAAATAAAACAGATCCCAGGACAGTTGCTAGGGCATAATGTGATTATGACGCATCATTTCCTCTTTCTTACAGCAGTTAACCTCCATGAATGAATCCTTGGCATTATGAAATATGGAATATTCTTCCAGGTGTTGTTTTTTTAATCTTGATCTTATGTGGAATCCTAGTGTAGTAGCTCTTCTTCTCTTCTCTCTCCTCTCCATCAAAGGAGAATGCACACCTATACTTATTTTCCTGTGACTTATATACATGCTTTGTGTTGATTAATATCACTAGCTCATCTAGTACAATCCAGGTAGTCCTTGACTTTCAATAATTTGTTTCAAGTTACAAGGGCAGTGAAAAAGTGACTTATGGCCTGCAGTACACTTAAGACTGTCATAGCATCCCCATGGTCATGTGATCAAAATTTGGACACATGGAAACCAGTATATATTTAGGATGGTTGCAGCATCCTAAACCATCCTAGATGGTTGAGTCATGTGGTCACCATTTGTGACTTTCCCAATCAGCTTCCAACAAGTAAAGTCAATGGGGGTAGCTGGATTCACTTAATAACCATGTGATTCACTTAACTGCAGTGATTCACTTAACAATTGTGGCAAGAATGTCTGTAAAATTGGGTGCAACTCATTTAACATCCATCTTACTAAGCACAGAAATTATGGTCCCAATGGTCTTATGTCAAGGACTACTTGTAATGCTGTTTGGCCAGTGATAATTCTCCAAGGACTACAGCAAGACTTGCTTTTTCTCCAGCTTTGCTAGTGCCCAGGGGAGAAAAGATGGGACAAGGGACAGTGTTCAAAGAAGGTGATTCATCTGGATTCCTTCACCTCTGACAGACTGGAAAAGGAAAGGAAGTTTGTGTAAGAAAAGAACAATAAGCTTCCTTTTTTACAAAATAAGGCAGAGATAGGTAAGTTTAGGTATTGTATGAGCTATTGGCTCCCAATCCGGTTTTGCCTCAGGCCATATATAAATACACGTGTGGATTTAAATGTGGGATGAGGAATGTGTAGAATGGGGATGTGAAGAGCAAAAGGAACGATACTTTCAAACCTCTTTCTATTTACTTCAATGGTAATGGTGCCCCATTCTTCCTCTTATGTATTGTCCAGTTTTAGTTTTAATTTTTTGAAAATCAGCTGTAGCTGAGAATAGATTTTGGAGTGAACAAAATGCCTTGCAAATAATTTATAGTTATTAATAATAGTTATTTACAAAATGCAAATAACCTACGACCATACTGTAAAATTTACATTGTAAACAACCCACCAGTCTCTTCATGGAGGAGCTCATTATTGAGACCTAAAACCTGCTAAATGCTGCCTAGAGCTTTTCTTCATTCCATATTGCAATACAGTTAATTGCTTTCCTCTGGTTTCCCAGATTTATTATCTTTCCTGCTAAAGGCTTCTATTAACGTTGGCTGACCTGAGTGCTTCATTTGAACTGAAAAGTCATGTTATAAATGTCCTAGCAGTAGATTAAACAGTAATAGAAAAATGCTAAGTATGCTTGGGGTTGATTAGTGGTCAATGTATATTGACTGTTGGAAATCAAGATTCTGTTTTCTATCCATTCTGTTATTCTTGCTACCAAACACACCCCAAAGTCTTAATTTAATATTACATTGATCAACATATATGTGTTCCTTTAAAACCATTCAATCCAACAAAGAAAGGTGGTCATTTTTAGCAGCCCCATTTCTCTGCCTCTGTTTCAGTATCATTCCCTTTTTGTTACATTTAGCATAGCTGAAGTTGTAGGGAAAAATGTTTGATTTGGATTAATAACACAAATAGATCTTCATTTTGAAAATGTTCAGCCATCAGGTATAGAATGAAGGAAGAAACTGATGAAGGTAGATTAAAGATGGACAATGTAAGCCAATACTATTTGGTTTCATGCACGGAATTATACAATAACCATACCATTAAAAGTACACACACATAAAGAACTGCCTTCCTGGATTCATTTTCTATGCACAAAATGACCGTGTAAAGTCATTTTTAATTTGACCGCTAGGTGGCTCTATATACATGTTATTTATTGCACTTGAAGTCTTTCTATTCTCCCATGTAAGTGAAGTAATCACAAATATCCATTACATGCAGGTATAAAAAATTGATAAATTTATGCATAATCTAAATCCTGTTGCTTTAAAACCTGCCCAAGGTTACCCAGCTGGCTTTCATGCCTAAAACAGTAGACCAAACTACCCAAATAAAACATACAAACCTTAAAAAATGTATTTATGTGACCCTGAAATAAGTAAGAGATGGGTGTAAATCAACAGCTAATCTCAATACTCTGACACTAGCAAATAAACCTCATGTAAAGGGATCATTGACACACTACACACCATCAAAATAACAATGGTGGAGGCTGCCAGAAGTGCCACAACCAGAACTTTGTATCTCCTGTGACATCCAAAGCAGTAAAAGAGGAGGAGGAGGAGGGAGGAGGAGGAGGAATAATTACAATTCAGACAAAATGATGCCCAACATATAGTAGCTTTCATTCTTTGATCTTAGTAGAGCACATTAAGAGCTCTACTAAGGCAGGAAGTTGGAAATACATTTTCTCTGTTATTTTCATGGGAATTTCAACTTACTTCTGTCCCTTAACTTTTACTTAGGTTTCTTAATCAGCACATTGCTTGCGACTTCTGATACTGACATGGGGAATTTCCAATATGCTGGTCTTTTTTCTATATGAATGTGGTGCCTTTATACTAGGGGTGTCAAACTGAAGGCACGGGGGCCAGATCCGGCCAGTGAGGTGCTTAGATCTGGCCCGTGGCACTGCCCTGGAAACAGCAAAGGACCCCCCCCCCCGTGGTGTCCCCCCCAAGCTCTGTTTTCACTGGCAGCCCAAAACAGAGCTCAGGAATCCATTTTCACTGGCAGATTGCATAGACCAGGGGTGGGTTCCGGCAGTCATTACTGCTGGTTTGCTTGTGGCTATGCCACACATGCTTGATGTGCACTGCGTGCACTTTCACAGAACAAGAAATATTGTTCTGCGCATGCGCAGAAGCAAAAAACAAGATGGCAGCATTTATGGCGCTGCCCAGAAAGCCAGTTTGGGGGCAGGCCTGGGTCGCTGCAAGTTCCAGCGACCCAGGCCGCCAAACCACTACAGTTCGTCTGAACTGGTCCGAACTGGTAGAAACCCACCACTGGCATAGACCTATTTTAAGAGTATTAATTATGCTTATAACTCAGAATATTACCAGAGGATGTAGTTTATGATTAAAAATAACTATGTAACAAAGGTCTTTTAACTCATGCAATCATGGGCATTCAGACTTTTGTAGCACAAGTTACAACTCTGTTGCAGAGTGAGGAAATTTTGGTAAATACCCATTACTGGCATTTTTGAAACTTGGCATTATTGTTCTTCATCACAGCTAAAATTTCTCCTAAAATCAAATGAATTATCCTGGTGTTTTGATCCTGCTCATGGCATCAAATAATAGTTACAACAGTTAAGGAATTGTATTTTTTCTCCTTAGTGACACTAGATATTTGAACAACGCTGATTTGTTCTTCTCAGCATATTAGCATCATTGAAGGATATTCGGTGGAAAAGGACTAGAGTATCAACCCAAACATATAGTGAGCCAATTTGGTATACAGGTAGTCCTCGAGTTATAACAGTTCATTTAATGACCAAAGTTACAATGGCACTGAAAAAAGCGACTTATGGCCATTTTTTAGACTTACAACCATTGTAGTATTTGATCATGGCGACATGATCAAAATTTGGATGCTTGGCAACTGAGTCATATTTATGATGGTCCCAGGTAGCTTATAATCAAAAGAACCAGCCTGCTAATTTAGAATGTATAAATGATTATGTGCTTTTCCTCTTGCAATATTCCTGAGAGATAGCTCAGGAATAATGCTAGGAATGGAAAAAAGTATTTTTCCTCTTCTCTTGAGTCTGATGACATGAACTATACCCACCCAAAGCTTATACCTTTTTTAAAAAAAAAAAAATTGTTAGCCTGAAAAAAAGGCTACTAGATTCCTTCTGATTTACCTTCCCCTTTCATTCTTTTTTTTTGGCATTGGACTGCCAATAGCTCATTTTGCTTACTTGTTTCATATTAAAGAAGCCATACCATTCTTATAGAATATAAGCTTTCAACATAAATATTCAGGACTGGTTTGCTTTGTCCTTAAGCAGAAAAAGAGAAGTCACCCGGACCAGGGGTGTTAAACTCAGGTAGTCACATGACATTTCCCTCTTCGCTAAACCGGTGTAGCCAGTGAGTGACACATCCAGGCCGCAGGCCAGCAGTTTGACAGCCCTGCCCTAGCACACCTAGGGGCAGTCTGTTCTATGTGATTAAAACTAGTTGGCTATTTCTAGAAAGAGCAGGAAAATATCTTGCACTGCCTGCATTCCTGTTCCTTTTGCAGACGGTGTTGAGAAAGGAGCTCTCTCGTCCTTCACTACAAGAAGCGAAATGTTTCAGCTAGATCTCTCAGCTAAAAGTCTGGTGACAACCCTTTTGACTGCTGCTGACTAGATCCTCTTATGCAGAAGGAAGTCTCTTGTAAGGAAAGGGCAGGAAAGGAGAACTAGGAATGTATTGGTTTATTTCTTGAGGCTATTTCAGAGTTTTCAGCCAAGAATGGTCCTCCAAATTAATTTACAAACAAAGCATTACATTATATGAAGTTTGAAGTATAAAATTGCAAAAGTATAAGAGTATGAGGAAACCAAACTGCCAGTGAAAAATGAATAACAGAGTATGACATGTTGGAAAGTTAATGGAGAAGCCGCCCTGAGTCTCTCGAGAGTGGGCGGCATACAAATCCTAATAAACCGTAAACCGTAAGAAGTCTCTTTTAATAAAACAAGTTTCCATCATTGATCCATAACCCAAAACAATAGAGTAATATCTCTAACACTTAAAGCACACAGACCTTATTTGGAACTATATGCTGATATAATTTGCACTTTTGATTCTTTCTTGCCATTTACATGAACAGAAGCATTGGTGGGTTCCTACCAGTTCAGACCGGTTTGGCCAAACCAGAAGTGGTTTGGCGGCCAGCACCCCAGGCCTGCCACGCCCCCAAACTGGTTCCCTGGTGCCTTTGGTGCCGCCATCTTGTTTTTCAGTTCTGCACATGCGCAGAACAATTTTAATTGCACTGTGCATGCACGCACGCACGCAGCACACACACGCACACACATGAAGCCCGCATACACACACAAAACATGCACATGAGCGAACCAGCAGTAGTGCCAGCCAGAACCCACCCCTGAACAGAAGCCTCTGCCCCCAACTCTCTGTAATAAGAGTGAACATTAAAAGAAATCAAAGCAAGGCCAGGACAAAACCTGGCAGAAGAAGAAGGTTTAGAAATACAGTATCATCACACACACACAGTGTTCTCACCATTTTCTTTGAAGTCCCCTAACAAAAGTGATTACTGAAATTTTATTAAATGCATGTGCAAGATACAGTTTTGCTTTCTGACTGATGTTCATGTGATGAATTGATGTATATGTGTGTGTGCATGTGTGGAGGGGAGAAGCCCTATACTTTTATGCTGAAACTTGTGCCCAAAAGTTTCTAACCACATTGGCAGGAAGGTTTTATTGGCTGTTTGTACTTCCAGCCCTCACAAAGAGTTTGAAGCTGGCCAGCAGTTGTCTTCTTGAAAGACTTGAGAAGGATGAGCCAATCCAGAGAATTCCAAGAGATTCC
This sequence comes from Thamnophis elegans, assembly GCF_009769535.1. Lineage (NCBI taxonomy): Eukaryota > Metazoa > Chordata > Lepidosauria > Squamata > Natricidae > Thamnophis > Thamnophis elegans. The sequence continues at coordinate 86,984,091 of NC_045541.1, forward strand.
ATGGAAGAGATGCTGAAGCTCTGTGGGGAAGAAAAAAGCCAAGGGGGCAGGATGAAACAAGTTGCTGCCAATGAAAGAACAGACCACCCAAAAGCTTGGCAAAACTGCCTGGGGGAAAAAAGAGGTTTGCTCCCATGACAAATAACCTGGCACAGACCCAGACATAAGTTGACTTAGCTCCCCAGATCTGACAACACCGAGTAGTCAGGCAAGTCTAGAACAATTTCTGAAGTCCTACAAAGATAGGTAGCTGTGCTATCATTCAGGATCTGAGCTTGCTAAATGTATACCTCCAGAAACTGCTTTATCTTCCATATATGCTGGGGCTGCAATTATTATTCTTATTATATATAAAAAAACATAAAATTATAGCTATCAAGTACTATCTTTGTTCCCCCCCACCATATTTGTCTACTTCCATTTTGTCTGTTTAATTTCAAAGAGCACTTTAGCATCTCTCTTTTCTATTGCTTACTATTTTATAGTTCCACCAGTTTTTGCTTGTGGGTCAATGGTATTTCTTGTGAATATTCCAAGGCACCATTGTTATGTTTGTTCTTTATAGTCAGTCTGTGCAATCTTCTTGCAGTCGCTAACTATTATGCATTCATTTAATCCCAACTTTTTAATATGTAACTCAAAGCAATTGATGTACCTAATGTTCCTGCCACTTTATTTATCCTATAACTACTCTGTGTGTGGGTTTGGCTACTATTGCTAGTCCTAGCTTTATCATTCACCAGGCTCTTGGGTCATAAATAAATCCAGCAAGAACTAGAGAGAGATGAGAGCAAGAGATTGTGCATCGGCAAAGGACAGAATTATACAACTAAATATTCTGCCTTACCATTGCCATAGTGTTAAGCAGAAAACCAACTTAAGTTACAGTTTGATCCATAGGGTTGAACTGATTACATTGTTAACGGTAGAGTTTAATCCAAAAGCCAACTTTGCAAAGAAAGTAGGAAATCAGGAATTTGTTTAGACATTTGTAGAAGTGGTTCAGCATGCAAGTGAGGTATTTATAGCAACCTAGGCTTTCAAAGTCTACTATGTACGTGCTGACTTGAGTTGAATGCACTTAAAAGTCTGATGTCCAGATAGGGAAAAATAAAAAGTTGCCAACAAACAAGGGATGGTTGTAGAATACTTACAGTACTGTCCCAGGCAATATATTAGTATTCTGAAGAAAATACAAGGAGAAATCCTGAGTTTGTCTGATTGTTAATGTATACTAATCTAAAGTCCATCACATTACAGCCAATTTGACAGCGGAAGGAACTGTTTTCCGTTTTTTGTTTAGCAAACTGCTGAACTCCTCCTCCTTTAAGAGTAGTAACGGTAGCTTGTGGTAAAAAATCTTAAGACACTGCTGGAAATGAACATGGCAATCCCACTGAGACCTCAGAACATTTGTGTAATTACTGGCACTTCAATTCCCCAATCCATCAAAAGCATTGATCTGCAATTGTCTTCACACCTCTGCTAATCTGCAAACTGAGCAAAAGAAACAAAAAAACAACAACACACCTCTGCCCCAGTCACCCTTACTTTCTATAAAAATTAAATTTAACAACTGGTTCCAAAGACATTCCAGCCCACATATGTACAGTAGCTAATATTCAAGGCAAAACAAACTAATAAAAGTTTTAGCTGAAGGCAAATCAAACTAATGAAGTCCCAGTAGTTCTTGTGGGTGGGGAACTGAAACAGCTTCAAGCCATCTTGCCTCTGGAAAGATGTGAAGACCAGGAAATGATAAGAGCAAGACAGCGAGGGTTCCTGCAATTAGTGGAATGGATCACGCCACATCCACACTGCAGCATGTTTTGTTATTTATGAGTTTACTGCAGCTTCAAAGACATTGCAGCTGAGGCAGAAGGGTTTGAACATAGACAGTCTCATGGGATTAGAGAGGTTTCAGGTGGATGTTGAATTGGTGCAGCAAATATTCCCATAGACAATAATACAACCCTCTCTCCAGAGTGATGAGGCTGAATTCATTGTTTTTACTTTCTCCGGCCTTAGAACATGAGAAAGCAGTTTGCGGGTAGAACTTAGTAGGTAGGGAAAGCTTGTTTAGACTTCCTCAGTTGCAAACTACTTTAGCACACAAGTAGAGTTCTTCGTGGCACGACAAAACCACGGTCCACTAAAGTGCGCCCGATTAAAGCGCGTCGCTGACGTCATCAGCAGCGCGACAAATACGACCGTGGAGAAAAAAGGGCGCTTTAAAAAGCGCTTTTAAAGCAAGCCGATTCACGTAAAGGTAAGGGTTAGGTTTAGGTTTAGGTTAAGGGTTAGGATTAGGTTTAGGGTTACATTAAGCGTTAGGGTTAGGTTAAGGGTTAGGGTTAGGTTTAGCATTAGGTTAAGGGTTAGGTTTAGGTTTAGGGTTAGGTTTGGGGGGGGTTAGGTTTAGGTTTACGCATTAATTTCAGCTTTACCGCTCACAGCGTGCTTTTTTCGTCGCACTGTGATGACGTCATGTACGCGGTTTCGTCAAGCGCGCTTTAGTCCACCGCGGTTTTGTGGTGGAACCGAGTTCTTAAGCATTGTGTTTAAGAACTTACCTTATCTGAAGTGTTGTTTTTGGTGGGTTGCCCATTTGCAATTGTAAAAAAAAAAGTTTACAATATCTAAGAAAATCCTGAATTTGTAATTTTCTTTAGTGAACAGGAACAGTGGAGAACAGCTTTTCATACAAGGGCTATTTGGTGTAAAAATGGAGCTTTTTTTTTGCTTTCTTCCTTTCTTCAAACTCTGGAATATAGCAAATACAAGGAAATCTCTGAGATTTAAAACTAATAATTTAAAATCTATATGATTGCACAGATTTTATCCCATGCATGCCTGCTGTTTACATATTATTAGCAAGGTCATGGCAAATACGATGACAGCAAAATAAATGTTTTGGTTAAAATAAACGCGGGGCCATACATGTTTTAAACAAATGTGACATGAGAAATGTAGCCTTTTGACTAGTTTACACGGCTTGTGACTTTTGTCTACAATTCTTATATGACCTGTTTATATAAAGTTTATGACCTATCAGAAGTAGAGAGCATGGTGCCTATTGAATAATATTTATTAAGTGCATGAGTTCTCCAGATATACTGTCAATAAGGGTATAGCACAGCTAGAGAATGTTTAGCTCAGAGGAAGTCAGCTACAGTAAAATGATAAGGGGGATGGGGATAATGGAGCAGCTTCCCTTGAGGAAAGATGAAGACATTTGAGGTTTTTTAGTCTAAAGAAAAGGTGTAATGGGTTGTGAAAATAACCTTGGGAGACAGGAAGTGGAGGAGCTGCCCACAAGAGAGAAGAGGGGCAACCGAAAGGACCCTCTATAGTTTTCTGCAAAGTCAAAATAAAGGAGGGGAGAAATACTTTCGTACTTGCAAGATTTTGTTACTATAACCTTGCAATAAAGGTAGTATAACCTTGCAATAAAGGTAGACTTAATACTTATGGTTTCTGAGTATTTTTTTCTAGACTATTTTCAAGGGCTGACAGGATGCAACTGAGAGGAGACAAGCTTGAGGTGCACAAAATTACGCATGGTGTGAACAAGTTATTTTCCCCTTCCCATCACCCAATGAAACTGATCCTGAATCAGGCCATAGAAAAGGTTTTTTTTAAACAACAACAACAACATGTAATTAAAGTTTGGAATTTGCTCTCCTTGAGAGTGGATGGAGGCTACCAGCTGGCTGGCTTCAAGACAGGGGTCAATTTGTAGAAGTCATGGAGATCAATGCTGTTAAACTTAATGATAGGGAAGGATATCTGCTGGAAGATCTATTAGATTTCCTTATGCAGTCAGTTGGCCATTTTGGGAACAAATTCCTTGACTAAATGGGTGAGAGTACTGATCAGATTACTGCTTACGTGCTTATTCTATGTTATGATGGAAATTATTGAGTTTTGGTTTTCTTGCTATTGAAGCATTTTTTTTTTTTAAAAATGGACCAGAATCCAAGTTACTTTCACCAATCAAGAGAGATTTCAATGCAAGATTCCTGGCAAGCTTCTTTTAATGTGAGTTTCCAAAATAGTTTGCAATATGACACTGGGGCCAGCTTTTCAAATGGGGAAAAGGCTCCTGAATGAACTTCTGTTTGGGTCCTGGCCATACTCTAGAGTGGGGAAATATAAGATTAGTTGGTGATGAAAAGGAGGTATGTTCAGCATGTTATAGCAAGTAAATCTTCAATATATTTTCCATTTATATATAAAACTTACTTACTGATTTAAAATAAAATGATTTATTCTATTTTCATCAGGGGGAAATCAATCTAAGTAGTACAATATTGAACCTTGTCCCAGATTGATATAGAAATATTGGCAGGTTATGTAGTTTGGTTAACATCAACCTGGAAACCAAGGATGAAGTTTTAAAATTAAAACTTTTATTCACAGAAAGGAGAGTCACTCTTTTTAGGAAATATAGTTTTGTGGGATTTAGTAGGAGAGAGTAGACTGGGACAGCAGTTTGTTACAAGTTATTCAATCTTATATAAAATTACTTCATTTTATTAGTTTATTTTTGCTTTTTTATATTTTAGTCAAGGTTATTTTAGTTAACCATATGTTTTTTTTAAAAAAACTATGGCCTTTGCAAGAATCCAACCTAGTTTTTTACATTGTACTAAGCAGTGATTTATTTAATGTTGGCCACTGAATAAATAAAATGATTGTATTCATATATATATATCACATATTAAATCAAACAAAACAAAAAAAATTATCTGTCAAATTGATCTGTGACTCCAGTAAGTCTCACATTTGCTGTTTCTGTTCTAATATGTGCCAATGCCATCACTCTGTTCCTACGGGATTTATTTTACATATTCAGCGAGCATTTATGTTGACTCATTAATTTATTTTTTCAATTTGACAATACTGATGCTAGCGTGGCGAATCCCTTTGGCATAAAGAGGTGGTGTAATAAAACTATAAAATATATTTCTTTGGGACTGATGAGCAGAGGGATAAATTAGCTTGGATGAAATACAGAATGAGAAAAAACAATAATTTAGAATGAATATATTAATCTTACTGAAGCAGATATCTGCCCATTTTGCCCAGATATCTTCACATTAAGTTTTCTCCTAATAACATTGTTATTCAGGATCTCACATCCTTTTAAAGATCTTTTGGTCCATTGGGATGCAATTCACATCAGAATACAATGGATACATTCTTTCTTTCTCTCTCATCCCACATCACAATATCTCAACTGTGGCTTCCTTCCACGGAGTTGGAAGTTGTACTTTATTTCTAAATAGGGATTCTTAAATGCTTAAATACTGCAATTTTTAAACGCGACAAGGCAATTGTATAAAAAGTCCAATTAACTGTCTTGCCATTTATAGAACTATAGAACTCTAAGACCTTAGGCTTCAATATGTTTATTGATTGATTAAATGTATAGGTCATCTATAAATGACCTATACTCACCAGTGGTGGGTTGCCAAATTTTTTAGTACTGGTTTGGGTGCGCTCGCCCACAACACTTCTGCACATGTGCAGAAGCATCCGGACAGAGCCTCCCGCTGCCGCAACTACCAGTTTGCCTGATCCGGGCCGAACCGGGAGCAACTCACCTCTGATACTCACTCTCCAAAATGCTCAGGGAAGTTTTCAATACATGTTATTAAACTTTGGGCCTTACTATTTTGGGTTTGGATTGGAATACCCAGATAGAACAATCCTTTGTCTCTCTGTAGTACAGAATTAGTTTTCTTTGTCTTCAGATCCTGGTAATTGGTATCACATTATCTTCACATAGAGGTAGCCCTTGACTTATAACAGTTCATTTAATGACCGTTCAAAGTTACTGAAAAATGTGACTTAGGACCATTTTTCACTGTTACGACTCCCCGTGATCATGTGATCAAAATTCAGAGGCTTGGCCATTGGTCTATATTTATGGCCACTGCTTGTATCCCAGAGTCATGGGATCATCTTTTGTGACAAAGTCAATGGGGAAGCCAGATTCACTTAACAACTAGATTACTAACTTATCAACTGCAGTGATTCACTTAATAAGTGTGGCAAGAAAGGTCGTAAAATGGAACAACATTTATTAAACAAAAATGTCACCTAAGAACAGAAATGTTGGGCTCAATTGTGGTCCTAAGCTGAGGACTGTTGCATCCATACCACAAATTAATCTTCTTGTCCTTGATCACCTTCCTCACAGCAAAAACCATGGAGCATAATGGACCATCCTAGCATAGTGGCACAACCTTAAGTGCCACTGATTTCATCTGGAGAGATGCCAATGGCTGCATAGCTCTTCCCTTCCTCAATGTCTATAGAGATTCTCAGTCATCCAAGGCTGTCCCAAAGGTGCTTTTTCAAAAAGGCAACTGGATTTTCTGGTTTTTCTTTGAAGAAGTTTAGTTTTGCTTCTCATTCAAGAAGCTTCTTCAGTTCTGATCATCCAGTCAGAGCTGAAGAAGCTTCTTGGACAAGAAGAGAAACGTCTTCAGAGAAAAACCAGAAAGTCCAGTTGCTTCTTGAAAAAATCACCTTTGGGGCATCCTTCACTGTAAGTCCCCCCCCCCTAACTTTTCTTTAAGCAACTTGTCCTACCGCAGTCTCCACTTTATTGTGGCAAGAACACCCCTCAGACTCCGGATGCGGTCCGAAGACTTCCCTCCGAGAGCTGCTTTTAGTCCAGGAACCCCCTCTCCACACACACACAGCCTTTCCCCCTTTCCCTACATCTCGCGTGAGAGGGAAGCTTTCCCGCCGCTGGCCCCCGTCGTTCTTCAAGGGCCGTTGCGAAGCGCGCACTAGCCTGGCCTCCCAGCGATCACCTGCAGCCGGCCTGCGCTTTAACTCCAGCCAGGAGGCGCCCTCAGCCTTGGCCAAGACTCTTTCCTGCAAGGCGTGTCGCCGCCGCCGCGCCTCTCTTTTGCCTTTTCACCAGGGGGACCGAGCCGGCTTCGGTTCTTCGAAGTTTCCTCTTCAACGCGCCGGATTCAAGGAGAAGAGCTCCGGCTGGCGTCGCAGGGGAAGACGAGCCAGCCATCTCCCCCTCCAGACGCGGTCGCCCGAGAGAGAACCCGCCGAGAGGAACGCCGGCTGAGGTTAGAGGCTGCGGTACTCTCGTCCTTCCGCATTGTTACCCTGGAGAAAGAGAAACAGAGAGCGAGCGAGCGAGGGCTTGGTGGACTTTCAACGCCGGCAGAGGCGGTCCAGCCGGGCAGAGCAACGAGGGTGGAGGGAGACAAGGTAGCGTGGACAGAGGAGGAGAAGGGAAGCCGAGAGTCGGGCTTAACCCTCGCAGCGTTTGAGGTGGTGGTGGTGGATGTTGGGGGAAAGCATCTTGTAGGGGTCGCACGCACGTCCTCCAGAGGAGCGCGCGCGCATCTTTGGTGTCCGCCAGCATTCGGCGGTGCATGGGACGAGCCTCTCCGCATCCGGAAAGACTCGCAATGTTTGCATGGGAGACCTCTCCGGCCTGGCCTGTTGCCAAGCCCTTGGGAGAAGAAGAGAGGGTGGGGGCTGCAGCGGGAGGTTGGGGGGGGAGCGTCTTGACGGAGCAGGCGTCGTTGCTCCCGCTCCGGCCAACTGCTACGCTTTCTAGCCGGCCGCGGCAGCTGCGGCATCCGGGCGAGATGTATGCGGCAGCTTCTGACCGCGGCGGCTCCTCCCCCTTCTGCCTCCTTCCCACAGCAGGCCGACCGGCTGGTGTGAAACCTCCTTGCCCAGCAGCCAAAAGCAGCCCGGTGCCTCGAGCTCCAACATGACTGCCCCTGGGACGCTAGGTAAGTCTCTGCTGCGTCACTGCTCAAAGTAAGGCGGCTGGGCTTAAAGCGCAGAGCTGATTGGGGAAGGGCGGGAAGGGGCTGCGGCCACGCCGCTGTCCCCGGGACGGATGCAAACCGTGCTCGAGCACCTGCAGAACTGTTTAGCCGGACTGGGAGGTGGGTGGGAAGGTGGGATGGGATGGGAATCCCCTTCCCGGGCTGGGGCTCCCATCGCTTGGCTTGCGTTCTCCCAGTTGGTCTCCCCGCGCTCTCTCTGCACACCATCTTCCCCGCTTTTCTCCCTTTAATGGCTTGTAATATAAAATATTCAAGCCCTAGTATATCTCACTCCATAAATGGTCTCGACGTCTGGAAAGGAGAAAGGAGCCCGCCGACTCCGAAGAGATTAAACGAAGGACCAGCTCATCATCTTAACTTTGAAGGGGGAGAAAAAAGGCAAAAAATACAGCATATGCAGGCATTGTTTCTTAAAGGACAAGAGAAAAAGTAATTTGCGGCAAGCAGTTGGTTACATACTGTAATTTCAGGGCTCTTCCAGCATCTTGGCTTTCATTCCTTTTCACCTGCTATTATTAAGCAACTCCTTTCACTCCTGTTTTGAAGATTATACTTTGCAGATCATGAATTTGGTAAGCATATATAGGAGGAAGCAGATGCAGTGACATCATCTGATTTAGGCAGCTTCAGTGGTTCATGAGTACTGCACATCACAGCATGTCCTGAATTTCTCAGGGTTCACCAAATTTAATCTTGGAAATTGATTTGTGTGTAACAAAGTGTGTGGCCTGGAAATACCAGCTTCCTTCTTATTTTTTTTTTTAGCTAATAATAAGCCCAGTTATAGTGTTAGGGATATATATGTATGTGTACACATACACATACGTGATATAACTGCAGCAATAAAATCTCTTGTAACTGTGTAATGAAGTTTCTGTTCATTTAGTAAATAGAATGTATATGTATAATTCTATAGAGAACAAAGGATTGTACTTAAAGCTTGCATTGCTTGTACAGGATATTACTTTGAATGAGTGCTATTGGAAACTTTTTACAGAGATAAGAAACAGGAAATAAAATACAATAGGCCCATTATAAAGAAATATGAACGTTAAAATGCTTTCCTTCTTTACAAAGTATCAGAATATTTAATGTTAGGAACTGTTATTAGGATGAAATTAACCAAATTTCATGAATTTAATAAAATGCCCTTTGGCATTGTTAAACTCCAACTAAGGAAAAAAAATATCAGATCAAAACTATATTTGATTTTGCTTTTGTTTCCTTCTGAACAGATGACTCGAAGAATAATCCAATCAATGTTTAAAATCTATTTTAAAAATTCTATTGTCATTAGTCAGGGAAATTAAAAATCTCATTTAACTCTTTCATTGAAATGAATGAGACTTTCAATTCCTATTTTACATTCATTTAAGCCAAAGTAATCACTTTCGCTTAATATAATTTGAATATAATTCATTCATTATAATTAAATTGGATTGTAATCAAATTGAGTTATTGGTATTTGTTTCACCTGTTTCTTGCAACTCTTGAAGTATGGTGCTTGGCATATCAGTTCAAGTCCAAATGTTATATTTGACTCAAATAAGTTTGCATAGTTCTACTTTAGTAACAAGATGCTTTCATTCAGAACAAACTAAAGCCAGTCCTTGTGATAGTTGTTTGACATAATGAATACAATGAAAAAGAGTAGAAAAAAAAGATGGGCCTAGATTGCTAAATTTATGCTGCATCTTTCCTTCAGAGTTTGAGGTATTATTCTTACAACATAATACCTCTTTAAATTATGCTGGGTTAAGAACAATGGCTAAGCAAAAAGTAAGCATATGATTTTTTAGTTCTATTGTGTGTTCATTATATGGGTAAAGAAATCTCCTGGGGAGCAAGAGGGAATTAGGATTAATGATTAAAAATGCATGTCACGATGCAAACGTCATTCCTTAGGATATTGTGTGTGATATTGTGATGTTGAAGCTTGCGTAGTGATGTCATGATAAGTTTCATCATTTCATCATTGTGATAAGGAATGGATGCCTATGCATATTAGGTTGTTTATCCCAGGTCTTACAGCGTTTGAAGCACTGAACTAGAAACCAGGAGTTTGGGATTCCTAAATCTGCCTTGGATGCAAAGCCAGTCAATAACTCCTTTTCAAACTTTGAAGAAGATAATAACAAGCCAGTTCTGAAAAAAATATTGCCAACAATTGTGACTTTTTCACATTTGAAACACATCACCCCACTGACTTAAAAATACATCCTAACTGACTTAAAAATACATCTTCCCCAATTCCAAATCTTATTCTTGTCTATAGCCAAGTGGCTGCTGATGGGGTTTAAAGACAATAGAATTTCAAATCTGTAGCAAACTAATTCCAAATGTTAATGTCTCTTAAGTGCAAAATCGCAGTTGTTCTGGGATTACTAACCAAAGTGGTAAACCTAATTCAAGAACTGTACATGACAGCAGGTTAAAGTAATAGCTTGCAAATTGCTAATTGCATTGCTAATTGCAATTTTTGTCTTGTATGTCTTGGAGACATACACTTTGAATGACCCAAAATGCCCACTCAGTTTTTCAGCTGAGTTTAGCTTTGGGTTTTTGGTCCAAGGCAAATAGCCTTGAGTACGTTACCTTTAAAGTACTCTAATGGATTTTGTGCTGTGTCCTGATTCTTACTGCATATGGGTGTAAAACAAAGAAAACTAAATATACTTTATGCTGTTAAATATTTCATTGCATAAATATTTTATTAACTGTAGAAACAATGAAGCATTGAAATACTGAAATATCCATTGCAAATGTATGTAGAGTAATAAGGCGTCCTGGTTAAGATGTTGAGCTGGGACTTTACAATGTTGCGGTGGGGAAAAGTGGAAGACAGTATGTCAAATACATTGTCTGGAACTCCTGAAGGAAAGAGACAATACTATCAAACAAATAATTTATGTTGGATAGCCACCAAGATGTATTATTAATGCTGGTTTCAGTTTTTGAATCAAATTCTTAAGAAAAGTTGATTCACCAGAATAGTATGGCAGCACATAAAGTCAGCACTGAATTGTGGTTATTCAATGTAAATCTACATTCTTCTCAGTTGTTACATTTGGTATGGAAAAGGTCAATTGTATTAACTTTAATCACACACTGATTATGTTTCCACAGCATTGTTAATTTAGTCATGTCCTTTTTTTGAGTCTCTCTCTCTCTATATCTATCTATCTATCTATCTATCTATCTATCTATCTATCTATCTATCTAATCTTGCATACACACACACCCTGTGTGCAAACAGTACAGGGTTGGGGACAATTGAAACAGTTTTAAATTGCTTACTTTCTCAGCACTCCTCCCTGCTGCAATTTCCTGTTGTAATTTACCAATTCACAGTAGTGCAATCAGTATTGGCACCATCGTTCAGTGTTTGGGCATGATGGCAGCATTGGGAGGGGTTATCCACGCCCACTTGTCTGAGACCTTTTCCCATCCTCTTTTTGGTTTCATGGGAAGAATAAAGATTACAACAGACTAAGTCAGAGTTCACACAAGGGACACATTTTCCCAGGGACATTTTAAGGCTTTGAATTTGTCCAAGTATCAAGAAGGTACAGTTAAGCTTCTGGTAAGCAGCTTGCATGATAGAGTTGTTGGTGACAGAAGGTTACCTTAGTCCCAAATGGAGGCCTGTTTTGGACCTAGGATGGTCACATGACATGCTAACACCTCCCAGACCTAGATAAGCAGATCATACAAACAGGCATTCATCCTTTTTACATAACTGCAGAGGCTTTTTGAATTGCACCTAATACATTTAGGACTAAGAAATGAATATGGAAACTGGAAAGAAAACATTTCATTAGAAAATCTTTCACACGTATCGCACAGGAATATTTGAAGCTCACCTAATTTTAGCAATTCCTGCTGAGCTATTCAAGTCTTTAAAACTGGTTTACCCATATAAGAAAAGCTTGCTAGGATGACTAGAAAATGGAAGAATTTAAGGTAAAATGTGCTTTTTGTAAATTACTAGAGTGGTGTGAATTTATTACATTTTATATTAATAAAAGGAATAGCAGAATTAACACATTATGTGTTTTTCATAGCAGAGATGCCCAGACAATTCCCAAAGTTAAACATGTCTGAAGTTGACGAGTCAGTGCGAATCTTGGCTGAAAAAGTTTTTGCCAAGGTTCTTCGAGAAGAAGATAGCAAAGATGCCTTGTCCCTTTTCACTGTGCCTGAAGATTGTCCTATTGGGCAACAAGAGGCCAAAGAAAGAGAACTTCAGAAGGAATTGGCAGAACAGCAGTCTTTGGAAACTACCAAAAGGTAGGTTTGACAGAGTGGAAGAATTTTTAGTAAGGAGATTTGAGGTCTGCTAAGAACAGTTGTTTGATACCATCAGATATAATATGAAGTGTTGTAACTCTCTAATCCTGCCATTGGCTTTTATATGATTTTAGTCTTTTTGATGATGTATTCTTGATTGACTCATAATATGCCATCAAGTTGCAAATCCTATAAATATATTTTCTCCATGATGAAAGACCTTACACTGGTCTTTCAGATCTTTTTGACAGTACATCCATTGCCACGGTAACTGAGTTTATCCACTTTGATCCTGGTTGATCTGTTTTCTGTTAATTCTTCTTATTTATATGGATTCAGTGCCACCCACCTCTGATTTATTCAGTTAAACTGGAGGTAGGGAATGCCATTTAGAAATGAAATCAATTTATACAGAAATTTTTTAAAGTGAGTGAATCAGGAGTCCAGTTCATCTTACTACTTATACAGCTTATGTGCAAGTATGAGCCTACATAAAACCCAAGTTCATTCCCTGCAGATACCCATTTGGTAAATGCATATTCAGTTTTTTTTAATTGTTCACCCTTTGACTATTGTTGAAGTTCATACTTGTCCCTATGATTCTCTATCTTTCTCACCAGGAACAGAGGACAAGTAATCAATGAACAGCTGTAAATAGATGGCTGAGACATTTATACAAAAGATGTTTATGGGCATCACATAATCAGTTAAATGGTCCCTTCTAGTTATGTTCTCTTCTGTCAAAATATTTAGCAAGTTAATTAAACAAAAGTATTGCTTTTTAATATGGGGAAATAACTTCTAAATTCATTCAAACAACAGTGAAAAGGTTTACATTCTAATACTGTGAATCTTGAAATAAGTTTACAAATATTGCTCATTTGATAAACATTGTAAAATGAAGCATTTGTACTGAAGTCTCAAGAGACCATTTGTCTAACACTTTTTCAGGAGTCTGTATAGTACCATATTTTACAATCCTTAATATTTTTCATAAATACCTGTTTTGAATATTTCTAATGAGATTTCTACATGAGACAGAAGTAACATAGTGGATTCATGAAGTAGAAAAAAAGCCTTTTGAATAAAGAAATGTGTGTATTATTCTTTAGAAGAATTGTTGCCTTAAATTGATGTCTTGTTGACTTTATATTTGTGTGTTACGTATACTTAGGAAGAAAAGTTTCAAAATGATTCGATCCCAGTCCTTGTCATTACAAATTCCATTGCAAGACTGGAAGCCTCCATCAGCTACTCCTGCTGTGTCTCCTCCTACTCCAGTTCTTCCAGGTGCCTTTCAACCTATCCAAGGGACATATGATGTTCCAGAATTTCAAAGAGTTACAATTAGTGGGGATTACTGTGCTGGGGTAAGCAAACAGATAGATAATGGCAATGGGGTTTTTCCCCTTATAAATTAAATATTGTATATATAACATGACATTGAATTATTTGCTTATGCTTGTGTAGAATTGTGTAAGCAGCCATGGGAATTTTGTCATGGCCAATAGCTTTGTTGTACTGAAGAAAGATGTAATATACTGCTATAGAAATACAATATTCCAAATGATACATTTGGAGTACACAATTTGTCCTGTGGTATTCCTGTAGTAGTTAAAGACAATCATTAACTTCACTCTCTTCTTCATGTTAATCCTCAACTGGAGGCACGTACTGCTAAACAACATAACTAGACATTACCTAAAATAGGAAGTCGAAGCATATTTTCCATAGTGACATATATTGGCCTCATTCCATTTGCAGGATATTATTAGTAGGAATATGAATAGGTATGAAGTTGGAGTCAAATAACTTTGAGGGAAATGTCCAGTTGACCCTAGTTTCAGGTAACAAATAGGATATTACATCTTCACTTGTATGATGTGTTGATATGAAGTAATAGTGTTCATTAAACTGAAAGGATCCTTTCTAACAAGTCCTTTGAAATCAGATACAAGCCTAGATCTGAATATAATTTCTTGAACCATTAATTTCCAAAGCTCTGGAAATGTGTTTTGAATTTACTGAATTAGCTGAGGTCTTAATCACATTGTTTTACAAAGTTATATTTTAAATCATCTCTGATTTAAAATTTAAATATCTGGTCTCTATCTCTGATTCTCACTGAAGTGATAAATCTTAGCCAGACTGCAGATAGAAGTGGATAATTAAATACCCATCTGTACAACAATTTCACACAAGATACTTAATAAGGCATTAGTGAGAAGCATTCTGTCACAATTTTCTAGCTTTTTATATGCAGGGAATTCCTTTGAATGAAGGAGCATTCTGTGAATTGACTCCCACCTGCATTCTTGAATAATATAGGCTGCATGCAGACAGCTGCTTTCCCACCCCAGAGCTGGCAGGAAATCATGCCCACTCTAAATATTTATATCCCCTACAGTTGCACCCTTATTATGTGTCCCCAATATGACTGCGCTGCACTGTGTTCATTCAACTTTCACATGCAGTATTCTTTTTTAAATAAGCATTTTATTGTATTTCATGAACAAACATTAATATACAAACTAACAAAAAGGGAAAATAGCGAGGGGAATAATGGGACAAATTAAAAGTTGACAAAAATACATCAAATATTTTTAAAAAGTGACTTCCGACTTATTTCAGTACAAAGATAACAACTATTCTCTAATTGAAATGAATATTCAATATTTAAACTGCCTTAGAATGCTAATTATCACTAATCTAGAAAACTTCTCATAATTTTAATCTAACATATAATAAATGATCCAATATGTATAACCATATATTTAAGAAACTCATTAATGGCTGAAGGTTGGCCACCTCAATTGAAATTCCAGTCTTGCCTAATGTCATCCAGTATGTGAATTTATTTATTTGTTGTTCCCATTTATTGGTGTTGGCAGGTACAAATTGGTTACTTCATACACTGCAGGTTTTTTTTTTTACATTTTCTGTTCTACTGTTGACCAATTTAACTTTAAAGCATGTTTTGAAACTGTGAGTTGACTGATTAACTGGTTGGTTATGAATCACTAATTGGCAGGGGGAGTTTGGCTTTTTCCAAGATGGAAACAGATGGAATTTGAGAATTGGTTAGCTGTAAGGATAAGCATAGGAAGTATAAAGTATTCTTAGAATGTAAGAAGATGAAGCAATGAATCAGGAATAACTTGAGACCGCACAGAAAGGCAAGTCCCAACCCCACAGGCTACAGAAGTTCAAGAACTGAGCCTTTATACTGTCCACTAATGCTGTAAACTAGGATTTTGCACTCAGTTAATTGGTTGAAAAACATTTTTTTTTAAAAAAAAAAGGTAGATGCAAAAGTTCTGGTCTCTCTTGCTGCCAAAAGAGAAGTGGAACATGGGGAAGGCGTTCAGGGATGAAATGGGAAGGGATTATTCCATAGAAAACAGCAGAACTATTTGGAATCAGATCTAAAACAATTCACTATGGTCAACTCACCACAGCCAACTTGCCATGGCCAACTTAATGCAGGACAACTCCCTGCAGGACAAGAAATACACCAATATTAAAGAAATAATGGAATAGAATCATTAAAGAAAGAAGGGACGGAATGAAATGTGAATGGAAAAGAATTAAAATATTTTTAAATTTGTTTTAAATAATTAAATAGAATTGTTAAATTGTTCAGCAGTGAGTTGTCCCACAGTGAGTTCACTGTGGCAAGTTGTCTTGCAGTGAGTTGGCCACGGCAAATTGGCTGTAGCAAGTTGTCACATTCCGGTTGGAGTGACAATATTGCCGACCCAGAGCATGTAACTTCAGGCTACTTTTATGAAGTCCATCAACACTCTTTACGTTGTGTAGAAAGAGTGTCTTGAAGAGGGATGTTAGGGAAACACCACTTATAGAACATTTAGCTTAAGCCACTGTCCCCTGTGGGAAGATGGTGAGCTAGACACTCTGGTATGTCTTTGGAAAATGGTTAGAGGGCTGTTCTAGTCACTAGGCAAGGAGGCTATTGGGATTTTCCTATAGCCTGGCAGAGGTGTATTGCTTCAAAGAGAAACATTTCCAAGTACATTCATTTTGGATTAGGATTATACTTTTAATTAATAACTGTATAACCTCTCCCTTCAGGTTACAGTTGATGATTATGAACAAGCTGCTAGAAATTTAGCAAAAGCTTTACTTATTCGAGAGAAGTATTGCCGCTTTGCTTACCATCGTTTTCCAAGGACGACAGCACAATATTTGTGCAGTATGAAAAATGAAAAATGGAAAACTGAAGATGAAGTGCTCCCAGGTAAATTAGCTCTAATTATAAAAAAAATAATGCTTTGATTTCTGGCCAAGTCCCACCATTGAGCTAAGTTATGGCTTCCCTAAACTTGATTTGTTAAACTAAATGTCATGATCCAAATTGTATTTAACTTTTTAAAGCATGTCATTTCTTAAAACCATAATTGTACTCAATGACAACAAATGAAACTATTGATTTTTTTTTGCAGCATGTAAATCTAGCCAGAAGTATTTATTTACTTCTTTAAGTAAAATAAGCACTTAAAAAGTGGTAGAAGTTCTAAAAAAACACATGCTCATGTACAGTATTCTGAGTATATAAATTATAATACAGCAATCTGAAATCTGTCTCCATTACAATATTTAGTCCATGAAATAGCCATGATATATATGCAAAGCTTGTTCATTAAGTTGCAGTTGGATTACTGATTGTTTAAAGCTGTCAACTTTTTTATAGCCCACAGTCATGCAACAAGCTGAGCAAAAAGAAAACTAACAGATAATGGCTTAAAAAAGAAATAAAATGGTAACCTGGAATCAATTAAGTTTTTAAAATGTACCGTATTCAGTCTGATTTACACATGAAGACGACCGGTTGTATATTTTCTTCCTTTCAAATAGAATGAATTACAGGTTTCTAATTAACAATCACTCATCCATACAATTCCCTTTTAATTGATACTCACATAAAAATGCATGCTGATTTCTAAGCACATGGACACAGACCAATATAAATATTATATTTCAGTAAATATTCTATAGACAGCTATAGGCAATTGCTGTGCACTACATTTTTAGGTAATGCAGGAATTTCCTACAACAAAAATCAGTTTACTTGCTTTTAGTTTTTTTCCCTATGCATTAAGAAAGAGTTTGACATGCCAAAATAAAAGAATTAATGGTAGTTAATGTAAGCAAGAAAACCATCACCTGCTATATTAATGTGGAGATGCAATTGAAAGTATTAAAATAGGATATAAAGAAAAGATAGTTATCATTAACTGAGAGCATAACTCCCCTTTTAAAATCTTTGGAATAGTGAATAGTTTTTCTATATCCTAACCAGATCTGGTTGTTTGCCCATTCTTGGACTAAAAGGTGAAAAAGAATCTTAATTATTAGAAGTGTGTGTAGGCTGGGTCAAGTGAAAAGCACAAGCTCTGCTTTTACCATGTATCTGCCATGATGTCACACACATGTAGGAAAGGGTGGGGTTTATGTTACTAACATGTTGCTATCATTTTGCTACAAGTGCCAATGCCTCTTTAATTACTTTAAAAATTGCTCCTAAAATTGATTTGGGTTTAAAAAATATAGAGAAAATGGCTGTTTCATAGCTAACCCCCCCCCCCCCGAGATGTGTGCTTTTTGTCTTCCTTTCAATATATAAATACACTTTGTTGCATGGTAGAGTGTAGATAATAATAAACCAAATAAATGGCTTATGTACCTGCTGGGTGGTGGTACTACATATATTTTAATAAATATCCTTGCATCGCTTGGTGTGGAAGCAGAGTTACTCCCAAAGGTATAACCCGTATCAACCATTAGCACCAGTCAATGGTATTTGTGACACATCTTTAAATGTTCAATTGACTAAGTTTCATATTTAATGAATAAAGTTTATAATAATAATAGCCATGGTACCAAGTGCCCCGATTTCAAAACACATCAATAAATTGCAGCTTCCTGCAATAACACCAGTGGAACTGCAAAAAACTTCTGCTACTCCTGACATCATGTATTTGAAGAAGATACTTGATTGGTACCTAGGACGCTGGCAGCAACCCGTATCAACCATTAGCACCAGTCAATAGTATTTGTGACACATTTTTAAATGTTCACTTGGCTGAGTTTCATGTTTAATGAATAAAAGATAATCATCATGGATAAGAAGAGAAACGTCTTCAAAAGAAAAAACAGGATAGTCCAGTTGCCTCCTGAAAAAGCCCCTTTGGGACATCCATGACCTGGAGGACTGAGAATTTCTACCTACTTTAAACGGAGTTACTATTTCACAATAAGACCAGTATGAAATAGCATACAGGGTTTTTTAGAAAAACTGTTGTTTACTAACAATTTAATTTCCAGCTATGATAGAATGAGTCTGTATTTTAAATGATGCTAGAATGTCTGACATTGATATTTTACAGATTTCCACCCACCACTGAAAGAACTGCAGGATCCTTACAATCTTGATGATTCTCCAGGGAACTTGGACTATGTTGTAAAGATGAAGGATGGCATCTTCTTAGTTTTTGAAAACGAAGAAAAGATGGAACTTAATGAACCACAAAGTTTGCCTTATCCTGATCGGCATACCTACACCCTTGACCTCAGCCATGTGTTGGCTCTTATTGCCAATGGCCCAACGTATGGTTCTTTTTAACTTTAAGAATTCTATAAGGCTAGGATATTAAATGCTTTATTAATCATAATGCTATAGTTGTTCTTCAGCCACTTCTGTTTGATGAAGTTCTAGAATCCTAATCCTATACAAGTTTATTTAGAAATAGATTTTGTCTGAAAATACAGATAAAGACAGTGGCAGAATAGTATGTTTATGAGTTGTAGTGGCTTAGGTTAACTCCCCGCATTTTCTGAAAATTATGGTAATATAAATAGATATTCCTTAATCAGAAGAATGGAAATGACCCATTGAATTAGAAACAGTTGTTTTAGTGTGAAATAGTACATTTTAATCTGAAATGGAATGCTTCACATTTAAAACCGTTCTAGTTCAAAGTTATTTGTACCAGGGTTCCTTGGGGTATGTCAAAAAGATAAGATGCTTCACACAACTGTGAGATCAGTCCTGCCCCTTTTTTACATACAAGTGACACATATTAAAAAGGACTTGTGTGCTCACAACTGTCTTATTTACATTTTGACCTCCCTAATGCAGAGGTCCCTGGCCAGTAATAATGCCCAGCAGGTATCTGTTATTTAACGTAAAACAATTCTTTTCTATATAGTATAAAAGTATAATTAACCAATGATGATTCATTTTTCACAGAAAAACATATTGCCACAAGCGGCTTAATTTTCTAGGATCTAAGTTTGGTTTACATGAAATGCTAAATGAGATGTCTGAATTAAAAGAACTGAAAAGTAACCCTCATCGAGATTTTTATAATGTAAGAAAGGTAAGTGAAAGCAATTATTCTTCATTTTTTTACACCTAGTCTCCCCAATCATTCAAACCGTCTTATTGTATATTGAAAATTTGAAATGTCAAAATTTTTCAACTTTCAATTTCCAATCATTACGGGTGCTCAAAAATTGTGACATGCCTTGGGGATTGTAAAGATTTTGGTTACTTTAATATAATGTAGATGTGCTTTGTAAGTAACTACATAAATATGATAACTTTTTAACATTTTGTTCTTTCAGTGGTATGTCTTGTAATCAATCTCACTTCTTAAAGCCATTTGGTGTATGGATAACCATATCTAAAGTTTGAATCTGGTGGCAGGAACACAGATTGTGAACACTGAAGGAATAGAACACTAAGGGCTTATCGCTTCAATTATTTTTCAGCTAGTTTAAGAGTGTAACTGACGTGGAAGTATGGAATATGTAGCAGCAAAACATTGAAAGCAAATGTGCTTATCTAAAGATCTGTAGAAAGAGGCTGTAATACAGATCTTTGCATGTGAGAGATCTAAAGTGAGCAGTTGATACTTTAATTTTTATTCCAATTTTACTTTTATGTAATGCAAAAGTCATAACTACTAGTATATTTAGGATAAGGTGGAAATTGTTATTGTTCTTATTCAGTACAGTGTAATATATATTTGGACATCTTAAACATCTTTTTTCAATTTATTTTCTCATCTTATTTACTTAGACGACTTTCTTTCAATTTATTCAAAATTTTATAGCTCAAACAATTTACACTTTTTGTAGAGAATGAATTTATTATATAAATAAATCCGGCCTAGTGCATATTAAGATGTGAAATTGAATAATAAATAAACCAGTGAATAGAATGTTAGAATAGCAATAGCAATAGCAGTAGACTTATATACCGCTTCATAGGCCTTTCAGGCCTCTCTAAGCGGTTTACAGAGAGTCAGCATATTGCCCCCAACAATCTGGGTCCTCATTTTACCCACCTCGGAAGGATGGAAGGCTGAGTCAACCCTGAGCCGGTGAGATTTGAACCGCTGACCTGCTGATCTAGCAGTAGCCTGCAGTGCTGCATTTAACCACTGCGCCACCTTGGCTCTTAAAAAATCTGGAAAAACCAGATTCAAATTCTTGTTTAACCAGTAGCTTTTGGCAAATTGCATAATATATGGACTCAAAAGGAAACACAATCCAATAAAATCCAGAAAAGTCTGAGGATTTATAAATACACTCCCAATTCATTCTCTTCCTAGTTTTTAGCTGATCATTGGTTGCGGCTGGGCATTTTCTCATCTACTGGATACTCTCAGAATTGTTTTCTAGTAATAATGTCTTCTAGTAATCTAACAGATTCCTCACTGGGTCTAATACTCAGGGAAGAGAATGGGAGATCATAGAAAGGCTCCTATATATGATTGAAAGGGTTGTGGGGAGAGGGGATGTGAAAAGAGTTGTTGTTGTTAGTTGCGACAATGTGTCTGACCTATCATGACCTCATGGACAAATTTCCTCAGGACTTCCTGTCCTCTACCATCCTCTGGACTCCATTTAAGCTCACGCCTACTGCTTCAGTGACTCCATCCAGCCACCTCATTCCCTGTCACTCCCTTCTTCTTTTGCCCTCAATCATTCCCAGAATTAGGCTCTTCTCCAGTGAGTCCTTCCTTCTCATTAGGTGGCCAAAATATTTGAGTTTCAACTTCAGGTTCTGGCCTTTAAAAGAGCAGTCAGGGTTGATCTCCTCTAGGACTGACCGGTTTGATAGCCTTGTAGTCAAAGGGACTCGCAGGAGTCTTCTCTAGCATCATAATTCAAAGGCCTCAATTCTTTGGCACTCAACCTTTCTTACAGTCCAATCTTCACAGTCATACAGTGCAACTGGAAAAAAATATAGCCTTGACTATGCACACTTTTGTTGGCATGGTGATGTCTCTGCTTTTTAGTATGCTGTCTAGATTTGCTATTTGAAAAGAGTTAGTCTCTGTTTTACTTATATCGGTTCCTTCAGATCTTCTGTGAAAGAGGCAGAAACTCTCCTCATGAGCTTTTTCAGGTTCCCTCTTATATACAATTTGGACAGTGAATTAGAGAACTAACAACAGGTTTGCCTAATTTTTCTTCCTCCAGTCATTTCCCCATTTGACAGACTTCAGTAACTCAGGCCAAATGTAGAAATCTAAAAAAAAAAAAAAAAGTCACGAGAAATAGTTGATATCAGTGGAGAAAGGGGGAGGTGCAAAGATAAGTAAAATAAAGCATTTTATGTAATATTTTTTATGCTTAATGTATTTTTATATTTTATTTTATTTACATCAGGTGAACAGAATTGCTGATTGTAGTGAGGAGAATTAAAGACTAAGAATAAGGGAAATAGGCAAAAGCATTTTCCCCCTTCCAACAAAACAGTATGGAATAGTGAATTCTGCAGGCACTAAAAGAGATTCTTATATCTTAAAATATCTCTGTTAAGCCTCTTTCAGGGCTGGCCCAGATGGTGTGCAGTTTCATGTTTATTGACTATCACAAGAGGCTAATAATGTTTAGCACAAGCATTGCATATGAGCAGAAAGGACAGTGTGACCTTGCTTGGGAAGGAATGATATAAACATAGCCCTCATAAAATTACTCTGAATTCTATGAAGTCCTTATTGTGACTGATGTACAAGCAAGTTATAAGAAAAGTGCAGAATAAACTATCCATAAAACATCCAATAATAAACTGCTCATCAAGTATTTCAGATTGCTGTATTGATTTAGACTATGTAGATGTAACAATTCCCCCCCCCCCGAGTTGAAAGCAAAATAATACATCTAAAAATGTGTTATGGATTGAAATGCTATTGTAGATAACTTTCAGATTTCAAAACAAATTATTATAACATACAACAAGTACAAAATACAGGTAGTCCTCAATTTACAACCAGTTGTTTAGTGAGTGTTTAATGACAGCATTGAAAAATGTGACTTATGACCGTTTTTCACATTTATGACCACTATAGCATCCCTTTGGTCACATAATCAGTTTTCAGGCAGTTGTTAACTGGCATGTGCTTATGACAGTTGCACTGTCATGTGATCATGTGATCTTCCCAGTTGGCTTGTGACAAAGTCAATTTGGGGAAGCCAGATTCACTTAACGACCACATAGTTCACTTAACTGCAGTGATTCAGTTAGCAACTGTGACAAAAAGGTTATACAATGGAGGAACATTCACTTAATATCTGCCTTGCTTAGCAATGGAAATTTTGGACTCAGTTGTGGTCATAAATTGAGGATTACCTATAAAATAGTCCTCAGTTAAACCAATAATTAAGCAACTCTGAACCTGGAAAAGAGAAATCTTTTGTTTTCTTTTGCTTCTGTTGCTAACCTGACAATATATGTCAAATGTGAAATGAATGGACATCTTCAGTCTTCAGAATCCTGCTATGAAGGATTAGAAGACCTTTTAATAATAATAAGAAGAAGAATGTGATAGTTTTGTTATATGGACCAATTGAAAGCTTTCACCATAGCTTGCTTCCTCCCTCCCTCCTCCTTAAATTTTTATGCTGTCCATTTCACTGATATTAACTCTGGGCACCTTACAAATATAATGAAAAATTAAAAAGTGTCATACAAGGAAATTAAAATTAGGAGAGTAAAATAAGAAAGCTAAAAACCCAGACAGTAGGCGACCTGGGAGTAGGGATCTTCCCTACCCTCCACCCTCAATACATGGCTCTGTTGGGCATCCCAAGCCAGATAGCAGAGCCAAATGTGTCCTTTGGAAGGCCAGGAGTGTGGGAGTAGACCTCACATCCAATGGGAGAATAATCGAGAGAGCAGGAGTCACAGCAGAAAGACTCTTCTCTTAGACCCCCACTCCAACCATCTTCCACCCAAAATTCCTTGGTTGATGGGATCCGAAGTAGATCTATTTCAGTGACATGAGTGGGGACCCATGCAATAAAGAGCTTTAAAGGTAATGACCAAAACTTTGAGTTGGACATGGAAGGAAATTGGTAACCAGTACAACTTGTGTAACAGCGTTGTCACATGTGCTACATGAAGGACCTCCAGAACCTTCTGCACCACTGCATTCTGTACCAGTTGTAGTTTCAAGGGTAGCCCGATGTAGAGCACATTGCAGTAATCCAACAGAGAAATGGCCAGGGCATGAGTGACTATGCAGAGCCTCATGATCCAGGAAAGGGCAAAATTGGCACACAACACAAAGTTGTGCAAAGACTTTCCTACTCACAGCTGCCACCTGCTCTTTGAACAGGAGTCGCGAGCCTAGGAGAATTCCCAGATCCGGGGTAATGCAACCTTATCCAGAATTTAAAATGATAAACCAACAGATCCCCAGGCCACATAAACCCACAGCCACTCTGTCTTACAGGATTCAACTAAAGAGCCGAGGTGGCGCAGTGGTTAAATGCAGCACTGCAGGCTACTGCTAGATCAGCAGTTCAGCGGTTCAAATCTCACCGGCTCAGGGTTGACTCAGCCTTCCATCCTTCCGAGGTGGGTAAAATGAGGACCCGGATTGTTGGGGGCAATATGCTGACTCTCTGTAAACCGCTTAGAGAGGGCTGAAAGCCCTATGAAGCGGTATATAAGTCTACTGCTATAAAGTCTGCTGTTCTCCATCCAGACCACCACAGCTTCCAGGCACTGTGAGAGGGTAGCTATATAATCACTTGGATCACCAGGAATGGAGATAAAAAGTTGGGATAAGGTATTTCTGATACCTTATCCCATGGTGTTGGATGATCTCACCCAGAGGTTTCGTGTAGATGTTATAAAGGAATGGATAAAGCACCAATTCTTGCGGCACACCAGAAAGAAACAATCATGTAGAGGACTTCCATTCCCTATCAACACTGATTGGGATTGTTCTTGAAGAAAGGAGCTGAACCAGTGTAACACTGCACCACCCAGCCCAAACCCCATAGCTTGCTAAAAGTTTACCATACTTTTTCCATCATCTTCTTCCTCCCTTCCTCCCTGTATAATGCTGGCACTGTATAATCTTTTAGAAGTGATTGATTGTGTCATGACCCCAAAAGCACAGTTCCTAAGCAGTGTTGCCAGTAACCATAATGCTAGGATTCATTATACAAAATGAGGGAGACTAGGGGAACTGGGATTGTTTAGTCCTGAGAATACAATACCACCCACAAATATCCCAAAAAGATGTATTATTCAGAAGAAAAAAGAATAATCTCCAGGTACAGGAAGACACATTTTAATTGAATCTTAAAAAAAGAAAAATGGGAGCAAATCAGCAAGAAACGAATGATTGACAAGATGGTGAGCTTCTCTTTGCTGAATATTTTCAGTTCAATTTGGATTCCTGCTGTGACAGGTTGTTGGACTTGATAACTTAAAGCTCTGTGATTCAGTGACATTTGGAGAGC
The DNA here is from genome assembly GCF_009769535.1 of Thamnophis elegans. NCBI lineage: Eukaryota > Metazoa > Chordata > Lepidosauria > Squamata > Natricidae > Thamnophis > Thamnophis elegans. Next base: position 87,009,017 of record NC_045541.1, read on the forward strand.
ACTTGATTGCTTCCACCTATCCTGAAGTGTAGTTGATGAAATGAAATTACATGATTTTCATTTTGCTCAGGGGATATTAGCTTAGTTGGAGGGAAAATTAGTCTGAGCAAGCAATCAGTTAAATATGAGTTTCTATACTTTGGTTTTTCTTTGTATAGCAACTATTGTTATCCAACCCAAGAATTTGAATATTCAGTATTGTTATTTATTTATGAATTATATTGATTTTAAGGTAAAGGTTCCCCTCGCACCTACGTGCTAGTTGTTCCCAACTCTAAGGGGCGGTGTTCATCTCTCTTTCAAAGCTGAAGAGCCATCACTGTCCGAAGACGTCTCGATGGTCATGTGGCTGGCCTGAGTAAATGCCAAAGATGCATGGAACGCTGTTTCCTTCCCACCAAAGGTGGTTCCTATTTTTCTACTTGCATTTTTATATGCTTTCCCACTGCTAGGTTGGCAGAAGCTGAGACAAAGAACAGGAGCTCACTCCGTTATGCGGTACTAGGGATTTGAACCGCCGAACTGCCGACCTTTCTGATCGACGCACTCAGAGTCTTAGCCACTGAACCACCGCTTCTCCAATATATTGATTATATAGCCACCTATTTCACAATTGCGCCTCTGAGAGTGAAAAGATTTCCAACCAACCAACAAATAAAAAAACAAGTAACAATTAAGCAACCATAATTCAGAAATATTAAATAAATTATGGGCAATATGTTCAAATCAAAGCTATATTTATTAGGGTCTCTGCCATGGTTATTCAACCTTCTATGAAAACTAGTAGTATTAACAGAATTGATATTATATTTTGGGACACCTCGGGTAACCTTGACTGAAGCACCAGAAAGTCATCTATCACTACTATGTACATAAACTGCTGGAGACAATGATAGAATTACCGACTCTTCTAAATATAGAATATTTATCTATCTTGATGACAGATTTAATACATGTGTGTACATAAAACTCTCAAGAGCCACCTCCCTCATCAGAATGTTGGAGGGTGTCAGAATTGTTTAGTATTCTGTAAACTTAGCAGTGCCTTCAATGACCCCGTTGATGGAAGAGGCCAAAAAGAAGGATAGTTGGGTGCCAAGGATAAGAAAGTAAGAGGAAAAAGGAGAGAAATAATAGTGTATCAGATATGTTTACCATGTTTCCCCGAAAATACGACATGTCCTGATAATAAGGCCATGTCACATTTTTCTGGTGGGCAAAAATATAACCTGTACCTCCACAAATTAAATTTTATTCTGATTTAGTAGACCTTGATTTAAAAAAAAACATATGTGATGGACCAGATTTGCACAGCAATATACATATATATTTTTGCTGTGCTAATTATGTAAATAATACAAATGGATGAAAATTATGTAATTTTTTATTTAGCAGATATTCATGAATAACTGACATCCCTTGCCCAATTAGTTTATTAAAATGAGGTTTCACTGTATCCTTAACAATAAATCAGTCTAGTACTAAAATCTAGTAGATTTTCTGATTAGTACAAACTGGCTATTATTGCTTCCCAAAAAGTGTCCTAACACAATAAATAGCAAAGGAAAATGTACGCTCCAAACAAATACTTTTGGCTTTTTATATTCTGTTAATTTTTGCCAGATATCTTTTCTTTTTAGCATCTCTATATGGCAGTGTTTTGTATTGTTTTTAGTCTGTATGCGGTCAGAATGATAATGGAGTCAGGCAGCTTATAAGCAAAATAAATACATAAATAAATTGTGCATTCTAACTGAAGAACATAAAACATTTTAACTGTGTGCTAAAGTCATGGGAATTCATAGGAAGTATGTAAAGACTTTGCTGTTTATTGAGAAAAGAAAATCTTACTGTGAGGGATTTTTCTCAGACATTTAAAAATCTTTAATAAATTAAAGTGGTCTTTCTACCACAAGTAGGAAAGGGTTATAATCATAAATAAACAAAGAGTAAAGACAAGTAAAGAGTAAATAAATACAAAAGACTTCAGCATCGTCCATCTAAGATCATTTTGTTTTTTGAAGCCTTCAGTGAAAAGAAGGTGATGGAAGTTAGATTCCATGAATCCTTCTGTCCTGCATGATTCCCTGTGATCTCCTAATATTTTTTTTATTATATGGTGAGGAAAAATATATTCTAACTGAATTCCCTTTTCAAAGAATATTATGCATATAGAAGAATAGTAGTGGATTATATCTTCATAGATAGATGTGCTCAATAGGTCATTGCTGGATGACTCAATAGAATATACATTCATATACATGTAGCCTTTGTTTATATGTAATTGACTGTAATATTCATGCTGTAAATCAGTGTAATCTATCACCACAATTATGGAGTGGTTCACATACTTTTATGTTTTGATTATAGAACCTGTGGTTGTTAATTGCCCTGAAACCTCTCTTTTGCTTCATCTGAATGGTCCATTTTCCCATGCAGCCATAAATTGATGACCACATGAATGGCATCAGCACTATTTGTGGCTCTTTTTCAACCAGTGCAATAAATACTTCTGAATAACATTTTTAAAAAATGAACTTTCTTCTTTACCTTATTACTGTGCTGTGCTGATTTCAAACATGATTTCAAAGAACTGTGTTGTATCAACAGTAACATCTTTTTTCCAGCATCATCTGCTCAAAAAAGAAAAAAAAAAGCTGCTTTAATGAATCCTTAAAGCAACATAATCATTTTTCAGGTTTTCAATAGTCTGAAAGAGGACTTGGCTGACTTAATCTGTAGCAGAGAAGTGCTGAGTTCACATGAGATCTGAAGCATCTTTCTGAATCATGATTGAAAGATGCCCAGCCTTACAGACTAGTGGGCAATCTGAAACCACAGGGACCATTTATAACATCCTCAAACCTTCCCACAGCTTTTGTGAAAATTGTTACCAGCCCATAATTTTTAATGTAAACAAAGGGAACATGAAATGCATAGAGGGTAATAATATTATGTTTAATTAATTGAATTATTAGTTATTAAATTTACACCCCCCCCCCCATTTTAACCCCTTGTTATATTGTAAGATGCCTTGACCTACCTTTGGCCAAAATAGATTGCATCCTGAGCAATTCAAGAATGACTCAGCTTTCCATCTTTTCAAGAATAGTAAAATGTGGACCTAGATTGTTAGGTCACTCTGCAAACTACTTACAGAGTAAGTGCTGTAATGCACAATGAAGCGGCATATAGGTGCTATTGATATTGCTACGTTTAAGAGATAATTGCTGCTATTTTCTATCTTAGGACCTGATTTATATATGCAAAATAAGTATCTTTTTCAATAGCAGTATTTTGAAGAAGCAATGGAGGGTATCATAGACACAAAAATCTATTTGTGTTTCCAAAACATCTTTTTGAATCAGGATGTGACTTACTAAATGTACTTTTGTCATTTTGACTTTGACTGAGTTGATTAGTCAATGGAACAATCAAGACACTCCTTGTTGAGTATACTAGAATCTTCTGCTTGCCTCTTAACAAATTTCTAAATAGTTGGATAGGCATACAGTATATGGTCAACTGAAATTCATTTCGTTCTCTCTTGCCATGTTCATTAAATAATGTTCCTCAGGTCTAAAAGAGCCATACTGAAAATTCTCATTTTGCTGAATTGAAGCATTATTTTGTTTCATCATGATTATGGAAAATAAAATAGACAGCATCTTAAATAAATACCTCTTGATTAAGCTTCAGTAGTTATGATTAAAGACCACAGAAAAAGCATGGAGGATTGAATGAAGTTGAAGGATATTTTTTAATCATTGCGGAGGCTGAATTATTTTTGCAACTGAAATGAAATTAATAAGGATTGTTCAACTTCATCTATTCAGTGAAGAGCTTATCCACCCTGATCTCCCTTGATAGGAGCAGTATATCATATCACCTTAAATTCTTAATAACAATATTTGTGAGCTGAAATAAAATGTGGTCTGTTGCTTGATCTAAAAAAAGACATTTCCATTCGCTTCTGCAAATAGTCAGAAGTGCAATTGCTTTGGAGAAGAATCTGATAATAATTTGGACTCTGCAGGCATAAAACCTCTTTTCTATTTCAGTCGTCTCTTTTCTAGCTTGTACTCAGTTCTCAAATCCGAAAGAAAGTTTACAGATCTAACTGTATTTTTCTTTGTGACAGTAGCATAAAAGTGTTGGTTCATTTAGATAAGGGGTGTCAAACTCACATCATCATGACATATTTGGACTTTTCTCCCCTTTGCTAAACTGGGCAGGGCCAGCATGTGACACATCCATGTTACTAGCTTAACAGCTGTGCCGAGGTGGCGCAGTGGTTAAATGCAACACTGCAGGCTACTTCAGCTGACTGCAGTTCTGTAGTTTGGCTGTTCAAATCTCACCGGCTCAAGGTTGACTCAGCCTTCCATCCTTCTGAGGTGGGTAAAATGAGGACCCAGATTGTTGGGGGCGATATGCTGATGCTGTAAACCACTTAGAGAGGGCTGAAAGCCCTATGAAGCGGTATATAAGTCTAACTGCTATTACTATTGCTATCCAGCCTGCAGGCCCTGAATTTGACAGCCCTGATATAGATCTTGAAAGTGGAGAAAATGTCATCAATCCCTGAGAAAATAAGACACATGGGATATGTTTTAAAATACTAAATATTTTTGAGTAAAAATCATTAAACAGCCTTATAGGTTAATAAGATGTACTGTTCTTTCATGACTTGGCTAACACTGTTGGCTGTGGTTCAGATATGCTGAAAATAAGGGAGTAAATTAAAATTGGCAGAAAAAGGGAAAATATGTATGTCATGAAGAAAAGTACTGAACAAAATGTATAGCCAAATCTGTCTGTCTGTCTGTCTGTCTAATCTTCTATCTCTATCTCTTTCTCTCTCCCCGTATACACACAATCTGTGTCTCTCGCACACACATGACTATAAACTATTCATGAAATGTTGTTACCTTCCACTAAAATGGTACCTATTTATCTATTTGTTTTTACATACTTTTGAACTCCTAGTGGGCAGGAGCTGCAGCAAGTAACAGGAACCTACTCTGTCATGCAGTCTTAAACCTGGGCTATCAGTTTTTCAGCAGACAAGCTCAAATGTCTTTAACCCCTGAGCTACCGCATCCTCTAATCACGCTCTCTTTTGCTGCTTTGGGCAACAACTCAAAAGTCCTTCAGGGCTATAAAGGTATAGGTGAGGTGGAAAGAGCCCCGTCTCTTCTGTTGATGGACCAAATATTAGGATTAAAACTGATTACAACTGATTAGGATGAAAGACAGGCTTCTACCAACAATGGTAGAAGACATATGTCATTCACAAGGCTGTCAAGTTCTACATTTGTGTCCAAACAGTAAGTAACAGCTATAAATGTTCTGTTCAAAGGGACAATTGTCTATATCATTTGGAAATGCTTTCCAGTCTTCTTCCATTTTAATTTAGGAACTTTCTTATCCTAAGGGCTAAACAAAAGAAATCTGCGATCCTTCACCAACCCTCAAAGTGGATTTGTTTGTGATCTAGTTCAGTTTTATTAGAGGCGTGGTTTTGGGTGAATTCAAGATTATCTTTCTTACCTTACTTACTGTCTGATATCTGTGAAAATGTGTTTTGTAATATTACATTAACAGTATCGCATTAACAGATAAACTACAAGTACTCCTCAACTTATAACCATTCATTTAGTGACTGTTTGAAGTTAGCACAGCACTGAAAAAAGTGACTTATGACCGTTTTTCACTCTTATAACCATTGCAGCATCCTCAAGGTCACATGACTAAAATTCAGACACTGACTCGTATATGACACTTGGGATAGATTATGGGATAATGTGATCACTTTTTGTGACCCTCAGACAAGCCAAGGCAATGGGAAAGCCAGATTCACTTAACAACCACGTTACTAGCTTAACAACTGCAGTGATTCACTTGACAGCTATGGCAAGAAAGGTTGTAAAATGGGACAAAACTCATTGAACAACTACCTTGCTTAGCAACAATAATTTGAGGCTCAATTATTATCTGTAATGTCTTTAACTTAAATTTGTGGAACAGAGATAGTAATAAAATAGCTTCAGCTGGGGGAAATCGCTACTTTTTTATGATTTCAGGTTGATACCCACATCCACGCTGCTGCTTGCATGAATCAGAAACATCTACTGAGGTTCATTAAGCACACTTATCAAACTGAATCCAACAGGATAGTTGGGGAAAGAAAAGACAAGAAGCTGACTTTGAAGCAGGTGTTTGAAAGCCTACACATGGACCCCTATGACCTCACTGTGGACTCACTAGATGTCCATGCAGTAAGTGCATTTTAAATAAAGATCACATCAGAATAATTATCAAGGTTGTGTAAATTGCTCAGCCATGGAAAGAGAAAGAAACCTTGGGTTGACAAACTCTTGTGCCCTATGTGTATTTACTGTGCTAGTAGTTATAGTCTGAATTCAAGTTACCTTTTTGTAGGTTCATATTTTTTTTAAAAAAATGTATTATGAATATGCATCCAGTTTTGGTCACCACACTATAAAAATGATGTTGGGACTCTAGAAAAGGTCCAGAGAAGAGCAACCAGGATGATTAGGGGACTGGAGATGGAAACATGCGAAGATGGTTACAGGAACTGGGCATGACTAGTCTAGTGAAGAGCAGGACCAGGGGAGACCTGATAGCAGTGTTCCAATACTTGAGGGGTTGCCATAGAGAGGAGCGGGTCAAGCTATGTTCCAAAGCACCTGAAGACCAGACAAGGAATAATGAATGGAAACTGGCCAAGGAAAGATTCAACCTAGAAATAAGGAGAAACTTTCTAACAGTGAGAACAATCAACCAATGGAACAGCTTGCCTTCGGAAAGTTGTGGGAGCTTTATCACTGGAGGCTTTCAGGAAGAGATTGGACTGCCATTTGTTGGAAATGGTGTAGATCTCATGCTTGAGCGTGGTGTTGGACTAGATGACCTATAAGATCCCTTCCAACTCTGTTAATCTGTAAATCCTTCCATTCCCCACCATCCTGTCAGAGCTGAAGAAGCTTCTTGGATGAGAAGCGAAACATCTTTAAAGAAAAAATAAGAAAGTCCAGTTGCCTCCTGAAAAAGCACCTTTGGGACAACCATGGATGACTTTTTGTGGGGTGGGGACAACCTGGATGATTGAGAATTTCTACAGACTTTTAGCTATCCAATTTGAGATGAATACCCTTGGAATGGTGTGTGAATAGGAATGGATTTCCAGAGCAGGGGGAAATATGTGTGTTACTGAAATTAATATCCAGTGATAAATAATATAAACCTACGAATATAACAAATCTATTTTTTTCAATCCCTGCTTTTCTTAGGATCGCCAGACATTTCACCGGTTTGATAAATTTAACTCCAAATATAATCCAGTTGGTGCAAGTGAGTTGAGGGACTTATACTTGAAAACAGAAAACTATCTCGGTGGTGAATATTTTGCTCGGATGGTGAAGGTAAGCAGCTTTTCAGTCAATCATGTCTTAGCTTGAGTGTCTTCCAAGTTAATGTGGAGCCATCCCTGAAGGCTTCTTGGCAGGTTTTTCAGAAGTGACTTTCCATTGCCTTCTTTCTAGACCTGGGAGAGCCTGACCATTATATATTTATTTGTTCTGGTCCAAAGCCATCCAATACATCTAGTTAGAATGTGAGTTCTTTTATATGCCAAATAAAATCAGGAGAAGTTACATCTGCTCTGAAAGATTTTAGGCGGTCCATTCAGTTACAATGAATGGAAAACTCTGTAGGACCATGCCATCATGTAACCATTTTAAATAGGTTACTAATAACCAAAATATAAAAGCGAAACAAGAATTCAATCTATGTAGATACTTGTTTTTCTGAAGACCCTTGCATTCATTTTCCCCCCAATCTAATGACTTCATTAGAGTCTCTTAACTTACTAAGTTTCCTGAGTCTTTTCCCCACATTTCAGCTTATTGAATTGATTTGCCTGTGTAAAATCTCTATTGTGGGAGCTGCATTGCTTGCCAGTCAATTTCTGGATGAAATTCAAGGTCTCAGGTGTCACCTTTAAACCTCTTATAGTGCAAAGGTTTGTGGATATCTCTGAGATCGTCTGCCCAGGGTTGAATTTCTTTAGGAAAAGACCACTGAAGATCTTACCCACTAAGGGGATATCATATGCAGGTACCCCATTGTTAAACTTTCTCTGTGATGGCTGTCCTACTCTGGAACAGCCTAGCCCTGGATATTTAAACGATCCCTTGCTGATAATATTTTCAAAGAGCGGTAAAAAATGTACCTCTTTTGAAACACTTTGGACCTGGCATGAAATCTTCTTTTCTTCACTATCGTTTCGGGACCAGGAGCTCATTCATGGCACTTCTGCGCATGTGCAGAGCATCCGTGATGACATCTGGGTGGGTGGGTGGAACCTCCTGCCGCCGCCGCTACCAATTCGCCTGAACCCGGGTGAATCAACAGAATAGCACCTCTGCTTTGGACTCAAATGAATGAGGACCATCTATGCCAGAGGTGTGGCCTATCAGTTATTGTACATTTGTTTTAACCATTGTTTTCACTCTGCTTTGCATTTGTTACTGCTCAGAGTCTTTATGAAGGAAGCAGTATATAAACCAGAATAATAATTCATCCTAGATACAGTTCCATTGTTATAAGGCTTTGAAGCCTTCTTCCATTAGCGTTCTTTTAAAGTCCTGAAATTTTCTGTTCCAAAAGCTAAATCCTGTAACTATGCCATGGGCTGATGTCTTGCATAGACCATTTACCTACATATCTTAATGTGAACTATTCTGACTGATGAATTTCTCATCAGTTTTTTCCCCCTTGTTGTAGATAGTAATGAATTGTTTTAATCATGAAAATAAGCTTTCTAATCCAATTGTATCAATCTCTAGATACTACTGAGGGTTTATTAATCTTAAATGTTTTTATTTGAAAGAGAAATACAATTTAGCATTAATATAAATCAAATTTTTTATCAAAATGTATTATAAATACAAATACTTTTTGTGTGCATAAATTAGGGTTAATATGCATGGGATTGGAATCGAATGACATCTTTGACCTACTGTAAATATTTGAATAAAGAGAAATGATCTACATTTATGTGCAATATATATGAATCCTACATAAAATGTTTATAAAGCTTGAATTGTACACCATTTTACATTATTCTGGTATAAAAGAGTTACCCAAAGCACAAGAAATGATTGGGAATATCTGATTAATCTGTTCAATTCTTCAAAATTATTTTGATATTAGTCTTTAAAGGTTAATCCCATTTAAATCTCATTTGCAACAGTGAAAATGTGTGTGCTTTTTTTCTGTGAATTTTGGATTACTGAAATGTTTCATTTCATAAATTTGTGGACATTTGTGAATGCAATTAGAAGACAAAATTGGACATCCTGCCTCCATTAGGAAAACCAGACTGAATGCAACAGTAATTACATGAATGCTATTTCATTCATATATTAGCAGCATATCTGTTCAATATTAATTAACAAAGATGCTATTAATTATGTGGATGACATTTATGAAATAATGGAAGAGCATGTAGAGTAAAACAAAGACGGGATGACTTCAATTTCATATTTTTTATTACTCTTAATTAGAATACATATAGTTCATAGCTAATGTTTTGGATTTTATAGCTGGTACGCACTGCTGAGGGAGGCGTTTTCCTACAGTGCCTATTTGTTCAGGTCATGGAGGAACCACATCAACTGGGCCTGAAGAATTGGAGTATCATGTCCAAATTGGTGTAGGAAAAAAGATTAGATCTAATCAGTTACCCAAAGAGGTGGGGATTCCCCTTCACTGGATACTGCTTCTACAGTCAAGTGGGAAGCACCACTTTTCTTCAGGATTGAAAGGATTGAACAGCGACATCACTGTTGCCCAGGGAATGCCAAATTTGGGGCTCCTTTATCCCCATTAAATTGCCCTGATGGGCACTGAAATGGTACCCATTTATTTACTCACAGCTACTTGATTTTGAACTGCTGGGTTGGCAGGAGCTACAGCATGTGATGGGAGCTTACCCAGTCTTACACAGCAGCAACCGGGTCTCGAACACGAGCCTGCTGATCATCAGACCAGTGTCTAATCTAATGAGCCACTGCACTCTTCACTGGATGCATTGGATAGCCATTATGTTGGGACAGATGCATCTGCAAGGACAAAGGGGCAAGTAGTGTCAACTCCACAACACAATTCTTCCCTTTTTGTGCACATGTCATGATAATTGAATACACATGTGAAAGGAATGGAATTGTGTTGCAATGGTGCAAGATTGCTTTGGTCATTTTGATGAAAGCACTGGGTTTTGTGGATGCCTCTGATACAGAATGCTTTAAGAAGAATTAGGGGTGACATGATAGCAGTATTCCAGTATTTGAGGGGCTGCCACAAAGAAGAAGGGGTCAAATTATTCTCCAAAGCACCAGAGGGTAGGACAAGAAACAATGGCTGGAAACTAATCAAAGCGAGAAGCAACCTGGAATTAAGGAGAAACCTCCTAACAGCGCAGACAATTAACCAGTGGAAGAGCTTGCCTTCAGAAGTTGTAGGTGCTTCATCACTGAAGGTTTTTAAGAAGAGACTGGATAGTCACTTGTCTGAAATGGTATAGATTCTCCTGCTTGAACCAGGGGAGGGGGAGGCTGGACTAGATGCCCTTCCAGATCATTGTATTCTATTCGAATTCGAATTCTAAATGGGATTCCTACACTGAAATGGACTGGATGGCATCTTCCTATACTTAAGTGGTTTTATTGATAAAGGAGTGTTTTTATTGATAAACAGATCCTGGAGGATACAATAGAAACTACTCAGTATAGTTTCCATGTACTGTTGCTTAATTTTATTGTTAACATGATCACTGAATTTGCAAGTCTCAAACAGTTCACTCTGTCGTTTCACAGTTATAGATGCAATCAAGTATTAACTTTGTTATGTAGAGAGTATATACATCAACGTTTCTGGATCTCCTTATCACCATCTAGTGGTCATCTAGCAGTACCGGTGGAATAATTATTCATTCAGACATTCATGATTGGGGTGAATGTTAAGCAGGATGCAACATCTGTAGCTAATAATATGATCTATGCTCCTCCCCATCAGATTTCAGCAAAACCCTGATATCCATGTCTAAGAGAGATGAGTTCCTCACCTCTTCCAATTAGGTTTCTATGGTGGAGGGAATATTTCTGTCTTCACAAAGTTTAGAAATACTTAGAGGAACAAATTTAAAGGCCTTTTCCCATATTCCTCACATTTCTGAATTTCATTGTACTGCATCAGAAGAATGCTGAAGTATATAAAATTTCTAACCCTGTGGTAAATATTATGTGGCAGGAAGTTCTATAATTTGCAAAATTAAAAACAATCCTAAATGGTATCATTATAAACACTTGGGGAATTTGAGATGTGGAATACAAAATCCATTGTGATTAATGGTCAGTAGGTGTATTTCTAAATTAGGCTCTGCATGCAAGACTTTTTTGATGAAATGTGTTTGTTCTAAACAGAAAAGTAATAATGGCTTATTTTGAATAGGAAGTTGCCCGTGAACTAGAAGAAAGTAAATACCAGTACACAGAACCTCGGCTGTCTATTTATGGGCGTTCTCCAGATGAGTGGCAGAATTTGGCTAAATGGTTCATAAGGCACAAAGTTTATTCACCTCACATGCGCTGGATGATTCAGGTCCCAAGAATCTAGTAAGTAAAAGAATCAATAAATAATTGCATTAGTGGAAATGGTTTCATTTTTCTTTTTTCCAGTTCTTTTAAAGAGAGTGAGGTTTAAAATATGCTGAAGTATAAGAAGTAAGAACTTCCCTTATAGCAATGTGGAAATTTGACTTTTTTTTTCCTTCCACAATTGTGGTTAAGTAAGTAATCTTGCACCATGACTGTTACCACACTTATTAAGTGAAGCCATCTGGAGAGTTCAACAGCTTCAATTAATTTGCCTGTAAGAATCAAGCATGTTGCTTTAAAAAGCTGCCGAGGACAATATTTCAGAAACCACAATGATTTGGGAGCTAAAAGGACTAAAGAAAGCTAGGCAGTGACATGGCATTGCTAAAATGGGTGGTACCAGGAAGTTTCTATTTTAGAAGAGTTGGTATGACTTATGTTGTGTCCTGATGTGGGAATAACACAGGAGCCATGGATAGCCAGTAAGATGTTTATTAGCACCAGATGACAAGCGATTCAAAGATTTCCCTTCAACTGTCAGTGTATTTATACTCGAGCCCGAAGCAACTGTCAAGCCCAACTGTCACGAGGCCAGCCAATCAGATGCTGTGCCTTGACCAACCAATTAGAACGCAACACAGGTTGTTGCTGGGTTATAACACTCCTTCCCCCCAGTTATTTGTATAATAACCATTCAATTGTACATTATACATTTGCCCTTCTGTGTTGTACAATTCATTCACATTTTTGTCTTCCTGTTTTACCATTTGCAATTGTGTTCTCTCCTTCCCCCCAGTCAACCTGATAACTGTAACCACTTGTAACCACTTTAATGTAATGCTTAACTTTGTAACAGAAGTAGAAATTTAGCAACTCTGTCCAGGAACATTCTGGGACTAGTAGCTTCAATTAGTTTAGTAAAATTCTTTCAGTTTATTTTTTTCTATTTTCCTTACCACCCAGTGCCTATTCACATTTTATTTCTTTATTTACATTTTTTTTTTCTATTTTTCCCTCACAACTATTTTTCCCTCACATTCCTGCGCATGCCCAATGAATTCCCCAGTCCAGGCTCGTTGAAGGCCTCGAGCAGTGTGGGAAGCAGGTTTGTATCTTAGGAGACAGGCAGGACAGGAGAGTAGGCCCTGCTAGAAACGAAACGGAGCGGAGGCAGGAGGTGAGTTCGATGGCGCGGAGGGCGAGCCGGCAGCGTGGTCCTGGAGAACGGAGGCCGGTGATTAGTCCGAGCTCGGCTCTCGGCTTCTGCAGCAAGTAGAGGCAGCTTCCCTGGAGGTTGACAGGCTGTCTTCTCGGGTAAAGAGGCAGGCAGGCGTTGCAGGCCGGCAGAGTGGACAGACGGATCCGTGAGGCGCACGGACAACCCAATGACCTCGGGCCCAGACAGTTGACTAGAAACTGGTTTAGCTGGGCGCATGCTGGCCTCGGGTCCCAGCGGTCCTTCACGTGCTGTGCTCCGCGGGTACAATGCTCGTCCTTGCGCACTGGCAAGTTGGCTGAAACGGGCGGTGGCCACAACTGCTGCTGCTGGAAGGTAGCCTTGGGTAGCCTCTGAATCTCTGCTAGGCAGAGGTGGCTGCGACTGGCTGTTTTTCTTGATCCAGGCCCTGTGGGAATCGCAAATCCCATCCTCGTCGCCAGTTGTTGTGTCCTGATGTGGGAATAACACAGGAGCCATGGATATCCAGTAAGATGTTTATTAGCACCAGATGACAAGCGATTCAAAGATTTCCCTTCAACTGTCAGTGTATTTATACTCGAGCCCGAAGCAACTGTCAAGCCCAACTGTCACGAGGCCAGCCAATCAGATGCTGTGCCTTGACCAACCAATTAGAACGCAACACAGGTTGTTGCTGGGTTATAACAACTTACTTCCTCCTTCCCTTCCTTTCTTTTTTTTTTTTTTTAAATATATATTTTATTATGTTTTCATTCTATACAATCACATATTCACTGTGCTTAATCAGGGCATATAACATTGAATAATAAACACGGCCCTCACTTATATAGAAAATGCCCTCTACAATACAAACCCAGTATACCACCTTAGCCTGCCATACACCCTCTTTCAACCCCCTCCAACTTTCATTCTTCCTTCTCACACACCCCTCTACGCCTACTTCCCCTCCCCTTCTTTCTAACCTTAACCCTATCACTCCCTCTCCATTCCCTCCCTCCCTTCTCCTCCTCCTCTCTCTCACCCTCTCCACCCTCCTCCTTCTTTCACTCGACTCTTTCCTTCGGTATCTATTACCTTCCAGTATATTCGGTTTGTTCTATTTTCGCACTAACATTGAAAAGCCACAGTATACAAATACAATCATGGAATTTAACACATATTGTATTTCCCCCCTCCCCCCTCCCCCTAAATCCCCACCTCCCTTCCCTCCCCCCGACTTCCCAAAGACCATACGTGGTATAATTTTTGAACAATCACAGTCTAAAATATCTCTACATTGAACTCAGCTTCTTACTGTTACCCAAATTTTAAACAATTTAAATTATTACTGATACTAAGCATAAGCTATCTGGAGTTTCTTAGTCCCATATTTACTTTTTATGTAATCAATCCACTTTTTCCAGTCTCGTTTATATCTCTCGTTTGAATGTTCTTTGAGATATGCTGAGATTTTGGCCATTTCGGCTAAGTTCATAACTTTCAAAGTCCATTCTTGAATTGTAGGTAAATCTTTCTTCTTCCAATACTGCGCCACCAAGAGTCTTGCTGCCGTTATTAAATACAGAATCAAATTAGTCTCTGTTACTGTAAAATCAATACATATACCCAGTAAAAACAACTGGGGGGTAAATTTTATCCTTCTTTTAAAGATGTTTTGCAGGATCCACCATATTTTTATCCAGAATGCCTTAACATTACGACATGTCCACCATATATGAAAATATGTAGCATCACAAGAACCACATCTCCAACATTTAGGTTGAACATTTGGATACATAGAGGCAAGCTTTTTAGGATCTAGGTGCCATCTATAAAACATCTTATAAAAATTTTCTCTCAAGTTTTGTGCTTGTGTAAATTTCACATTTCTTACCCAGATTCTTTCCCATGTTTCAAGCATTATTGGTTCCTCGATATTCTGAGCCCATTTTATCATACAATCCTTAATCAGTTCCGTTTCAGAATCCATCTGTACTAATACATTATATATCCTCTTTATATGCATTGAGCTTTGATCTCTTATTTGTTTAAACAAATTATCCTCAACTTTTACAAAGCCAATTTTTTGATCTGTTTTCCACCTAGCCTGTAGTTGACCATACTGAAACCACGTTTGAACTACCTTCTCTTCTTTAAGTACCTCTAAAGATTTTAGTTCCATCACCCCTCTTTCTGAGATAAGAAGTTGTCTATAGGTGGTTCTATCGTGTTTTTGTTCTACATTCATATTTTCAATTGCATGTCTAGGAATTGCCCACATGGGCACTTTATCATTTAGTTTATGTTGATATTTTTTCCAAACCCGCAATAAAGCATTTCTTAAGATGTGATTTTTAAATTTCTTATCCGTTTTTTTGTTAAATAACAGGTAAGCATGCCAACCATATAACAAGTCATATCCCTCGATATTCAAAATTCTGTCATTAGTTAGATGAATCCAATCACTAATTGCAGATAATGCCACTGCATCATAGTATAATTTTAAGTTAGGTAATTTCAATCCTCCTCTTTCACGTGCATCTTGCATTATTTTCATCTTTACCCTTGGCTTCTTTCCTGCCCACACAAATTTATTGATACCCTTCTGCCATTCTAAAAGATTCGCATCTCTTTTAAGTATTGGTAACATTTGAAAAAGAAATAAAAATTTTGGTAAAATGTTCATTTTTACTGCCGCTATTCTACCCAGCAAGGACAAATGCAGATTTTCCCACCTTTTCAACTCCAACTGTGTACTATGCCAAAGTGATTCATAATTATACTTGTATAATTTCCCATTTGAGATTAAAATATTAACTCCAAGATATTTAACTTTTTTAACTACCTCACATCTTAGCATCGCCCCCAGTTCTTCCTTCTGTTTGGTAGTCATATTTATAGCTATTATTTTGGTTTTTCCTAGATTTATTTTAAATCCTGAGACTTGACCATATTGATTGATCGTATTCAGTAATACCCTACTAGTTTCCTGCGGTTGTTCCAATATTATAACCAGATCATCCGCAAATGCACGGACTCTATATTCTTGCTGTCTAATTTTAATCCCTTTTAGACCGCCCAGGCCCCGTATCTTATTCAACAATATTTCCAAAGTTATAATAAACAATAATGGGGACAGAGGACAGCCCTGTCTTGTACCTTTTTCAATTTGAAAGGAGTCTGTCAGATTTCCATTGACAATGATCTGGGCTGCTTGCTGCTGATATATTGCACCAATTGACCGTAAAAAGCCATCTCCTATCTGCATTTTTTGCAATGTCTTCAGCAGGAATTGCCAATTAACTCGATCAAAGGCTTTCTCCGCATCCAAAAATATGAATGCGGCCGGGATTTGATTGTTCTTTCCCAGGTATTCTAAAGCGTTGATAATTAATCTAACGTTGTCCTTCATCTGTCTGCCCTGTATAAAACCAGCTTGATCGGTATGTATCAGTTGCTGAATTACCCCCATTAGCCTATTTGCTAATATTTTAGTAAAAATTTTATAATCTACATTGAGTAATGAAATAGGTCTATAATTTTTTGGTTGGGTAAGGTCTTGATCTTCTTTGGGTATCAACGATATGAACGCAGTCTTCCACGAAGGAGGCACTTTCCCTCCCGATTGAATTTTATTGAATAATTCTCTGAGGGGTTCTACCATTTCTAACTGTAGATTTTTATAATAAACAGCTGTTAAACCATCTGTGCCTGGTGCTTTCCCTAACTTTAATTGTTTAATTGCCTGCAAAATTTCCCCAGAGGTTATAGGTTGATTCAGCTTATGCCTATGTTCTTCTCTAACTAGGGGGATTTTCTCTTTATCTAGGAATTTGTCTATATCTCCGTCCTTAATTTTATCCCCTTTATACAACTCTGTAAAAAATTCCCGAAATACCTTTTGAATCTCTTCCTGTTGAAACACTTCCCTCCCTCTGTAACACAATTTGGATACATTTCGAGCTTTCCTTTTTTTTTCTAATCTGATAAGCCAACCACCTACCGGGTTTATTTGCATTGCAGAAAGTATTATGTTTAGCATATAATAAACTAGTAGCTACCTGGTCAGAGATCAGCATATCAAACTGAGATTTTAATATAGCAATTGTTTCCCTAATCTTTGTATCTCCTGGATTCAATGTTAACTCTGACTCTTTCCCTTTAATTTCCTCTTCCAATTCTTTTCG
The DNA here is from genome assembly GCF_009769535.1 of Thamnophis elegans. NCBI lineage: Eukaryota > Metazoa > Chordata > Lepidosauria > Squamata > Natricidae > Thamnophis > Thamnophis elegans. Next base: position 87,026,065 of record NC_045541.1, read on the forward strand.
TTTTTGCCCTTGTTTGTGTCTATGTATTTTGTTTATATTCATTAATACTCCTCTCATATACGCTTTGCTTGCATCCCATACATATTCCAAAGATGTACCCTTGTTCATATTGAGAACAAAATATTCCGATAGCAATTTTTTACAATCATTAACATACTTTTCATATCTAAATAAGTTTTCATTCAACCTCCAGGACCTTCTTGGCTGGGCTACCCTTCCCAATTCCATCCAGACTGGATTATGGTCTGAAAGAACTCTCGCCATAATCTTTGTCTTCTTCACCCTACAAAGTAAATCATTTGTAATTAGTATAAAATCAATCCTTGAAAGAGATTGATGTCTATTGGAAAAAAAGGTAAAGTCATGTTCTTCTGCATGCCTCTCGCGCCAAGCGTCTCGCAATTCAAAGTCGTCCAGCATGTCAAAAAAGGCTTGGGGTAACTTAGCTCGAAATTTGGTATTCGGGCGAGCTGTCTTCTTATCTCTTTTGGTGTCGATCACGCCATTCCAGTCACCCAATAATATACAAGACTCAAAGTCCCACTGTACTAATTTAGCGTGGAGATTTCTATAAAATCCATCTTGTTGTTGATTAGGAGCATAAATTCCCAAAAGTAACGTCTTTTTCCCTTCTATGATTAAATCTAATGCAATATATCTTCCAAAGGGATCTGCTTCAATTAGCTCAGCTTTAATATCTTTTCTTAAATATACTACTATGCCATTTTTCTTTTCCATGGCTGAGGTCGCAAAATGTTGGCCCAGTTTGGGGTTAAACAAATATTTTTGATCGGTTGATTTGATATGAGTTTCTTGCAAGCAAATTATGTCATTCTTAAACTGTTTGAGATAATGAAATATTTTCTTTCTTTTCTGTGGAGAGTTCAGTCCGTTAACATTCCATGTCAAAATCTTAGTTGTCATTTTTGGTTGCCTGAAGCTTTTTTAGAGCCTCCCGCAAGGCCTGTCTCACCTTTGGTTTAGCTCCTCCCACAGCTTCTGAGCTTGTTGCAGTAGCTCCTTGATCAGTGGCCAACGATTGTTGAGATTGTTGCATAGTAGCTTGTTTATCCGTTTGTCTGGTGGTCTTACGGTTGGATCTTTTTTCCTTGACTCCTTGCCCTTCCGGAAGAGGGAGATGATACATTTTATCTGATGGTTGTGTGGTTTGCTGTTTATCTTGTTCGTCTCGTGGTTTTTCACCATATCCCGAAGGTTCAGGGTATCCCATCTTCAGAATCTTATGATAGAAATCACGAGCTTTCCATACAGAGCTGAGACGATATCTTTGTTTGTCCATTGTAACTATAATACCGAATGGGGCATCCCATCTGTACTGTATCTGACGCTTTCTGAGCTCTTCCACCAGAAAAGCATAATCTCTTCTGGCTCTTAGCATCTGAGGTGGTATTTCTTTCAAAACAATCAGGTCCTGTCCACCAATTTGAAGCTTAGTATTGTAAGACTCTTGTAGTATCATATTTCTAGATTCTCTTGTAACAAAGTATATTACTACGTCTCGGGGAAGTTGCCTTTGTTTTGCCGCCCATGAGTTAACACGAAAAATCCTGTCAATCTGCCAATCAAAATTGGATCCCGTTTTTCCCACCAGACGGTCAAAAGCTTCAGAAAACATTTGCTTTAAGTTCTCCTGCTTTTCTTCACGCAGCCCCCTCACTCTTAATGCAAGCTCCATCTGCTTATACTGTATCATAATAATTTGTTTTTCAGCATTGTCAATTTTTTGTTCCACCACTTCAGTTTTGGATATCAGGTTAGTTTTAGCTTCATTGAGAGTTTCTAAATTATCTTCCATTCCAGAAATATATTCTGTTATCACATTTACAATTCCCATCATATTATCATTCGTTTTAGTGACCCTGGTATCGAATTTGTCATATAGAACTTCCATCTCATTCCTTATTTCATCTTTGAATTCTTTGAGCATTTCTAGATTCTGTTCTCTGAATTCTTTAAACATTTCTAAGTTCTGTTCTCTGGATTCTTTGAACATTTCCAGAAAAAATTCTTTTGTTAGTACATCTCCACTAGGGGGCATAGATGGTGGGGGCTGTAGCTTTGTACCAGGTATGGGAGACGTTTTCGGAGGTAATTTGACAGAGGTTGATTTAGATGCCATTATATTTTAGTTTTAATTATTTATTCTAAATTACTAATCCACTGTGCTATGTGGAGAAAAAGAAATTCCTCCCCCCCCCTTTTTTTTCCTTCTTTTTTTTTTTTTTTTTTCAAGGGGTTTTACGGAGGATTTCAAAAGAGAAAGTCCGTTTGGAATGTTTGGAATGTCCCTGTTTCAACAACAAAGAGTCTTGAAAGCTTTAAGGGAGTAGCTCTAATTAAATTATAAGAGATTGTTTCTTTAATTCTGTAGCAGGAAGCCGGAGATAACAAATGCAGAAGCTGTAAACGCCATTTTGAAGACAATTAAACAAAAGAGGTTTTTATAACATTGAAGCTGGTATTTCAGATAGAGAAAGGTTTTCAAAGTTCACAAGTTTGGTCTTTGCTCGTATTGATTTTTAATAGTCTCTTTTCTAAAGATTGTCCTGAGGGGGAGGGGTTCTGTCTAGTGCTGTGAATAACAGCTGCGAAGTTCAGGTCGGAGTTGAATGACTCAGCTATGGGTTGATCCTCCCCCTCCGTCCACAGCTCACAAAAAAACAAACTGTGAACTTCAAAGAAGATTCTTACCAGCTGAGATTCCTCACTGCTTTTTTCTTGTCTGAAAAAAGAGTTATCTTGTTGATATTAAGTAGATAACGAACCTGAATTCTGGGGGCAGCTCTGTTAAGCTGCCGACGGCGACAGGCCACTCCCCGGAAGCCCCCTGGCACTGGCAAGTTGGCTGAAACGGGCGGTGGCCACAACTGCTGCTGCTGGAAGGTAGCCTTGGGTAGCCTCTGAATCTCTGCTAGGCAGAGGTGGCTGCGACTGGCTGTTTTTCTTGATCCAGGCCCTGTGGGAATCGCAAATCCCATCCTCGTCGCCAGTTGTTGTGTCCTGATGTGGGAATAACACAGGAGCCATGGATATCCAGTAAGATGTTTATTAGCACCAGATGACAAGCGATTCAAAGATTTCCCTTCAACTGTCAGTGTATTTATACTCGAGCCCGAAGCAACTGTCAAGCCCAACTGTCACGAGGCCAGCCAATCAGATGCTGTGCCTTGACCAACCAATTAGAACGCAACACAGGTTGTTGCTGGGTTATAACAACTTACTTCCTCCTTCCCTTCCTTTCTGATATGTCAAACCTGGGAGATTAGCACAAAACTAGCAGCATCTTAGTAGGTTGCTTCCATAGTTTGATGAGCTGATTTCTAATGAATATAAAAGAGAGACTTGAGAGCCATCTGCAGCTCCATCCTTCCATTTTCCAATAAAAATTGGCTTATCGTGCAATATTATGATAAATGTGTAAAAGCAATCCATGTAAACTGCAATGTAATTGAAATTGAAATTTATAAGTTTATACAGGGGAAGCAAAGATGCATCTCTCAAATCTCTTCCTATATTTAAATTGCCCTTGTTATTCAGTTGCTTCCACAAATATTGCAAAAATGACTCATGTGGGAGATTTGAAGAACAAGCCAGGTTGATACAATTTGGGGTTGCCAATATGGCTCTTGCTCAAAGGACAAGTGGCAGCTATGACTCAGGTGATCTTTGCACAAATCTACCTTGTACTACTGCCGTCTCATGGTCACTCAAGCCTTGATGACCTATTGCTTGAATGACTGCAATGCACTCCCTAAGGGCCTGTCCTTAAAGGCCACTCAGAAGCTTTATCTGGTCCAGAATGCAGTTCTGCAATATGAATAATTATAGGAGCATTTGGGTTCTCCTATGCAATATCACTGTTTCACGAATTATTCCGGCCACCAGTAAGCTTTAGGGTGCAATCCAAGGTATTAGTTATTAGATACAAAGCCTTTGTTGCACAAGAATTGGTTATATATGAGGCTCCCTATCTGTGATTACTTCTATGTATCTGATACATCTGCCAGGTGGGACATGCTCCAGTCCTGTTACTTCATCTTGAGGAACCGAAGAAATGTGTTTTCTCTGTTGCCACATTTCCCCTATGAAAAGCTTTCCCCCTGAAATTTGGATGGTCACAATCTGCCTACTGTTCAGAAGACTGAAGAGTGGCTTTTCCCCCAGGCACAGAGATAGGAGGTTATGGGCCTATCTTGATTGTATTTCTTGTTTTTAGTTGTTTTGAAATTGTCTCTGGCACTGGCACAGTATGTTTTATTTAATGTTTTTATTACTATTTGATGTTTTTAATTTGTATGATGCTCTGAGCTGTACTTTGATTGGACAGCTATATAAATTGATCTAATAAATATGGTATATAAATAACCATATGCAATGCCTTAGGGTTTTGTTGAAAGGCTCTGTTTGCATAGGAATGGGATTGTATGATAACTTTTATCAATTTTTCCCATTATTTTAGATTAAAGATTACAGATGGGTAACAGTAACATAATATGTTATATAATAATAATAATAATAATAATAATAATAATAATAATAATAATAATAATAAAAACAAAAGCTGAACTGAATTTATTAATTGAAAGCACAAAATAATTTAGCCAAGACATTGGTATGCAGTTTGGAATTGACAAATGTGCAACAATGGCAACCAAAGCAGGCAATAATATAATGTAATAGTCACTAATGAACTAGGCATTAAAATTAAAGTACCTAGTCACACAACAGAAAAAGCATCAAAGCCAAAGTGGAAAATCCGTTTAGAACAAAAAATCAAAAAATTAAGGGCAGATGCTAGTAATTTAAAGAACATGCATGAGCAACGGCTTAAAAACAACAAAATCATAGATTGGCTAATCAGAAGATATAGATTGGATACAAGAAACATCAATGAAGCTGTAGAGATTGTAAAACAGCAGATAACAGCAACAGCTAGAAAAATTGAAAGATATGAGGCACGAATCATCCAATATAAACAAAATCAGCAATTTCGATCAGACCAACGGCATTTTTATCAAAGTCTTAATGTGAATGGTGACACCAAAAGTGAAAAACCAGAAAAACAGGCCACAGTTGAATTCTGGAAAGAATTGTGGGAAAATGCAAAGGACTACAACAAGGAAGCAAAGTGGATACATGACTTTGAGAAAAGCATTGGCAACAAACAAATGCAAGTATTGGAAATAACAACTGAGATGGTCAAAAATCGAGTTAAAAAGGTAAAGAATTGGACATCACCTGGAAAGGACCAATTACATGGTTTCTGGCTCAAATATCTGACCAGTTTACATGCAATATTGGCCAGGAAACTGAATGAAATTTTACAAAAGGGCCAAATTGATGAATGGTTGACAACTGGAAAAACATACTTGATTCAGAAAGATGCAACTAAAGCAACAACACCTGAAAACTACAGACCAATAACATGCTTGCCAACAACCTTCAAATTACTCACAGGCATTATTGCAGATAACATGATGGATTATTTGGAAACAAACAACATCTTGCCAGTAGAGCAAAAAGGCAACAAAAGAAGGAGCAGGGGCACAAAAGATCAGCTTCTAATTGATAAAATGATATTAGAAAATTGTAAGAACAGAAAAACGAACTTGAATATGGTCTGGATTGATTACAAAAAGGCATTTGACTCACTGCCACATAGTTGGATCATAAAATGCTTAGAAACAACTGGCATTAGCAAAAATATTACATCCTTTACTGAAAAGGCGATGAAACAATGGAGAACTGAGTTGGCAGTAGGGAATGAGATCTACGGAATGGTTAATATCAAGCGAGGAATTTTCCAGGGTGATTCACTTTCACCTCTTCTCTTCATCATCGCAATGATCCCACTATCAGTAATCTTAAAAAAATGAAATTAGGCTACCAAACAGCCAAAGAAGCTGAAAAAAATTCGCATTTACTATATATGGATGATTTGAAACTCTATGGAAAGTCAGAAATAGAAATCCAATCATTGACAAACACAGTCCGAGTATTCAGCACCGATATTTCAATGCAGTTTGGCATGGAAAAATGCGCCACTGTATCCATAAAAAGGGGCAAAATCACTGCATGTGAGGGAATTGAAATGCCCAATGGCCAATTAATTAAATGCAAAGAAAATGAAGCCTACAAATACTTAGGCATTCTGCAGTTGGATAACATCAAGCATGGAGAAGTAAAAACTATTGTCAGGCGAGAGTACACCAATAGAGTTAGGAAAATTTTGAAATCTAAATTGAATGGTGGAAATACAATCAAGGCCATAAATACCTGGGCAATACCAGTTATAAGATACACAGCTGGTATAGTTAACTGGACACAAGCTGATTTGGACCTTTTGGACCGAAAAACCAGGAAACTAATGACAATGCACTACAGTTTACATCCACGTGGTGATACTGATAGACTCTATCTGCCCCGAAAATCAGGTGGCAGAGGATTATTACAAGTGAAGCAAACAGTTGAAGAAGAAAAACATGCACTGGCTGATTATTTAAAAGAAAGTCAAGAACATCTATTAATCGAAGTAAAGAACAAAAATCTACTGAAGGCCCAACAGACGAAATAAGAATACAGAAAAGATGCGATAAAATCAAGAATGGAGAGTTGGCAGAACAAAGCACTGCATGGCCAATTTCTGGAAAAAATAAAAGATAAAGTGGACAGTGAACAAACTTGGTTATGGTTAACAACAGGTACATTAAAGAAAGAAACAGAGTCACTAATCCTGGCTGCGCAAGAACAAGCTATCCGCACAAATGCCATTAAGGCCAAAATTGAAAAATCCTCTGATGATGCCAAATGCAGACTTTGCAAAGAAGCTGATGAAACTGTTGATCACATACTCAGCTGCTGTAAAAAAATCGCGCAGACTGATTATAAATTGCGGCACAATTCAGTAGCACAAGTGATCCATTGGAATTTGTGCAAAAATTATAATATTAAAACAGCAACAAACTGGTGGAAACATCAGCCTGAAAAAGTCACCGAAAATCAGATGGTCAAGATCTTGTGGGATTTCCGTATACAAACCGACAAAATACTGGCGCATAATACACCAGACATCACACTGGTTGAGAAAAATAAGGTCACAATCATAGACATCGCAATACCAGGTGATAGCAGGGTCGCCGAGAAGGAACATGAAAAAATCGCAAGATACCAGGACTTAAAAATCGAAATTCAACGACTATGGCACAAACCAGCAGTGATAATTCCAGTGGTAATTGGCACACTGGGTGCTATACCAAAAGCACTGGAATTACATTTAAAACAGTTAAAAATTGACAAAATCACCATCAGTCAAATGCAAAAAGCCGCACTGCTTGGATCTGCACGCATATTACGAAAATACGTTACGACGTCCTAGGCCCCTGGGTGGGGCCCGACTAGTAACCAATGCCAAATCCGGCGAAACAACTGGCCGCTGTGATACAATTGTATAATAAAAACAAAAGCTGAACTGAATTTATTAATTGAAAGCACAAAATAATTTAGCCAAGACATTGGTATGCAGTTTGAAATTGACAAATGTGCAACAATGGCAACCAAAGCAGGCAAGGTCATAGAAGATGATGGAATAGAACTTGAGAATGAAGAAATGAAAAAGGCAGTAAAGCTAGAAGAAGGCTACAAGTACTTGGGGATTTTAGAGGCCTCTGACCTAATGCATAATAAAGTCAAGGAATTAACTTCAGCCAAGTACATTTGACGAATTCACAAGATATTAAAGTCCAAATTGAGTGGAGGAAACATCATAAAAGTCATAAATACCTGGACTATACCTGTGATTCGATACTCTGCAGGAATTATTGACTGGACTCAGATGGAGTTGGACAATTTGGACAGAAAAACAAGGAAGCTTATGACAAAGAATCATGCTTTGCACCCTAAAAGTGATGTTGACCGATTATATCTACCAAGAGCAGAGGATGGTCGAGGACTCCTACAAGTAAAACAGACTGTGGAAGAAGAAAAACACAGCTTGAATGATTACATCCAGAAAAGTGAAGAACCAATGATTAAGGAAATAAATAAAGGAGGCCTTTTAAAGACAACGGAGTCAAAAGCTGAATATAAGAAATAAGTAATTGAGAAGCGAGCTGAAAATTGGAAAAACAAAGCCATGCATCGCCAATACTTGAAAAATATTGAAGGCAAAGCTGACCAAAAGCTAACCTGGAACTGGTTAAGATCAGGAGCACTGAAAAAAGAAACAGAAGGCTTTATTTTGGCAGCTCAAGAACAAGCCTTAGCCACAAACTGCATGAAGGCAAAAATTCAACATGTTTCCACCAACAGCAAATGTTGCCTCTGTAATGAGAAAGACGAGACAGTCGACCACTTGATCAGTGGGTGCAGCAATATTTCACAAACTGACTACCTACAACGCCATGACCATGTTCGAGGTTCAAGGTTCATTTTATTTATATGCCGCCCTATTCCCAGCGGGATCCAGAGATGGCTTCTTCAGGAGGGGTCTCACCACCGTTATCTTCAATGGCGGAGGAAAGAAGCCCTCCCAAGGGGAGGCATTCACTATCGCCTGGATCCAGCCCCGCGTCACCTCCTTGCTGTTTGCGACCAGCCAGGAGGGGCACGGGTCCAGTACACACATGGTGGCACTCACCGCTACCATGGCCTTGTCCACTTCATCAGGAGCAACAAGTTGAAAGTCAGTCCAGAGATGTCGCTCAAGACCCTCCCCCGGTCCCCGGCTGGCTCTGCACAATTGGAGTCCAGGTCCATCCGAAGCCGAGCAACTTTGTCCGCAAGGAACTGGACATACTCCTCCGCTCTACCTCGTAAGGGATTATCCGCAACCCTCCCATTCAGGAGGGAGCGGGTTACCCTAAACAAGGCGGCAGGGCGCGACTCAGCGGACACAATCAGAGTGGCAATATAGGTGTTCTTAGCTGTCCGTATTGCCGAAAGGTATGCTCCGATACAAGCTTTTAATAGTGCTCGGTCTGACTCGGATTTACTGGACGTCCAGCGGCGCTCTAGGCGTCTCTTTTGGCTAAGATCATTCACTGGAAATTGTGCCAAAAGTTTGGATTTGAATGCAGCAAAAACCACTGGGAACATCAGGTTCAGAAGGTTTTAGAGAATGAGAAAGTCAAGATCTTGTGGGACTTCAGAATTCAGACTGACAGGCACTTGGCCCACAACACACCTGACATAACAATTGTTGAAAAGAAAAAAAGTATGGTTCATTGACATTGCAATACCTGGAGATGCACGAATTGAAGATAAACACCAAGAAAAAATCACAAAATACCGGGACTTGCAAATTGAAGTTGAGCAACTGTGGAAAAATAAATCGTGTGTTGTCCCAATTGTAATTGGAGCCCTTGGAGCAATACCTAAAGGGCTACCTCGCTATTTGGAAATTTTAAATTTATCAGACTTGAAGATTCTGATTCTACAAAAAACCATCCTACTTGGAACAGCTCACATCCTCCGATGTTACCTTAACAGTTCCTAGGTCCTTGGTTAGGACTCAAGCTGTTGAGCTACCAACCAGCCCCAAAGGCTGTGAATCTCACCAAAGATTAATCACATCATAATAATAATAAGAATTAATAATAGCAGCAGCAGCATTTGGAAGGTAAAGCTAGAATATTCAGAGTATTTTCATGTTACATAATTCAAGTATTGTTTGGTTTTTTGTTATGTACTTTAAAGTGATTGAACTGAAGTTGCTTAAGGGTCTTTTTTACAGCCAAAATTCAACTGAGATCTTGGGGGCGGGGGGAAGTTGGATAAGAATACCTATTGCTAAAGTAGACCATATCCCAAGTAAGCACAATAAAAATGTTCGAATATTTGTTTTTTTTCCCCAGTGATATATTTAAGGCAAAAAACATTCTGCCTAACTTTGGAAAAATGCTGGAAAACATATTCTTACCTCTGTTTGAAGCAACCATCAACCCCTTGGATCATAAAGAATTACATCTTTTTCTTAAATTTGTAAGTATTTGACTGTCCTAGACTGCATATATCTAGTGGTTGTATCACTGCATTCTTTTATGTGTTTTTAGAAGCAAGTTCAAACTACAGAAAAAGGCTTTAAATGTTTGGCCAATAACTAGTGACATTGCGAGATTGAGGAAAGTGGACTAAGATTTTTAGTGAAAATGCACCAGTCCCTTGAAATATGTTATTAAAGTATAATTGTCTCATTCTAATTTACTGAGGTATATTGTGGGACTGGGCAGTTAATTTAATTATTTCCATATATTTCAGTTTGGATGGATTATATAAACTGGCTCTCCTTTTGATGTAAAAGAGAATTTGGTTGAACAATTTCAAAATCTGATATAAAAGAAGACATTTTCTAAGCTCAAACTAAATCAGCTAGCAACTTACTAGCATGTTAATAATATATAACCAATTCAGTATCAACTAATGCAAAAGTGCTTTTTCTAAACAGAGAAATAAAAATATGAATCTATAGTATGGTATGATATTAAATGAATCATTACTGACTAGTGTTAAAATTGGTGTCTAGACAGGTAAAATAAACTCTTGTCTGGTTTCAGTATTTACAACTAACAAACTCACTGAAGGATAAATTGGAATTCTCATATTAATTGAGAAAATTAACTACTTAGCATCAAACAGAATGGGAAATCTAAAAGTGATGATGAGAAATAATTATAATCTTTTAAGAATTTTTTATGATAAAAGAAAATTACAAGGTATTAGAGAAATATTTAGACAAAGTAAAATCTGAACAAATTTGTTCTATAAATATCTATTAATCCTACAAAATACAATATGAATTGCTTTTTAATCAGGGCATTTATTCTGGATACAGGATTTAAATTTGGAAATGTAGAGCTAAAGTCTCCAAATATTTGATTCTGTATATGGTGGGACTATAATAATTTTTTATGTCTCATTTTACATATATCTTACACCCACACACTTTTTAATAGTTTTTGTAATGTAAGTAGTTTAATTGTTATCAGGAAGCTTTGGCAGAAAATTCCCCATCTTATTACTCCCAATTCTAAAGGAGGAAAGCTGAGGCAGCAGTTGTTTGGTAACCTCAATGACCCTGAAACAGGTTGCTTAGTGTCTTGCTGAGATATCATAGCAAGTTGGACCTGTTATCGTAGATAGATGGGAGAATATTTGCCACAAGCAGTGCTCCACTATTCCTTCCAGCTTTAAGTCCTTAAAGGTGTTGCTAACGAGCAGAAGTTCTAGGATGTCAAACATCTGCTTTTTATTTGACAAGCATGCTCAGACTCTTAGCAGATTTAGTACCATCTTCTCTCAGTAGTGAATTCTACATCTTTCTAAGATTTTGCGGGGGGGGGGGGGGGGCGGGATTACCACTGACTGATCCCATTCAGGATTTATAATTAATCTTTTACTGCTGGATCTGTAAAATAGGCAACACCCCGTTCTGTTATAGAATTCTGTTATAGAATTTCCTGGACTTGGAGAATTATAATAACCTCCTGAGATGTGAACAAGTGATATACTATCAATTCCATCACCTACAATGGAATATGTGCTCTCTAACCACATATATTTGATTTTCAGTTGTGAACTGAAATGAAGAGACCAATAAAAGAGGGACTATCAGGTGAAATATCACACACACATATTTTGCAGGCAACCTGGAGACTTTCAGTGTATTAATCTAATCCATCTTGAGTATCAGTCAAGTGTTTGACAAAATGTGAGAGGGTAAGGGTAGGAAACCTATAGATGCCACTCTTCTTTCTTATTTTTGCCTCTGTACAAATATTTGTATATAGACTGTGCAAATTGAATCTGTGCAGCTGGGAACCAGCAGAGCTCCATTAAATATTGCCAGGACATGGAAGGTCTGGATTTATATAGTGGTGGTTCTAATTAATTTGAATATAACTCCCTCTTTGAAGCAACAACTAAATGTATTTGAAAAGGGGGATATTTTATAAGGAAATCTAATCTTTTGGAAAACAAATATGTTACAGTCTCAGGGAGATTGGGATATCCAGGAATGAAGTATTGCCCAGACATGTGACAAGATTCCCCATAATCATTTCCTGAGAAAGGCAATAGTTAGCTCTAGTAAACTTGAGTGTATCAGCAACATAGCAATGCATGCATGTTTTTCTCACTTAACTATTGATTCCCTGCTTCAATTGAAAGGACTAATGCCCAGCTCTTATTCTTAGGAGTCATATCTGTGCATACTGCATTAGAGAATTTTTGAGAAAGAAAATCAGACAATTTACAGAGACTCCAGCTTAACATACTCACTAAGAAGTGAAGGCTGGAATGCGTTAAATCTGATTCACACAAGATTCTATGTGAAATTTGATTTTTGATATTGCATTACTGTTAAATTATTTTGACAATTTTATGTATTTTCTCTGTAAATTTTTCAATGGTCTTGTAAATTGACTGCCTTTAGACTCAAATATGTACATTTATTGGGACTATGATAACATAATTTTAATTGTCCCAGCATGCAAGTATTATAATCTCATAGTCCCTCCATTAGAATCCCACAGCAGGAGCTGTGAGATCTTGTTGTTAGAGCTCAGATTCCCACAAAACACCTTTACTAGATTATCTGCCTGTTATTCTTCACCACAAATGCTCCAATTTTGTTTCTTAATTTAGAAGAATGGATCATTGTAGTTCATGATTGTTGGTTCTGAATTTTATAATATTTTAAAGATAGCTACCGTCTTCTATCTTTCCTGAATTTTTTAAATATTTGCAGAAAGCTTACAATTTTTACCACATTAAATCTCATGAGAGCTTCAGATTTAATTTACATAAAAGAAGAGAACAAATTTCCTGATTGCTTATTTGTACCCTATGACTAACATTAAGTGTTGTACCTTATGATTTTGATGAATGTGTCTTTTTATGTACATTGAGAGCATATGCACCAAAGACAAATTCCTTGTGTGTCCAATCACACTTGGCCAATAAGGAATTCTATTCTATTCTATATTTAACTGCGTTGATTCTTCTTAAGGAAACTTTGAACACACAATAATGCCTTTTGGCCTCTAGATGGTGCCAACAATTCTAGTCTGCATTCTAAAATATGGTTATCCAGTGCACCTTTTCTTTTTGCTTATGGTGTTCTTATTCATTTGGCTATATGTGTGAACATTCACTTAATTTTCAAGAGATAACCAATAAAAAGTTATTTTGTATAATAGATTTAAGGCAGCATTAGGTTTTGTAGTACCAACAACATACTATACAATTGTACAACATACAATTATGTAGATGCAAATTAATCACCTTGTGATGGTTACCCTATAATGGCTTGCATTATTATCACCATCATTTATATGCCATTTAACTCCCAGAAACATTTCAAAAAGCAGTTGAGACCTTATGATCATAGCAGTTTAAATTTTAATTTGTAGCAATTAAGTTAGATAATTCAGAAAACCATACACACATTATTCATACAAAAATCTGTTTTTATTGAATTCTTAGGTGACAGGGTTTGATAGTGTGGATGATGAATCAAAACATAGTGATCACATGTTCTCTGAAAGGAGCCCCCATCCTGATTTTTGGATTAATGAAAAAAATCCTCCATATAGCTATTATTTGTATTATATGTATGCAAACATCATGGTTCTCAACAACCTTAGAAAGTAAGTAGTAACATTTCTATTTTCATGTTTCTATAAGTTTGGTAGAAAGGTATGACAAGGAATTTACATCATGGTTTCGTAAGATAAACAAAAATGCATATAATTTATCTCCCTTTTAAAATTTATTTTGCCTCCTATTTAATTATACAATGAAGACATGCTGGAGTTCTACACATTAAGCAAACATTGTCCTAATAATAAATTCCATTACATCATCTTTTGGAGGTAGACAAACAAAAAGTTGGCTATCTTATAATTCTAAACAAGTCTTTCTTAACCTATGATGTTCTTGGGTTACGATTTGTGTCATCTGTGAGTTTGATGGGGAAATTGAGAGATTTTGATTATAGTCTGAGAAACATCAATGCAGAACCTGTTTGTTTGTTTGTTTGTTTGTTTGTTTGTTTTGGACAAAGTTCCTTTTGCTAGGTAAGGAGAGGATAACTTTCCAGATTGAAGATCATCAGTACTTGAAATATGCATTCTAATTTTCATTTTAACCTCTTTTGTGATCTCTACATGGAATCATTTTATCAGCTTTAGCAATGAAGTGGTAGCAGAAGCTCAAATTTCGGCATTACTTGTGACAGCGTAGAGTCACTTTCAGTATTATTTCTGCAGCAGAAATGCTTAAAATTGTAATTACTAATCTGTAGAATCATGTCCGTGACTTCACAAGTGACATTCCTCTGCCTTGCCTGGAGCCCTTTGTAGTTAAATTATCACAGTGAACCTGTAACCTGCACAAATAGTACAGATTATCCATTCTCTCACAGACGTTTGTTTGTTTACAAATCTGTTCGCCTACTAATCTTCATATTAAGCACAAAATCGGATTGCAAACACAGAGCAGCCGGCTGGTGTAGACTGATTTCAGCTGGAGAGAAAGGGTGAAATTAAGAAATTTAAAATGAGAAAACAAAGTAGTCAAGACTTTCAAAGCGTGTTACGTATAGCGTATTTAGAGAGTAGCATTTAAGCCTTGGTAAAATATAATATAAAATAAAACTAAGTTTCAAGAATTGAGACAGAGCTGTGGTCACAATATAATATTTGAAGTAATTTAATCTCTACTGGTGCCACGAAAGTTAGCCCACTGGCAGAATTATCCTGCAATGAGTTATTTGAGCTGCAATCACAAATGCCTATCTAATAAAATGGAGCACTTATCTTTGAACAATTGGATAAAGTCAGCCTAAACCATTTTTAATCTGAAGCCCAGCAGCCACTGAGCCCCTTCCTACCCCCTTAGTTGAAATGAGTGTGTGTGTGAGTATCTTTAAGTCAGGCTAGGTTATGGGACTGTCCCTGATAGAGGAGGACTTACCTCAGAATAATTTAGTATACATATTGTGGTCCATTGTCACATGTATATTTTTGTATATATGTATGTATATGTATATTTTTGCACTTCCCAACAGCTGATGTGAGATGTATCATTATGATTGGACTTGGGATTTCAGAATGGCAAGATATGACGCTAATTATATTTTAAATTGTTTATAGGGAGAGAGGCATGAGCACGTTCTTGTTTCGACCTCATTGTGGAGAAGCTGGATCAATAACTCACCTGGTGTCCTCCTTTTTAACTGCAGACAATATTTCCCATGGATTGCTCCTGAAGAAGGTATAGTAATGGTTCTATTGCAGCCTCCACCAATCTGTTGCCCTCCTGATAAATGAATTCTGCTATCCTAGAATTGTCTGGGACTTCTGAAACTGAACTCATACCTTCGAGAGTCATCAGAGCACTGGAAAACTCTTAATAGAGTTTAATTTATGGTACTTTAGGCTAGGTATATTTATACAGGTAGTCCTCTACTTATGAACATAGTTGGAACCAGAACTTATTCATAAATAATGCAGTCATTAAGTGAGTCACACCCAGTTAAGCAAATAATGTGGTACTTAAGTGAATCATGCAGTCTTTAAGTGAATCTCACTTTCCTGATTGATTTTTTTCTGGTCTGAAGCCCCCTGGGAAGGTTGCAAATGGCAATCACTTAACTTCACTCACTGCAACTGTTATAAATACATGCTAATTGCCAAGCTCTCAAATTCTGGTCACTTGCCTTTGGGAATATTACAATGATTGTAAATGCGAGGACCAGTTATAAATCACTTTCTTCATTGTGTTCATATTTCAAAGGATTGTTAAATGAATGGCTGTAACTTGAGGACTACCTATTTACATCATGGGAGTATCTGGGATCTATAGATCCCCATCTTCAAGTTTGATATAAACAAAGAAAGATCCTTATTATCTGCAAAGCATACTGTTCTGCATTTTAGGATTGTTGCCTTTTTAAAAAGATCTGAAATCAGGAGTCTCCAACCTTGGCAAGCTTTGCTGGTTGAGGAATTCTTGGAGTTGAAGTCCACAAGTCTTAAAGTTGCCAAGATTGGAGACCCCCGCCTTAAAGGACTCACAAGGCTTACAAGATACGGTTCTTAGGGAAAGCACCTCAGGTATAACTCTCATAGGACCACCCTGACTAAATCCATGTGGGCTTATTGCTGAGCGAATATATGTGTCTGATTATTACAAATGGGAAGCTTAAAGGACATACTTACTTTTATGTGGTTGAAATCAATGGGATTTATAAAAAGCTTACTTTCAGTTGGATTTGTGTTTGTGTTTGTAAAGCAATTCTCCACTGGGTGGCAGATTTCAATATAATTCTGACACAAGCTGTTCTAATTGAGAAATATTCTATTTTATTGGACCGCAAACATGAGCTTCCTTAAGGACTTTTTCCAGACAGTTGTATTTCAAATAATAAACACATAACTGCAACAGTGTTCTGGTTTCTCATTGATAAATAGATTGAACAGGAAGATCAAAAGCTGGCTTTGGAAGAGGTAGCTTGTACTAAAGGCACAACTCAATCATCACAGACAGAAAACGACCTTTTATTTCCCACTTCAGCTAATGCAATGTGTGTTTTAACATCTCAAATCTCTGTTTAATTTTTTCATCATAAAAATACATTTTAAAAAACAATCAAAATACATCAATGCAATGCAAAATAAGGGTGTATAGTTGTATATATAACAACTTAACTTGTATAATGCCAGAGGGCCGGGATCAAGCTGTAAAAATGGTTTTCCATTTCCTCTGGCTGAATGTTTCCTTTCCTGTTATCTCTGTGTAAATGAATAATGATTTTGGGTGTTGTTTTTGTACAGAGTCCAGTCCTCCAGTATCTTTATTATCTTGCACAAATCCCCATTGCCATGTCTCCTCTTAGCAACAACAGCTTATTCCTGGAGTATTCAAAAAACCCACTGCGAGAATTCTTGCACAAGGGACTGCGTGTTTCTCTGTCCACAGATGACCCCCTGCAATTCCACTATACCAAGGTAATTTGCATGAAAGCAGCTTAAGTTTTATTTCCATCTGAAATGTCAGTTGGTCTTACCTGAACTGCATGTCTCGAAGATGGTGTGGGAGAAGTCACAACTGGATATTAACACTGCCCATTTGCCCAGAGACTGAGGTAGAATTTGAGGCCACTCCTTCTACTCCACCTTCTGACTCGCCAGATTAACCAATGGTCCAGTTGAAGTAGAACCTGGGAAGGAAGGGGACAGGAAAACACCCAACTCCTTCCCCAGTCCCTGACTGACCAGTAACTAACCAACTCAGGCCCCCCATGCGCCGGGACGCACCTAATGAGCAGGATGTGACTCCTCCCACGCCATCTTCGAGACATGCAGTTCAGGTAAGACCAACTGACAGTCTCCGAAGTGGGCATGGGAGGAGTCACAACTGGGACATACCAAAGCTAGATGTCCAGGGGAGGGAATCATTGGGCCTGAGGCCCCTGAGTGACCAGCACTCTTAGAAGAACCCTCCTGCCAAAGGATGCCTCTGTGAAGGCGTAAGCATCCATCTGGTAGTGTCTGATGAAGGGCGAGGGCGAAGACCAGGTGGCCGCTCTACATATATCCTCGATGGGTGCCTGGGTGGCCTAGGCCGCGGAGGTGGCCGCACCCCTGGTGGAGTGAGCAGTGATGCCCTCAGGCACCGGGAGCCCGTGCACCTTGTAGGCCTTGGAGATGGCTAGCCAAATCCATCTGCTGATGGTGCCCGGAGATACTTTCACCACTCGGGTCGATGGCTGAAAAGGGACAAAAAGTGCCTCCGACTGCCTGAGGGAGGCGTGCGTTTGAGATAAATACGCAGTCCCCATCTTACGTCTAGGCGGTGCAGGATCTTTCCCTTCCCCGGCAGGTGCTGGACAGAAGTCCAGAAGAACCACCTCTTGAGCCCTATGGAAGGGGGAGTTGACCTTGGGTAGAAAGGCTGGATCAAGCCTGAGCATGACCCCGTTGTTGTGAAAGGTGCAGAGGTCCATCCTGGCGGACAGGTCGTTGAGCTCGGACACTGTCCTGGCAGAGGTGATTGCTAGGAGGAAGACCACCTTGAGGGTCAAGAACTGTAGGCTCACCTCCCTCAGGGACTCGAAAGGTGCCTCCATTAGCACCTGGAACACCGTGGGAAGATCCCAGGTGGGGAATCTATGGACGACAGGGGACCGGAGATTGACTGCCCCTCTGAGGAACCTCTTTATGACCGGGTGCTGGGATAAAGGTTGGGCTCCCCCCCCCAAGTTTGTGGCTAGGGCTGAGACCTGTCTCCTGAGGGTACTGTGGGCCAGACCCTTCTCCAGGCCATCTTGGAGAAAGTCCAGCACTGGAGGAACTGACGCCAATGTCTGGTCTACCTGTGCAGAACAACACCAGGCTGCAAAGGAGACCCAGGTCGCATCTTAGATGCGGGTGGTAGATCTCTGTCTAGAGGCCTCAATGGTCCTGATGACCCTGGTGGAGAATTGGGTCTCCCTTAGCTGCTCCCGCTCAAGCGCCAAGTGGTCAGATGGAGCCACTCTGGGTCCGGACGCTTCAGAGTTCCCTGGCGCAGAGCCACCTCCTCCCGGGGAATCCTCCAATGGGGGAGAACCGACAGGCCCACTAGGTCTGCGAACCAGGGATGGCTTGGCCAATGAGGTGCCACCAGGATGACTTCTGCCCTCTCTAGCACTAACTTCCTCAGAGCCACAGGAAGAAGGGGAAGGGAGGAAAGGTGTAGAGAAGTCCCAATGGCCATCTGCAACGTAGGGCGTTGATGTCCACCGCTCCTTGAATCGGGAATCACGAGATGAACCTCGGAAGCTGTGTGTTCGACGGAGAGGCAAAGAGATCCACTGTCGGCCAACCGAATCTGGCAAATCCACTCAAAGATGCTGGGATGAAGCTGCCACTCTCCGTGGTCTACTGTCTCCCTGCTGAGCCAGTCCGCTTGTAGGTTTTCCATGCTGGAGATGTGTTCTGCCCGGATCAACAGGAGATTCCGTTCCACCCAGATCCCCAGGCTCACTGCTTTGTCACGTAGTGCCATGGAATGGGTGCCTTGGCCGCCACGTTGTCCATCAGAACTAGGATGTGCTGTTTGGTGCCTTGAAGTGTTGAAGGGCTAGGTGGATTGCTCTGAGCTCTAGATGTTCCTCCATAGGTCTGAGGGTGTCCATCGGCCCTGGGCTAGCTGAGACTCCAGGTGTTCCCCCCAGCTGAACAGACTTGTGTCTGTCATAAGGACCAACTTGTCTGGTTCTCTGAACAGGGAACCCTTGGCCTGTGCCGAGGACATCCACCAGGGGAGGGAGAGAAGGACCTTGGGTGTCATGAAGACCTTGAAGCTTGCATCGCTTGTCCCATTCCTCTGGTGTGGAAGCAGGAACCACTGTAGCTCTCTGGCATGCAGGCGGGCCCATGGCACTATCCCGATGCAGGAGATGAATTTCCTGAGGGGCCTGGAAAGAAGAGCTACGAGTCTTGCGAATCTCTCGAATCAACTCCACAATACCACAATACTGTCCCTATGCTTCTGAGACAGGAACACCTCGCACTCCACCAAGTCAATGATGGTCCCCAAGTGTTGGAGCCTGGTGGTGGGAACCAGGTGGTTTTTCTCGAGGTTGATTGAAAACCCCAGGGTCTGCAGAGTGGAGATAGTGAGACCCAGATCCCCCTCGGCCCGGTAAGCTTATGTGGCTAGGACGAGGATGTCATCAAGGTAGCAATGTAACCGGACCAAAATGGATTGGAGGTGAGCTGCTGCCATGGCTAGAACCTTGGTGAAGGTCCTGGGAGCAGATGCTAACCAGAAGGGAGGGCCCTGTATTGATAGTGGGTACCCCCATATGAGAACCTAAGGAACCTACGATGATCTGGGGCAATCATGATGTGGAGATAAGCCTCCGTGAGATCAATGGAGGCTAAGAAGTCCCCCTGCCTGATTCCCTCCAGGATGGACTTGAGGGAGGCCATCTTAAATTTACAGTAGACCAGCCTGGAGTTTAGAAGCTTGAGATCCAAGATAACCCTCCATCCCCCTGAGCTCTTGGGAACGACAAACAGGTTGGAATAAAATCCTGACTCTTTCTTGCCCCCCCCCCCCCGAACCAGCTCCACTGCCTTGATATCCAGCAGGTGCCGGATGGCCTTGCGCATGAGGGAGCGCTTGGCCAGGTTCTTGGAGGGGGGGAAGATCAGGAATCTATTCGGGGGATGGGAGCAGAAGTCCAGTCGTAACCCAAATCTAACAGTCTGCAGAACCCACACATCAGAGGTGATGCGATCCTAGCGGTCCGCAAATAAGGTAAGGCAGCCGCCAATCGGGTGATCCGAGCTTGAATCACTTGTTTCTGCAGAAGGGGCACCACTAGAGCATCCACAGAAGGAACCTGTAGGGCTTGGGTGAAGGAAGCATTAAGAATGTAAAATCTGCGATCATTCCTCCCCAGAGTGGGGAAAGTACCTGGTTTAGCCCACTGAGACTTAAGCACCTCCAGGAAGAGGTCTGGGGTAGGAATCTCCTCCTTCTCAACCTGAGGCCTGTGGACAGGCCCCTTCTTGGTCCCCCCACTGTTGTTAGGAGCAGCAGCCTGGTTAGGATCTGGTGTGCTGTCCAGATCTGCCATGGCTTTGGCCTTGTGCAGCAAGGAGCTGAATAGGGGGAAGGGAAGCTCCGTTATAGTAGGTGCCTCAGGAATCTGAGGGTCCTCATCTTCAGAGAAGCCAATGTCCTTCTGCTACTCCTCTTCCAAGCCAGACCCTTCACTGGCCATGGAGGGGGAGGCTGATCTGTGCTCTCTGGAAACCTCGGAACCGGGTTGGTCTGGATGACCTCGTGGTGTACCAAGAGAAGACTTTCACCTAGACGCCTGAAATTGGTGTTGCATGCCCGTGGCAATATCCTGGGCAATGGCTTGGGCAATAATATCCTGAAAACTCAGGAAGCTCTGGAAAGGCAGGGATGAGGCTGGGGGGCTCCAAGCTGAGGCTGCAAATTGAGGTGCTAGACATTGTCTGGAGGAGCTGCCAGGCCTGTGGCCAAAAGGATCCCCCAAGGCCCCTGCAGAGTGATCAGACGATAGAGGGGGATAAGGGGCTACCCCCCTTCTAAGACTATGGGGGAAGCCTGGGGAACCAGGAGGGGCCTTGGCCATGGGAGAGATCCTGCAGGGAGAGCGTGACCTAGGAGGAGAAGGGCTGATGCTATTCCTGCTCTGTCTGCCAGCAGCCCTGGTGGTGCAAGCCTCCCTGCTGGGGATTTTCCTTGCAGATTTTGAGTTGCTCTTCTTAGAGGTGGACCTCCCCCTGGTTACTGGGTTAACCCCCTGGGAGGTCCCCTCGCCCGGATCGGAATTGCCTGGTGATCTAGGGACCACCACTCCCCCACTCCTTGTGGCATCTGCCATTGCTTTCCTACTCATGATTCATTGCCTCACCACCTCCTCTTTTGATTCTCACCGGCCTGAGGGCTGCTGCGTGGATTGGACTTCCTTCGGTTCCACATGCTCCGCAGCCAAGCTGCCGATCCGTGGCACGAAAAACCGGCCCACCGCTAAACAGCTGGGGCCCTCCCTGGATCTCTGGTGAAGTACTGGCCAAGGGTGCCCCTCCTAGGCACTGGCGGTGGTCTTGAGTTCCTGCGGCCTCTAAAACCGGAGCACCAATCCTTGCTCTCCTCCACATGCGCTTCTCAACAATGGCCGCCGTCCAAGGTGGCGACCGCTGATCACGCGGTCTGGTCACCTGAGCCACTGTCTTCAAGTCTGGTCCCACGATCTACACTGAAACAGAAAGTGCGAGGTAGTGCCAAGCGGCGTGCAGGCTGGAGCCCCCACACACTGCCGACCAGCGGCTCGGGAGCTCCCACTAACACAGCAAGCACAGCCTGTGACAATGCGGGAATACCAGAGGCACAGGAGAGAGGGGTGAGAGGAAAGGGCTTAAGGAAATCAAGGTAGCTTAAAGGAATCGTCTGGTACCAAATGGAGAGCCAATGAAAAGAACTCCTTCTGGGCCGAAGACTGAGGTTAATCTGGAGAGTCAGAAGGTAGAGCAGAGGGAGTGGTCTCAAATTCTACCTCAATCTCCAGGCAAATGGGCCATCTTAATACCCAGTTGTGACTCCTCCCACGCCCATTTCAGAGACCCATATTAATTTAAATGTTTTCTTATTAACTTCAGCAGCAGCTCTCCAATCTTACATATATTTATTTGAAAGCAATAGTTTTCAGTTATCATTTCACTTCATTTAGGATGGCATAGAATTATATTCACAATTTAATCATTTACTATGTTTGAATCCTAAATGTTGAATCCTGGAACACTTGTAATGCTCATAATGCTTTTGTTTCTCAAGTTATTCTTCCTTATCCCATCTGCTGTGTACTGAACCATGGAGTATGGACTCCAGTCCCCTAAGTCCTTTCTTTCATGTCATTTCACCATTAAAAACTAGAATGTCTGAGTCTTTCTACTCTCAAGTTTTCTTTGCCGTTTGTTTTCCGCTTCTCTGAAATGTTCCAAGGTTGATCCAGCATGTCATTAGCATCAGTCCTGCAGCTGGACTGTGGAGTGCACATGTGAGCGTGTGGTCTGGTTTGGGTATAACCAATCCATGAAAATCTAAGAAAGAAAATGATCAATTTTCAAAAAGCACAGTGCTTGCAGAAATAAATTTCACTGTGTAGTGGCTGGAGTTTCCACCACTCTCAGCAGGCTACTCAACTCTGAAACTATAAAAGTTGGATCTTGCCAACTATGATGAGAGACATCTGCTGATAAAAGGGTGAGATGAAATTTCTCCAAATTTTCTCTGAACACTTAGTCCTGCTTCCACTATTCTTGTGGAGTTACCAATTCCCTAGAGCATGAGTGTCAAACACGTCTTGTCACATTGCTGTCATGTGACATATCACGATGTTTTCCCCTTCACGGAACTGGGATGGGCGTGGCCTGTCAGTTTGACGCCCCTGCCCTACAGAAAGTGTTCAGGGAACATAGAATACAGCAAGGGAAGAAGAAAATAGAAGAGCTCTGCAAAATTAGTTTCCTTTTACTAGAAATGGTCCCTTTGATTTCAAGCTTTATTTTGGTGCAAAATAAATGAATGTATTTGATAGCAAATCATATATTTTTGTATGTATAATTGAAGGAAGCACTGATGGAGGAATATGCCATAGCAGCCCAAGTATGGAAACTGAGTACTTGTGACTTATGTGAAATTGCAAGAAACAGTGTACTACAAAGCGGCTTGTCACACAAGGTAAATTTACTT
Source organism: Thamnophis elegans (assembly GCF_009769535.1). Classification (NCBI taxonomy): domain Eukaryota; kingdom Metazoa; phylum Chordata; class Lepidosauria; order Squamata; family Natricidae; genus Thamnophis; species Thamnophis elegans. The sequence continues at coordinate 87,049,363 of NC_045541.1, forward strand.
GGTTTCTGTAAGCACCAGAAATTTGAAGATGTATGGGACAAACTAGGTGGTGCATTTAATATATTTTATTTTTATTTATAAAGCCACCAGAGGCCCTTATCATCGCACATAATAGGAACATTTTAGCTAATGACATTTTTCTGTAATGGTGTTTTTCCTCAAAGGACAAATAACTAGGCTGCATAATTTTGATGAATATGTGGGATAGAAGTGATTAAATTCTGATCCCTTGAGCTTTGTTTACAGCATTGATTCACTTTTGCTGCTGTATGAAACAGAAAAGTTGACATGAATTTACAGATGGGGCATTGCGGGAGGGGAGGAAGTAGAAAAGTCCCATAGTCATGATTGCCATCTAGACTTTTTTCACACTTCCTGTAGATGCCGTTGTTTACATATAGGCTTAACGTGTCCTTGATTTCTATCAGACTTGTCCAATTTACTGCATTTCAGATCTGTTAGCCCACTCAGAATTCCCATCCGGCTTCATCAAAGGCTATCTGGAAATTTGGGGAGTTTTGGTCCAATATATTTGAAGGCATAGTTTGGGGAAGGTAGAGTTTCACTGATCTCTAGTTAATTTTTTAGTGTATTGCTGCAGAATAAAATCATGCCTGTTAGAAGCTGCTACATGAAGTTGCAAATAGTATCTTCTTTTCTCTGTTTCTCTAGGAAAAACAGAAATGCATAGGTCTAAATTACTGTGCTGAAGGGCCAGAAGGAAATGATATTAGAAAGACAAATGTTGCACAAATTCGAATGGCTTACAGATATGAGACTTTATGCAATGAACTGAGCTTTCTGTCTGATGCGATGAAGACAGAAGAGATTACAGCACTGTCAAAATAGCCACAACCAACAAGTCTGAAGAAGAGAGAATGTGAGCTTTTGCAGGACAGAAAGTCATCTGATCACCTGAATTCTTAGGTGACACCAGAATTGCTGCAAAACCAGTTTCTGCAAGTGCTTACCTTAAATAGGACTGTTGTAGATGCAAGATGCAGGCTTCTAGCTATGTTGTTTATACATTTAAAAGTACATTCTAACTCTATTCATTATAGGTTTGCATCTCAAGATACATAACATTCTGCTTTGAAAAAAGGGAGACAGGACAGCAGCTTTTAGTAGCACACACGGACCAGTTTTCTCACAATTTTTCTCATATTGGATTGATGGCACTTTAAACATTAACTTCTGTTTAGATTTCAGGTTCTGATTGTACACAGTACTGTAGTGTCCGTTAGTTAACAAAGACTATCCTGGATTTAGAAACTAAAATCTAATATAACCAAAGATCAGCACATCACTCATAGATGTTTAGTGGACATACAAATACTTGGCTTTTCCAGATGGGCCCTTTAATTGAAGTGTAATTCGATATGGTAACTTCCTGAGGCATCCAGGTATAAGCCAGATACCTGAAAAATGCAAATCAGATGTTGATATATCCACCAGGATTTGCTACATGATACAGTGGAGCTTTTTCAACATATTCATATCAACATTCCACTTTATTCACCATTGAGACTTATTCCACACCTTAATTCTTTTGATATAGAAGATTAATAACTTTCTTATCTATGTATTAGGAAGTATATTTACTTGCTAATATGCATTCATTCACATTGGATTATCAACATTGGCTAGATTTACTTTTTTTTAAATTAAACAGGTTTGTTCTAAAAATTGTTTGTTGAATAAGCCAGTGACTTTGACATAAAGCACTAAGTTTTAAAGCATGGTTTATACTTACATCAGCAAGATTAATTAATCTTGTTAACCAAAACCAAACCAATCATAATTTGGTATAATGTGAGGTGTGAATGAAGCTGATAGAACAGAAAGCTGACATGCATAGATTTAACTTGCATTTTGTAGTTTGTATTAAATGCACTAAAAATAAGATGTTTGATAGCTTAATATGCCATGTAATGTAAGGAGTAGATTTCGTTGCTACTTCATTACTATGATGTAAAAGTGTGGGAACTAGAATTTAATGATTTATCAACTGCTGTAGGTAGTGTTAAAATTTTTATATGGAGTTTATTTTGAATATTCAGACTTGAAAATGAACTATTAGAAGCAAGTTTTGAGTTCTGGAAAGCAGTTATATTTAATTACTGTTATTGGTGGTAGTTACCTGTTAGCCTTTTGAAATACAGTAAATTAATAATTCTAAAAAGGGAAGATAGAAAGTAAAATTTGTCACAAATTCTAAACTTCTTAGGCAAAAAGGGAGGAGTAATAAATTTATCTCCCTGCACTTACACTTTTTCTAATTTAAGTATTACTGTATTGTGAAAAAAAGTTGTACATGTTTTAATGCAAATTGGTTGGAAAGATATTTCAATTTCATAAGTGCAAAGTTATTTTCATTTTTTTCTATCCAGAAGAATGACTATCCTATCCAGGTTTACTTCACATCTGTCCAAATTTAGCTCTCCCAATCCAATAAATGCAATTTGTTCACAGAAGCAGGGGCACAGGAATCTTTCCACAAAATAATTATAAAGGCAGCTCCTGTATTTGGAACTTGGCATTCTATTCTGGGATACTGTAGCAGATGAATAGATACTTTCAGCTTTGACCAAAGATGACCAGGACAAATTACATCTTTATCTTTGTTGGCTAATAACAATTCAGGTTCAGAACTTGACCTTATAGCCTAGTTTATCAATGCTTGACAGATAATCTAAATTTCATTTCACTTGAAAAGTGATCTATTTTGGTACTAGAAAATCTCCATTATATAATTAAAGAACACATCTGAAAGTTTTAGTTTTCTTCAGTACTTCTGAGTTTTCCTTTTATACCATTATTCACATTAAATTGAAAATTGTTTATAAATGTATTAATTGCAATCGCTGGTTACTTTTTTTTCCGTCTCACAAATTAGCTGGAGTTGGTGAAGCAAAGAGAGAAGGTTTTTCAAAAAAAGGAAACCTTGGATTCCACATTGTTTTTGTTTTAAAACTTTACAAAATTTAAAAAAACACACTGCTTTAATAAAAAGCAGTTTAAAGCACACTCACTATGGCAAAGTATTATGCAATTGTAATGCTTGTACAACAGGAATGGCTAGTCCTAACTACACAGAAATCCTGTGTTTTCAGTATGACCAGCCCTACTGCTGGCAAATTCTCCAGTATCTGCTCTGGGCATGGACAATCGCTTTGGAAGCTGTTCAAGAGTTCTTCATTTGTTTATCTGCACAGCTGATTCAAATAAATCAGTTCTGTGTATGCATATTTATGTAGACAGCTAAGAGCAATTATGAATAACACAAGTGGAAAAGACATAACTGGTTCAATAAGTTGAGATGTTACGCTCAGTAGGAACTCCTGCATATTTGGAAATAGCTTATTTGCAAATTCTAGTGAGCACCAAGTGATTTTAACAACATCAAAACCAGATATGGTTTCTACCATTCTTATTGAGATGTATGAGATTAATGAGCCTTAAAGTAAATTCTACTGAATTTACAAGGGTTTAAAATTGCACTATTATTGCGAGTTCTTGAAATATTTTGGTAAGCTTTATTCCTTAATTATGGTACCACTTTCCTTGAATTATCACTGAAGGCCAGATATTTTCTTGAAGGGAATTATCTATTATGCTTTTTGATGGCTTAGACTCTATGGGTGAAAGTTTAGCTGTCAATTTTGTTTACTTGCACTAATTATTTTATATAATTAAAATAATTGTATTGTTTCTACATGGAACTTTTGGATGCTAGAATGCTAACATGACCTGATTAGCATTCAAAGAAATTCTTGCTAGTTTAAGAGGGATTATGGGAATTAAGTCCAACTTAAACAAGATAAATGGTTTGAGTTACACATGTACACTATGTATTTTGTTGTCTAAAATATTCAGAGATATGTGTAGCATGAAGAAGCTTAATAAATGGAAATGTTAAACATTTATAAATATATTCATTGATGTTTGTCCTTTTCTATAACCCTAAATGAAGTCACTTTTGGCTGATTATTACTGCCATACATATTACTGTGTTACAAGTATAGAAAAACAAGTATAGAGTTGTATGGGGCCTTGGAGGTCTTCTAGCCCAACTCCCTGCTTAGGCAGGAAGCCCTACACCACTTCAGACAAATGGTTATCCAACATCTTAAAAACTTCCAGAGTATGAAGCTCACTAACCCACAAATTCTATGTAGCTATGTATGTATGTGTATGATTAAAAAAACAACGCAATGCAATGCAATACAATACAAGAAACACAGTGTGAGTAGTATTTTTCTGGTTAGCCATGTAGCTAGCTACTGCTTTCCTCTCAATTTTCCATTTCCAATCATCCAGTAACCAATAGCAAGAGGAAGACCAGTCCCTGCTGCTAGAAAAACTAGGTGGTAAAATGTTGGGGGAGGAAGGGAATTCTGTCATAAGCCCAAAAACAGGCCCAATAGAACCCCAGAACAGCACTCAATATAGAAACTAGTCTCTCAAAACACGTTTTGTTTCAAGCGCAAAACAAACTGAATATAAGGTCAAAATGATTTGCACATCTCTGGCTAGGAATCTATAAAATCATAAGTACTTTCTTGAAATTATTTTGGATGTATACACTCTTGAATTCAAATGCCTAAGAGAAGGTATCTCATTGAGTATTACACAAAAGATAAATAATTCAAATGTTTATTGCTCAAAACTCATAATACATTAAATTGCTTATAGTTATTAACAGTCTTATATAAAACCACTACGAAAAGTTCACATCCACACAAAAGAACTAAGGAATGCATCTTCACAGTAATTCATCTCTTGAACATGTCTTTTAAAAACCTTTTTTAAGTTTGTCGATTTTTATCAGGTTCAATGCTAGAAGAATAACTCAACTGGGCTGCAGTTTTACACAATGTAACACACTTATTACTTGTGATAGGCTTCAAGTTTGCCATATGCTTATTATGGTAGTGTATGTGTCAAAAGGCATGAGTAAACAACTTGTAGTAATCTCTTCTTCCATGTCTTTAGGTGTTATAGCTTCTCCTATAGTCTTCAAACTAGACTAAAAGTCCTTTAGTAAGAAGCATAGCTTCACAACACAAGGGAAACAGAAAAGACAGCAAATGATCCATAATATGTAAAACACCGTGTGTGTGTGTTATATATTTACTGTGGATCAATATATCTATATATATAACGCTTGTACTAATTGTATATTTAAAAAGATAGAAACACTATGTAATTCACATTTTCACTTTACATGTATTTACAAGTTACTGAACCTATAATTTCATGCCCCCTCTGTGGACTGCATACCCATATTTTAAAGCTTCCATCTCTCAAGATTTGGAGTACAATTCTTATACTCATGACAGGAAAAAAAAATAAAAGCAATATCAGGATTTAATGACCTACAGCTTACACTTCAAATATTTGTGCTATCAATCAAACCTTATATGAAAAAGAAAAAAAGAATGACTTATTGTTTCTACCATGTCAGTATAAAATATTGGGCACTTTAATCGCAGCACTGCAAGTCCAAATATATCTAGGGGAAAATCAAATCCATGATCAGTTTTATAACAAGTGACAAACACATCAAAACAAAAACAAGAAAACATTTTGTTTATGTTCTGAATTTTAAAGGCCACTTAAAATCAAGTCTCAGAAATAATACTTGCAATATCTGAATTTCTCTATATCAAACTTTCTTAATTAACCAATAAGAGTTGCTCTTTGAATCTTCATTTTAGCACATCATATTAAAAAAAGAGGAAAAACACTAATTACTCAATTTTACTAATTTAAGCAGAATTTGATAATCTCTCAAAAAACATGCTTGCCATATTCTGAAGTGGTAAGGTTCAATACTTGGATGTGATTTATAGAAATCGTTTAGCTACTAGTCTAAGTTTACAATTTAATTAGTGTAACCTATATTTATGTGCAACATTTCAGCAACAATAGAAAACAATTTTATTATACATATTTACCAGGCCATTCCAAATAAGGCCATAAACCCTTCATGATATTTAACTATTAACTCATCTTTCCTTGGGTGGTACCAAATCTATTCCATGAATAATAATTATAATAATAGCAGTTGTGAAAAATATAAAATCCAAAATCAGTACCACATCAATTTGGGGATTTGTGTTGACTGATTCTGCCTAGGGCCATAATGGTGAACCTATGGCATGTGTGCTGAAAGTGGCACACAGAGCCATCTCACCGGGCACGCCAGCCTTTGCCCATTGCTCTCCCGGTTTCCAGCATGCCTCCTGGTTTCCATGCGTGCCAGCTACCTGGTCTTTGTGAATGCACAGCTTCCTGGCACATGCATGTGCGCTGGGGAACTGCTTTTCTGGTTTCTGGTGTGTGCACCCTGGGGAGCTGCTCTTCCGGTTTCTGGCGCTCCTCCCGCGCATGTACTTCCAAAAAAGGTTTGCCAACATTGGCCTAGGGACTTAATTGGTGGGGGGTTAGGACATTTTAAGCTGCCATTTGAAATAATTTTGTAAAACTCACTCAGCACCAATTTTGTGGATTGGAAAATGGTAGATTTCTGGCATCTATTAATGTGACCTGGTAAAGTAACAACTCAGGATACATTTGTCATACCTCACACCAATACTCGATTACAACATGCATACTACGTCAAAGCAAAGTGATCACACACAAAAAGATAGATTCCTTTTTTTGCTTCATATTGCACGTACAAGAAAAGAAAATAAGAATCTATGCGCTTTACCGTCTCATTTCATAGCAAAAGCACATTTTACAAACTGGTAAATAGAAGGCTATATAAAACAAAACAAATAACGAACACATTTCAGCCAGATTTTGTAATTAACATGTAATTAAGATGAAGCATTTGCGAAGAAACAGAACAGAATATAGAATATTTTTTTTTACTATCCGCACTATGTTTCAGAGATTCACTGTTTTGGAGAGTCTAGCCCAGTTCAAGGCATGTAGGAAATGAAGAGATGGGAGAAAGAGAATAAAGTTTGCTGTCTGCTACATTAGAAGCCTTCTACTGATAGAGAAATTACTGGGAGAAACTTCGTTGGATCCATCCATGATACTGCATAGACAAACTTGAAGTAATAAATACTGATTTAGAAAATTAACTTTGAGTAGAAATGAAAAAGTCAATCATTTATTTTTAAAAAAATCTGCTTTCATAAAAGATTCCATAAAAGGAATGTTTCTTATTTAATCAAACGCAGAACAGAACAGAAACTACCATTTTAATTCCCATTTAAGCATTAGAACATTGTTTTTAGACAGTGTTGGACAACAGGACTTGCGAATCATCCCCATTCTTCAACTGAGACAATGAAGTTTTAACAAACACTTAACAGCTTTACTAGAACTAAAATATTTCCTACTGCAGGTACCTCATAAAATATCAGAAAATTCATAGTGTATTGACTGTAAATGTTATCAGAGTAATTCAGGAAAGTAATTATTACAAAATATGCTTTCCCAGAACTAGTCCTTTTTAAAAAATAATGATTTAGCTTCTAGAAACCAATGTAATGAATAAAGAAATGAAAAATAATGAGAACGATATCTTGTGAGATGTTAAGACTGAATGTTAAGACTAACATCAGGGTATATGGGGCTGGCCTGCCTCGTCCACCAAGTTGAGTATGTAAGAGGCAATATCTTCCTTCGTAGGTGCATCAGATACAACCCAAGAATCATTTGCAGCGGTCACTTGTAGGCGGCATACAGGGCAATTCCTGTGATGACCACGCCTGCAAAGGAAGTCAGAAGAAACCGTCATTGCTTTTCAGATTTTGTACTGACAATGCACATGACTACTTTTGCTCTAATGGTAAAATATAATAGAATCTTGGACAAAAGGCTAAAAGATGAGTTTTATCTATGAGACCAAGCTAAAAATAACAGTGAAAATATCACCAACATAGATTGTGCAGACCTCTTTTTGAAAGCCACCAGGCAATGAGATCTCAAACCTTCAAAGAAAAACAATCTGTTGTTTTTTTAATTGGAAAAATTTACATTATCCCAAATGTTTATAATTTAAAGTAATTGGTTGCTCTATCAAAAATACAGACTGCATTCACTATCACTTGGCTGAGGATACAGAACACCCTATCAGTATCACAGAATGGCATGATGGCTGAAATTTTCAGATCTGTTTTGGCTTTTTTATGAGGTTGGGGACTGTATTAAGAGGCAAAATATTTAGAGAACCCATTTAAATCCTCAACTATCTTCCAAACAATTCTCAAATCTGGGAAGCACTGATGTGTGCAAGTTATTCTACCTCTGTGCAACAGTTGTTTAGTTCAGTAATTTTGACTTAATGTGACATGTGGATGGATTGTTGATTTTTGGTTTATGTATTTTATAGTTTATTGTGTAAGCTGTTCAACATCAGTTTGTCATGAAATGCTTTGCACAATGTACAAACATACAGAAACATTTTTAATTAATTTCCTTCCACAACACATATAGCTTAAGCAATAAATGGAGCAGAGAAATTGAAATATAACTAGGCTGAATTCTTCTGCTGAGAATGTCTACCCCACTGCTCAAACTTCTTTAGTTTTACACGTGACTATCTTAAAAGCAGCGGAAAACAATGTATTGGTAGTTCTTGCTTAATAACTGCTCCAAGTTACATTTTGTTCCAACAAAATTGAAATGCCTCAGATTTTATTCGCTTTTAAGTGAAATTGGCAGCTCTTTGAAATCAAGGTACACTACCAGAATGCTTTGTTATTTTAAAAAGGCACAATTTTACTTCTGAAATATAAAGCAAAGCCAGATTACGTAACTTACTACACGGTGACTATTTGTTAAAATTTAGCTTTGAATAGTGTCAAACTGAATTAGCTTTGCGCCACACAAGCATAGAAGATTTGTTCAAATTAGCACAGCTAGCCAAGAAGCACCATTTCTTATTTAAAAGAAGTATATAATTCTCAAATAAGGAATCGTTACCTAAAATATTGGCACTGGTTTTGTTCAAAAAAAAAAGACAAGTTCTTTCACCTACATTGTTATCTTTGAAGTAGAGATGGTACTGGAAAAGGGACCTACTTTCAGCTCACTGAGAGCTAGAACTCTGAAAAATGCTCAAGGATGGCCTCCTCTATTCTTGATTCCAGCTTCCACTACCCCCTATTTCATTGTGGACAACTGTATGAGGAAAATATATGAGGAAAATAATTACAGTGGTACCTTGGTATTCAACTGCTTTAAAACTCATCAAATTTGGTACTCAATGCATTTTGATATGAAAATGTTGTCCTAGTACTCATTGTTTGTTTACTATTCAATGCAAAAGCTAGAGCTTGTTGGTGTTGGCCACCTTGTGATTCATTACATTATTCATTATGGGAAAAATCTGTTTGGTACTCAATGTTTTTGGTACACACTGCACCTCCTGGACCCAATTAGCAATGAGTACAGAGGTACCACTGTACTTATTTTTCCCCTTCCATAGTCAGATGCCTTTTTCCTTTGTCTGATGTCTCCATCCAACTTTGCCCCGCTCCCACCTCTGGCTTCACTCTCCATTACTCTATCCCATCATCAAGCCTCCCTTCAGTTTTGTTTCATTTTATTTTTGCTGGTTTTGCTGGAAAGGAGAGGCATATGTGTGAATGTAAATGAGCTTCTGTGTTTCTGAGAAAAGTGTGTGTGTGTGTGTGTGTGTGTGTTTGCACACGCACGCACACATACATACAAAAGCAAGACTATCTTCTTACAGGGGTTTAAATTAAAAGAATATTAACTAATATTAATTTATTTACTTTGTGCTGGCATGTCTCTTGAAGTAAGGTTTTTGAGCAACATGTATATAAGCATATTATAAACATAAACTCAAATATGCAAGCATGTAAAATACACATATTTGCTTGCATGTGAAATCCCAAGGATTAGTTTCAGCTGAACTTGGAAATCTGAGGTGGCCTTGAAAAGAAGAGTTCATTTCCTTTCTTCATTAAACATGGTATAATTTGTTTGTGAGATTTAACTACACGACTTACCATTTATCAATGCATTTCTGACAAAAGCTGTGGGCACATGGCAAGATCAGATCAGCACGTCCATCCATACAAATGCAACATTCTTCCTCATCAGTAAGCTGTTTCACTCTACAGTGCAAATATATTATTTATTCACAATCAAAGATTTCCAGAACTGTAATTGTGTATGTAGTATACATATTAAATCACGTATCTTGTTAAATATTTTATTATGAATAATTTTAATCTTCTAACCCCTAGTTCATCACTAAAACAATGTCACATTCAACTTGCAAGAAACTATATGGGTTTTGTGCTAAGAAAGGAGGAAGGAGGCCATTATTATATATAAAAATTGGTGTTCTATAAACAAAACTTATGACACACATTAAAAATGTTAAAAAGTGTTTAAAAATAATAATCGTAGACGAATAAGAAAAGTTTGTTATTTGATTCTTCAACATGTACACAATTACTAAGGATTGTATACTCTTGTGCATGAACAGACTTTTTTTACACACACACACACCACAGATTGTTGTATATAATGGCAAATAGCTATTCCCATTATTTAAGTGCCTATTTCCAATAGTTTTCTAGCACAGAAGTAATTTAATGTTCTTTCAGCTCTCTGAATAATCTCAAATTTTCCAGAATGAGGAAAATTAATATGAATGGTAGATTACTTCTTTTTCAAAATCAATCTTCATCACTTAAAGGATGCCTCTCTGCAAGAGGATACCTCTTTTTCAGAAAAGTTGACATATATATTTTAGTAGGAAAAAACGTAGACTAAATAACTAAGCATTGCACATTTTTATAATAAATGGCAACCTTTACCTAAATTGAATCAAGTTTACAAAACTCATTGCTGGAGCAAGAAACTAGACAGATTCAAACATTTTTAGAGTATTTCAAATACCTTCCCATCCAAAGGCTAGCCTGACAAGAGTCAACAGATGACAGATCTTCTGCTGTTTCTTCTGAGGGAGCATTCTGTAAAAGAACCTGTGATGCCTGATTTGTAATATCTTTATAAAGTTGAATGAACTGATACAAGTTCATGATTCTTGAAGCTTCCACCATCCCATTTGTCTTGTTTATCTATAACACAGAGAGCAGCATTATCATTTTTCTTGAATATCTCACCATTTATTCTAATTTTATTTTTAGAGAAGTGTAATTCAAGAGTTCCCAAAACTCAGAAATTTGACATTATGAGATGCTATAAATGCCTTTATAATGTTCAGAATGGCAAATGGCACATTAATAATGGCACATTAGTACAATTATGACAAGCAAAACATTATAAACAGAGCAAACTACATAGTTTTAATAAGTTATGAAAATGTGGCGGACTTCCTGGGGGCGTGGCCTGTTGCCGAGGAGGGCTCCACCGAGCTCCTCAGAGATCTGGTCTGTATATCTAAATAAGATCATAGATAGCACCCCTTTTTGGCTAAGAAAGGGGCAGGGAGGGTAGCTCCGTAGACTAGGGTCTATTCGTAAGCCACAGCCTTTTTCTTTTTTTGGCTGTGGAAGAGATTAGATCCAGCCGAAGCGGAGCTTTTATCTCCGGCCAGTTCTTCTCAGCTGCCTTTTTTTTTTTGGCAGCCCCAGACAGGCTAGCCCCCCCCAGGACAAAACAAAGTTTTTTTCAAGCTAGATTTGATACGGGAGGGTACCACCCCTGTGAGATTTATGCTTTTATTACTATCTTAAATACCAGCACCATTCGTCTTAAAGACTTCTTTGTTTAAATAGACTTCAAAATGGCGATTTCTCTCCGTGGATGATTACTGGATGTACTTAGCCGGGCTTATCTTCCTGCAGACCGCTCCTTAACAAAATAAACTCTTTTTCTTTGGAAATAGAGGGGAGCGAAGCGCTGCTTACTTGTTTATTTATTATGGCACCCAGATCAAAGAAGCGTCTTGCTACAAATGTGTCTAAAGAATTTAAAGAATCTTTTTTGGAAATACAGCCTTTGTCTCCTACGCCCTCTACTGGAGAAGTTTTAACACAGGAATATCTCTTTAAAATCTTTGATGCCTTTAAGCAAGAACTTAAGGAATTTGTATTGCAACTTTATGATGATCTAAAATCTAAAGTTAATCAAATGAAGGCGAATACGTTTGCAGCCGTGTCTGCCCTGTCGGATTACTCTGCTGAAATAGAGAACAAATTGGAAAGTCTGGAGAAGGCTAATTTTGATTTGACTACCAATATTCAAATTTTACAAGAAAAAATTAGAAATAACGAAGAACAGCTTATGATGCTAAATTTTGATAGGAAGGCATTTTCAATAAGAGTCAGAGGATTCCGTGAAAAGGAGCAAGAGAATTTGAAACAGACCTTTGCTGAAGCCTTCAGCCATGCGCTGGGAAGCCCGGGACTTAACTTTGATTGGCAGATTCGGAAAATCTATCGCCAGAACTCATTGATAGCGGAACAGCGACAGCTCCCGAGGGATATAATTATACATTTCTCTACAAAAGAATCTAGAAACGCGATTGTGCAAAAGTTTCATAATAACAGTCTCCGAGTTGATGACCAGGACGTGATTGTCTTCAAAGATATACCTTCCCAGATGTTGAAAGCAAGAAGGGACTACACCTTTTTAACTAAAGAGCTTAGGAGTCAACAGATTCGATACAGATGGGAGGCCCCTGCCGGCATCACGGTTACATTTGAGAATCAAAGATTTCGTCTTAACTCTGTTTCAGAGGCTCAAGATTTCTATTGTAGGATTCTGAAGGCGGGACTTCCTGATGCGCTTGGAAGAGAGGAGAGACAAGCGGAAGGAGAAAGCAAACGGCTGGCCATGCGGCTGCAAGATGGAGGGGGTAGCCCCTCCTCCCTCGGAGAAGCAGAAGAACGCAGATCGAGAATTTAGATACTTCAAAAGACTTCCTAAAGTTGAGGACTGAATGGGGGTTTGAGACCTCTCTCCGGTAGAAAAAGTGGACTAATTTTTATCAGAAGGGAAAGCTGGGTGAAACTACTTTGAGCTAGATTCTAAAGTAACGTTAGCATAAATTTGATAGTGGTTAAAAGAATGCGGAATGATTTATGTTGTTTAAACTTTGTTAGATGGGACTATTTTAAAATAGAAGGTTAACTGACTCCTGCTGAAAGTATTATTTGAATATGATCCATGCTATTTAACTTTTATTTGAAGGGAAAGTTGGTTGTAATAGTTTTGAGTTACATTTCAAATAAACGCTAGTATAAATTTGATAGTGGTAAATATTAGACAAGCAAGAGATGAGGGTAAAATGCATGTGGAATGAACTACGTTATTTGAGGTAAATACCAGACAAGCAAGGGAAGAGGGCAAAATTTATGTTGTTTAAAGCTTATTAGAATAGGAAGCCGCTTGGGATTATCTTAAGATAACTGTAAAAAGAATGCGGAATGATTTATGTTGTTTAAACTTTGTTAGAAGCGACTACCTTAAAATAGAAGGTTAACTGACTCTTGCTGAAAGTATTATTGGAATATGTGGAATGATTTATGCTACAAATCGCTCTGAGTTATATTTTAAACAAATGGTAGTATAAATTTGATAGTGGTAAATATCAGACAAGTGGGGGATGAGGGTAAAATACATGTGGAATGAACTAAGTTATTTAAATCCTATTAGAAGGGGAAGTCAGTTGGAATTATCTTAAGATAGAAATTGATTCCTGTGTAAAGTAATATCTGATCTACGCTGCTTAACTTTACTAAGAAGGGGAAATCTGGTTAGATTATTTTGAATTACTGTTTGAAAAAGGGGTAAAGAAAGATCATTTACGTTGTTTAAATTTTACTAGAAGGGAAAGTTTGATTACTTGTCTGTAAAGTTATATTTGAATATATGGCATGAACCACGCTGCTTAAATCTTATTGGAAGGGATCATGAGGTTTAGGAAGGGAACGGGAGAGCCTACAGAAGGTCGGGGTAAATAGCAAAGAAGTAAGAGATGAGAATAAAATATAGATAGAATGATTTATACTATTTAAGCATAGATAAAGATGGGGGGCTGAGATCAACACGAAGAGTGGTTTCTTTTTTTTTCTTTTTTCTCTTTTCTCTTTTCTTTTTTTCCTTTTTTTTTTTTTTCTTTCTCTGCTTTTCTTTTTTTTTTTTGATATATTACTTTTATTCTTTAATCCATATGTATACAAGATATTTTAGACAGAAGGTAGTGCCAGGTGTGGGCCCTGGGAAGTCGGGAGGATTAGGGATGGGGATTGTGGGGGGTGGGGTGGGGGGGGTGTTAATATAGTTTTAATAAGAACAAGAATGTATTTATATACGGTGGTTCTTTTTTTTATTATTATTATTATTATTATTATTATTATTATTTTCCTTGGTTCACTTTACTTTTATCAGATCAAACAATACTCGAATAAAGGCATACACCAAGGAGGGAGGTAGAGGGAAGGAAGAGGGAGGAGTAAGGAAGGAGTAAGGGGAATGTAAGGAGTAAGGGGAATGTAAGGAGGGTGTCTGGGGAGTAAGGGGAGAAGGAAGGGTTGAGGGGAAAGGGAAGTAGGAGGGGAGTGTTAGAGGGAGAAAGGAAAGTTGGAGGGGGTAGATGGGGTGTATGGAGGATGCAAGGGTTAGGTGGGGTTGTGAATGATGAGTTGTGTTTCCTTTTTATTTGTTCGTTTTATTCCCTTTTTCTTTTTTTTCTTTTCTTATAGTAAATACCCTGTATATAAATGATTGCAAATGGAATGTGAAAATTGAATAAAATATTTTATACAAAAAAAAAAAAAAAAATGTGGCATTTTTTCTAATTAACTAGGAACATTCACAAAATTTATCCTTAGTATGCATTATATGTTGCTATGAATTAGATGATTTAAGATTCTGATGAACTTACTTTAGTGCAAACTATCCGAACAGCCACCTTCCATAAAGCTGTAGCATCAGACCCTGGCTGCACTTCAAATAACAGGTGCTTGCTCTGGCCAGAAGCTAAGTGTGCAGTTCTGGAAATATTTAACATTTATTTAACATTCTATACATGTAGCACAAGAGAATACAAATTGCAAGCAAATATATTTTCAAACATAGCATTGGATCCAAATAAGGTGTGGAATAGGTTTGGTGGAAATTGGTTTTCCCACTTCCCAAGCTGCTTTCATGAAAAGACTTGTTAATATCATCTTTATCTAGTTTGGAAGAATCTTGCTAAGAGCCAACACCATTCATCTAAAAGCCTTTGATCCTGGAAGACTGTTTCCAGAGGATTGGTAGGAGAACAAATCAAGGAAGTCATTTCCAGCCCAGTGCTTATAATACAAACATTCATTCTTCTTTGAATTGGCTTCCTGGGAATATAAGTATTCTTTCTCTGGTTCATCTTCATTTGTGGTTCTGCAGGAGGATAACTTTAAAATAATTATGTGTTATGATTCCAACCAAAATGCTGGAAAACTTGTATTTTACACAAATGTGTGTTTATATAAAGCATGTGTTTTCATGCAACTTCTGATTTTAAGAAATGTACATAAGTGATTGGTATATGATTTACACATAAAAGATCTCAGGCTTAATTCCTTCATAACCAGATAAAGAAAATGTCAGATACACTGGAGAGACATTACTAATCATCATAGATAATTGCTGAGTTAGGTATATCAATTATCTGACTCAGTATAAAGCAACATTATTATGTTTGCAACTACAGTATTTTTAGGGTGTTTATTTTCCTCCTAAATCATAATTGGAAAATGCAGTCATGAGATTCAATTTTAGGACACATTTTAATAGATAATTACAAAGAGAGTAAAGTATTTTCCAAGTAGTTCAATATTAAGCCATGGTTTAGGAGGTTTGCATTGATTTGTTTAACTGCCATTGTTAAGTTTCAATGAACGAGTACTAGATTTATTTTTATTGCTCTTATGTAATTTATTATGGTGCCTTTAATAAGGGAAATAAGCTTCTCTCATATCTACTCGTTTCAATTTGAAAAAAAAAATTACAATATACATCTGATAAAGTCCTGATCGCAAAGATTTGTTGCGGTTTAGGATATGACTGAACACATCCCGAGAAACTAAATATTATGTCACACCATGTAATGCAACTGTCCCATTTTTATTAGAAATTAAGCAGCCATATACAGTATATTTTGCTAATAATTCATTCTCAAATGCCTTAAGCAGGTTCCTGTTTAATACTTAAACTATTCCATGTATAAAGAAAAAAAAAGTCTCACGTATCATTAAGTTCAGCCACTCTTCCCAAAAATTCTTCATATGTCAAGAAACCACTTTCTCGAACAAGAGAGACATGCTTGGCAACTTTTTCTGGCAGCTTATTTATAACTGTCTGTGTTTGGCTTGAGAGTTGCTGTCCCATGATAGACTGCTTTAGATCAGGTCCCAAGATGAAATACTGCTTTCCACATTTGGAGAATTTCTAATAAATATATTTTAAAACACTGTATTAGAATAAATAATCATCATTGCATTCAATTCACAATGCATAAATTGCAGCTATACAGCTGGAGTAGCTTTATAAAGCTGGTTAGCTTTATATAGAGCTAACCAGATATGAAGTCAGATTAAATCCAATTCTATTGACACCTAAGTCAAGCATATCCTCAATATGGAAATTAACGTCCTGTGAATTGACATTTTTATTAAAAATGCAGTAACTCCTATTTTAGTAACTCCTAAAATACAAAATATGATGACTGACAATTGAAGTTTATGTTTAAAACTCTGAAGACTGAAGTACTTTTTAAATGGAGAGAGAATAACATTCATTCAGGTGAAACCATGCAGAAAATAACAGTACACAGCAAAATTTAGTTTAGTTAAGGAGAAGAACATATTAGACATGCAAAAAAACTCTAAAATTAAACTTATGGTGCAGAAAGAGCTATAATTTAAAGACTGTAATTTATTTTATGCTCTAATTTGCCAGTCTACATTCTACTAAATATATTTTAATCTATCCAATAGTTGGAGTTTTCTGAGTATATTACAAAGTAATTATCTTAAATCTTTAAAAAACCAAAGAAAAATTGTAAAACTGTAATGTCTATTAATAGACATTAATTTAAAAACAATATACAAGATACATTATCACAATTATGAAAGATTTAAAAAGTAATATTAAAGTCAGGGAAATGTAATGCCTGTTATAAAATAACTGTTGCTCAGAGGGTTGCGTGGAACTTCCCAAGAGTAAATAAATCGAGGCTTGAAAATTGAAAGCATTTAATTTCTAAAATGAACATTTGAACATAAACATTAAAAAATTCCTAAATTTTACAGTTTGAAATGTAATTTAAATTATAACTGTATTGTTTAGTAGAAGCACTTTTCAGAATTACAGCAACCTGTTTTAATAGGCCATCATTTTGCAGAGTTGTCTCCCAAAATTGAGATACAGGAAATCCTCAACTTGCAACAGTTCATTTAGTGATAATTCAGTTATAACACCACTGGAAAAAGTGATTTATGACCATTTTCACACTTATGACCATTACAGCATTCTCATGGTCACATGATCAAAATTTGGATGGTTGGCAACTGATTCATATTTATGATGGCTGCCGTGTCCTGGAGTCATGTGAATGCCTTTTGTGACCTTCATACAAGAAAAGTCAATGAGGAAAATAGATTCCCTTAACGTTGTTACTCTTTCAACAACTATGGCAGGGAGGACCGGGGGGCGGAGTCTGTTGCCGAGGAGAGCTCAACCGAGCTCCTCTCAGAGATCTGGTCTGTATATCTAATTAAGATCATAGATATCACCCCTTTTTGGCTAAGAAAGGGGCAGGAAGTAGCTCTGTGTGCTAGGGTCTATTCGTAATTCACAGCCTTTCTCCTTTTTTTTGGCTGTGGACAGAGATTAGATCCAGCGTGAGCGGAGCTTTTATCTCCAGCCAGTTCTTCTCAGCTGCCTTTTTTTGCAGCCCCAGACAGGCGACCCCCCCCCCAGGACAAAGCAAAGTTGTTTGAAGCTAGGATTAATACGGGCGGGTCCCACTCCTGTGAGATTTATGCTTTTATTACTATCTTAAATACCAGCACCATTCGTCTTATAGGCTTCTTTGTTTAAACGGACTTCAAAATGGCGATTTCTCTCCGTTGGTGACTGATAGGGGATGTACGTAACCGGTTTTACCTTCCTGCAGACCGCTCCTTAACAAAATAATTTTTTTTTTGTTTTTTTTGGAAACAGAGGGGAGCGAAAGCACTGTTTATTTGTTGATTTATAATGGCACCCAGGTCAAAATCGAAGCGTCTCTCTACAAATGTGCCTAAAGAATCTGTGAAGGAATTTAAAGAATTTATACTGGAATCGCAGCCCTTGTAGCCTACGCCCTCTACTGGAGAATTCTTAACACAGGAATTTTTTTTTCAAATCTTTAATGATTTTAAACAAGAAATTAAGGAATTTGTATTCAAGCTATATGGTGATTTAAAGTCTAAAATTGACCAAATGAAGGCGAATACGTTTGCAGCCGTGTCTGCCCTGTCAGATTATACCGCTGAAATAGAGAATAAATTGGAAAGTTTGGAGGAGGCTAATTCTAATTTGACTACTAATATTCAAATTTTACAACAAAAAATTAGAGACACTCAGGAACAGCTCGTTATGATAAACTTTAATAAGAAGGCATTCGCAATAAGAGTCAGAGGATTTCGCGAAAAGGAGCGAGAGAATTTGAAACAGACCTTTGTTGAAGCCCTCAGCCATGCGGTGGGAAGCCCGGGACTTAACCTTGATTGGCAGATTCGGAAAATCTATCGCCAGAATTCGTTGGTAGCGGAACAGCGACAGCTCCCGAGGGACATAATTATATATTTCTCCACAAAAGAATCCAGAAACGCGATCGTGCAAAAATTTTACAATAATAGTTTGAGAATTGATAGCCAGAACTTGATTGTCTTCAAAGAAATACCTTTCCAGATGTTAAAGGCAAGAAGGGACTATACCTTCTTAACTAAAGAGCTTAGAAATCAACAGATTCAATATAGATGGGATGCCCCAGCCGGCATTACGGTTACATTTGAGAATCAAAAACTTCGTCTTAATTCTGTTTCGGAGGCTCGAGATTTCTATTACAAGACTTTGAAGGCGGGACTTCCTGATTCACTTGGAAAAGAGGAGAGACAAGCCGAAGGAGAAGGCAAGCAACAGACCACATGGCTGCAAGATGGAGGGGGTAGCTCCCCCTCCCTCGGAGAAGCAGAAAAGCGGAGTTTGAGGATTTAGACATTCTAAAATATTCACCAAAGTTGTGGATTGAATGGGGGTTTGCGACCTCTCTCCGGCAGAAAAAGGGGAACTTATTGGTGGGGTGATACTGAATGTATATATGTAAAATGCATGCAGAATGATTTATGCTGTTTAAATCTTGTTAGAAGGGAAAGTTTGAAGAGATTATTTTAAAATAGAAGGTAAACTGATTTTTGTTGAAACTAATTATTTTGAGCTAGATTTTAAACTAATGCTTGCATAAATTTGATAGTGGCAAATATTAGAGAAGCAAGGGATGAGGGTAAAATGCATGCGGAATGATTTACGTATATTGGTGGGGTGATACTGAATGTATATATGTAAAATGAATGCAGAATGATTTATGTTAAATTCTGTTAGAAGGGAAAGCTGGATGAGATAATTTTAAAACGGAAGGTAAACTGATTTTTGTTGAAAGTATTATTTGAATATGTGGAATGATCTATGCTATCTAATTTTTATTAGAAGGGAAAGCTTGGTGAAATTATTTTATAAATTTGGATAAATGTTTATCTGAATACAAGGTTAAGGAAGAGGAACGGGAGAGTCTACAGGAGGTCGGGGTAAATAACAAAGAAGCAAGAGACGAGAATAAAATATAGATAGAATGATTTACACTATTTAAGCATAGATAAAGATGGGGGCTGAGCTTAACACAGAGTTTCTTTTTTTTTTCTTTTTTTCTTTGTTGTTTTCTTTCTTTTTTTTTTTTTTGGTTTTTTTTTTCTTTAATATATTATTTTTATTTTTAATCCATATGAATATAAGATACTTTAGATAGAAGGCAGTGCCAGGTGTGGGCCCTGGGAAGTCAGGAGGAGTAGGGATGGGGATTTTTGGGGGGTGGGTGGGTGGGTGTTAACATAGTCTCAATAAGAACAAGAATGCACTTATATACGGTTGTTCTTTTTTTTTCTCCTTTTTTTTTTTTTACTCTTTTCTTTCTTTAAAATTTTTTTTTCCCCTTGGTTTATTTTACTTTTTATCAGATTATAATAAACAACACTTGAATAAAGGAATACACCAAGGAGGGAGGTAGAGGGAAAGAGGAGGGAGGAGTAAGGAAGGAGTAAGGGGAATGTAAGGAGGGCGTGTTGGGAGTAAGGGGAGAAGGAAGGTTTGAGGGGAAAGGGAAGTAGGAGGGGAGCGTTAGAGGGAGGAAAGGAAAGTTGGAGGGGGTAGATGGGGTGTATGGAGGATGGAAGTGTCAGGTGGGGTTGTGAATGATGAGTTGTGTTTTCTTTTTCTTTTATTTTTTTTTATTTTTATTTTTTTCTTATAGCAAATACTCTGTATATAAGTGATTGTAAAATGGAATGTGAAAATGAATAAAATATATTTTAAAAAAAAAAAACAACTATGGCAAGAAAGATAGTAAAATGGGGCAAAATTCACTTAACAAAGGTTTAGCTTACTAACAGAAATTTTGGACTAATTGTGGATGTAAACTGAGGACTACCTGTATTCCAGTTATTATTGTACCCAAAATTGGTTACTTGAATCCAAACTCTCTTACTGGAAAAGGAGACACTAATTTTTAAATTCTCTTCAAGTATGGTTACTCCTCAACATGCGACCACAATTGAGCCCAACATTTATGTTGTTAAGTGAAAATTTGTTAAGTCAATTTGTTGCATTTTATGACTTTTCTTGCCACATTTGCTAAGTGAATCACTGCCATTCTTAAATTAGTAACATGGTTGTTAAGTGAATCTGGGTTCTCCATTGACTTTGCTTGTCAGAAGGTCGCAAAATGACTCCTCAACACTACAACCCCTCATAAATGTGAGTCAGTTGTCAAACATATGAATGTAAACCACGTCACTACGGGATGCTGCCATGGTCAAAAGTGTAAAAATGGTCATAAGACACTGTTTTCAGCGCCGTTGCAACTTCAAGCAGTCACTAAATGAACTGCTGTAAGTTGGGAACTACCACTACCTATGTTTTAGAAGCATCCACACATCCTCCCGAGCTCCATTTTTGCTGGCAGAGGGCTAGTAGAACAAACTAAAAGCAAAACAAAAACGAAAGGAGAAATGTTTCCCCTTTTGCAGGTGCCCCCAACACAAGTGTTGTCAAGCTGGCCACGACCAGCCTTGCCCCCCCTCCCAAGCTCAAACACAACTCTGATGCGGCCCTCAATGAAATCAAGTTTGACATCCCCTCCTCTAAACCAACACTGATGTTGCTGTATGGGTAATATAGTCGCCTTCAAGTTCTGCTCGGCTGCTGATGTAACTGCACTAAAACATAAGTTTTCCACTCCTTATTTCTGAGACAGGTTTTCCAACTCTTTGGTTAAACAAACCTACAGGCCCCAATCTTAACCCAATCCAGTCTAGCTCTAGTGAAGCTTTTGGGTTTACACAAGGTGGGTCAGGTGCTGCCACCTGCTGAGTCACCAAGAAATGTTAGGTTATCTATCAAAGTCCCTTGGGGCATTACAAACATTGGATTAACAACTGTAAATGAATTGATTCCTGCAGAGGCTGCTGAACTAAGCGGTCCTTGATGCTCTCTGAGCTGGGTTGTTTCCTTGCAGACGTTTCATTACCAACACTAGGTAAAATCATCAGCACTAGTCCTGGATAGTCCTGAACTACTCAGAAAAAGTGCTTCTCTATTCACAAAACTCAAAAAACTCCATTATACTTGACTAGCTCGCTCAGAAGAGCTAACAGCAAAGCAACACACAGGGAAGGCTGGTCCTCTTGAGCTTAATCGTAGCAAAAAACAACAAGTCCCAAACCTCCATGTGGGGAACTTGGTCTGTTGTCCCTAAAACTCAAGCACCTTGAGTTGAGAGCCTGCAGCTGGAAAGAAACCAAGTCCCTGAATTTGAGAGAGAGAGAAACAACCAATTTTCTTGCAAAGTAAACCCCTCTTATTACAAGTACTTCAGGCATCGCCCCCCCCCCCCAAAAAGAAGCCTTTATTAAGGGGGGTCTTTTAATTTCTACTTTCCAGGATTACAAAAATATAATCGCTGTAAGTATACTTATTTACTAACTTATAAAAGTTATTTTATAGTTATAACATAATTGTCCTCATTCTATAATCTATCCTGTCTACTCATCAAAATATTTAAAAAATCTCAATGCCAAATCTTTCCTTCTTTATGGGTATATGATAATTTCGCTGCAGTTATCAAGTACAAAGTTCCATCATGAAACTTTTACAGAAAAAGACTCAGAAACACAGGGGATGCTGGACTGCCTATTAAAGTGTTTTCCTCCAAACTGTGAGTACATCCCCAATCACTCAAGGTACAGCTGTGATTATCTATCATCAAGTTGATGTCAACTCTAAGCAACCACAAAGAGAGATTTATAGTCAAATATTTTATATTTGTATCGAATATTTATATTTATATTTAGACAGAATGTCACGATCCTCTGAAATTAGTAGAAGAATCCCTAGCAAGATCCACCTGATTGCTATGGAGCCATTAGACAAGGGTTACAATACACGCGATGGGCGTGAGAAAAGGCGGACACCTTTAAAATACGTTGTATCTCCTACATTTCAGCAGTTCAACGCAGTTGCTAAAAGTGCCAGTTTTTACATATCGAAGGAAATGGGAGAAGGGTGGGGGGGGACATGCTAAACCCTAATACAACCTTCATTAAAATGTCCATAATAACATGTCAACATTTTACGCAACCACTTCGTTATGGGTCACGC
Organism: Thamnophis elegans; assembly: GCF_009769535.1. NCBI lineage: Eukaryota > Metazoa > Chordata > Lepidosauria > Squamata > Natricidae > Thamnophis > Thamnophis elegans. The sequence goes on from NC_045541.1 coordinate 87,072,292, forward strand.
CACGACCGCCTCCGCCCCCCAGTCCCCTTTTTTCTTTTGTTGTTGTCGAGCTCTAGTCTCAAAGGAAGAGACACCACCATCCCCGCCCCTTCTCCTCCTCCCGAGTTCAAGGCCCGTAACAAGCCAAACTCTTCAAGGTAGCCTCACCGCTGACGCTCCAACATCCTGCTCCGAACTCGCAGCGACAGCCTCCGACCGCCAGCAATGGCTCCGCCTCCCCGCTCCCCCCACTTCGGCCGCCGAATCTACCTACCCGCTCCGCCTGCCCAGTAGAGTGCATGACGTCAGGACATTAACGGGCCAGGGTGGGTCCCGTCGCGCTCAGCTGACGTCTTGAAGCTTTGCTTCCCGATTTGCCTTGCCAGGACGTCGAAAACAGCCGAACTGCTGTGAGGTTTTCGAGAGTGACTTACCGAGAATGGTTCGTCACCATTTGGTGCTTTTTTTTTTTTTAACAAACCTGCAAAACGTTTTCAAAATATAAGTGTGTGTTGGGGGGAGGGGAGTTAAGAGTCGGACTATTGATCGTTCGTGATCTTCCGGGAGGATTCCTTGAAAGGATTGTCATTGCCTAGATGTCTATGGAGATTCTCAGTCATGCGGGTCATGGTTGTCCCAAACGTTGTGTGTGTCACAAAGGTGCTTTTTCAAAGAGGAAAGTGGACTTTCGTGTATGTGCTTGTGTGTATGTGTTTGAAGACGTTTCGTTTCTCATCCAGAGTTGAAAAAGCTGCTGGGATGAGAAGCGAAATTTCTTCAAAGAAAAACAACTCCAGTTGCCTCTTGAAAAAGCACCTTTGGGTCATTGCATACAATGAGCGCCAATACAATCCTACAATACACGCTTATTGGAGACAATGTGGTGAGAAAAGCAGGCAAAAGATTAATTTCGGATTCTTGGAAGCCTCATCATTTTATAGGATCCAAGTGTGCCACTGTCAAATAATTTCCAGTTTGTATACATGCATCAACCCTAACCTTGATCTGAGCGTTTTTACACCAACAAATGAATGCCACAAAAGTGCCTCTAAAACTCACATCACTTTGCTTTTGCATGATTTTTTAAAGAAGTCCTTATAAACCAACATTAAATCATATGCCCCTTCCGTATTAGCGGTGAGCTCTCATGGATCCAAAGGTTTTGATATTAGATCTGATCCTTAGATTTTATACAGGATTCACCTAAAATCACATTTTTTCATCAGTCTGGCTGATCTGACAGCTTTTGGTATATCCGTGGTGCAAGAAACACAGTTTTGATTTCCTATGATTTTGTACAAAGATTATATCATCCTATCCATCACAATCATGGATCCAATTCAAGATATAAGTTTTATTGACAGAACTGAAACAGCTAGGAAGAACAATAAACATTCTTTTCTGGCCTTTTCTCATAGAAAGCTTTTAATTCATTTCCACTTGGCCCATAAATGTGTGGAACTGTTCCTTTCCTGGCACAAAAACTTGAATCTTACCATTGATTATTCACGCTAATTATTTTAATATGGGATGAAGAATTATTTACCTGAACCAATACAGGTAGTCCTCCACATACTACCACAATTAAGCCCAAAATTTCTGTTGTTAAGTGAGATATTTGTTAAGTGAGTTTTGCCCTATTTTACTATCTTTCTTGTCACAGTTGTTAAGTAAATCACCACAGTTGTTAGTTGTTAGCTCTTTATTGTAACAGAACAAGTATGTACAATCCAGCAAAGATTCAGTCTGACAGCAGCCCTTTTATAGGGAGCTGTCAGACCCTTCGACCAATGAGATTAAACCTCTGTTCCTGCTGGAACAGAGGACCTTGGTGGAAACCATAATAACAGTTGCTAATATCTAACATTAGTAACGAAGTTGTTAAGTGAATCTGGCTTCTCCATTGACTTTGCTTGTCTGAAGGCCAAAAAAGGTGATCACATAACCACAGGATATTGCAACTGTCATAAATATGAACCAGTTGCCATGTATCTGAATTTTGATCATGTGACCATGGGGATGCTGCAATGGTCATATGTCAAAATGGTCATAAGTTACTTTTTTCAGTGCTGTTGTAACTTTGAATGGCCATTAAATGAATTATTATAAGTTGAGGACTACCTGTAATGTTTCTTTAATTGCTCCAGATATTTTCTGCCTATGATTGTTTCTGAGCAAATATATTAAAGCAGATTGATTTCAATAAGCATTTTTTCTTTCAGACAGATCTGACTACTAGCCCTGGCTACTCACTTAAATTTACATTATTAATAAATAATGTAAAAGAAATAAAAACTTTTTGGTAGGCTACATAAAAAGGAATGTTAGCAGCACAGTCCCTATAATATATCCCCTACAGGCCATGTACCTATGAATTTCTTGGGTAAGCATAGCCAATAAATTCATTTCATGTTTTTTATAAATATCCAAATCCAATTCAATAAGTATGGTGTATCTAAAGCAGTAACATTTAGGCTTTTTAAACCTAAAATCTTAAAACACTAATTTAGAGAGCAAGTCCTATTGAACCCCACTGTACTTACAGTACTTGAAATAAATATACTTGTAATATAAGTAGAAAATGAAATGATTTGTCAAGGCATGTAGTTAAAAGCATGAATGTGGTGTTTTGTATATTTATAGAAGTTCTCCATATATGGTAATATCAAATTTATTTCTATAGTTTTTCAGCTGAATCTGTCCATCATTGGAAAGTAATTATGAACAAATTCAGCTGTTGGAAATATGCAATTTTTGTATCAGTTTACAGTATTAAATAATTATGGAATTTTTGTTTATTTCAATTAAATCCTGATAAATTATTTGCATGTATAGTAACAGCCACAACAATCAATTTACAGAGATATTTTATATAGTAGTTTTGAATGGTAAGTTCGGGAAATAGAATGGAACATATTTCTAAGTAAACATGCATATAATTGGGCTGTTAAATATTTTTGAAATAAACATGACTATAGCATGCATGGAAAAAAGAAATATAATTAATAGATTTTGTTGCTATCATATTTTTTTATCTTTTTCCCATATTTAAAATTGATAGTTTGTGATTTGTTAGATTTCTGGAAATAATATAGGAAGAGACACAGAGACTGGAATCTTAAGAAACACATATTTTTTATGGCTATGTAACAATTTGTGCTGGATTCTTCTGCACGTGAATCAGACCTTTTTCCCTTTGTTCTTTTCCATCACTCTTTATGTTTTTGAACTTCTGTGATAACCTCTCGATAAAGACGTATTTTAAAGTTACCATCATTTGAAAAATACAGGAGCAGTTTCTCTGTTAAATCTAGTTCACATATTCAAGTTTCTCCATGAAATCCTTTGTATAATAAACAAAAATATAATTCCATTTTTATTTGTTTGTTTGAGTTGCAGGTCTGAATTGCAGGTCATGTTTTGGAAAAATATTGTCGCTTCCTTGTAACAAAACTAAAAATATGAGTTGTATAGGTGTTATTGTAAGGCAGATCATTCCTATATTGACAATGTATAAGCTAGCATATATGAGGTGTGAAATGTTTGTATGACAGGCCTGATACTCATTTTGGCAATATATACAATTATCAATGTCTAAAAACTGTTAGTTTCCATTTGTTCATGTGGCATTTGTTCATTGAGATACTCTGCCTCAAACTTCTGCTTCCAAACATTTTACTTGTGGCTCAGACTTGACTTCCACTTCTTCCTTTTCTCCATTCTTTAGGCTCTGCTCTGCAGGTTGGTTTTTTGCATTTAGTTCTTTGAGGGTCTTGGTTTCTATTTCATCTTTCTTCTCCTTGCTTGAAAATAGAGATGTTTTCTTGTATCTTTCATCAAATTGAAAAACAAAGTTGATTAATAATTAATCGCCATACAGACATTCTAGAAATGAAAGCCATTATTGTATCTTGAACTGCACTTACTTGAAAGGCTGTATCAGGTGTCAGTAATGTATTTATTTATTGAGCATATGGCATATACAAAGCTCATGCAATCACACAAATTACTCATATTTAGTTTAAATAAAGCATCAGCATATAGCTATATATCTCTATCTCTATATAGGTGGAGGCTTGATTTTACAGACACACACACACACATATAAACATGTATGTGTTTTATACAGTATAGGAGACACCATAATATATTAAATTACTAGTTCATAACCTCTATTTATTTATTCCAATCCTCGTTCCATGAACTTCACCACAATTTCTAATGTTGGATTTTCCCCCTTACCAGAGGGAGCCCCCTTGTGGAGTACTGTGAAGCAGTTACCATGGCAACTCCACAGCGCTGTACAGTAGGAGCCATTTAAGGCACAACAGGCTGTATCTTAACAGAACATACACCCCGAGAAGTGTTAGGGGTGTCTTATCCCCACAGTATTTGTTTCTAGAGAGTAAGTAATCTATGTACCAAGTTTGGTTGAAACTGTTTGAGGTGTTCCAGAATTATGCTGGAACACACACCCACATCCACACCCACCCCCACACACACACAAACGATAAAACCATGTGTCAGTAATTGATGTTTCAGTAACATTTTTCTGAAAGCCTTTTCATCTGCTATGAAGAAACAAGGTTTTACCATAAACCACTTTGATTTTTTTTAATTAGGAGATGTAGAAAAAATATTTACTCACTGCCACTGCACTATTGCCAATTTGAAGATTTTTCTACCTGAACATACGTTATACATTCATATATGAGTATGTCTTACTTATGTTTATGCTGCATCAAGAAGGCATGAATATTTAATGATTAAAACTACCAGTCTAATTGGTTATTTAGAACATTCTCTATACAGTGAGAAGAATACCCAAGTCCTGTTACATATGAAAAGATAGCATTAGCATTTACATATATGTTGTTGATAGAAATGCATGCAAAGCAACAGGTTTCACTTACTTTTTGATATAGCAGACAGCTAAAACCATTGCAGCTGTGCAGAAGAAGAGGGCAAGCACCAGAAGCACGATAGGTACAGCTGGAAAGAAGAAAGAGGCAACTTTGAAATCTTGGAGATTAAACAATTTTTAAAAAAAATTCTGGTGGCAGTATTAATGTTTTCTGAGGGGGGGGGGGAAATCAAAATGCCTTTTTTTTTCTCCAGTGTTCATAGATGGGACTCAAATGGCAGAAGAATTTACACCATTCTCCACAATTGGTTGGATGCTGCAGTGGAATTCCTTTGCAGAATTTTAGGCCTTGAGCAGCTGGATTTTTCTTTCAATATGTTTCTGCCTCACTCTCTGTACGAGCCCACAAACAAGAAGAAACTAGCAAGTAAACATGGAGGGAAGTATGTAGTGGGATACCGCAAGGCTCTGTCTTAGGCCCAGTACTCTTCAATATCTTCATCAGTGATTTAGATGAGGGGATAGATGGGGAACTCATCAAATTTGCTGATGACACCAAGCTGGTGGGAATAGCCGACACTCCAGAAGATTGGCTTAAGATACAGAAGGATCTTGACAGAATTGAACATTGGGTCCTATCTAATAAAATGAAATTCAGTGGTGAAAAAAAATAAGGATCTACATTTAGGCAAAGAAAAACCAAATGCACAGGTATAGAATAGGTGGTACCTGGCTCAATAGTAGTAATTGTAAGAGGGATCTTAGACTCCTAGTGGACAATCACTTAAATATGAACCAATAGTGTACTGCAGCTGCCAAAAAAGCTAATGCAGTCCTACACTGCATTAATAAGAGTACTAGAATCAAGATCACATGAAGTGTTAATAACACTTTATAATGCCTTGGTAAGACCGTACTTGGAATAGTGCATCCAGTTTTGGTCACCACAATGTAAAAAAATGCTGAGAGGAGAAAGGGTACAGAGAAGAGCAACAAAGATGATTAAGGACCTGGAAGCTAAAACAAAAAAAGAATGATTGCTGAAATTGTATATGTCTAGTTTAATGAAAAGAAGGACTAGGGGTGATATGGTAGTAGTGTTCCAATATCTCAGGGCCTACCACAAAGAAGAGGGAGTCAAGCTATTCTCCTGAAGGCAGGACAAGAAGCAATGGATGGAATGTGAGAAGCAACTAGAACTAAGGAGAAATTTCCTGATAGTTAGAACAATTAATCAATGAAACAACCCGCCTCCAGAAGTTGTTAATGCTCCAACACTGGAAGTTTTTAAGAAGAGATTGGACAATCATTTGTCTGAAATATTATAGGGTTGCCTGCCTGAGCAGGCGGCTGGACTAGAAGAGCTTCAGGGTCCCTTTCAATTCTGTTTTTGTGTTAAGCATAATTTCTTACTGGATCTGAACTGGGATTAAATCTAATTGTTCTGGTTTCAAGATTAGCTTTGTGTCCTTGTTTATTGATCAACAATTAAACACAGACCAAATTTGGTTTTATGTTGCATTGGACAACATTGCCACAATTTAGTTGTGAATGTACTTGCCAACCCCTCCGCCCTCATGGCATGGATGCACATCTCCATTCAATTATTTGTTCTTAGCTAACTGTATTGTCTGATTGCAGTTACTAGTTGGAACATTCCTGCTGTTGGTGTTTATTTTCACCAAGTGAATTTTTAATTTTAGATTTTTTTAATACTAGAATTTAGAGAGGCAGCTACTAGTATTAGTATTATAGCTATTACTTTAAAAAAAAATACTTTGGAACTGTTAATTTTGTGCAGAGTCTTGGATGAAAAAAAGACAAATATTTTTATGGCTTAGAAGGTTCCCTCTGCTTTAGACAGAATTGCTTACTGTGAAAAAACTAATAACAAAACATTTCTTTTCTGAAGACAAATTGGTGAGGCTAATATCAGTGTAACCTGCTGAAAAAACTAAGATAGTGGAATAGATTGTTTGCATTTCAGTGTCCAAAGGTATTCTTTTCAACATGTGCAACACAAAAACCAACCTACAGCTTATAAATCCATACCCATCTCTAAATAGGACAAGAGAACAATTGCTCCTATTTTCAATAATCAGAGTCCTCAGTTACAGAGTCAGTTTGGTGTAGTGGTGCAAGCACCAGGCTAGAAGCCAGAGGACTGTGAGTTCTAGTCCCACCTGAGGATTGAAAACCAGATGTCAGCCTCTGCTTTGCTGCTGCTTTGGCTGCCATTGAAACGGGGAGGGGGGGGCATGGTATTTGGGAGGGGAATCATTGATGTGTTGGAGGAAGTTTCTAGACGCTGAATTGACCACCTTACTGCGCATGTGGAGGAAGGGAGTTTCCCGCCAAGGCCAACGGTCCAGCATTCCATCCTGGTGATGCCTTTTGAAGTTATCTCACACCTGACATTTGGGGGCAATATGATTGGACTGTGCACAGGGATGCCAAGGGGAGGGGAATGAATTATACATTATATTATTAGCTTTCACACCTAATTAACCAGACTCAGCTTTGCTTTGCAACTGTTCATTTATAATTAGTAAAAGTACACTTGATTTCAATTCAAATGGAGTCGAGTGGTTTCTTTCCTGATTACTGAATGAAGTCAATGCTGACACCAATTGAGTGACCTTAGACCAGTCACTCTCTCTCAGCAGTAGAAAGCAGGCTATGGCAAACTACCCTGTTTCCCTGAAAATAAGCCCTCCCTGGATAATAAGCCCAATCGGGCTTTTGAGCGCATGTGCTAAAATAAGCCTTCCCCTCTAAAATAAGACCACCTCGAAAATATTGCATCACAGCAGCAGCCATGAGGTGACCATGCTCGCCATCTCTGCACTTCAAAAATAATAAGACCTCCCCAAAAATAAGGCCACGTGCTTATTTCGAGGGTCAAAAGAAAATAAGTCACTGTCTTATTTTTGGGGAAACACAGTACTTCTGAATTCTTGCTAAGAAAACTGTAGGGATTTGTCCATATAGTCGCCAGGAGTCAACATGCTGACTAAAAGGCATTCTTCCTCCTCTCCATGCCCCCTATTATGCCAGAGCTCTTTCTTGCACTTTCTAAAATACTTTTGAGGTTTTTCAGCTGTACAGACTCATTGTGTGTTGCTCACTAATTTCCATTTTCTGAATGTATTCAGAGCATTCTTAGAAATGAAACTGGTAGAGGAGGCTGACTAAGGAGCAGTGACGTGCGGTGAGGTTTATGGCTGGTGAGGCAGCAATTTTTTTAGACTTGTGGACTTCAACTCCCAGAATTCCACAGCCAGGCATGCTCAGTTCCGATTTAAAGTGACAGCATTTGTTTTTCTCCTTTGCTAAATAAATTTCCTTCTTTATTTTTCTTCTCCCTTCCTCCCTCTCTCCCTCCCTCCCCCCTCTGTCAAACACACACACACACACACACACACACACACAATGTTGCACCAGGATTCAGAAAATTTAGGTTTTCCTCCTCAGCCCATGTTAGCAATGCCACTAGCAGCATTTTGGCTGGCAGGTGTAAGTAGAAGTGGAAATTCATTCTACTGAAAACATTGTTTTTGCTTATGATTGGATAATTAAAATTTCAGAAGACCCAAAGGCATAGTATTAGAGTGTTACATAGTGCATAAACTAAAGAACTGTCTCAGTATGCTCCCTCCCCCTCTCAAACACACACTCTCTCTCTCACACACACACACATACACACACACACAAAGTTGCACCAGGAGGATGAAGTTTGAATTCCTCCCCCTCCCTCTGACCCACACATACCTTTTCCAGCTGTTTCAGAGAGGATTTCAACTCTGCTCTTGCCTGCCATCATGAAAAGAAAAAAAAATGTAAAAGGAAAAAGGAGAGACCTGAGGTCAGGCTGAGCTAGTTGCTGCCAGAGTCACCATGAATGACTCTGCTTAGTGCTTAACTGTTTAAAAAAGTCTCTAACAAAGCACCCTCTACAGGAGGAGGCAGGAGAACGATGTGCGTCATCTATGTCAGGAATTTTTCGGCTTTTAAGCCTTGCTTAACTCTGCTCAAGTGACCATAAAATGCCAGACTAGATGAGGCACGTCGTTCTCCTGCTGCCTCCTGTAGAGGGCACTTTTTTGAGGCTTTTTTAAACAGTTAAGCACTAAGCAGAGTCATCCACGGTGACTCTGGCAGCAACTAGCTCAGCCTGACCTCAGCTCTTGCCTTTTTCCTTTTATATATATTTTTTCTTTTCATGATGATAGTGGTGAGGCTCTGCCTCCCCTGCCTGCACGTCCCTGCTAAGGAGTCACTTAACCCATATGGGCTACCAGTTTAGTATTAATAGTAAGTAGTAGGAGTGATAGAAGTGGCAGTAATAACATGGCCCAAATAAAAAAATTATCTTAGATTTTAGACCTTTTTTATGTAGACCTAATTGAATTATAAAGAGTTTTCTAGTTGAGAAGATGAATAAAATCTAACTAATAACATTTTCTTGTACTACTTTGGTATATTTAAAGCTCTTCATGTACATTGTCTACATATAATTCCTACCAAATATGTATCTTGTAAGTCAGGTAGCTGGAAGGTAGGGAAGAGAAATGTTGAAGCCTGAGAGAAAGCAGCAACCTAGTGCATCCAGATTTAAGATTTGGAGTAGCAACTCTCTAGCCACTACATTAGAGCAGCTCTCCATTGCCTTATTTGGACTGTAGAATTGGTGGCTTAAAACAAGTCAAAAGGAAAAGACTACATTTCTGGTTATAATGGTTTGATTCATCTTACCACCTTATAAACCACACTTTTTAAGTTCCCCACTAAGCCACCAAAATTGTAAACCTGAGCTGTTCTTTTGTCCTCTCTCTAACATAAAACCATAAAACTCAAAGCACCCCGTATGGCTATTACCTCCAAATGGGACACCTTCATTTTTAAAGGCAGTTCGTTTATCAGTGAAAATCAAATTTTCCTTCTTGGGAGTAGGTTCGGAATCGGGAGACAAAGTTTCTGTTACACATATGATGCGATACTTTGGGGGCTTTTGAGTTTGTTGTAACTGAGTTGTGTCAACCACTGTGGAGGTATCCTGAAACGAGGCTGTTAAAGTGGAGTTCATCTCGGTGGAACTCTCTGGTAATGAAACTGTGCTTTCTTCCGGGATGCATGAATTAATCCACGTATCTGAAAAGAGGACAAGAAAACAGTGCAGTGAAATTTGTTGATGTGCATTCTTAAAAAATAACAGAATGCAGGAGACATCTTACTAAGGGTTATTCTAAAGAGCTAAAATGTACTACTGCAGAGTAATATACCGATCATATTAGATTGCTCAAAGATATCTGATATTAAAGTATTTGTCAGACTTAACTCTTCGCTTGATTTATACCAGTAAGATTGATTTTTGAAAGAAGCTGCTGTCATCATTCTTCGTCCCTGTTCCACTGACTATTTCTAAATGGGGTTCATTTAGATCACTATAAAGTAATTTCGTTTAATTTCTGGATATGGTAGATATCCAGATGTTGGTTGAATTCATCCCAGTGATATTTTCTAAACAAACCTTATGCTCAAACTTTCTTACACTTAGGTCCAGTAGTTTCATTTTTCTTTTGATGATTTAGATGAGGGGACAGAAAGGGAATTCATCAGATTTGCAGACGACACCAAACTGGCAGGAATAGCCAACACTCCAGAAGGACCTTGATAGACTTGAGCACTAGGCCTTATCTAGCAAAATGACACTCAATGGTGAGAAAAGTAAGGTTCTACATTTAGGGAAGAAAAACAAAACAAATGCAGAGGTATAGAATAGTCCCATTAGTAGTAACTGCAAGTTGTATTCTTGGAACCCTAGTAGAATATGAGCCAGCAGTATGCTGCAGCTGCCAAAAAAGCCAATGCAGTCTTAAGTTGCATTAACAAAGTAATAGACTCAAGATCATGTGAAGTATTAATACCACTTTATAATGCCCCGTTAAGACCACACCTGAAATATTGCATCCAGTTTTAGTTGTCACGATATAAAAAAAATGAGAGCAGAGTATAGAGAAGAGCAATAAAGATGATTAGGGGACTGGAAGCTAAAACATATGAAGAATAGTTGCAGGAATTGGATGTATCTAATTTAATGAAAAGAAGGGAAGACATAGTAGTAATGTGTTCCAATATCTAAGCAGTGTTCCAAAGAAAGGGGGGGGGGGGGTTAACCTATTCTCCAAAGCACCTAAAGTCAGGATAAAAAGCCATGGATGGAAACTAATCAAGGAGAGAAGCAACCTAGAACTAAGGGGAGATTTCCTGACAGAACAATTAATCAGTGGAAAGACTTTCCTCCAGAAATTATGGGTGCTCCAACACTGGAGATTTTTAAAAAGAGACTGGACAACCATTTGTCTGAAATGATATAGGGTTTCCTGCTTGAGCAGGGGGTTGAAGTAGAAGACCTCCAAGGTTCCTTCCAAATATGTTATTCTATTATTCATTTACATTCGCAATTTTTATTGTTGGGCTTTTTCGATATTGGAAAGACAATGAAACATCATATCTATCTATCTATTTATATACACACATACATACACATGCACATACATACAAATTCTCTCTCTCTCTCTCTCTATATATATATACATATATATATATATATATATATATATATATTTATATATATATGTATGTATGTATGTATGTATGTATGTATGTATGTATACATACATACACACACACACACACACACACACACATACACATACATCAGAGGTGGGTTCCTACCAGTTCGCACCTATTCGGTAGAACCAGTTCATCAAATCCACTGAACAGGTTAGAAGAAGTTCCACCAGTGGACCCGGAAAGCAGTCCACATCTACAGAAGAGGTTCCAAAATTTTTTGAACCCACCACTGGTCCTTGGATATGATTATTCTACACTATCATGCTCATATTTATAAAACTCAGTGCTTCTATGAAAGGTAAGGATGACTACTGTGTTTGTGGTGCAATCAGAACATTGCGTGTGTTGAAGTTGTTTTAACGCAAACCAAAGATGCCTTTTAAAAAACAAGTTTACATCATATTCTTATGCATGCCAGTACTGTGTGTGAGGTAATTCAAGGTGGTTCTGACAAGTGTCGTTGGCATCTTCATATCCGGTCACATGGGCGGCAAGCTACTCGCATCCGGTCACATGGGTGGCAAGCCACTCCCACAAAGGAGGCCACACCCACAGAGTAGGTTCGAACAATTTTTGAAACCCACCCCTGACATACATACACACACACACAATATATATCTCCCTCCCCCCTCCCTCCCTCCCCCTCCCCTCTCCCCCACACCACATACACACACACGTTTGATTGTCTTTCCAATATCAAAAAAGCCCAACAATGAACACACAGACACACACCAGTGTTTCACTTTGTTGCTTTTACCATACAAAATTCAGTAGGTAAGTGTTGGTAAGATTAGAAAATTGAGGGGGAAGCTATCAGAAAAAAAAGAAGCATCATCAACAAGTAAAAAAAAGATAATGGTCACAATTATATGTTCAAAGCCCCCACCTCACCAGTACATAATAAAAGAAAGAGGGTTTTGATCATACGGGGCAGCCACTATATTGATTTTTTTTAAATTCTCTCTGTGGTTGTCAAAATAACACAATAAACTAGTGATTCTGCCTCCTTCCCCAAAAAGGTAAATAAAAACTAAGCATACTTTCTCCAGACCATAGAAAGCTAAATGGCTTTGTCTGGTATGTTTGTCTTGGTGCCTTGTTTCCTTTCTTAAAATATGCAATTAATCTGACTAGTAGGAAAATTCAGCTGTGAGGTTGAAGATCAGAGTGATTTCCTACGTAAATAAGAGAAGATCTCTTATACTTCCTAGGTTCTACCCTGTAGTCTTGATGACAAATGTATATACAGGAGAATAGAATCATGAACATTAATGGCATCAGCACAATTAACAGTGCATTTAATTTGATCCTCTAGTCAGGAAACATAGTGATTCCAAAGTTATCGATAGCATTGGTAGAAAAATCTTGATTTAAATGATCTTGTTGTTACGTATATCCCAATATACTGGGTATAAAGGACTACTGAGATTAAATAATTAGAAACTGGTGATTATTGATTGACTGGTGAGACCCCAAAAAGAATTAGACAGATTAAACAGTTCCTATTTTAAAGATCAAACTTCAATTCTCTATATTAGCAATAGCAATAGCACTTAGATTTATATATCGCCTCAGAGTCTTTTTACAGCCCTCTCTAAGCAGTTTACAGAGTCAGCATATTGCCTCCAACAATCTGGGTTTGTCAATCTCATTTTACCCATTTTGGAAGGACGGAAGGCTGAGTCAACCTTGAGCTGGTGAGATTTGAACTACCAACTGCAGATAACAATCAACTGAAGTAGCCTGCAGTACTGCACTCTAAACACTGCGCCACCTCAGCTACATATTGCTTGAAAACTATTATAATACCAAGAAATAGGAGAAGAGGGGGTAAAAGAGGGCACAAATGAGGAGCAAGAAGATAAGATGTAAGAAATAAAATTTGAAAATAAAATGCAGACAGATGATTTCAGTGGGATTTATAGTTACAAAGAAAAAACAGACAAAGGGGAAGATCCCCCCCAAAAGAAACCACAAGGGAAGAGAACAGGGAAAACCATGGAGAAAGGTACTAGAATAATAAAATTGAATAATCTGAAGAAAAGATACTACAACCATAAAACAGGAAAAAGAAAAAGAAGAAGTTAGGAGAAAGGGGGAGAAGAAGAAAAATGATTAAAAGTGGAGTTCGTTAGAGCCCAAGAGAAAATGGATAAAAGAGGAAGAAGGGGAAAAGGAGTTGTATAGGTAGATTAAAGGGAATAGTAGTATGATTGGCATTGTTATGCAACTAATTAAGAAAAAGTATAGTACATTGTTAATTGTAGAAAAAATTGAAAAATGTTCTCTATATCAAAACATAACTAGAGGATCTATATTGTTTATCGTAAAATAGACCAATAGAGAAATATGAAATGATAATTTTGTTCAATTTTTGAAGGGGCAATTGAAGATATTGTTTAGGTACTAAGAAAATATGAGTTTAAGAAAATGGGAAATAATGGAAGAAAATAATTTGGCTGAAAGTGAAAACCAAGCTATAATGTAACATGGATTGTGTAAATGAGAGGATGTAAAAGGGAGGATCCAGTCAACACTTTGTTTCTATAATAGTGTAAAGTTGTATGAAAAATAAAAAACTTTTTAAAAACTTTTATAATACCAAAATGACTATGCTATCTTAATATTTGCAGTGACAGGGGGAAACGCCCCTTGCACCGTTCTTGATGACAGTTTCTGACAGGAAATGTGATGACACATTTTAATGAACTGACTAGGATGTAAATGACAGCTGTATTGTGATATTGCCATGAGTTTCTGTGAAAAAGCCAAAAGGATAATTGGGTTCTGCATTATATTATAAATATGCCTGTTACCATGAGCAGCCATGACAAAAACATAACTGTTTGCTTGTTATTAAATCAGACTCCTTAAAATAGAATAGAGTTGGGAGAGACCTTATAGGCCATCTAGTCCAGTGGTAGGATTACATTTATATACGGTTAGACTTATATACTGCTTCATAGGGCTTTCAGCCCTCTCTAAGCGGTTTACAGAGTCAGCATATTGCCCCCACAGTCTGGGTCCTCATTTCACCCACCTCGGAAGGATGGAAGGCTGAGTCAACCTTGAGCCGGTGAGATTAGAACCGCTGAACTGCAGATAGCAGTCAGCTGAAGTGGCCTGCAGTACTGCACCCTAACCACTGCGCCACCTCGGCTCTTACTCTTCTTTTACTACCAGTTCGGTGGGCATGGCAGGGGAAGAATACTGTAAAATCTTCATTCCCCCCACTCCAGAGCAAGATGGAGGCGGGGGCCAGTCAGAGATGGTATTTACCAGTTCTCCAGAAATGGTCAGAACCTGCTGAATACCACCTCTGATCTAGTCCAACTCCTGCTCAAGCAGGAGACCCTATAGCATTTCTGACAGATGACTGTCCAGTTTCTTCTTGAAAACTTCCAGTGATGGAGCACTCCCAACCTCTGAAGGCAAGCTGTTCCATTGGTTGATTGTTCTCACTGTCAGAAAATTTATCTTTATTTCTAGGTTGAATCTCTCCTTGATCAGTTTCCATCCATTATTCCTTGTCTGGCCTTCAGGTGCTTTGGAAAATAGGTTGACTCCTTGCTCTCTGTGACAACCCCTCAAATATTGGAACACTGCTATCATGCCTCCCCTGGTCCTTCTCTTCACTAAACTAGCCAAGAACAGTTCCTGCAATCGTTCACCATGTGGTTTAGCCTCCAGTCCTCTAATCATCCTGGTTGCTCTTTGCACTCTTTCTGGAGTCTCAACATCCTTTTTTTATAGTATGGGGACCAAAATTGGATATTATGTCTCCTTAAAAGACAACTTATAGTGTAAAGATTAGTATTAAGATCATGTCTAGGTTGCCCCTTTAAGATAGACAGATGAAAACATTCAGTACTCCAATATTGAATCATTTTCTACACATCCTTCCCTATAAGAGTTCTTAGGAGAACAAGGCTAGGCATATGTACGAGGGGTGAAGTACTACTGGTTTGGACCAGTTTGCCTGAACTGGTAGTAAAAATGCTACTGGTTCAGCCAAACCGGTAGTAAAAAAAATGAAACCGGTTCAGGTGAACCGGTTTTTCCAACAATCAGCTGTGACACGTGATTTATATTAGCTAGAAAGCAGGATTTTCTGCTTTCTAGCTAATATAAATCGTATGGCAGAGCGGATTTTCTTCCCCCTCGCTGTTTGCTTACCTTTGCAGGTGTGCTCAGTAACAGGCTCCGCCCACCTACCCGGTCACGCATGCTCTCATTGCTACCGAACCGTTAGCAAAGGTAAGTGGATTTCACCCTTGATATATACTATGAATGAAATTATGGCCTACCTTCCAATTTTCTAGTGGCATATCTTTTGTGTTTCAAGCAAGTGCCATCTAATAAAACTCTTTATGGTTTTTCATAAACTTTATTTGGAGTCAAACATAAATAGATTTGAGGGTTTTTTTAATGCTTCCTGAGATCTCAGAAAGTACATTACAACCAGTGGTGGGTTCTGGATCCCATCGCAACCGGTATGCTGCAACATGGCTGGGCGTCCACAACGTGCAAGCACGCTGTGCGCACATGTGCACCACCGCCCATGACAATCCAGCTGCTCGGTGGAGCGTCGCACAGACGTCATACACTCCGTGCATGTGCGCAAATGGCCCAGTTGGGTCAAATACAGGTAAGGAAAGTGGGCGGAGAGGCAGGCCCTCTGTAGCACCGTATCGGAATAGTACCTGGTGCTCCCAGCAGGTACCGGTATGCCCGTACCGGTGCGTACCAGCTGTAACTCACCACTGATTGCCACCCTAGATTGTCCAAGTGACCAAATCTCCAGAGAGATACTATATAATCATTTCTGATGAAGAGATGTACTTCTCCATCAATTGATGCCACTGAGATACCATAAGTTATGGGGAGAATTCCAGATGACAACATAGGAACTCCAGGTTCCTTGCAAGTATAAATGAGATTACAGTACTCTTTATTCTGGTCCATTTTGATTATTTTAAAGGGCAAATCGTTCTGCAGTTTTCTTCTTTTTGTAATGCTCTTTCAAAGGATTTCTTTATTTCCTTGATTTAAAATCCATTCTTCTAGGTAAAGCAATGAATATTTGAAAAAATATACTACTGTAATGAAACTAATGATTAGCAAGCCCTGTGGTAGAGATGCTATGTGTCTTTACAGGTTTTGTATCTCTGAGAGAGTGTGGACAAATGCAGATCCCCCAGAAAGTGCAACCCATAAGTTGGGAGCCAAGCAGATGAAGGATCACCCCCATAAACAGGTCATCTTCCCAGCAGGAGAAGTCAACTTCAGAAGACTTTCCTGCAAATATTAATGGTGACCCATCCCTAACCATAATACAATACAGGTAGTCGTCAACTTACAACAGTTCACTTACAACAACATGTATATGACTATTACAACAGCACTGAACAACAAACAACGAAGTTACAACAGCATTGAAAAAAAGTGACCTATGGCCATTTTTCACACTTATGACCATTGAAGCATTTTCATGGTCACATGATCAAAATTTGGATGCTTGGCAACTGATTCATATTTATGACGGTTGCCGTGTCCTGGGGTCATATGATCACTTTTTGTGACCTTCTGGAAAGCAAAGGCAATGGGGAAGCCAGGTTCACTTAATGTTACTAATTTAACAACTGCAGTGATTCATTTAACAACCGCAGCAAGGAGCCAAGGTGGCGCAGTGGTTAAATGCAGCACTGCAGGCTGACTGCTAGATCAGCAGTTCAGCGGTTCAAATCTCACCTGCTCAGGGTTGACTCAGCCTTCCATCCTTCCGAGGTGGGTAAAATGAGGACCCGGATTGTTGTTGGGGGCAATATGCTGACTCTGTAAACCGCTTAGAGAGGGCTGAAAGCCCTATGAAGCGGTATATAAGTCCACTGTTATTGCTATTATTGCTATTAAAAGTTGTAAAAAATGGGGGGAAACTTATTTAACAAATTTCTCACTTAGCAACATAAATTTTGGGCTCAATTGTGGCTGTAAGTTGAGGACTATCTGTATAACTTTTTAAATCAGAAAACAGTATATTTTGGTCACATTTAAAGCAATTTAAATTTCATAATGCTCTTCCATGCTACAAACTTTGACTAAGGGAAAAAAACAGGTAAACTTGTCAACAGTGGCTTAGCTGACTTGTTAATAGTTTAACTGGCAATTTCTGAGTTTCTCAGGCTTCCCAGGAAGTTATTGTATCCTGAACCTGTGTACATTGGAAGTTGGCCACAATCTTCTAGCAGTATGGAAATCTCTACAATTATTATTACCTTAACTCTTTTAGGAGGGATTCTCTGATATTAAATATTATTATAATCCATATCTCATCCCACTTACCTGAAGAATTGTAACAATAGACACGAGCTTTCTTTTCTACATCCGTTCTCCAGATGGCAATCCCAGTTTTATTCTTCCCACATTTTTCATTTGGAGTTATCCGGGGAATTACAACATAGCCTTCTGCTACCCAGCCAAAACTAGAGTGAAAAGCATTTTTTTTTATGTTAGATACATGACCCTAGCAACAACGAAGTGTCACTTTCAAAGTTTATATATATACTACTGTATAGAACAGTGTTTCTCAGCCTTAGAAGCTTGGAGATTTGTGGACTTCAATTCCCAGAATTCCCCAATATTATTCTTTGGTTTTATGATTTGTGCAAAAATTAAAAAAAATTAAAAAAATGTTCAGGTTAGGTGCTGTGAAAAGCAACCCTCAATGACACAGGATTATTCATCCTTTGGAAAACTGAGGAAAATTTCAAGAGGTTTGTGATAGGCATAGACCAGGGGTGTCAAACTCACGTCATCACAGCAGTATCACATGATGTATTGGAACTCCCCCCCCCTCCCGCTAAACTGGGCATAACCAGCATGTCACACATCCGGCCGGTGGGCTGGGAGTTTGACAGCCCTGGCATAGACAGTTTTTGTTTCAAGTTTCAAGGAAGCAAAAGTTGCACATTATTAGATATACATTTAAGTGAAGTTTATGATTCCATCTTCCTTGTTCAGTCCTGAAGCTAACAATATCATATTTGCAGAGGTGGGTTTCTGCTGGTTCCCCCCTGATCGGGCGAACTGGTAGTGGAGGTGGCGGGAGACTCTACCCCCCCCCCGCCTGGATGCTTCTCGGCACATGCAGAAGTGTTGCGCATGTGAGCGCGAGCAAACCATTAGTAAAATAAATTGAAACCCACAACGACATTTTTGAGGTTACTTTCTTAGACGACTCTTATTTACTCAGAAGGAAATGAAGTTAAAGTTTGGCGTCTACAGTCAGAAGTTTGGCTATGGTCTTCATAGTCTCTCCAAAAGTTATAGGTTCTAATGCAGGGGTAGTCAACCTTTTTATACCTACCACCCACTTTTATATCTCTGTTAGTAGTAAAATTTTCTAATCGCCCACTGGTTCCACAGTAATAGTGATTTATAAAGTAGGGAAGTAACTTTACTTTATAAAATTTATAAACCAGAGTTACCGCAAACCCCTACCGCCCACCATGAAAGCTGGAACGCCCACTAGTGGGCGGTAGGGACCAGGTTGACTACCACTGTTCTAATGTTTCAAAAGGGGAAAGCTATGAAATACATGGTAAATAATTAGTGCTATTAATTTTAATTTAATTTAAATTAAAGTCAATAGATGTTTCTTTTTGTCTTGACAATTGATTTTCATTTGGGGGAGTTTGCATGGGGTCACTCTACTCAAATGCCAAGTGTAATCCACAGCTTGAATCATTTGTGCAAAAATTTAAAAAAATCAAAAATGTTCAGGTTAGGTGCTATGAAAATAACCCCAAATGACCCAGGATTATTCATCCTTTGGGAAACTGAGGAAAAATTCAAAAGGTTTGTGATAGGCATAGACCAGGGGTGTCAAACTCACGTCGTCACAGCAGCGTCACATGACATATTGGGACTTTACCCGCCTTCGCTAAATTGGGCATGGGCAGCACGTGATGCATCTGGCCTGAGGGCCGGGAGTTCGACAACCCTGGCATAGACAGTTTCTGTTTCAAGTTTCAAGGAAGCAAAAGTTGCACATTATTAGGTATACATTTAAGTGAACTTCAAGCGCTAATATGAAGCCACACTCATTCGTATTTATATATAAGTAATATATATAATGGTTCTATGTATATGATCCTGTGGAGAAAAAAGGGAATAAATTTAATTTGGGAATAAATAATCACCTTTTTCTGCTTTAAGAATAAGGGGCTATTTAATTTTTAATTGTTTCTTGCTTCTAATCTTGATTTATTTCTTAAGTAATAATAATGATATTTTATTTTTAAAATGGCATTAAAAAGGTTATCTGTACATATGTTAGCATAAAACATTTATAAGTAAATGTTGGAAAGATTTTTTGTACCTGCAAGTTTCAAAGCCATGTTTCAAAGCAGCTTCAATCTTGGATTTGTGTGCTAGCATTAATCCCAGCTGCCTGCAAACTGGTTCTGCTTCAGCAAAATTAAAATTAATATTAGCCGTATCTACAACAAGTGTTACACCCACAATTCTGCAGTTTGACATCCGAATATCTGCAAATAAGCAGAAATATATCAAAATGATTACTAATGATATTTAATATTTATATATTTATTTGCATTACAAAATATGACTAAATGGAATTCGTGACCCGTCAAAACCGCACTCAACTAAACCGCGCCCGATTAAACCGTGTCGCTGACGTCATCAACAGGGCGACAACAGCCAGCGCGGAGAAAGAAGGGCGCTTTAAATAGCGCTTTGAAAGCAAGCCGATTCAACTTAAGGTAAGGGTTAGCTTTAGGGTTAGCTTTAGGGTTAGGTTTAGGGTTAGGTTAAGGGTTAGGGATAGTTTAGGGTTAGGTTAAGGGTTAGGGTTAGGGTTAGGGTTAGGTTAAGGGTTAGGATTAGGTTTAGGGTTAGGTTAAGGGTTAGGATTAGGTTTAGGGTTAGGTTAAGGGTTAGGTTTAGGGTTAGGTTTAGGATTAGGTTTAGTAGGATTAGGTTTAGGTTTAGGGGTTAATTTTAGGTTTAGGGTTTACAGCGTGCTTCTGTCTCCGCGCTGTTGTCGCCCTGTTGACGTCAGCGACGCGGTTTAGTTGGACGCGGTTTAGTTGAGCGCGGTTTTGTGGTGGAACCAATGGAATTTGCTGACAGCAAGAAAATAATAATGAGTTTAGGCTTTCTAATACTTAAATATCTTAACACAAAGGCATTCACAACAGCGGTGATACCTGTAAACTAAAACCACCCCTCAAAATACCAGCACTAAATGTATCCCACAAGAATAGATCAAAAGGTGTGATGATTGAGACAAATTCTGAATGTAGGAAGAAGCAGACTTTTTAATGCAAGAAGCATTCTTTTTAAAAGTAAGTTGCTAATACTTCCTATACAAAACCAAAACATCCAAAAAGGTCCTTACTGTTCTCACCCTTAGCATTCTGTATATATACGTATTTTTCATTTCACTATAGGATGGAACTACGATGTATCACTTAGCAGAACGCACATTCTAAATATCCAAAGTACTTGTTTTTGTAATATGGTATGTTATTATTTGGGAAGTGCTCAGGGCAGAAAGTTTTTTTTCAGAATGTTTTTGTTTGACACTCTATCCATGCCTCCTCTCCCCTCTATGCCTCCTAATTTACCACATTCCTTCAACCACATGACAAAATTAGCTCTAGTCCATGAAAATTCCATCCTTATCTTAAACGGACATATTTTTGTTAGACAGGAAACACTATACCAACCAGCCTTTTGAATCAGCAAAAATTACATGAATTAAATAAAATTCATTCTGCACATTGCAACTACGCTTTGCTTGTTTGCACAGCATCTTCTTCCTAACTACGATTTGTCAATTTGAGAAACAAAAAATGACTTGTGATCTTTGTCATCTGAACAGATTGAGGATCATTTGCTACAACTTTGCTGGAACTTTGGCCATTAAACTTTCCTTAGACTTTAAGGTGCCCTAAGTTTTATTTAATGTTTCATGCTATAAACAAATAAATAAATAAAAATAAATAAACAAACCAACAAAAGACCAACACTGCTGTTCCTGGAAATAACTGTGTTCCCTTCTCTACCTTATAATATTGCAATTTTTGTTTAAAATATACCCCTCCTTGGTACAAGACAGAATATGTTGAAAAACTAGCAGTTTATGGTAACATACCTTTCGGAAGAATTGTACGTTGTGCCATGAAATTTGCCATCCAGATTGAGAAGAAAAAGGACACAGTTCTACTATGGAATGCCATCGTTAGTAACACCAAAGGGCTGAGAGCTTCAGGCAAATTGCTCCTCTTCCTCCAATGTTGGTAAAGCAGTGTGATGCTATTTCACCCTTTGGAGACTTCCAATATGTTTTTTTTTTCCTCATGAGTTGCTAACAGCTTCTTCTCCTTCTTTATTTCCTTTTTTACCACTTTAAGTGTCAAGGATGCTAAATAGCCACTGGCTATTTTACAAGTGTAGCTGAACTTGTTGTTCTGCTGAAAAGCCATTCGCTGACTAAGGTCAGTATCTGGAAACATATGACAGCTTCCCCCGCCCCTTCCCAACCTGTCATGGGCAGTCTGGAAAATACAATGAGTGCTGACTCAGAAAATGTACATCTGAGGAAGAGAGATAACATAGTGCAATAATCTTGTTCTTATAAACAGTGGGAAGATTTCCCAGTGTACCTCAGGTGGTCATCCTGTAATAGTTCCTGTTTAGCCACTTGCTATTTCTTCATCCACCTCATGCAGCTATTTACAAGAGAAAAGATGTAACATGGATTGGTTATTTGTGATGGAAGAATTTATCTACTCGCTGAATCCAGAAGTCTAAACTATTTTCAAAATGAATATATGGTTGAAAGATGAAATGAATTTAAGGATTTCAAGGAATATGTGTTCCCATGTTCTGGGACCTTAAGATGCCACAACAAAAGGAAGCAAGAGGGTGCCTACTTCAGAAAAGGTCTTTCCAAGTGTGGAATGCTATCTTCAGAAAGGTTTGCCTGATACCCACATTGTCATCTTTAAGTGTGAGATTAACCTCTACATTTTTGCTTAAATGATGCATTTTGTTTTTTGCTATTACTTTTATTCTGGATGTGTTATATGCTGATATTTTTATCTCTTTTTGTAGCCATTTTACAAAACTGTCTAAGAGATCTCCTTCTTCATAGAAAATTGCAGCTACTCATGCCCTTGAGTCAAACACAGCTCCTAGGACAGTGGCTCTTAAACTGTTTGACCAAAGCACCCTCTTTTTTTTAGTGTTGAATGTCATTAAATGTCGCCAAACCAGACTGTTATTTCACACAAGCATTTCAGTAGCAGCAGTCCAAAACTCAATTCTTTAATTTACAAACAAGCAAATAAAATAGTTCTCTTTACCTCCAGGATACACCCAAATTTAAGGGGTGTCAAACTCAAGGCCCAAGTAGGGGTGTCAAACTCAAGGCCTGGAGGCCGGATCCGGATCATGGGGTGCTTAGATCTGGCCCTTGGGGCTGCCTTGGAAACAGCAAAGGATCGGCCCGCAGTACCTCTGCCAGAGGAAATGGAGTTCTAGTTTTGCTAGCAAAGGGTTGCAGGAGGTCATCACAGCTGGAAACGGAGCTTGGAAACCCATTTTGGCTGGCAGAGCACTTGGGCCACCAAAGGCACCCCTGACATGAGTGATGTTGACTTGGCCATGCCCATCATGGCCACGCCCACCATGCCCCCCCAAGGTCAAACACAACCATGATGCGACCCTCAATGAAATCGAGTTTGACACCCCTGCCTTAGAGCTAACTACCCCTAGTTTTAAGAACTACTGGCCTGGGGCCTGCATGAAACCTACATGTTGTTCTCTTAACAAGAATACGGAAGTGGTTTTCCATTGTTTGATGCTGGAAGTCTTTTTGACTTTCTAGCTTAACATACAGCTAGTCTGCCAAACAGGAAGAACCCTACTTACCATTTTTCTGAATCAGCCAAGGTCAACTAGGTGCCCTATCTACTGAGACAGAAAGCATAAATAAGAAACTTTAAAACAGATGGGAAAATTATAGTTGTGTACTGTGGATGATACTTGCTACAATTTCCAGCAGCCAAGACCCTACAAAGCCAATGAGGAAGATTACTGGCAGCAGTGGGGAAACGTCAGGATACTCTAAAGTTTAAACCAACATACCCTGACCTAGTGAGCACCAGATATGCATGCTACATTACTTACTATTTCCCATCATATAAGTTGGTCTTAAGATTTAACCCCCCCCCCCCAAATAGGCCTGTCAATTGTGCAGATTCCAAAAAGGGGGAAATATATACTTAGGAAACTGCATTGATGATATTCATTCATTCATTTAACCAACCAAACAACCAACCAACCAACCAACCAACCAATTTCTATAGCCACCCATCTCTGACAATGGCTCTGAGTGGCTTACAATTTTAAAAATATGTGACAATTAAAAATCTAAAACATTTTAAAACCATAAAACACTAAAAACATCCAAATTATGGGCTTACCGGAATGGAAAACATATCATCAAGCAGCAACAACTATGTGGATAAAAGAATGGGTAATGTTAGCTAATAAAAGAATCTTAACAATAGAGGGCCACGACCTGCAATACGGGTGGCACAACTACTTATGGTGCGAGGGAAATAAAATCCACAATTACTTTAGTAGACACCATTTAAGGGGGGTATTAATTAAGGACTGGCTGGAAATTAGAAGGAGATACTACACGCAACTACCTAAATGGATATCTCCGACGGAAGCCCTGATATACCCGAATTTGATAAATCTGGATAAAATTGTTACCTACCAACAGTTGCTAGACGACCAAAACAAACTAAATCCCAGGGAAAATTTGGCTGATAAGGGAATAAACATCGATTGGTGGCCATATCTTCAAATTCAGAACAAACACAAATTCGATCTAGCACAACCCGGCTTCCAGAACAAGAACCAGGAATTAGATAAAATTTTAATTGGCCCAGATGAGAAACTAATTTCAAAAATATACATCTGCTTACTGATTCGAAAAATGGAAGCAGAAAGAGTAAAAGAAGTCATGGTAACCTGGGCCCAAAACATCGGCCACACAATAGACCTAGACGACTGGGAAAGAGTCTGGGAATGGAACCTAAAATTGACAAAATCGACGGCCTATAAAGAAAATATATATAAAATGTTCTAACGCTGGCATCTCCCACCGACGAGACTGGCGAAAATGTCTTCAAAAGTTTCGGCCATATGCTGGAAATGTAAAACAGTGCTGGGCACGTTCTACCATATGTGGTGGACGTGTCCGGTTGCCAAAGCGTATTGGAAGCAAATACTAGGATGGCTGAATGGAATCTTGTCAATTAAACTATGTCTTAAGCCGGAAACTTTCTTATTAGGGATAATAGATCAAAAAATATGCAAATCTAATCAATACCTCCTAGTCCATATTCTGACAGCGTCAAGGATTGTTTACGCACAGTGCTGGAAGAGTGAAAATGCCCCCACCAACACTATGGTGATGAATAAAATTTTAGAACTAGCAGAAATGAACAGATTGACGATGCGAATTAACGACAAAGAAGATACAGACTTTTATACAGTCTGGGAGAAGCTGTACAAATGGCTTGATGAGTCAGTGAAGACTTAGACACAAAAAGAGATAGCTGACTAACCTAATACGATTAAACCAATAACTCAAATGAACAATATACAACAACTGAGAGATAAGCGAAAGGAGAAATGTATTAGGGGTGAGAACCCACTGTCGAGCAATTTGGTTAGACCACAATGTTGGGAAAACTTAAAAAAGCTGATAGGAAATCCGCTATAACTACCTGCTTGGAATTAGCAATTAAACTTCATTTTAGATGAGGCGAGAGGATTTACAATCCTTGCCTCCTTAAGCAAGGAAAGGAAAAGAGAACCAGGTTGTCCTCAGCAGAGGAAAATATGTTAATGTAACAAAGGTTAGAGGGGAGGGAAGGAGGATAGTAGGGAAGTCAGGATGGAGAGGAGAAAGGAGAGGAACAGGAAAGGCAGAAGAAGGGGGGAAGGATAAGGAGGAGGAAGAGAAAGAAGAGAAGGGAAAGAAGGTGGGAAGAAAGAAGGAGAGAAGAAAGAGAAGAAACCAGGGGAGGAAGGAGGGAGGGAAGAGGAGAGGGTAGTAAAGAGGGAAAGAGGGACGGAAAGAAAGAGAGAAGGAGAGTTGAAAGGAAGGAAGGAAGGAGGGAGGAAAGGAGGGAGATTAAGAGAAAAGGAAGGAGGAGGGAAAGAGGAAGGGAAGGAGGAAAGGTATGTGAGAAGGAGGGGGGGACCGAGGGAGGGAAAGGAGGGGGAAGGAAAGGAGGAAAGGAGAAAAGAAAGGAGGGAAGGCAGGGGAGAAGGAAGTAAGGGGGGGGAGGGAAGAAAAGGGTATGGAAAAGAAGAAATGAGGGAAGAGAAGAGGGAGGGAAGGAATAAGATACCTAACCTTTGATGTTTATAATGATTTGATAGTATGGGAATATCTCGAAATGTAGTTGTATTGTTTTTTACAAGTTATGGATGTTGTATTTTCGTTTTACCAATAAAATCTTTTTTAAAAATTAAAAAAAAAAACATCCAAATTAAATACACATACTTGTATATGCCAGTTTTAGTTGCTCCTCCCAGAATTAAGAAATTGCCAAAGAAGAGATCCTCCATTTCTTGTGAAGCCCAAAATCTGTACCTAAGGTGAGCTTTTAATTTCCCAAGTCCCATCTGTTTTAATACCCTATCTGTTATCAATAGAATTATATGTATTTTAGCTATATTTAAGTTAGATAATTAATGTTTTTGTTATTTTTCAGTAGACAGGTGTGCTAAAAAATCTATTTTATGTGTCTCTTACCAGACAGTCTGTTCTCCACACTATGCTACTTGACCACATTCTAAAATTTCTAAAATTTGGGAGTCCTATCAACTTTAACTATTAGTATTTGATACCATTATGTAGCTTAAGACTGGAGAAACAATGCTTCCAGGGGTTATTTAACCACAAATCCCAGCTTCTGTCACCATTCTAGTTGAGGGAGTTCTGATTGAGCAACATTTAATCATATCATTTCCCAAATGCATTAAGTCAAAGTAATTTTGAATATAGTAGGGATCAAAAGTAATGTTTGGTCGGTTTTCTGACCTCTTTTCCAAAATTGCCTTAAGTATGGTGTATCCTGTGGAAGGAGATACCACTTGCTTTGCCTCAGACAACAAAATGTTCTTTAAAACACAAAGGAAGTCTGAAAATGAATAATCATCATTTTTTGCTTCCTTGTCGGTTTATGGGCAAGGCTCCTATCTATGAAGACAGAACAATTGTAAACTTCAGTGTTTATTCTATGCTAATAAAGCAGAATCTGGCAGAATTAAGATCTTAGCATGTTCATACTAAAAATTTTCTGTGTCATACATGTGTGTGTATGTGGATATAAGCATAATGGTTATCTAATGGTTTGAGAGCTGAATGCAATGCAATGAAATTTCATTTTAATGTATGCTGATTAGTGTACATTTAAAGTGACACTAAATTTTCTATTCTATTCTACTCTATTCTTCTATTCTAAATGTGTTCTCTACAGGAATTGCTATTATATGAACAAACACCAAATGTATAAATCACATACGAGTAACTCAAAGGATTCTGAAACAATGTCTTTATTTCCAAAACTCAAGTATGTGATGCTATACAGTACAATACTAGCACACCTGTGCAAAGTCTTACAAGTTTTAAACAAAAAAATAATGACTCTTGAATTCGTCCTACTTAAAATACCAATGCTGTGCACAAGAAACAAATGTGTCTTGTTAAAGCCAAATAAATAAATATTGCACTTCAGGAAAAATACCCCCAACCAACCAAACCTTGAAATAGCACTTATTCGGTGCAAATGGAGTAAGTTGATCTAGTCAATTATGTGTATAAATCCTATAAATTTGAAAATATAAAAAGTCTATGTTCTGATGTAGTACTGAAACTAAGGATCTGGTTTTTAAAAAAAATCACAAAAGAGGGTTACTTATTTGTTTCTCATTCTTCCAATAACCACCAATGAACTAATTTTAAGCATTATAATTATAGGTGACTTCAAATCATATTAATGAAAAAGTAATAGTCTGGAGACAGCTGAAGAAAAAAACTATCTCAGTACTTTGCCTTGTAAAGACAATCATTCACTTTGCATATAATATTCTACTCTCTAGGATGAATCAATTATTCCAACATTTTTTAATTTGTCCATTAATTCTCAATTTGAGTAAACATGCTTAACATTTTGTGTATAAAGCATTTCATGATCTTTTTTGTTACATGAAATGAAAACTGCATTGTAGATATATCTTATTAGTGAAGTTACTTAATTCAAAGGACAGCAGTTGGTTTTGATTCCTTAGCCTCTTTCATTCGCTCTTCCAGTTTGACAGTCAATAATACACATTCTCACTAGCCTTACTGAACATGCTTAATGCCATTATTTTATTTACCTATGGCCATTTAGAGATTGATCCAATGCTAAAATTATACACCAAGTTGTGTTGATCATCAGTGGTAGCCACTTCACTTATTAACCTCTAGGTATTGAAAACTACTTAACATAAAACTTACAAATTATATTTTGGAGAAGCTTCTACTTCAAACAATTTCATACCTATTTCCTGCTTATTATATTGAAGGACAGATGTCCAGTAATCTAGGGTGAAATTTCACTCTGGACTCTGCATTTTTGTACTTCTCAAGGTGTAGAATAGAATGGTACATTTTGTTTTTCCCATATGGGATCTCTGTTTTGTGATGTGCTTCAACCTGAATTTTGCAGAGATATTCTGACAACATTGTGGGTGACACAATTGCACAATTGTTTGTTTGTTTGTTGAAATTTGGAAAATGTGAAGATCTAAATAAGTACTTTTAATAAGTACTTTTAAGCCTTAAAGAGATTTGTCATATCCATTTAGCAGCTATGGGGCAAAACAAAGCCTTCCCCCAAATGCTGCTGGAACTTGCCTGATTTTTCATGCTGGATTGATGGCACCATCTAGGGCAAGGGTGTCAAACTCACAGCCCGTGGGGCAGATGTGTCATGCGCTGGCCATGCCCCCCCCCCGGTTTAGCAAAGGGGGGGAAAGTCGTGATACGTCATGTGATGATGACATGATGACACAAGTTTGACATTCCTGATCTAGGGGATTCTGGAGACTACAAACTGCCTATTAGCCCTGGACCACAAGTCACTTACATCAAATCACGTGAGGTAGGACAGAACCTCACCCTCATACATACTTCAAAGAAAAGTTCATATCCTGAATGTTTTTGTCAAATGGCCCCTTTCAAACACTAAATAATTCAAGTAAATTTGTGAGAAGAGCTAAAGCAACATGCTCTCAGCAGGCATAATGCTTTTGCCAATAAACAATTTTACAAATTAGTAAAAAATATGCTCTGGGGCTTCTTTGCATTCCAGTAGCTGAAATGAACCAGAAAGGAATGCCCGAACTGTGAGCCATTCTTTCACTCTGATCTTTAACCACTTCTATTTGTGCTACTCAGTTGACTTTTACTTAATGCGTGGTTATGCCTGCAATTTGATGTTTCCTAACTTTGAATTGTGTCAGGAAATCTATTTATACTTTCAGGAACAAAAATCCTCTCTTCTGATTCCAAGGAGCAGAAAGCACATACCACACAGCATCTCCTGCCAACTTACTAGAAGCTGTCTTTTGTTCCAGACATTTAGATTTAATTGTGCATGTTAATGTTCACTACAGAATATGAAGGAGTTTTGCTGTTGAGGTGTTAACAGCATTTTCACACGATTTTTTTAAAAAAATGTTTATTCAATAAAATGCAATAAAATAAATATGGATTAGTATGATCTGTGAGCCTATTACTACAATATTATTTCATATTATTGGAACATGGTAGAACTTTACAGATGTAGTTTTTGTAAAGTTTCACTTTAAAAAAATAATTAACAAAAATACATGCCCCCAGCCTACATTTCACCTATTTTTGTGGTGAGGTAGCAAGGGTCTTGTCTCATAAGTATGGAATCGACCTATAAGAAAACATTTCAGTGTTTTGCAGTTTTAGCATTAGCTCATCTGTGTGATTGTGAAATCAAATTCAGACCTCTAAGATGTTAGTGAGCAGGAGCCAAACTGAAATTTATAGGAAGAATTAATCCTAACATTTATATAGCAGGAAGTCTGTTGTGACATTCCGTAGAAGGAATGGACTTTACATTCCACTGACTGCTATTTTTGTATTTCCCATATAATTTTTCTAATATTAGGCATATCAATCAAATAACAATTACCATAACAGAGAAAACAAGATTTATTGGCTGGCGTGGCTGGATAATTAAAAAACACAATGCATTCACAAAACTGATGACATAAAAGAAAGCAGTGGGTTGTTGATTACATATACTCATCACAGGAGCGACAGCAATCTGCATTGTTCATCTCAAGTTTTGAAAAGGGTTATTCCTGGTGTCTCTTCAATGGGTTCTTCCCCCCCCCCCCCAGGTATGATTTTATTACTGGTCATGTTGCAGTCCTGAATTTCCCCAAGAATACCGATGGGCAGCAGAACAGGCAGGTTTCACTTGGGCTCCATCTGATTTCTCCGTATAGGAGAAGAAGTAATTGTATAAACAGGAGGTCCCCAGCACTACAGCAAAAACTGTAATAATGGCTGCTACAATCCAGAGCACATTCCAGTGTTTATGCAGTTTGGGATACAGTATCTGTACATAATGGATAACAACTTCAAGTTTGCTGTAAAACAGGGGGGGGGGGGTAAATAAAAATGATAAAATGAGTTTTTTGGAAGCATTCCGAATCACAATGTTTCTACTGCCTACAATGCTACCATCTCCTTTAAGACTCTGACTTAATATTTGATTTATTGAGTCTTGTGCTGAATATGGGTGGTCTGCATTATGGCAGCAATTCTTTGTTATCCATTTGGATTCTCTTGTTTGCTCAAATCTAAGGTTTATATAATCTACAAGTCTCTTTCTAATGTTTAGATTAATGGCATTAGAAAGAAGAACAAAGTAGCAATATAAACAGCAAATACAGAACCTGTGCTACAGTCAAAAATTGTTACTACATACTCAAATCCACCAAAGTTCTCAATGGCTATAATCACTTTATAATTTAAAAAAAATCAGAGTACAGAATAAAAGAGTTAAAAATATCTTTGAAGGTCTTGTAGTCCAACCCCCTGCTCTAGCAGGAGACCCAAACCCAACATTCATTTTATTTCACAAAAACATATATAGAAATCCATAGACTACCAGGAGCCTAACACAATATCACAAAAACTACATAAACATACTCCCTTCCTCCCAATGATTATATGAACTAAAAGATTTCTCAGATTTTTTTTTTAGCAGTGTTTGACCAAGAATCATGCATTTCTTCTTCAGGAATGCCCCTTCTACCAAATCTTTTTTCTAAGTAACCTGTTATGTTTTGTTTTTAAAGTAACAGATGAATGATCTGCAAAAGGAATTAGCCTGTCTTGTCACACAGAATTATTTCTGTATAAATTTCTGTAACATTTATACCAAACCTTCTGTTTTACAAATGCAAAAAAAAGGGTTGGCATGTTTTGTTTTAGTCTAGTATTTAAAAAAAACAGTAACAGAAAATAAACTACAGTACTTTAATCCTAATCATGATCTATTCAATAAATCAGGATCAGGATTAAAGTACTATTCAATTGTTGGACATTCCACATAGGAATAGCTGTTTAATCAGAAAAAAAAGTCTCCTTTACATTATGAATAAGCAATGTCCTTACCTCTGTGGCTTGCTAATCTTATCATTTTCCATGGGCAAAAAATCCTTGATTTTTTCATGGATTTTCTCTTCACTCTCTTTCAACTCTTCACTTTCCTTGTTTTTCTTTAGACCTTCCTGATAGCTGTAAGTATAGATTCATGATAAGATTAGAGCTGAAAGAACTTCTCTGAAATCAATAGCTTAACTGATTGGGGAGGGGCAGTTCAGATCTTTCCTAAAAGAACTAAAAGGAGACAATTTGGATATTTTCAGGGACAAGGAAACAGTTTAATGAACATTTTAAACCTCCCTAATTTTATAAAAAATAATATAGCGATGGCTAGTATGTTACTGGTGAGATGAAAATTGAATGCAGCTTGGGAAACCACAATTCAGTTCAGCTCTATTCTTTTGTGCCACCAAATCCATTGGCAAACTCAGAATTTTATTTCCTTAAAAGAAAAGAAAAAGACCACAGAAAAACAGAATCAATTTCTTAATTGTATTATGTGTCGTTTCTGTTTTAGGACCCCCTGTCCATAAATTATTGACTTCCAGAACATTGAAATTCTTGATATATGGAAGGTCACATTTATTACTTGGTCCATGGGGTTGCGAAGAGTCAGACACGACTTGGTAACTGAACAACAAATGTATTCATTCCTGATGTATGGATTCATGGACCAGAATAAGGAAGTGTACACTTTTAGGAACAAAAGCAACAGTGAGGATTCAGTTTATTTTTATGATGCCTGCATCCAGAATATTGATGGAAATATGAAGTCCCTAAAATCTAATCTGATTTTAGATCTGGGGTTGAAGAAAAGATTTAAAATGTATTGCCCCTCTCTAAATTTGAATTGTTCTCAATTACTTGAATTATACATCGTGAATAATATATTTACCGTATATACTCAAGTATAAGCCGAGTTTTTCAGCCCACTTTTTGGGCTGAAAAAAGCTGCCTCGGCTTATACTCGAGTCAGTGAAAAATTTGCCCGAAATGGAGGAGAAAAAGGGGTGGGGCCATGCCGCTGGGTGACGCTCGTGAATGGCCCGGCGCCCCTGTGAGTTTCCCCTCTGTGTCAGTTTGCTGCGCAGCGCGCACCGCACCATCCCCCCTCCTCACGTTCTAATGTAATGCAGGGCTGTCTCACGATTCCCCTTCCTCCCCCTCCTGCCACTCTGCAACAATGTCCCACCTCCTCCTTGTTATGGCAAGCAGCCACATAGCGATGTCCACCTCCTCTGGTACAGTGATCCAATGATAGGAATCACTGTGCCATGTGTCATAGGAGGCGGGACATCGCTCCCGCGGCTGCACGGGACATCATTACCGGTAGCTGCTGCATTTCCCACCCTAGGCTTATACTCGAGTCAATAACTTTTCCAGTTTTTTGTGGTAAAATTAGGTGCCTCGGCTTATATTCGGGTCGGCCTATACTCGAGTATATACGGTATATATATCCTGATATATTTGGGCATACCAGGGGTTGTGACTTTAAATATATACCTTTCACCCTGGCTTGGCTGATAAGGAATTGAGCCCTGTAGCTCAGTGGTTAACACATCTGCCTAACAGGCAATACAGCACAGGTTCGATTCCCAATAAGGGTATGGCTAGCTGATGAGAGCTAAATAGCTTGAAATAGATCTATACTAGTCTTCCTTTATTTATTTATCAGCACAAATACAAATATATATATATCCTATTTCTCAGAAAATAAGACCTCCCCGGATAACAAGCCCAATCAGGCTTTTGAGCTCATGCGCATGTACATTGTTCTGTACATTGTTAGCAGAACTGTTAAGTTTATAGACAAGGCAATTCAGCTAAGAATCAATTTTAGTAAACAGATTGGTATATTAAACACAGGTATTTATCTGAGCACTGATTTTTGTATTTAGCACAAATGTATCTATTTTTTTAAATAAAAATTTTATTTTCAAACAAACACAAACACACAACACATATAACATAAAAGCCTCTTCAACTACATATAGTGTGTCGATTGGTTACAAGATCTTTTTGCGTCCTTTCCATAGTCATCACTTGAATTTTATCAAAATTCACATATTGTCAATCAAGATATATTTGTATACATTGTTATTATGCTTCCTTTGTTTGATTGTCACTATTGCTCTCCATTTTAGACAAGGTATTCTAAATATGTAACCATTAATATTATAATGATTCATTATATCATCTTCAATATATCCAATAATAAAGAGTTATTTTTTATCCTATTCTAAGTCATTCTATTATTTTAGCATTGATAACATTCTCTAATAATTTTCAATTCCATGTTTTTTCCCATTATTAGTATCATCAATCTATTATACATGTATACAAATTGTTACAATTATTATTCAACATCCATAAAGCCTAGCTATTATTACATCCTTTCAACATAAGGCATATTAAATTTGAAGTAAATTTATATTATGACATTTCATTACATAACCCTGAAATCATCCAATGATATTACATCTTTATATTCTATTCTATATAGAATTGTTTATCTTTTATAAAAAGACTTTTCAACATCATCTCCATAATCCCCACTTACAGTTTGTATAAAATTTCATATTATCAATATTATCAATCTAGTGTGCTTTGTTATCATTATTAATCATTTATTTGACTATAGATATTATTACATTGTACATAGCACTCAAAGTTTTACTACATTTAACTAAATTTTATTGTGACATTTCATTTCATCATCCTGTATCCTTCCAGAAATAGTGTAGTCCAATATCTCTTGCCATTTGTAAAGTCTGTATTCTAAGTGTTTTCTTGATAAGTCTTATGTGGACTTCTCTTAAGAACTTGTTGTTCATTGCATGTTTTATTAGCTTAGCTTTTGTTATCATTAGTGCTTCTGCTGAGATTACTCTCATTATTTCTGCCAAATTTTCTCTCCTTTCTTCATCTGAAATAAAGTTCCGGTTCATCGATCTCTCCTTTCCATATTTCACACTTGTCATTTCCCTCCACTCTCAGTTTGCTGTCAGTGTCAACAATTTTCTTATCACTTTCATATGTCTTTGTGATTTTTTGAGCTCTGTCGTCAAACTTCATCACTGTCCCCGTACTTTCTGTATTTTGATCTATAATTTCAAGTCTCTTTTCAATTCTCTCTGTGATTATTTAAACTTTTTAAATTTCTACTAAAATTCTTTGCAAAGCTAGTGCCTTTTCTTCTTCACATTGTGCCATTTTCCAGGTTATAAACACTGCCAAAACATCTGAGACTTTTTAGGTTTCAAACAAATTCAGTGGAGTTTTTCAAATCAAAGCTTTCTCTTTCTTTCAAAGGAACACCAGTATAAACAAAATGTTTTCCACTGATCCTTTCAGTAAATAAAGCCTATAGCTTTGTTATATCAGATATTGCCAAGCCTCTAGCCAGTAGATGGCAGTGTTACCTCTTTTCCATCTGTTTTTGCCTCTCTCTGTAAACTCCAAGCTCCGGAAGAGGAAAAAAATGTTTAAAAATTACGCTCTGACCAAGCCTTAGGAGAGAAGAAACTTTTAATCCACGAATACAAAAAATGGAAAAAGTATAGAAGGAAAAAAAGAGACCAGTCCAATTTAAAAATAAGAGGCATTTGTAAAAAGTCTATCCATAGAAAACAAACAAAGTTAAGGTAGAAAAGATAACACAATAGTTTTAAACCAGGGTTGATTCGCCATTTAGTTTCTTCTGTCTTCAATTTTATGTTAAACTCCAAGTCTTTTGGGTTTTTCCTTCTTTAATAATAATTTTTTTCTCACCATTTCGACACACTGTCTTCCTGTACTGCTTCTGTTTCAGGGGCTTGTCCCAACCTTCTGCAGCTATTTTGGTGCTTCTCTTGTAGCTGGAAAAAAGAGCTTTTTCCTGGATCAATTAGGGACTTTGCGATGTCCCTGAGATCAGCAGGACATGCTCTTCTCTATCACTGTTCCTTCAGAACAGTTTAGGTCCAAAAGGACCGTCCAGGAACAGAGATATCGACAGCAATACTGGAGCCCCAAGATTGCATGTTGTGTCATTGCGATGTCAAGAACCGCCTTCTCAAATGTATCTATTCTTGTATTTTCTTTTCCCTGTTTTACCTTGGAAATAGACGTATTTTACTTTTATTTTCTTTGATACGATTGTAAGATGAATCCATCAATAAATTATCTAATTATCATTTGATTTGCCTTGGTAAATACCAAATAACAACACAGGGTAAACCAAATGAAATGCAGATGTACTCAAATATTTATGCATCATGACAAATGGGCATATAAGAAAGGAAAAGCATAGGCTTTTATTCACATGCAGTAATGGCTAAATGAAACAAAAGATCTTGAAACTATGCCCTTATTAGGCCATCACATTTGTTAAATCTTCCATGGAATGCAAAATGAATTATACTGGCTATTAAGTGGCCTGACAGTATATAGATACTGACAGCTATATAGGCTTTTTCCCCACCCCCCGGCATCACTGATGTTGTAAACCAATTACATTATTTCTTAGTTTAGCCACAGTCTAAAATCATATTGACTCTTCAAAGTCCTGTAGAAAGTCACCGCCTACCCCTTCTAGAAGAATGAAATATTTTGGGAAATATTTAAAAAGTCAGAATATTATATTTTCCCAAAGGGAAAAATGGAGAAACATGGGGGCGGGGCTTGAGGCAGAAAACAGCCCCCACTTTCCTTAATAGCCACAACAAATGTCAGCACTAAAGAGATAAAGAGCTTATTGAAAGAGGAAGACAAATATTTAGATAGTTCTATTCATAGGCAAAGCAAAGACTTCAAGCAGAAATCCATTCAAGATAGGATATTTTGAAACTCCCTGCAGCAAAGTCTGAAGAAAGGCAGAATGGTAGGATTAGAAGCAGCCCCTTCACTCAAGATCCAACACGGGACGAAAGCCATTAAGCCCAATAGGAATTGCCCAACCCCTTCCAGAACCCAAGCCCCTTCATTGCACCATCCCAGAGCAGCCCAAATTTCACCTGGGAGCTCAAATAAACAATAAGCCAGGGCCTGACCAGATTAGCTCAGACAAATACCTAGGATTTGCATGTCCTCTTTTGCCTATAGAGCCAGCTATGACCCCTACATAACCCCTACATGACCCTATAGGAATCAGACAATAGCCAATAAAATAGGAAACTCAAGTGCAAAGCCCAAAGAAGGTATAAACCACTCTGTCTGAACTGCATTTTTTCAGCTGCCCAGAACCACAAACTCATGTGGTTCTGCTTCATCAATAAACCTTCTTTCCAATCAGCCTCCATGTTTCCAGTGTCTTTCTCCCAGCTTGAAACTGAACCAGATGGATATTTCTTCCCACAGTCTGAATCAGTTTGAGACTGGTTTAAATATTTAAATATTTTACTTTTGTATTTTATTAATCTCAGTAAGCATCTTACTTTGGAAATAACTCCTTAACACAATAAATATGAGCTAACGTCACAAATGACTCATATATGTTTAGTCATACTTCAATTGTACAGTACTTGGTTTTTGTAATTTGATTGATATTACCTTGGACATTATATATATTATACCCTTTTAAGAGAGAGGCATAATTGCTATGGCAACAAGTATTGATGATAAACAAATGGCAATCATTTCAGTAAAGTGCCTTCTATTTCTCTATTCTTGGAGAGAACGCTTTGACATCACAAAATTGTTGAGTTTCAAACCAAGGTAATTTGTATTTTCTTCTTGTATTTATGGTATAATGTGTAGGTGGTGATGAATGACCATAGCAACTAAAATGTTTGTGCACCGAGTTCTCCAAAAGAAAAAATGGTACTTTGATAATTAACTTCCACTGAACAAGAGGCAGTGCAAATTAAATTTTTAACTGTGACCATTTGAGTAGAAATTGCCTCCCTCTGAAAATGGCAACTTTAAAGTAAGGAGAAAGAAGACAATGAAGATGTTTCTGCAAAACCTTATTTTGTACATTGTAATGAAATCAAGTAGATCCATTTACATTTGCAGCAGAGAGTTAACAAAAAGGGTCAACAATGCCCAGTCCTACTATAGCAAAGACATAAGTTCTCACCCTTTATTATAAGCTTCCTCTTCTATTTTGGCTTTTGCTTCTGGGCTGATCTCTTCCAAGCTAGTTTCTGTTGATGCTGAAGGACGGTGTTCACAATCCAGGTCGCTGTTTGGTTTTCCACTAAAAGGTTTAAAAGAAAAATGATGCATCATTATTTAGGTTGCATATTAGGAGCATGTGGCAGAGGTGGGTTGCTCCCGGTTTGGCCTGGATCAGGCGAACCATTGATAGCAGCAGCGGGTAGTAAAAAAAAATGTAAACCCACCACTGGTGTGTGGTATCTTTCTCCTCCCTCCCTCCCTCCCTTCATATGTTTAACCATCTTTGGGATTGAAAGGCTAAGGCTACCTTATCTGAATGGTTACCACAGGGCAGCAAAAAGGCAGAGTTTTCTATACCTATTTCCTGCTGTTTTGCAGCCCAGATATAGTACTCCTAGGAAAGGCTAATTTCTTAAGTCTTCACATAACATTACAAAAACACTACCCAGGCCAATCAAAATTGGAGAAAATGATGTATTTTACAGTTTTGATTAGATAGAGCACAATTCAGCAAACATTACATGCCTTGTACTCTTTGAGCAAAATTAGACAAGATGCCCCCATATAGATCAGGACTGCAACTGGATGATTGGGGAGAATTCACTTTAACCCATTTCTGCAAATTGTCCAAGTAATAGTCCCCCAAAAATGATGTATAATTTATGCTTTTCTCCCAGAACAAGTAACTCATTCAGCTCTTATTTAAAAAGAAGTTTAAAAAAAACCCCACAGGAACACAATCTAGTTGTTTCTCATCTTGTCTGATTTATTTATGATTGTACCAAATATATCATATCCCAGCTTCATGGGCCCTCTGTTTCCTGGAAGCATCTATAAGAAAGCAAAAAATTCCTGGAAAACACTATAAAAATCACACTGCTTTTCCTGGGAAAGTCTTTTCTTTACATTTAGGAGTTTAAACATTATTTAGGCAACAAATTTCCTCTCTAATTTTCTTTCAGTTCCTCCTCCTCCATCAGGTGTCAGCCAGTTCTGAAAAGATACCTACTTTATATTACTCATCTCACCTGGCCTACTGTGCTTCGTACCAACATACAAAAATAACTGCACCCCCTCTTCAAATAATAACGAACACTATTGACATGCTTCAAATGAAACACACCCCAAATTACTGTATACCAGGCTGATTGCTGCTTGAAGAAAAGGGAAAGAGAGACTGGGATTATTCAGGTCATTCTGCCACCATAAAACAAACAGAGAATCTTAAAATGTCTTGCTGTTATTATCCTCTGTCTCTGACTGAAGACAGTTGAGTCACACCATTGCAGGAATGCATAAAGTATGATATGGGAACTGCAGACTGCAGAAGATGGCCATTGAAACCAATTCATCATCCTCCCCTTTCTTAGCTAAGGGAGCCAATGTTGTCCGAAGATGCTTCGGTGGTCACGAGGCCAGCATGAGTATATACTGAAGCACATGGAACATTGTTCCCTTCTTTACCTTTTATCTTCTGCTTTCAAACTGCTAGGTGGGCACTGGGCAGGAACTGGGGTAGGAACAGGAGCTCACCCTGTTGCCCAGCTTTTGGGTCTCAGTGTTTTTAACTACTGAGCCATCGTGCCCGCCTATTGTTTCCTTAAAATTTTCAGATCATCTTTGTTTGATAGACAGTTGCTCGTTGTTTGTTCAGATTTAAATCACTTCCCGTAGTCCTTATTTTTGGAGCTAGAAGCTCCCACTAAGAACATGAAGTATTGCCTCAATGTGTACATTCTTAATAAGTTCCCGCTATAGTTTTTGAATTACCATTCTTCACACAAAGTCCAGTATACAAGCACTTACAGTTCATCAATCACCCCGTTAACTTGAAGGAATTTCTTAGAAGTAGCTACACAATCATCCCAATAGTTATTACTATACTGTTGCTTTGTTTGCTGAAAACAATTATTACTCATAAGTAACCCAGGCTTTGCCAAGGCCCAATTGTTGTTTCTTATTTACTGAAACAACTTACCCTATAGGTTCCCCAACTATTGCTTATATTTAAAAATAGAGGGGAAAAAATAAAAACAAGAAATTATAAGTGACCCAAGGGAAAATGTAAAAACAGAACTGGTATTTAGCCAGTTCTGACAGGTTCTGGAGAGCGGAGAGCGGAAATTTTGAGGTGGGGAGGGAATGGAGATTTTGCATGACGCCTACAAAGTCACGCCCATAGAACTGGTAATAACATTTTTTGAATCCCACCACTGACTTCCACCCTCCCCACCCCATAGGTGCTTGCAGTTTATTTATATTTATATTTATATTATTTATATTTATATTATTTATATTTATATTTATATTATTTATATTTATATTATTATTTATATTTATATTTATATTTATATTTATATTTATATTTATATTTATATTTATATTTATATTTATATTTATATTTATATTTATATTTATATTTATATTTATATTTATATTTATATTTATATTTATATTTATATTTATATTTATATTATTATTTATATTTATATTATTTATATTTATATTTATATTATTTATATTTATATTATTTATATTTATATTTATTTGGGGGGAAGCAGGATTTTTTTCAGATTCCAGTATTTCTTTTCCTTCTAACTGAAACTTGTCTTTAAAAAGAAACTCCAGAACTTGTCATGGAGATAAAGAATTACAGTAGACATATAGCACTTTAATAGGCTCCTTTTAAGCATTATTTTATACTAGTTTACAAATCACTACTCATAATTCCAAAATGTCAGCAGAATCTTTTTTTCCCCCAAATGTGCTGTATTTCCTGAAGATGACAAATTCTTTGTCCGGGGAAAATAGCAGCCAATATGATACAGGCTTTCTAGGAAATACGTTCATGCACTGTTCCAAAACATAGAACATCCTGTATTCCTAACAGTATTCTTTTGACAAAACATGACACTATTGGCTTGGCTTGGCTATGTTTTGGAAATGAAGGAAATAAAAATATTTAAGCATCTTTATTCAGGAGTACAGTAAACTACTGTATCATTCATATTATCTTGGAATGATTACAAATGAGACTTAATGTTATATTATATCGCTGATATTATCAGTGATGTAGTTTGTTTATTTGTTTATTTGGCTTGGCTATGTTTTGGAAATGAAGGAAATAAAAATATTTAAGCATCTTTATTCAGGAGTACAGTAAGCTACTGTATCATTCATATTATCTTGGAATGATTACAAATGAGACTTAATGTTATATTATATCGCTGATATTATCAGTGATGTAGTTTGTTTATTTAAATGTCCCACCATTAAATAAGTGGTCCTAATCAATTCAGCTTAGCAGCTACACACACCCACACACCTAATCAGATACCAAAAAATGAAAAGACCTTTAGCCACAAGAGGAAAGCATTATCTTGTCTTAAATACTCATCAATGGAGATAGTGGACCTCTACATGGGCAAAAGTTGGTCTCACAAAGACTTCTGAACAACCAGATATTGTGGCACATCAGAAACTTAAGAAACTTCCTGGTTTTGCTTGTATTACTTGGATTTTGTCCATGTGGGTAAGTCATGGTTTTAAATCATAGCAAATATATGTAGGACTGCTTCCAACATGGCAGGATTTAATCTATGCACTGGTTTATTGAATGAGTGGATTGAGCCTTTGCAAATCTGATTGAAGTTCATGCTTTAAAGTTTGGCTTTGTTCTGGAAAGCATCTCCTCTCCTCTCCTCCTCCCATGCTCCCCTTTCCACTTTCAACTTCTCACCCACCCACCCATCCATCCATCCTCTTTTCTTCTAGGTCAAAATTTTGATTTGTGTTTAAAAAGCTGCTGAAGAAAAGTGAAATAGCTGGAAAAGCAAGGAATATATCAAATGAAGAAACAAATAGAAACCTAAAATCTGTTCATTACATCTGCAACTTCCAGGAAGGTGGTCAAGTTTATCTTTCATCAAAAAAAAATCTAATGACAGTTTTTACAAAATTATTATAGGATAAGCTTTCACTGGACCTGATGAGGTCACTGACAAAATTTTCTGAGTTGACTGTTGATATCTGAGTGTTTTTTTAAATGTCAGATTTGCGATTATGTGTGTTTTTGCACAGAAGATGGTTGGTTTGTGTAATATAAGGTCTAGTAAGCACTAGAAAATGAGAAGCCAGTATGGACTGCTTTGTAAAAA
This sequence comes from Thamnophis elegans, assembly GCF_009769535.1. Classification (NCBI taxonomy): domain Eukaryota; kingdom Metazoa; phylum Chordata; class Lepidosauria; order Squamata; family Natricidae; genus Thamnophis; species Thamnophis elegans. The sequence goes on from NC_045541.1 coordinate 87,113,846, forward strand.
TATGGTAAAAGGAATTGATGGAAAAGAGCATATTTGGCATCTGAATATAGTGTAGGATTTAATTAACTTCTCTGTATTTCTACTACTGTTGCTAGTTAATAGAGGATCTAAATGATGACTACCTGTAGTGTAGATGTACTCCATTAAACTCCAACAATCAATCAGAAGCTGGAAAGCCATCTGTGGAGATTTTTAAAGTTGGATTTCTGTTCTGAGCAAAATATGTGATCGAATTAAATGAGCCTTTTATGTATGGGAGGTAGCAAGTAAGAAACAGATACAATCAATGCTGACTTTGGGTCCCATCACAGCTTGAAGCTATAATCTTATATAAATTTATTGAATAGTTAATTCCCAATGAGCTCAATTTCTCTCTAAAATACAAGGTTTTCATGCTTATAACATTACTTTATTCCCCATTTTTAAGGATTCCATCTTACATGCCTTTTTGTTTTGGCAAAGTTAGCCTTATTTCTGAACATTCCGGCAAGGAAACAGGTATGTAAGCCCAACCATATTCTTTTCCTATAATCCAAGTGCAAAAAGAATACTCCACCAAAAAGATAATTATATTTATTCCTCAAAATATATATTTAAGAATAGTAATACAGTTGAATCCTTGCTGTATTACTATTTACTATATTACTATATTTATTACTGTATTACTACCGGTATATGTATTATTGAGCTGTATTATATTGCCTTGCTTTTTTTTGAAAAAGGAGATTTTTTTAATGCCAGTTATAATTGTAACTCTTAAATAAATATTCATGTACTCACTTCTCTGTAACTACAGGTAAGACTGGAGTTGATGTCAAATTGCTTCTTCCATTTGATGATTCAGACTGTAAATAAAGATATCCATTTACTGTCATTCAAACATTAAGAACATAAACTGCATTTAAATATATACCCTGATAACATGAAAAATATAATCTGTGTATTTTCCAAATAATTAATTTATCCAATAGACAACAATTTCACTATAAACTGGAAGATTGATAAGTACTTCCTTCAGAGTTTTAAGACACTTTTTCACTTCCAGCTGCATACTAATGACATGTGGAGTATAATTATAATCATTAGTTTATATTTATATGAATCTTTATATATGCCAGATTTAGAATATATGGAATTTTTAAATAATTGAAATCAAAGTTTTATTCTTTAAAATAGAAGAGAAGAGAATTCTTTATTGGCCAAGTGTGATTGGACACACAAGGAATTTGTCTTTAGTGGATATGCTCTCAGTGTACATAAAAGAAAGATTTTTATGACAAAGATTTTTCCTCAAGAATCATAAGGTACAACACTTAATGATAGTCATAGGGTACAATTAAGCAATCAAATCATACTAGAAAACAATCAATATAAATCATAGCAACAAAGTTACAGTCATAAAAATGTATTTATATACAATTTTCCAAGTTTAAATTTTACCAGGGTAGATGACACCAAGGGTATAGGTGACTGGCTAGGTGACTGGCCTGGGAGCTCAAACTTTGAAACAACAGCAACACTGACTCTCCTTCGAGGCAACTAAAACAAAAAAGTGTGTTATATTTCAATTTAGACATTGCTGATAGTTTCATGGGAAATACAATTAAACAGATTAGAGCAAAACATGCAGAAAGGAAACCATGGGACTTCAGGATCCAGTTGCTGTACAACTCCACCAAATTTACAAAGTAATTTTATTGTAACTTTCAAACAGCGGCAATAGTTTCTGCAGCTCCATAACACTTCTGTAAAAGAATCTAACAGAATGCAAAGTGCAGGATAATGTTATACATGTTTACTCAGAAGCAAACTTCATTGCCTCCAGTGGAGTTGATTCCCTATTGGTGCCTCAGGTCTGCTGTCTCTCATTTCATTTCATTTCATTTCATTTCATTTCATTTGGTTTGTATGCCGCCCTATTCCCTGAAGACTCAGGGCGGCTAACAATAAAAAGGGAAGGGGATACAAAGATAAAAATAGAAACAACAATTTAAAATTCAACAACAGTCGTAACCTCGAATGGGGTTGGATAATTCAACAGCCGGAACAGCCAGGTCTTAGTTGCTTTGCGGAAGGCCGGAAGGGTAGTAAGGGTCCGGATCTCAATGGGGAGATCGTTCCATAGGGCTGGAGCAGCCACAGAGAAGGCCCTCCCCCGAGGAGTCGCCAGCCGACATTGGCCAGCAGATGGAATTCGGAGGAAACCTAGTCTGTGGGATCTAATAGGTCTTTGGGAGATGACTGGCAGGAGGCGGTCTCTCAAGTCTCTGATAACTAAGTTCTTAATGTAGTGGCTTCCTAAGGGCCAAATTATATATTATGTTAAATTTATGTTTTCTTTGAAACACTTCACTATTTCCGTTTCTCAATCATTCAAACTCAGTCCTGCCTCACCCGGTTGCAGCAGTAAAAATGTCATGTCTCCACCCAAAACAATTTTGCACAAAAAGCAAAAACAAACAAACTCAAAAGTCTAAACAGCCTCGTGCTTTGTACATGGCTCATCTCCTGCCTAAGACACAGGGGGAAGTGACAGTGTATCAGCAGTTTTACTTCAATCACTTTATGTGAGCTACTGAGGGGGAGAATATAATTATCATGCCAACATTTCCCTCATGCTAATATTCCAGAATTGAGAGGAAGGATGAGACAGCAATTCTCTCAAATGGGGAAACTATCTTCCCACATTTTGGAGATCTCCTGCATTTTCAAATAAAAATCAGCTCCATGGAATCTTCCTTCTGCATTGTAGCTAACCTGGAAATAAGATCACAAACTGGCTTGGGAGTGTTGTAAGCTACCTAGATATCCTACCTAGGACACCATGAATGATAAGTCTTCTCTTAAGTAGTTGCCTGATTCATCTCATGGGTGAAGAAGAGCACAGGTTTAGTTAAAAGATTTTCCAGAATGGATACTTATGCAAATAGCACATTAAGCAGGTTATTAAAATTTGGAAAAATACCTTTCCAATAGAAAGAGACATGGATCTTGATGTCCGAGGTACACCATCATCTGTTCCAAAGTATGAAACAAAATCGAATGGGAAAAATGGTGGTAGAAAAGACAAAATACATTATTTAACCAGTCTGTTTTATATTGAAAAGAAGGCTCATATCAAGCAACATTAAATATTATTATAAACTTTGATACAATATTGTTATGATGATCTATATGGAACATCATTTTGGTTGAATCCAAAGGTGCTTTTTCAAGAAGTAATGAGACTTTCTGTTTTTTCTTTGAAGATGTTTCACTTCTCATCCAAGAAGCTTCTTCAGCTCTGACTGGATGGTGGGGACCATCCATTCAGCACTGAACTGAAGAAGCTTCTTGAATGACAGGCAAAACCAGAGAATGCCCAGTTGGCTCTTGAAAAAGCACCTTTGGGACAACCAAGACTTGGATGACTGAGAATCTCCATAGATATTTTGGTTGAATGTGTTCCAATCTCATAGTTTTTCTGAAGATACTTAAATCAAGATTTTTTTAAAAAAAAATACAGTGTTACGTAAGTGGGGTTTGATTCCAGGTGACTTCATAGCTACGGCCACAATTCAATAACAGCTTTATCACAGCCTTCTTTCCACATTGTTTTTCAGTTCTCATTTTAGCTCTGAGCTCTGGAATTCTCTAGTAATCCATAAAACAGGTACAAAGCAAGCCTGTTTGCACTTAGTTTTTAAGCTTTGGGCTGCCTCCTGCTAAGCCTAAATCAAGATGCACAATTTCATTCAATAAATAAATATTATATTTATTTATAAATAGATATTTTATATGCACAAGATGTCCCAAAAGTTTCAATGCAGTTTTAAGCTTCCTAAAAAATATGGTAAGAGTTTTGGGACACCCCATATTATCTATAATTATGTGGGAGAGCAAATAAAGGTTTTACAGCAATACAAAGGTGTGTTTAAAATCTCAGGACATTTTACCTGGAGAACCGTAGCTTCTGCTAGAATTCTGATTAGCAAGTTTCTTATACTCCATGAGCTCAGCATGGTCCTTTTCATATGTTCTTTTTAAATTCTCTACATACTGCATCATAACTTCAGTGGCCTTTGACATACGTTTTTCCTGGAAGAAATAGATAAAAACAACGCACATAAAGGTATATTTTAGATATCAAGGAAACAGTAGTATATAACAGTATTTAGCTATATTATTTTACTCATAAGGAGATCCTGCCAATTTGGCGCATATTGTAATGAGTATGCCATAGAGAATGTCATTTTTTTGTTACTAATATTCAGATAAATGTTCCAGGGAATGACAGTATCCAAATTCTTTTAATCTACGACCCATTAAGGGCAGAAGCTATGATACTATTCAAGGTGATTTCCTGGATGCATTATGAACCCAAGGACTCTTAAAGTATCAGATATTCTGAGATCCTCCATTTTGAAGGCTAGATCCTCAAAATCAACATATGTTTATGCCAACTAAACCACATTTTTTAAACCTTACTATTGTGTACATTTTTCTTGAAAACTACTAATTAGTTTACCTTATTTTATCTATTTATTCTGTGTGAAACTTCATTTACATTTCCACCACATTAGTAAATTGAACGCCTTCAGTCCAAGGTTGCTTAAACTGTAAAGTTATTGTGTATTGTAAGAAAATTTTAGAGCGATATTCTCACAAGGCTGGAAAAAACAGCTGCCTGGAACCTCAAGAGTGGTACTGGTATGTTAAAAAATAGGAAGAGAGAGAGAGATGGGGAGAAAGAGAAAGAAAGGAAGACAAAAAGAAAGAGAGAGAGAGAAAGAAAGGGAAAGAGAGACAGGGGAGTGAGTGAGAAAGAGAAATGGGGAGGGAGGGAGACAGAGACAGACAGAGACAGACAGAGACAGACAGAGAGACACAGAGAGACAGACAAAGAGAGAGAGAGAGAGAGGGAGGGAGAGAGAGAGGGAGAGAGGGAGAGAGGGAGAGAGGGAGAGAGGGAGAGAGGGAGAGAGGGAGAGGGAGAGAGAGAGAGAGAGAGAGAGAGAGAGAGAGAGAGAGAGAGAGAGAGAGAGAGAGAGAGAGAGAAGGAACTAGCCTAGATGGACCAAAAATCCAGTTTAGGGTGTTCAGACTTTTGGATATTATTTTAGAATCATGCCTGTTATCTGGGTTTCAGTCTCTTTTTTTAGCTAGAATTAGTCATGTATTGACCAATAATCAAGTCAGAGTGAGAATATATAGTTAACCAGCAGTTTTAATAGTTTTTACCTGACGAACAGCGCCAACCATTTCAGCCCGACTGGATAGTCTTGAAGCCAAACGATGAAGTACAGCAATGTCTTCCAATAACCTTTGGTACATCTCTCTATGTTCAGAGTGATGCCATAGGGAAGCTGAAGACTAAAACAGAGTATATCCATAACATAACAGAAACAGAGCACAACAATGGTGAGAACTATATTGAATGCATTTGGGTCAATATTAAAGGTTTGGGGGGAAATGACATTGCCATAGGTCTATACTACAGGCCACCCAACCAACCAGAGGGAGTAGATGAACTTTTTGCTAGTCAGCTAACTAAGGTATGTAGGAAGCACACCACAATAGTAATGGGGGATTTTAACTACCCTGACATCAACTGGGAAACAAACTCTGCACCAAGTGGAAGATCCAACCGGTTCCTAACAAACCTAGCAGACAACTTTGTTTCTCAAAAAGTAGAGAAGGGAACAAGGGGATCAGCCATATTGGACGTAATTCTCACTAATAGAGAGGAAATGATAGAAGGTGTTGAAGCCACAGGAACCCTGGAGGCAAGTGACCATGCAATATTGGAATTCAACATTATGCAAACCCAAATAGTAGAACAAAGTGAAACTAGAGTCTTGGACTTTAAGAGAGCTAATTTCAATAAACTTAGAGAGAGCTTGGGAAACATTCCTTGGATGAGAATCCTCAAGGGGAAAACAACTCAAGAAGCTTGGGAAATTTTGAAAAATGAGATTACAAAAGCCCAGTCTCATACAATACCAATGAAGAAGAAAAATAACAGCTCCCAAAAGAAATCAGCATGGCTGCATAAAGAACTCTCTGACAAATTGAAAGACAAAAAAGATAAGTATAAAAAGTGTAAAGGGGGGGGGGATATAACTAAGGCAGAATATCAGCAAATAGCCCGAGCATGTAAAGATGAAGTGAGGAAAGCTAAGGCTCACAATGAAGAAAGGCTTGCCACAAAAGTAAAAAATAACAAAAAAAAAGCTTCTTCCAACATGTTTAAAACAAGAAAAAAGTTAAGAAAACAATTGGTCCATTGCTGGGAGAAAGTGGCAAGAAGGTGACAAGCAACAGGGAGAAAGCAGAACTATTTAACTCATGTTTTGCATCTGTCTTTACACAAAGGGATGAAACAGTCCAACCTATCAAAATCAGCACCACAAAAATCAGATTAGGAACACAAATTGAAATAAGGAAGAAAATGGTAAGTGAGCACCTGCCTAACCTAGATGAGTTCAAATCACCAGGACTGGATGGATTACACCCCAGGGTTCTGAAGGAACTGGCAGATGAGATCTCAGAACCACTGAACTATATCTTTCAGAGATCCTGGAGCACCGGGGAATTACCAGAGGATTGGAAAAGAGCTGATGTGGTTCCTATCTTCAAAAAAAGAAAAAAAAAAACAGATCCAGGAAACCTCAGACCTATCAGCCTGACCTCAATAGCAGGAAAGATTCTGGAAAAGATAATCAAGCAACGAATTAGCGAACACCTAGAAGCAAACAAAGTAATAGCCAAAAGCCAACATGGGTTTGTCAAAAACAGGTCATGCCAGACTAATCTTACTGCATTCTTTGTTAATGTGACAAAATTAGTGGACCAGAGGAATGCTGTCGATATAGTTTACTTGGACTTCAGTAAGGCATTTGATAAGGTAGACAATAACCTACTACTAGATAAAGTAGAAGAATGTGGGTTAGACAGCATCACCACCAGATGGATTTGTAACTGGCTGACCAACCGCACTCAAAGTGTAGTCCTCAATGCAACTGCATCTTCATGGAGGGAAGTATGCAGTGGAGTACCCCAAGGCTCTGTTTTGGGCCCAGTACTCTTCAACACCTTCATCAATGATCTGGATAAGGAAATAAATGGGGAGCTCATCAAATTTGCAGATGACACCAAGCTGTTAGGAATAGCCAACACTCCAGAAGAAAGGCTAAAGATACAGAAGGATCTTGACACACTTGAACATTGGGCACTATCTAATAAAATGAAATTCAATGGTGAAAAGTGTAAGGTTCTACATTTAGGCAACAAAAATGAAATGCACAGTATAGGTGGTACCTTGCTCAACAGTAGTAACTGTGAGAGGGATCTTGGAGTCCTAGTGGACAACCATTTAAATATGAGCCAGCAGTGTGCAGCAGCTGCAAAAAAGCCAAGACAGTTCTAGGCTGCTAAACAGAGGGATAGAATCAAGATCACGTGAAGTGTTAATACCACTTTATAATGCCTTGGTAAGGCCACACTTGGAATACTGCATTCAGTTTTGGTCACCATGATGTAGAAAAGATGTGGAGACTCTAGAAAGTGTGCAGTGAAGAGCAACAAAGATGATTAGGGGACTGGAGACTAAAACATATGAAGAACGGTTGCAGGAACTGGGTATGTCTAGTTTAATGAAAAGAAGGACTAGGGGAGACATGATAGCAGTGTTCCAATATCTCAGGGTTGCCACAAAGAAGAGGGAGTCAAACTAATCTCCAAGGCACCTGAGGGTAGAACAAAAAGCAATGGGTGGAAACTAATCAAAGAGTGAAGCAACTTAGAATTGAGGAGGAATTTCCTGACAGTTAGAACAATTAACCAGTGGAACAACTTTCCTCCAGAAGATGTGAATGCCCCAACACTGGAAGTCTAAGAAGATGTTGAATAGCCATTTGTCTGAAACGGTATAGGGTTTCCTACCTAGGCAGGGGATTGGACTAGAAGACCTCCAAGGTCCCTTCCAACTCTGCTATTGTATTATTATTGTATTGTATATCATGGTGACCAAAACCAGATGCAATATTCCAAATGTGGTCTTACCCAGGCATCATAAAGTGGTAAAGAAAGAGGAAGTCAAACTATTTTCCAAGGCACCTGAGGGTAGAACAAGAAGCAATGGGTGGAAACTAATCAAGGAGGGAACTGAGGAGAAATTTCCTGCCAGTTAGAACAATTAATCAGTGGAACAGCTTGCCTCCAGAGGTTGTGAATGCCCCAACACTGGAAGTCATTAAGAAGATGTTGGATAGCTATTTGTCTGAAACGGTATAAGGTTCCCTGCCTAGGCAGGGGGTTGGACTAGAAGACCTCCAAGGTCCCTTCCAACTCTGCTATTGTATTGTATATTAACTATATCATAAATTAAAAATATTATTATTTTAATCTGAAAAGTCAAAGGGCAATAAAGCCATAAAAGGATAATTTGCCATAAACATAATAAAATGGCACCACAGAGTAAGTTTTCATCTGTTTCTAAAAATCTAAAAACTTAAAAATATAATATAACATGAAAGGATATTATTTTATTCTAGACATACTGTTGACAGTCAACATCCAAATAACTACTTAAGGGATTAGTCAAGAGCAGGCTTTTATCATCCATTTCTCTGTCTCTCACTCAGAAAAGCATAAAGAATAATAATCATCTTCTAACTATAATCTACTTGTATTTTGCACTTGTTCCATCAATCCACTATTAACGTGGAAAATATAAAATACCTGAGCAATATACTGTGTTTTTCGTTTACTGTTAGAATTTTTTTTATCTTGAAGAGATAAAAGATAGGTCTTCATAATTAGAATTTAAAATGTTCTTATATTTTACCAAAAGCTAGATAGACAGAAAAGTCAGAAAATGTGTAGACACCCTGATTCCAGTCAGGAAAATGCATGCTTTGATGAATTAATTGTTTAGCAGTACTTCTTATTAATAGTTATTGTTAACTCCAAATATTTGAATTCTTAGGCTCTTTTTTTTATACATAAAAATGAACATAGCCAAAGTTTGGATCCAAAATTTAGAAAATGGTTTCACTGTGTCATGTTTTCATAATTGAGAATTTCTTAAAAGTTTGAGTGGGATCTGTTAATCAGAAACTGTCAGCCTCTGTTTCGCTACTTGCTTTCGGCTGCCATTGAAACGGGGAGGGAGAGGCCTGGTATTTGGGAAGAGAAGTTTTAATTACAGGAGAGATTGTGTAAAGGGAGTTTTGTTCTCACCATCTACTACGCAAGCTGGAGATAGTGATGGGAGGCCAACTGTACTGCATACCAACCTGATGATGCTTTTTGAAGATGGAACTCACATGACACGTAAGGGGTTTGCAGATTGGACTAGGGATGGGGTTACTGGAGGGAGGGGGTTGGGTCACATATTGATATCTATGATTTCACGCGATTTGCCTCAGATCTTGCTTTGCTTAGCTGCTATCTTTTCATAACCAGTAAAAGTACTCTTAATTCTGCGAAATGGAGTTAAGTGGTTTCTTTTTTGGTTACTTGAGGGAGGCTGGCTTGACAGAAACCATGGAAACTTTTAATATACTATGTCAATTATTATCACTGCCAGTACAATTAACTTTCTTAAAAATGGATACTACTTCAAAATGATGGTAGTTGGCTTTCAAGAAATCATTATCCAAAACAACTCAGATGGATGGATGGACAGATAGATAGATGGATGGACAAATGGATAATTGGGTGGGTGGGTTTAATAGATAGAGGAATAGACAGACAAACAGATAGAGAGACAGAAAGTAAGCTGTCTATTCCGCCCATGTACCTCTTTTCATTGAAGGCCATTTCTGACCTTACACAAATTATAGTGATAATATGTTCATGATGGAAGAAAAAGTCTTCAGAATTTTAAATATTCAAGCTTCCTACTGTTTTGAATTTGAAATGGGCTGTTCTGATTATTTCCAAAATGTTTGGATTTTGGAGTTTGAGTCCATCATGGAAGCTCCTTGCATGACAATTACTATCTTAGACCAACTCACCTCACAGTGTTGAAATTCATAGAAGAAGAAATTCTATGTACCCTGCCTTGAGCTTCTATAAAAAAAAGCCAGGACAGAAATCTAACAAGTAACCTATTGAAAATTTAAAAATACATAACACAGAACATTCTGTGGTTCCCAGCATGTTTTGTCTTACCGTAACTGCTCCCCTGAAGTTGTCTAATTCCTTCTCTGTATTTTCTTCAGCAAGATTCCTTTCCCTTTCAGCCTGATTAATTCTTGATTCCAATGTATAGCTATCATTTCTGAATGCCAATGAAAGTTGTACAAATACATTCTGTTGCAGGGAAATAAAAATTAATTGATTCTTTTCATTAATCCTAAAGAAGATGAACGAAGGAATTAATTTCCACCAGCAAACTCTTACATATTAGCTTTTGAGGGGAGTAATGTTCCCTGCTCAAAAAAATTCTACCTGTATAACTAGAAATGGGCTTAAGGTACCTACAACAACATGTACATAACACTTGCTTTATATTAGGAGTATCAAACTCAAGGCCCCTGGGCTGGATCTGGTCCGCAGGGTGGTTAGATCTGGCCCTGTGGGGCTGCTCTGGAAAAAGCGAAGGACCAACCCACAGTGTCTCTGCCAGGGAAAATGGAGCTCAGGAAGGCCACATCACAGCTGGAAATTCCAGATTGGGAAAACTAGTTAGATAAAGTATCTTCCAATTGAGAAAAACTGTTGATGGTTTCATCGACAAGTCTGTGTAGTTCCTTTAATTACCCAAGAAATGATTGACTGTTTTCATATTCTGGGATGTTTTTCTCCCTGATTCCCCAGTCTAATTTGTATTAAGATTTCTTAATGACCTTCCATTCAAATGCTAAAACTTAGTTGTTGAAGCTGAAGTCAATTTTTAATTGCCAATTCTTTCTTTGTAGAAATGAATAGAAAGTCTGAGTAAGAAATTGCCCTGAGAGATATATTCTTTAAAAGGCTTTTTGGGGAAAACCAAAAACCAGCTTTGTGCTTTTTGATGTGATAATTCTTAGGCACCAGTCTCTTGAGCACTATAGTTTTAAAAGCTTCTTGTAAAAGAAAAGGTGAGTAAACTTAGGTTTATGTGGGCTGTGAACCTCTGCATATCTAGGAATTTTTACATTGTGGCTATCTGATAAGGTGAGTGTTTCTAAATTAATGCTAGATATAGAAAGTAACAGTTAAAATAACTTTGTGCCGGCTTTTCTCAGCAAAAGTATACAAAGTTTTGATTCTATCATGGTTTCTTGATTTTTGTTTCTTGAAAATCCTGATCACAGATCCAATTAAGTTTAATTCCTGTTCCATAACTCAGTACTGGCAGCTAAATAGAATTCTTCTGTTACCTCTTGATCTAATCTGGTATGTTCAAATATGTTATTATAAGAGACACATTTTATATTCTATTTATTGTAAATGAAGTTTTGAGAACATTCTTCAAATATATTTTCATCAAGTCTTTAACTGAAAATTATAGCATTCCCGGAAAGCAAGTAAAGCTTCTCAACAAAACAATGATCAGCATCAGAATTATGTGACACACAAAACTTGATTGCTTTTGTGCTGTTTAGATTAAAAACACTTACCTCAACCTCTCGTTCAGTAAGTGGTGGAGCACTGCAATAAGAACAGGAATAACCTATATGTTACATTAAAAAGCCATTTATTCTGTATACTTAATCAGCATCTAACAGGCCATTTTCTTAATTGGATAATAATCAGCTAACTGCATATATGCTGTAATTAGGGAATGAAAAAATATACTATGACATGTCTTACTCAAAATCAAGCACATTTAATTCATATTTTATCATTTTAAATTTCATTATTAATGTCAGGGTTCCAAGTAACACCCCCTAAAAAAAGAAGACTCTGAGGCCTGAGTTTCCTCAAAGTTCCATTTTATTAGAGATGTCATATTGGCACATCTGGGGAAACCCGAATCTGAAAGCTTCCAGGTTTTTCCCACCCAGATGAAAGTTCAAGTCCCTGCCCAACATCCACATGTCCATCACATGATCCAATCAGGCACCGTCCCAACTGGAGATGCCTTCCAGTCATACCACTCCAAGTGCAGAGCAAGATGTCATTGATTCTCCGAGAAAGGAATGTTATTTTGACTATATCTCTCACACTCTATATAACCCCTCCTCCCATTTTTTTTAAATGTGGCAGGCCTGAAGGCCCAATGTAAAAGATGGCTTCCAGGTCTAACAATTACATTGTAAGATACAGAATCTTGGTTCCTTAAAAAGAAAAGGTTGTCCACCCAGAACCCGCATCATTATTGTGGCTGTCAGTTGAGCATTTCATGAGGTTATAGAATGTGAATCATGTTTCTCTAGAGTTCAATGACAACAGTAGTGGGATTCAGCCAGTTCACACCTATTCAGGAGAACCGCTTGTTAACTTTCTAAACAGTTTGGAAAACCAGTTGTTGGAAGAAATCTTATTTTGTTTTTTTCCACTTTAAAGGTCTAATCCTGTAAGGAAGGCAGGAAGGAAACATTCTGGTGTTGTTTCTAACCTAATCTTTATTGTTCTCCCTTACAGAAACTGCTTTTCCAGTTAACCCTATTACATTTTAACAGCTAAGATGAAGCGCCCATCAATGTGAGTGATGTTGAGTTGGCCACGACCACCCAGTCACATAACCACCAAGCCATGCCTGCACAGCTGGTCATTAGGGCAGAGAACTGGTTGTTAAATTATTTGAATCCCACCACTGAATGACAAGCATACTAAAATATAATGAATAACCATATTACTTGTAATAATTGATTATATGCCCTTGATATTATAGGATTATGAAATGACAGAGCTCAAGGTGACATATAATATTTTATTTTGGAATAACTTTGGAAAATTTGAAAGTCATGATTGGCTCAGGGTCTCTCATAGTTGAGTGAGAAGAAAACCCTGTGTCAACTTCAAAACAGATCAGGCCTTCCGCAGTCATCTTTCCGTTTCTCAGATTGCCACACAGAAAGGGAGGGGGGAGAGGTTTGGAATGTCAGACCAGATAATAAAAACAGAACATTCCCATCCCATGGTAACCAAGGTCATCTCAACAGGTGCTGCCCAGAGACTAGAAGGAGTTGCCAAGGAGATGCCAGAAAGCCTAATTGGACAATGTGACCTGTGACAATGAGGGAGGGAATTATCTATTATTTAATTATACTGAAACTGCAGGAAATAGTTAAATATAAACAATAGTTTTGTTTTTATCCATGACAAAATGATGTACTCAGTAAATCAGTTCTTTGAGAAAGCTGTATGTCTCAGAGTGCTGAATTGGTTGGATTCATTAGTCGGAAGGTTGACACCCTTGTCACCATAGTCTTAATTCTGTAAAATTGTATTACTTTACATTCCTTACATTATGGTCTTCTAGACAAAAGTGGATTGAGAATCTCCACCTCTTCCCAATTCGCTTTAATGAGATTAAATACTTCTTTCATTACATATGTTCAGACAGTAAAACACCACTCACAGATGGATTTACCTTCCTGAAAATGGTGTTTGTACACCAAGTTTTCGTAAAAGTATGTCAGGAATGTTGGGCATGGCATCACATCTATTCTTTGACTCCTCCTCCTCCACTAAGAAAGGGATTGGTGAAGACCCTAAAGGAAAAAAAAACATTTCATTACTAAAACAGAAACAACCAGACAACTGAAGAATATTACCGTATTTATCGGCGTATAACACGCAGTTTTAAAACTAAAATTGCAAGCTTAAACCCTGCCTGCGTGTTATACGCCGATACTCCGGGTGGCAGAAGCCCCGGGACCCAGTCAAATTCGCTGCGCAAGGTGAAACGGCCGGCAGCAGCCCTGCTCTCCTGCTGCGGCTTCTGTTTCAATAGGGAAGAAAACTTCCTTTCGCTTCCCGGGCTTCTGCCGCCCGGCAGAAGCCCCGGGACCCAGTCAAATTCGGGAAGCGAAAGGAAGTTTTCTTCCCTACTGAAACAGAAGCCGCAGCAGGAGAGCGAGGCTGCTGCCGGCCGTTTCACTTTGCGCAGCGAATTTGACTGGGTCCCGGGCTTCTGCCACCCGGCAGAAGCCCCGGGACCCAGTCAAATTCGCTGCGCAAGGTGAAACGGCTGGCAACAGCCTCGCTCTCCTGCGGCCAGCGTCCGTTTCAGTCGCTTCCCTTGTCCGTCTTGATTGCTGGAAGCAGTAACAAACGGCGCGTCCGCTCCGCATCGCCCTGACAACCACCCCAGCCGGCGGCTGCCAGGCCTCGCTGGAGTCAATTGCAAAGCTGCGTTCAGCGCTTTGAGGACCTGAGGCATCTTGGGAAATGTAGTTCCCTATCAGAAAGAATGGAGTAGCTGCGAATTTGTAACAACATAATATAACTTGGTGCTTCGCAGGTTACGAAAATCTCGTTTGATTTGCACACTGTTTTTTAAAAGTTAGATAAAGAAATTATGCTGTGAAAGCGACTAGATAGCCCCCCTCCCCTTCCTGTGTGTGAGAAAGGGAAGGAGAGGAAGGAAGGAGGGAGGGGGGAGGAAAAGAAGAAGGGAGGGGGGGAGAAGATGGAAGGAGAAAAGATGGATGGAAGGAGAAAGAATGGAAGGAGAAGGAGGAAGATGGAAGAAGAAAGGAAGAAAAAGAAGAAGGGAGGGAGAAGGAAGGAGGTAGGAAGAAAAGGGGAAGAGAGGGAAAGAGCAGAAAGACAAAGAGGATGAAGTTGATAGGCAAGAGGAAGGGGGAAGGAAGGGAAAAAAGAGGGAGAGAGTGAAGATGAGGAAGAGGTTTTTGGTTTTCCAAAAAGCAGTGATTCTGATTAAGTTTTTTTGCTCAAAGAGGTGTTTTTTCATTTCATATTTGCCTTTTAAGAGGAGTTAATGTTATAATTCATGTTCTAATGTTATAAATTTTAATCCAACATTAAGTTCCGAGCTTCCAAGTCATTTATTTTTAATGAAAAAAATTTTTACTCAAATTTTTGTGTTAAAATGGGGGGTGCGTGTTATACGCCGGTGCATGTTATACGCCGATAAATACGGTAAGTATCACACTCTGATAGTTCAAATATTGTGGGAAGTTGGATGGGGGGGGGGGGGCATTTCTGCTCTAAGCAACCAATTTCAGAATAGATTTAATTTTAAAAAATCTATTCCTGCATTACTGATTAAAATAAAACTCAAATACTCCAAGGGATGATCAAAGAATATTCCATTATTCAAAAAATAAGCAGACTTTTATTTTTCAGCAAATGCATAATCAGTCCCTATATTCTGCTTGATAGGTTGTCTGGTAATAGTTCTAATGATCTCAAATATCATTGTAATCAACTGAATATAACTGTATTTAAGACCACGGGTCCACTGTAGAGTCATTTGCAAATTTTCTACACAGCACATGTACAATACACACTTGTATAGTTTCCATAATAGTGGAACCCTTTCATTACAATAATGGTGAACTTATAGTTCTCTAACTGTTATTGGATGCCAACTCCCATGAGTTTCACTCATGTCCTATACTCATTTAGAGGGAGATTACAAATTAAGTCATCCTTACTAAGATTTTTAGCAAAAAGCTCAAGGTTAGAAAAGTGGCGTGGCTACCAAAGTCATGCCACTTCCCTTTTAATCATATATAATATATTTAGTTGTATTTCACCTCTTTCCTGTTCAGCAGCTTCACTTAGATCAGGAAGTTTAAGTCCAGCTAAATTTTGATTTCTCATTAATATATGTTCCTGGTGGAGGAAAAAATCTTGAATTATTTCTTAATACTTTTATTTTAAAAATAACTTTTCAATAACAGAATAAAGTCTACTAAATACAGTATTATAAATACATATAAAGCTGACAGTAATCTAGGAATTGCTTGATTTAGTAACAAGAATATTGAGTCTAAATTCTATCCTTCACTGTACAACATTCCCAACATGATTCCCAACTTTAAAAATGATACCAATATATGTAGCTGAGGGTTGAAATGAGGGGTCCTTGGGGCTCTCTAAGCTTGCTTGTTTTCTTGCAGACATTTCATTACCCAAACTAGGTAATACAGTATCATCAGTGATTTGCGTAATGAAACATCTGCAAGAAAATAATCAAGTTCAAAGAGCACAAAGGATCCCTTATAAAAATAATACCTGAAAAATATTAAAAGGATAAAATATTGTTAAAATAATACTGGTGGGAATAACTAAAGAGCTAGGAAAAGAAGAAGAAGGTGCTAGGACAGCCAATTTCATTACATGACATCACTATCAAGTACGATAGTCTCACTAGTTGCCACCAGTCCCTTTTCATCTCAATTCATAAATAGCACAGAGCTTTTAAAAATGAGCCACATTCTGAACTGTATCCACAAATGGATTGGGAAACAGTAAAACAAAGTATTCTAAATCTATCTATTAAAAAGCACAGTAGATACAGTATGTCTCAAAATAGCTCTAGTATTAAAAACTTTTAAAATTACCAAGCTACAGTATCACTTCTTTGCTGTTTTAATTACTATATTTATATAGTTGCCAACAACATATTAACTGAGCAGCTTATTTATAGTAAATTATATATTAATGCACAATAAAATAGTAAAATGCAATTTAAATTCATGTCTCTTACGATAAAGTATTTAAAAAAAACAACAACACTAATCTCCCAAATGCCCCCAGTAGTCTTATATACACTGAAGAGTTTTTCTTAAAATTAACTAATGAACCTAAAGTTCACACAAGTTTTCTAATGGTGTATGTGGTATTACCAGTAGGGTTTCTCCCCACTAATATAATAGTGGATTTGTCACTAATTGTTATGTGGGGAGGCAGGAAATTCCAATTAGCTTTTCCTCCTAGCATTAATACTATAGCAATGACAAATTTGCCATATAAACTGTTATTAGCTAGACAGAAAGATATTTTCTTTTAAGTTCATGGCCAAAAAGACTGCAAACTCTGTTAAATCAACCTCCCATGTGTGCAATTAAACTTTTAAACCCAATATTCTTTCTACTGATACACCAAACTACTGTATTGCAAAGGCATTTTCTTGTCATATGCATTTGTAAACTACCATCCATAAACTTCTTAATGTTTCCATTAAACTATAAGAGCTGAAACATTCCTAACATACTAGCACTACAGCAAGTGACTTGGTGGTTTATATTTTACATTATACATTACATTTACATTATAAGCTATTAGGCTATGTTTAAAAAACCCATTCACTTGATCTGTGCTCATATCCCTCTGAAACCGATTTAAAATAATATTAAATATTATTTAAACATTTGAAGATTAAAGGATAAGTGCTTGTTAATATACAGTATATTGTCGTGTAAGACTTAAGAGTATATTTACTGACATAAGAAGGGACATCACTGATTTCCTTAAACAAAGTTAATAAAATGTTCAACATAATTTCTAAATGGCTGTATTTAGCGTTTGTCTCTGATCTATTCAAATTGTACTGGTTATGAGCTATTAATTTTTGCACTGTTACCCTAGTGCAGGGTTGTTGATTTTTGCCTTTATGTTGCTCCATTTTAGAGAGACTATGTGCAAAAGTGGTTCTCTTGAGATCAGTTTAGTGAAAAACAATATATAAAAGCAACGGAAACACATTTATAGCAGAAACTCTTAAAGGAACATTACAGATTTATATGCAATGATGTAACTCCAGAAAGAAAGGAAGATTTTTTTTTGGCTGTGAAGAAATAAAATGGTTTATTTCATGCATAAATATTACTTTCTAACATGACAGGACAATTTGTCAGCTTCTTCCTGCCTACTGTCTTACATAACTAGCCCAAAGCTACAATGCTGTACCATCATTTATGTTCATTTTCCGAATGGAAGCTAGTTATGTTTTCTAAATGCAATAATAATTTTAAAGGTATTGATTCTTCATATGAGAAATGAAACTGAATCTCCACTTTATGAATCTGAAGCTAGAATGGAAGGCCATGTTATCTAGCCACCTTCAACTATCCGTCCTTGATACCAATCTTTTTGGGAAGGAAGGAAGACAGCCCCTTCTTCCAGGAAGTAGAAAGGGAGTAACTGCTTCCAGCCCTCACAAAGGAGCAGGCTACCTGTCTCTGAATATGAAGGAAAAAGGCCTCCCTCTTGCTGAGGCATAAAAAAAAAACAGACAGAAATTGCTTCCCATCTTTACCTGCAAATGTTAAGATCTGCTATAATAGCCCTTTTAATTCTGAGAAACAGAATAATTATGAACTTCTAATCATGTTGCAAATATTAAGACTATAAAAACAGCTTCCCAGATCAGACCAAATCCTTATCTAGTCCAAAACTCTGTTCTTGCAGTAACCAATCAAAAGCCTGCAGGAAGTCATAGTCCGGATACGCCTAGGAACATCCTTCCACTTAGGTTCCCCAGAAATAAGAGTCATATTGCCAGTGATAAACTGGAGGTAATAAATATAACCACTGTGACTGTTAATGCACAGGAAAATAAGCTCTTCCCACAGGAAACATAATGTCTTAGATATTTCATTTCAGTTGACAGTTTGCTATAATTTTGGGGACGCAAATATTAAAAATCATTTTTTGAAAAGTAAAAAAGTAACCGCATGAAAGGACAAGATGATAACCACAATCCAAAATTGCACAAATACCATTGAACAGACTTTTGGAGAGGCTACAAAAAATGATGGGGACTATAGTCACAATCTCCAGAGTCTAAGCCCTACAAAAATAAAATCAAGGGCTGTCTTTCTGGCTACCAGCTTGGCTGGCTTCAAAAAATGCTGGATCAGTTAATGGAAGTCATAGAGATCAATGGCTATTTGAGCAGATGGCAGTATAGCTGCCTGTGAAAGTAACATGTGGGGAAATTAATAGGCTTCCTTGTGCAGTTGGTTGACCACTTGTGAGAACAGATTGCTGGACCATATGGGTCAGGGGTCTGATCCAGCAGACACTGATTACACTCTATATTATAACTCAGCATGATAGGTAGAAGGGAAGTCTATCACATCAAGGTAGAGGCATTTATTTTGTGCAATTGATTTGAATGAATTCCCAAAAGTCTGGCTAGGTTCGTTTGTTCCGTCCTTACAGACTACTCATTTTACCCATCTTCCACATTTCAAATAATAAACTGTACATTTCTGGTATAATAAACTATGGAAGCAAAATAATATTTTTCCAGGTTTAAAATATAATTTACATCATTATACAGTAATGCTATTCAATTACATAAGACTGAAACAAATACTGTATAGTTTACGCAGAACTTCCCCATATCAAACTTATCAAAACTCACCTCTCTGAGCTTTGTCAGTTTCTGCATTCGAATTGGCTGAACTTGTATGTGAAGGTCTTTGAATGGTGGAAGCTTAGTTACTATATTACCAGCTGCTATATTACCAGCAGAGTTTTTAATACCTTCAGATGGTCTGAAAGGTGCTTTTTCTACATTACATGGTTCAGGATGATCCCATGACATAGCTTGTAGTAGAGGAGAGCGGTTACTAGATGCATTAAATTCAGTTTTATTAGAAACTTTGGAATCCTTCAGTAGTGGTGCTGAGCCCTTTAACTTCGGGCCTGGTGCAATCATTCCTGGTCCAGGTAAATGACCTTTGAAAGAAAAGTCGTTTCCTTTAATTTTTTTAGGGAATTCTTTCCCTAATTCAGTTTCATAGAAGTTCTTGCTGCTACTAAGAGATATTTTGCCAGTGTTGGAATCTGAAGTGCAGAATTGAGGCAGATTATCCATATGTTTATATGAATCAAAGTTCTCCTTTTGTTCAGACACCTTCTCCTTTGGACTTTCCAAACCAGTTATGTGAGGAACCATTCTTCCCTGAGAATCTTTTCTTTGTTCATTCTCCTTTTGATTAGGCATTCCTTTTGTGGGATTCTGAAATTAAACAAACTAACTTAAAATCAGTTTCTCTTAGGCATTATATTTTCTAAGCCCCTGCTTCTCTATTGAAGGCACCAGCAACAATATTTCAGTGGTAGAAGCAATCTTGTCAATATTTCTTACTTCAGAAAAAATGGTTGTTTTTGAATTCTAGAAAACAAATGTTTCCCTCAAGAAGCATTTATATTCAACCAGAACACAGCACTGCTATCTATCCAATTTCTTTATAGATACAGTATAGTATACAGGCGCTATACTGAGTCTCCATAGAGACTTACCAACATTATTTTTGAAATACAAAAGTTCATAAATAAACAATTTGAATGGACTATTTGTATGCAGAGAACCTGGATCCACCCTATGTAAGGCTTTATAGGTTAAAACTAGCACTTTGAATTGCATCCAGAAAAACCCGGGCAACCAGTACAATACCTTTGATGCAAATGTTCTATGATCAGAGATCTTAATAGAATAACAGAGTTGGAAGGGACCTTGGAGATCTTCTAGTCCAACCCCTCATGCAGGAAACCCTATACCATTTCAGACAAATGATTATCCAATCTCTTCTTTAAAATCTCCAATGTTGGAGAACCCGCAACCTCTGGAGGCAAGCAATTGCACTGATTAATTGTTTTGTCAGGAAATTTATCCTTAGTTTTAAGTTGGTTCTGTCCTTGATTAGTTACCATTCATTGCTTCTTGTCCTGCTTTCAGGATAATAGATTGATTCCCCCCTTCCTTGTAGCAGCCCCTCAAATATTGGAACACTGCTATCATGTCATCCTTACTCCTTCTTTTCATTAAACTAGACATACCCGATTCCAACAACTGTTCTTTATATGTTTTAGCCTACAGTTCCCTAATAATTTTTGTTGCTCTTCTCTGCACTCTTTCTAGAGTCTCAACATCTTTTTTATATCAGAAGGATCTTGACAAACTTGAACATTGGGCACTATCTAATAAAATGAAATTCAATGCTGAAAAGAGTAAAATTCTACATTTAGGCAAGAAAAATGAAATGCACAGTATAGGTGGTATCTTGCTCAATAGTAGTAACTGTGAGAGGGATTTTGGAGTCCTAGTGGACAACCATTTAAATATGAGCGAGCAGTGTGCAGCAGCTGTCAAAAAAAGCCAACACAATTCTTGGCTACATAAACAGAGGGATAGAATCAAGATCACATGAAGTGTTAATACCACTTTATAATGCCTTGGTAAGGCCACACTTGGAATACTGCATTCAGTTTTGGTCACTACGATGTAGAAAAGATGTGGAGACTCTAGAAAGAGTGCAGAGAAGAGCAACAAAGATGATTAGGGGACTGGAGACTAAAACATATGAAGAACGGTTGCAGGAACTGGGTATGTCTAATTTAATGAAAAGAAGGACTAGGGGAGACATGATAGCAGTGTTCCACTATCTCAGGGGTTGCCACAAAGAAGAGGGAATCAAACTATTCTCCAAGGCACCTGAGGGTAGAACAAAAAGCAATGGGTGGAAACTAATCAAAGAGTGAAGCAACTTAGAATTGAGGAGGAATTTCCTGACAGTTAGAACAATTAACCAGTGGAACAACTTTCCTCCAGAAGATGTGAATGCCCCAACACTGGAAGTCTTTAAGAAGATGATGAATAGCCATTTGTCTGAAACGGTATAGGGTTTCCTACCTAGGCAGGGGATTGGACAAGAAGACCTCCAAGGTCCCTTCCAACTCTGCTATTGTATTATTATTGTATTGTATATCATGGTGACCAAAACCAGATGCAATATTCCAAATGTGGTCTTACCCAGGCATCATAAAGTGGTATTAACACTTCATATGTTCTTGATTCTATCCCTCTGTTAATGTAACCTAGGACTGCATTAGCTTTTTTGGCAGCTGTAGCATACTGCTGACTCATATTTAAGTGCTTGTCCACTAGGACACTAGGCAAGAAAAATCAAATGCACTATTTAGTACTAGTAAGTGTGAGAGGACTCTTGTGCTCACAGTTACTACTACTGAGTAGTGCATTTGATTTTTCTTGCCTAAATGTAGAACCTTATTTTTAAATCAACATTGGATTTCATTTTGTTAGATAGGGATTTCCTTCACCAACTGGTTGGCTACTGAAGTTTGAACTAATTGCAGTTTTTAAGTGATGCAAATTCATGTAATGGCTGGACTACTGACTGAAGCATCAATCACCCTTGACAGCACTCCCTGCTCCAAGAGGCTAAATTTACACACCCCAAACTAGACATTTCAATTGTATTAACAATACAAACTGGATAAGGAGAGGGTTAAAAGCACTAGCTCTTCTCAATAGAAAAAAATATGTTAAACTGCTCACTCATTCACCAAGGGTTCCTTCCAAGTGACCTTTCATAGTGTTTTTGAGTCTGTTCTCTCACATTGGATTCTGACCACATGCCCAGATTTGGTGATGCAATCACTCAGCGTAGCATAGCTAAGCTAGTTACTGCCCATATAATTCCATTTCTCAAAATAACATTGTTTATCTGATTATATTAAATGAACAAAGAATATTAAAGCATATTCACCTGCAATGGAGACACCGACTCAACACTTGACGTGCATATATCAGAATCTATAATATGAAAAATATGCGATGAAAGTATTTACCTTGTTTGAAACATATCAGACATTAAAGAGAGGCATGACAATTTCAAGAAAATCACTGCACACCTTAGAAATTCTCTTATGAGCCAATCCATTTGAACACCTATAACCTGCTGCTGAGAATGCGCTACTCTGGATCTTGTTGTATGAGGAGCCTTTCTCTGAAGTCATGAAACATCCTCGCAAAGAAAAGTTATTAATTTCCCTGATAATTTTTACCTAATTCATATTCTCTCTGAAAATTAAACCCAGATCTATATGACTTGTTTCAGATCTTCCTGCATTCCTTATTTTGTTTGTTAAGATTATTTTATCAAATATATTCAGTGCATGTTAAGAATAGCCTTCCCCAATCTAGTGCCAGGATAGTGGCAGTTCTAAGGGCATTTGATATCTGGAAGGCACCAGGTTAGTAAAAAGAGTTTTAAAAGTGATCAAAATAGACAAATTTGTGGATATCACCTAATTATGAGCAGATGATAGATCCAATTGAACCCTCAGGGTCAAAACCAAAATGCCAATAAGTACAACCTTGAAGGTAACAGTGTTGCGTTCTCTATTCAGCTTTCCTTCTTGAGTTGCTGGTTTGATTGACCATTATGAGAAACATAATGTTTTTTATTTTAACTCCCTGCTGCAAAATAACTCCTATTAAATTTTTGAAGGAAACCTCTATGTAAATATATTTACAATGCCTCTTAATAGTCAACTTTATGGAGCATGGAGGTATAAACCAACACAAAAGCATTATTCTTTATTAGAATGTTGCACTAGTGATTTTACCTGTTGGATCTGGAAGAGTTAACGAGTTGCTCCGAGATGAAGCAGGTGAAACACTGGGGCTTAGTGATGGGGATAAAGCTGCATTAAATAAAGATGTCACTTGTGAGGCATTTAAATAAATTTTCTATAAAGGTGAAGTTAAACTCAAATCATGTATTAAAATTACACTATAAAATCAGTGTTACAGACATCAAAACACAGAAGGGGTAAAAGAGTTTAGTTCAACATTGTGGTATAGTGGTATCTCGGTACTCATTGTCAATTGATTCTGGGATGTGTGATGAGTAGCTTAT
This sequence comes from Thamnophis elegans, assembly GCF_009769535.1. Taxonomy (NCBI): domain Eukaryota; kingdom Metazoa; phylum Chordata; class Lepidosauria; order Squamata; family Natricidae; genus Thamnophis; species Thamnophis elegans. The sequence continues at coordinate 87,137,416 of NC_045541.1, forward strand.
ATGTTGAGTACTAAACAAATAATGAGTACAGGGACAAACTGTGTCAAAATGTGTTATCAAATTTGATGAGTTTCAAAGCATTTGAGTACCAAGGTACCAATGTACTTCTTAAACATCGTTCTGTATGGGATGGAACAGTCAGAAAGGATCATCCCCAAAAGCATTTTATAAAATCAGTGATTTTTTCCCAGAGCCATTATGATATAGTGTTTAGGATGCTAGATTTGCAGCAGGTCTAGGAACAGGGAGATCACAGTAAGATTTTAGTAGATCTGAACATAGCAATTCCAGAACAAAATTGTTCTATTTCTGTCAAACTGTGGCCAGTCTGGGATGATTGAATAGAACCTCTATGGTAAACTATCTGGAATTGGGGGAAGCTGGATAATTCAAGTAAGTAAGAAAGTAAGTAAATAAATAATGAACAGTTGGAATACAGAGCATTTATAGCATCAGTGTTGAAATGAAACACATTTTCTGTTTTGTGTACTCCTCTACACATGAGTCTTGGAATAAAAGATCATAGTTGTCGTAGGTCAGATAACCATGAGTTCCATTTGCACAGAGTCTGAAAGATGGTATTTTGGAATACATACCTGTGGGTGATTCTGAAAGGCTGCTTCTTGATTTTCTTCCTCTACGTGTGAGGAACCTCTCACTCACCTTCTTTGCTTCTTCTAATAGTTCAAAGTTCTTCTTTTTATCTTCATCAGATATTTGTATATCTGGCAGTTGGTCATGTAGGAGATCAATTACATGACCTTCATTATCTAAATAGGAAAGTACTGCATTAACAATGAATGCATAACATAACTGCACATTTGAAGTATTTCTTCTTGACTGCTGTAATGAGTGTATTACATACAAACTATTGGTAAATGTCTACTACAACTGACCAGCTAAACGAGGGCAAGTACTGTAGTTCTCTATTCTGTAATGTATTTTTACTATCTGTAAATAAATGTATTATAATTGAGCCTGTAGGTAGCGTCATATTAGTGTTTAGTTTTTGTGTGAGGCAACGTTGGTTACAATAGCACATAAAATTGTCAGAAGTTAAGATAGTATTTGGCATCTACAAGGTTAGGTAGTGATATATTTCTTTGTTCTTTGACATTTACAGGAATGTGACATTCCTGTAAACATTCAGGATTACATCAATGGATTCTCTTGGTAAGGGTGTGAAGGATATGTTTGTAAGGGTATGAAGCCCAAAAGACGTTGAAGTGATATATATTTCTTCTATTTTCTTAACCATCTTATATATTCTCTGACTATAATATATACAAAATAAGATCAAAAATTTTTGTACTGCATACAATATAAGGGGCCATACAATATTTTAGAACAGAATCAATGTTATGGAAGCAAATGAAGCAACATTTGAAATTCTGCCAATTTGTTTGTATAAATAATTTGAAATAAAAAGTAAGGCAACAAGATATGATTCTTACCTACAGAAGTCAAAGAGCTCCCTGATTTTCTAGCATTTCTGTTAGAATGTCGCAGATGAGGGCTAACAGGCCTAAAGGGAAAGACCCATATTGAAAACTGTTAAAATGTAAAAACAATATGTGTGAGCAGGTATGTACATCTATGTATTAATGCATCTATGGGCATGACAATGTTTCCATGAATCTATTCATATTTATTTTGTGCTGTGAACAAAATATTGATTATTTTCTGTATTTATTGTTAAATTAGTAAATTGTGATCTATAAATACAGGCCAAAATTAAGATGCCATCCAAATGCTGCTGCTATGTACTCATTCATTTGAATGCATTGAGCTAGTGGGAACTACCATGTTTCCCCGAAAATAAGGCAAGGTCTTATTTTCTTTTGACCACCAAAATAAGCATTTGACCTTATTTTTGGGGAGGTCTTATTATTTTTGAGGTGCAGGAGGTGGCGAGAGAGGTCACCTTATGGCTGCTGCTGTGTTGCAATATTTTCGAGGAGGGCTTATTTTTTGGGGGGAGCTTATTTTAGTGAATGCACTCAAAAGCCTGATTGGGCTTATTATCCAGGGAGGTCTTATTTGGGGGAAACAGGGTAGCCTTTACATCTTTATTAGATTTTTTAATCTCTCTTTTATATCATAAGTAACCAAAGACAGTGAATATACATAATACTTCTTCCTCCTCCTCCTATTGAGTTGAACTTTGCCTTGCAACCTAGAAAAATGGTTTATGAACTATATATTTCCAAATTATTAAACTTATCTGAATTCAAAAGCATTCTGAATTATTATTTAAAAATATCATAGTGGTTCTTATGGAAACAAACTGAAATAATAAAGATCATAAGGAATAAGTACTTTCCTACATAATGAAGGTCATGTACTATGTATGTAGGAAAAGATTTTGGATTATTACAGTCCAGTTTTTTTTTAAAAAAAGCAATTCAATTAAATATTCTATTTCCATTAAAAGTAAGATAAATAATGTCCTTTAAAAAAACAAAGTTAACAATAGGTGGGACATAAATTAAAAATTGTGGCACAATGAGTATCAGCTACTATTAGGTTGAAAACTGGCTGACAGTCCTATTTTCTGTTTTCAGCTACCTACCGATGCAAAAATAGTTAAAGCAAGTAGTAAAAAGATGAAAAAGAGAACATGGAAAAGCAGTAGGGAAGGGGAAGGAGTAGAGGGGACGATAGAGGATGGGATGATGGGTAAGGAACTGGATAATGGGCAGATGAGGAGGAAGATAACTGTTCCACTATGAAAAGTACAATTGTCCAAAGGTGCTGGTATCTATCTTTATTCAAAAGATGAGGCTCTACTTCCTTTGAACTTTAAATCCTTACTTTAAGTTCTCCTTTTAAATCCATGCGTTCTAAAATTATGTTATTCTTGAAAAAAAATGTGTATTTTGCTTCATATGAATAGCCTTTATCTCTATGAGGCAAGAGTCTATCTCATTAGTTGCAACGACTGCAGCATTCCTACAGTCGTGTGATTGTAGCATGGATGCATGGCAACCAACTCCCAATTATACATCTTCTGGTCATGATTGCTACTTGTGTCCTTCCTTGCTAATTTTCCACAAGCAAAGTCAATGGGAAAATAGGCAGAAGTTAGCAAATGAGGATCACATAATATTATGCCTAACACCCATGTGGAATTCTTGTAACAACTATAGCTGGAACTGTTGCAATTGCCATCATAAAATTGGTGTGATCGTGTGATTTTTATGCTTTACACCCGCATAGCTTAGCAACAGAAATTCCTTTTCTTTTATCCCACTTTTTTTTTCTTTCCACATAAGTGTAGATTAACATTTTTTGTCAAGCAAAAGCTTCCTTTTTGTGTGACAAATGTATATGCCTGCCCATCTCACCAAAGGTGACAATTAATGATCATGGAAATAAAATGGCACGCATGCATTAATTACCTGAGAGGTACATGTGTGTCTCTTTCTGTAACTGGTCTAACGGCACATTCCGGAAGAATTATTGAAGGTGTGTTGCATGTAGCTGTTTCAGCAGAGGTCTCCTGAACAAGAGAAGTATATCTCATTCAAACAGAATAAAATATCCCATTATTCTTACATGAAAACTTAAAGTTTACTCTCCACAAGTTTGGCACAAGTATTCTATTTAACAAAAGAAGCTTCCTGAAGCTAAGATAGTTTCCTCCAAAAGATAAGATCAGGTAAAACTCATCTGCTTCTATTCCTACATTCCAGCTAAACTTTGAAAAGACAGTTCTATTTTTTAAAAAAAATATTTTTGAGGAAAAAAATGTTTTCCCTTTCGATAACATGTGTAAAGATATGTAGATATCACAAGGGAATTATCTAATTCTTGATTTGTAAGTGTGTACAGTTTTACAAGATCTTTCAACCCTGCCCTGAAACTAACTAAAGACTAACTAAAAACTAATTACAGACTTCAACTAAAGATGAATTATACAATTACTTTCATTAATAACAAGAGCAAATTTTATAAATGATGGATTACAAATTCCAGCCTATCCTAATGGTAAGGGCTTGAACAAAGAAACATTATGTTCGATGTTAATATATCAACCACTTAGCTTGTATAACAGTAAAAACAAAATAGAATGAGATGTGATGGGCATATACAAATACAGGACAGTAAGAAATTGTACGTATATAAACAGATTTGCATATTTGTTTTTGCTCTCTCTTAAGCTTGTCAATTGTATATCTTAAGGAGAATGCAAACTATCCTCTCTGGATTTTTATGTGATTACTCTTATTAACAACAACCTTCAGGGAACAAGAACTTGATCACGATTACTGTCTTTAGTGAAACATCTTAAGCTATAAATCAATTCTAAATATTTATACAGCCTTGGAAAAGCATCCTATTTTTACAACATTAAAACATTCTCCCTGACGGATGTTTACTGAGCAAACAGAAACCGATCTTGTGATACCTAGAAATACATTTATACACTCACTGTAAAATATTATTTTGTAGACCAGTGTCTACATCATTAGATTAGTAAGACAACTTATTCTGTAGGTGTATCAATCACATATCACAGTTTTAGAGAGTTAAGAGAAAATGCTGAATGATATTTTGACAGATGATGCACTTAATTTAAAAGCTTAGGATGTAGAAATGACTATACTTCTACATTTGTCAAAGTTGCTTCATTTCTTGTGTCAGTACAGCAGATCAGGCTGACATAACAAGGATTTGAATCTAATAACTTAAAACAGAACCCTACATGTATGTAATTATGACAACACATATTTGAGCTATACTTTTCTTCTAAAGTGTGTAAGGTGGGGTGGAAAGGATACCTTGACTGTGAACCGTCTCCACAAGGAGGGGTTACATATTTGTGTACCACAAGAGACATGGTACTCATAGAAGGAATACTCCATGTGAGAATGTTCTAGTAGTTTTGATGTAAGGGTTTCTAGAGATCTTTCTCATTTTCAAAGTATACGCAACAATTTCACTTCATGTACTTTAGTGTTTCAGGGTCCACAGTAGCCGAAATATCATTTAACAATTTATCTGGGATTAATGGAACTCAAGAGACTGTTTCTTCCCAAAATTTGGAAGACTGACAAGCTGAGCTTCCACTTGTAATACCAGCAAGCAATCATTCTGGAGTTTTTTCTTTCACTTTAAATCCACCTAATATTTTGAGAAATAGGAGACTCCTAGCTATAACAGAATAAGTGAAATGCAGAAGTAGTCAGGGACCAGAAGTTGGAAAATTCCTCACAACCATTTTAGGCATATAAACCAAATGGAAGACAAAAGGCATGAAAATATCTTTTTTGACGTATGCTGTATGCTTTCCATCTGACTGCTTACTAAATTCACATATAACTGACTTGTTTATCTTCCACCAGGAAACTAGCTGTTAACACAAAGGTGTAATTGTGTCAGAAAGCATGACAAATCACTTAAGGGTTCAACTTTTTCCTATGAAACTAAAGGAAAAGTAGCGGATGTTTTCATCCAGATGTAGAATACCATGTCCTAGGTTTGGAAGACAATGATAAAAACAAAACTGAATGTGCCAGATATACATTGGTCTTAAAGGTTTTCAACACATCTCAGAGAACATAATGATAATTTTTAAAAGGTCAGTTAACTAAGTAAGTCCTGACATTGCAGATATTTAGTCTTCTAAGTCACTGAATGCATGAACTCATCATTGTACATTAATGACAGTTTCTCGTTTTAAACAATCCACGTACATCACTTCGTTTTTGTACTTTATGTTCCCAAAAATATTTTTCAGGGGAAATTAGAAAGCAATGACGTTCATCAGTACACTATGAAACACACACACACAATTTTGACAGGATAATGCAGCATGCCCTACTGTTATTTGTTTTTTTAAAAATCACAGACTGGTAAGAAGAAAGAACAGTGATAGTTAAAAAGGAAATCTGTATGGTGTATTTCAGTTTCCAGCAGTAACTACTATTGGCTGTCCAGTTTCTCCTTTAATACATGAAGAGGAGCCTATGATTTTTCTGATAACTGGTTCCACTATCAAACTGCTCTTAGCAATAAGAAGTTTTATGCAGCATTCAAATGATAGAATGCTTTTCATACATTGAACCTGCAGGCTGACAATTTACTGTATATACTCGAGTATAAGCCTAGTTTTTCAGCCCACTTTTTGGGCTGAAAAAAGCCGCCTCGGCTTATACTCGAGTAAGTGAAAAATTTGCCCGAAATGGAGAAGAAAAAGGGGCGGGGCCATGCTGCTGGGTGACACTCGTGAATGGCCCAGTGCCCCTGTGAGTTTCCCCTCCCTCTATGTCAGTTTGCCGCGCAGCGCGCACCGCACCATCCCCCCTCCTCACGTTCTAATGTAATGCAGGGCTGTCTTACGATTCCCCTTCCTCCCCCTCCTGCCGCTCTGCAACAATGTCCCACCTCCTCCTTGTTATGGCAAGCAGCCACATAGCGATGTCCCACCTCCTCTGGTACAGTGATCCAATGATAGGAATCACTGTGCCGTGTGTCATAGGAGGCGGGACATCGCTCCCGCGGCTGCACGGGACATCATCATCACAGCGGGACATCAGCATCATGAGGTGAGTGAAGTATTTCATTGAATACACCGCTAGTTTACTGTTTTTCTTTGAAATAAATATTCAAAAACATTATTGGTATCTATTTTTATTTTTGAAATTTACCGGTAGCTGCTGCATTTCCCACCCTAGGCTTATACTCGAGTCAATAACTTTTCCAGTTTTTTGTGGTAAAGTTAGGTGCCTCGGCTTATATTCGGGTCGGCCTATACTCGAGTATATACGGTAGGTAAATGTGAGGGTGAAAAATTATAATACAAATTACAGGTAGTCCTCAACCATTCAGTTAGTGACCATTCAAATTTACAACGGCACTGACTTAGGAGCCTCTTTCACTTTTACGACCATTGCAGCCTCCCCATAGTCATGTGATCAAAATTCGAACACTTGGCAACTGGCATGTATTTGTGACTGTTGCAGTATCCCGGAGTTATGTAATCAACTTTTGCAATCTTTTGCCAAGCAAAGTTAATGGGGAAGACTAATTCACATGAGTTACTAATTTAACAACTACAGTGTTCCACTTAACAACTGTAGTAAGAAAGATCATAAAATAGAACAACACTGATTTAACAAATGTCTCACTTAGCAACATAAATTTTAGGCTCAATTGTGATCATAAGTCAAGGGCCACCTGCAGTAGGATCCAATGTGTCAGAAAATATTTTTTTGTCTTCCTTAGCAATGTAAATCTTGACTCAATTATGGCCATAAGTCAAGAACTACCTCTAATCCATCCATACAACTGAAATCTCTCAATGTAGGAATTTCCCAATCCCAAATCTAATTATTGCCTAATATTCCAATTCTATCCAGTTCGCTAGAAAAGTGACAGAAGCTTCAAATATAATGTAAACAGTGGAAAAGATCATTGCTAGGCCCCATGCCTAGCAATATTTAAGAAGATTAAAGAGAATGGGTGTAGTATTTTTTTTTCCAAATAAAATTTGATACAATATGGTGTTAGCATAAGGTGCACTGTAATGAAATTTGAGTATATAGCTATATTCAGTAAATTGGGGACGTGGTGGCTCAGTGGCTAAGATGCTGAGCTTGTCAATCAGAAGGTCAGCAGTTCAGCAGTTCGAATCCCTAGCACCACATAATGGAGTGAGCTCCCGTTACTTGTCCCAGCTTCTACCAACCTAGCAGTTTGAAAGCATGTAAAAATGCAAGTAGAAAATATAGGAACCACCTTTGGTGGGAAGGTAACAGCTCTCCATACGCCTTCGGCATTTAGTCATGCCAGCTACATGACCACCGAGATGTCTTCAGACAGTGCTGGCTCTTTGGCTTTGAAATTGAGATGAGCACCGCCCCCTAGAATTGGGAACGACTAGCACATATGTGCAAGGGGATCCTTTACTTTTACCTACATTCAATAATGCAGTTATAACTCAATAATATACCAGACTGTAGTCAGAAATGCTTCAACTAGAGACAAACTAGAAAAAATATTAAAAGAACAGTTATCAAAACAAAGTGTGGTGGAAGATAGATTGTCTATGCTTCTTCTTTCCTTACCATCAAGTTTATGTTAATTGATTATTATTTTATTAAGTTTATGTTATGTTAGTTTGAAGTTTGTATTAATATTTTATTTATTTGCCCAGCAAAATCATAATGTGGACATAAAGAATAATATCACAAAGAGCTGAATTAGAAAACAGCAGCCGTAAATATCTAAGCATGGTTCAGATATACATCTGCAGAGATATTCATACACCTTGTAAAAGAAGTAATACCTCTTGTAAAAGATTCAAGATAACACATAAATAAAGATAACTTACTTACTTTGACAAGAGAGGGCAAATTTGAATGCTGTGTCTCAGTTGGCTGTCTAACATCTTCAGGTACGGTTGGCATGATGGGGAGGTGAAGGACACGTTGACACGCAATGCAGATTAAAGAGCACTGATGGGAAAGTCTGTTTCAAGTTAACCTCTGAAGATATGTACTGTGGGTGGTTATGATCCCAGGACTAGAGTAAGTGCCAAAAATAAAATAAAATCCATTTAAAGTCCAGACTGTTAACATTGGGATCAGTTTATAATAACAAGCAGCAATAAGGTTTAAAGTAATGACTTATGCTTCTCCCCAAGTTTTATTAAGTATGTCTTTCAAGATCTAATGAAACATAATAGCATCATTAAGACAAATTTGCTCAACATTCCATGAATAATTGCACGAATGGGTTTTCTGGCGAGTTTGAGAATGCACTCTCTTTTCCAACTGAACTAGACTGATCCCTTAGTTGTTCCTAAAAACTTAGGAAGAATTTTGGATATTGTATCGCAATTATATCAATGGCATAACTTCATAAATGATATAAAGTCAGTGTTGATATTACCTCTTGTACACAAAGGACTTCATATAAATATATTTCAGCAATGAACCTATTCTAAATGAGTATTTGTTCCATTCCCAAAATATATTATATTTTTTTCTAGATTGGTTGAACTACTATTTTCAATTTAGAGGGAAATCAAGCTTGCTTGGCAGTTATTGGCAGATTCTGGCCAATCATTAATAATGTCATTGGCCAGAGAAGTCCATCATACAAGGCAGATGATCTGACTTCCTTGGGGATTTGTAAAACTTCTTAACCCTTCTTTTCTCTTGAATAGGTTAAGATTTGCTCCAAGTTTGATACCCTTTAAACTAAATTCCAATTCAGAATTAAGAGAGGACTCTTATGTCCTTTCATTATAAAGATACCTTTCAGTATTCTAACACAAGAAAAGATCTTAGGATCTTTTGCCTATAACAGTGGCTTCCTCTGGAAATTTGTATGAATGTAATTGATTCAAATGGAAAGAACTGACAATAGAAGCAGAAAACATTTAACAGCCTTATATCATCAAACCCATTTATGTGATATATTTCCTTACTACACACAAGGCAAGGCAACATTTATTACAGTCAATGACCAGAGCAAGTTAAAAACACTCAAGGAATATCCTGTTAAAAATTATAGAATAAAATAATAAGTAAAATCTATATTAAAATCATAATTTGGCATCCAATATGTCAGTTGCATGCAAACAAAAACAGCATGACCTAACTATAATATAATATCAGTCCTTAAAGTGTGAGGCCCATAGTCATAAATAAATACAACGAAATTGTATTAGATTCATTAGAATACTAAAATGCAAGAGACAAATAATGCAAAAGGATTTACTGCACTGTGAAAAATAGCTATGATGGATTAATCACTTGGTTCTACATTCATGATCATTATTTATCTAAATGTGTTTTTTTACTTTCAATGATAAATGAATTATTTTTTGATCACATGAACTGATTATGTCAGCTGATGGGTTAAATGTTTTTAAAAATGTATTCCTATTGCATCAATCTTTTTATTTAATGAAACAAAAAAATCCGTCTGAACTAAAATGATAGAAAAATAAGAGGAAGATAGCAATAAAGGAGAGAGAGAGAAAAGGAAAGAGAATAATAAAAGAAGCAAAGTAGTAACATCCCACACAGATGTAAAGAAATGTATGTTTTAGGAATGTACTGATCACAACTTCAATAATGCTTCAGAAGTATTTTCTATCCTACGTGTGTGGGAGTGCAGCACTTCGCAACTAATCATTAGCCTTATTTTCAATTTGTCTTTTTAAAAAGAGTTACATCACTGCAAGAGTCACACACAAGCAGAGAGCAGTTATGCTCTTGTCAGACTGCAGCATTTCTTCTGAAGCATTTTTGAAGCATGTATTGCCCAGTATTGATCTTACATCTTTACAACTACTGTATTTTTCAGAGTATAAGATGCACCAAGATTTTGAAGAGGCAAATTTTTAAAAAAAGTTTTACACTCTGCAGATCTCCCCAAAATGGCCTGTTTTTTTTTTTTTTTTTTTGCAAAAAATGGCATCAATAATCTTTAGGAGGCTTTTAGAGTGCTCCTGAGAGTATGCCCCCCCCCAAGCAAGCAAATAATGGCCCATTTTTAGGAGCACTCTACAAAATTCTTAAAGGCTGTGCATGGCCATTTTGGTGAAGGGGCGGGGTTTTAGGAGGCAAAAAATGCTGTATTCAATGTATAAGAGGCACCCAGTTTTTCAGCCTTTTTTTTTTGAGGGGAATAGGTGTGTCTTATACTTTGAAAAATACAGTAGGTGGTATGCTTATTTTTGACTGATCCCAATATGTTAAGAAGAGTCAGAGATGTTTAGGCCTTGGATAGGAGACCATATAAATCCCAGGGCTGCAGACTGAGTAGGATGCTGAGTAGGATGCTGAAGGGCAACAATGAAAATATCTTCCATGTAACTACCAAAGAGTCTTTGTTATTCCAAAATTTATAAGCCCATTTAGGAGATGAGATAGAAAGTTGAATAATGTCTATAACAGGGGTGTCACATCATCATGGCATCGTCATGTGACGTATCGCAACTTTTCCCCCCTTCGCTAAACTGGGTGTGGGCATGGCCACTGTGTGATGCATCTGGCCCACAGGCCACGAGTTTGACATCCCTGCTATATAACACCCTAGAAATCACTACTGAAAATTTTACTACCATATTTTTTGGAGTATAAGATGCACCTTTTTCCCCTCAAAAAAGAGGCTGAAAATCTGGGTGTGTCTTATACCCTGAATACAGCATTTTTTCCTCCTAAAACACCGCCCCTTCACCAAAATGGCTGTGCATAGCTTTTAGGAGGCTTTCAGAGAGTTCCTGGGAGCTGTGGAGGGCAGAAATGAGCAAATAATGGGCTATTTTTTGTTCATTTTAGGCCCCTCAGCCCCCAGGACCACTCTATAAGCCTCCTAAAGGCTATTCATGCCATTTTTTTTTGAAAAAAGGGCCCATTTTCACAAAAAAAACGGGCCATTTTGGGGAGGTTTGCAGAGTGCAAAAACTTTTTTTAAAAATTGCCTCTTCAAAACCTTGGTGCATCTTATACTCTGGTGCATCTTATACTCTGAAAAATACGGTACTTATATTGTAAAATAGGCCAAACTGAAAGCCTTCTCCTACCCCTATTCAGTTCTAGAAATGGTTCTAGAAATGCTCCCTCAGAATTACCAATGAATGCACTAGCTTCTTTCTTCTTTTGCCTTTCCTTAATTAAAACATATATCATTGTGAGGAGTAGCCTACAGGCTGTATTCAACAATTGGGGCCAAAAGAGATTATGCTGCAGCAATTCAGAGGAAAGCCACTGAATAAGCCAACAGTGACAGAAAACAGGAATCTGGCAAGTGAATTGAAAGGTGCAGGAGAGATAGAAAGAACCAAGAAGGGAAATGTCTGCTGACTATTTGCTGCTGAAAACCTGGCTGTTAACTGTTGCTACTGACAATTTCCTGAGTTTTATTGCTTGGTTGTTGTGTCCAATTTGAGCCTTGCTCTTCCTGACTTGGCTGAAGCAAGCCAAGAGGACATATTAGGAATCTGACTTTCAGAGAGAGGAACTCAAAAGATCCTTTTTTATTTCCTCCTTTTTTATTGGCCTCCAACCAATTCATCAAGAGATACAACTTCTGGGAACTCAAGATCAGATTATCAGTGTGTGGATTTGATTAGGACAATAGGTGGGGGGAATCTCCAAGCAAGCATAAACAAGTGAAGAAACCACTATTGTGATCTTCAAGGTGTGGGTGCAATGTTTTTTGTCTTCTTGCCTGAAAATTATACTTTCTGTTATTGATGTTGGAGAGAAGAGAATGGAGATGGAGAAATGAAGAAGTCGTAGACAATAGGAAAAAAATCTCTTTAGCAAAGGCAAACGTTTGGAAGCATATGACCCAAAGAAGTAAGAAGTGCAGAAGGATGCTTGATTTCATTGGAGCTGCCAGGCTGGCATCAGGCTCTTTTAGCGGATAATCCACAATCACTTGAATAAACCTTGCTCTAGATCACTATGGAAGAAAGTTTTAACTGCCATGGATCAAAAATAAAATCCAAGAGCCATCTTGAGAAAGAATAGTTATGTCATGGTGGCAGGTGAGGTGATTGCTGCCGAGAGGAAGTGAAGTAGATCAGTGCAGTCCCATGACAATAATGTGGTTTCCTGTAACAAGAGCATGGTGGAGACTGTATCAAGACTATTCATACTTCTTGACAAGTATTCATTTTGATACACAGGGAGACAAATGATATAATCACAGAGACCTTGAAAGAATCTAGAACAGAAGAGCTAATTATTCCATTTTAATCTCCCTGGCCAGACTTTATTTGGAACAATGTGTCTAGTTACGGGCACTATAGTTCAAAAAAGACAGTGACATATTGGAGTGCATTCAAAGGAAGGCCACCAAGATAGTGAGGGTCTAAAAATAAAGTCTCATTAAGGTTGATTAAAATATCTGGGTATATTTTAAGTGCAGAAATGTAGTTAAACTAAATATACTGTTGTAGTTTTAACTACAGGAATGAAATATAACAGCGGTTTTCTGATATCTGTAAAAGTAGGTTGGAATAGATGATTCTCAATATCCTTTCAAACTCCAGGATCCATTTCTTTTTTATTGTTTTTTTTATTATTTTAAAATGTTTTACTGTTTTAATTGAGGTATGTTATTTTGAATTCTAAGCCACTCAGTATCATTGATTGAGATAGGCAGCCGTACACACTGAATAAAGAAACAAACATATGGCTGACTGTGTGACCAATCCTTAAGATAAGAACAAATAAGATAAGAACAAATCTCAAGAACAAATGCACACAAACCCAGAATTGAGAAGACAGCAAATGCTGCACTGGAATACCTACAAAAATATCGTTTGCCTGCAAGCAAGAACAGGTGGGACCACAAAATACTTTAAAATTCAAACAGACAAGCACCTGCCACACAACACCCCAGACATAACAGCTGTCAATAAGAAAGCCAGGGAAAAAGGCTGGATAGTGGATGTGGCAGTATCTGGAAAGGGGAGAAGAGAAAGAACAGGAGAAAATAAATATAAGCAAAATGGCTATGACACAAGAAATCAAAGATAGTACCAATAGTAATAGGTACAAACATAAAACATCTGGAGCACTATTGGCATCTTAAAAATCACCATCAGTCAATTGCAAAAGGCAGCTTTATTTTCAACAGCTTGCATCCTACCAATTTACCTTTATCACCATTATCACCTGCCTATCCCAGGTCCTTGGGAAGAACTTGACAGGTGGATAAAAATGCCAAATCCAATCTAAACATCTGACCATGTTCAGTGACCAAGGAAATAAACCATGTTCACCTGAAATTTCCTCACTACTTATGTAGCATAAATGGTCTGGACTGGTACACAGGAGACACAAACTTTCTGTCTTTCTGAAGTATACCATCCAATCCCAGAATAGGAGCCTAGGGATCATATATACAGAATTAAAAAGTGTATTGTTTATTCTCAAATAAGCTACACTATTCTCTTAAAGAGATACAAAGTACAAAATTTCTTCCAGTTGTCCTGCTATGCATAAAATGAAGAGCAACACTATGGGGAAAGGACTGACTTCTAGTTCAGATGACATTCAGACATGTTTAGCAAAGCCAGGTACACATACTGTAATGCTCAAAGAGATAGATTTTTAAAATTAAAAACCTTTCCACAGCTATTAGTTCTCTTTAAGACAAGTGTATTATATAAGTTCTATATTGAGTAGGTAATTGGTGCTTTTTAAAAAGAAGATTATGTTAATGTAGACTAGAAAATTAGATTTTTTTCTCCTGCAGTAGATTCTCATTCTGGAATTTCATTGTTCACCCATTATAATCATTTGGAAATTCTCTTCCCCACCCTCTCTCTCCCTTTCTCCCTCTCTCCCTGTGTGTTTGTGTGTGTGTAAGGAACTTGCAAGTTGTTCTACTTATATCTATTATCAGTAATATCGGTTCTCCAAGATATCTTTTCAGTGATATTCTGAATCACAATTTCTACACCATTAAATTCTAGCAACTCTCTAGGATTCTTAATTATGAATTATTTATGCTATGAAATACTGAATTAAATAATATTCCATGCAACTATTCATTTTCAGTATTTAGTTCTGAAATTAAAATATTAATGGAATAAATGCTTATTAATTGTGACTTTATTCAAATTTGGTTCTAGCATGCTTTCTGCACAAATTCCAGTTTGTATGGCATCCATTGCCTATTGGGATTTAAGATATTTTTAGCTGTCTTCCTGGAAAAAAAAACAGTTTCAGGAAACTTTTAAAACATAATAATTAAAAACATTCATTCCTAGGAGACATGCATTGTAATTTTAATGCCTGGGAAATTGCTCTCATTGGCAGTGCCATTAAGTTGACTCTTTAAATATAAATGTTTACAGAAACACATTAATGTAGACTGAATACAAAGTAATAATTTAATCATAAGCAGAATTACAGAAAAGTAAGTACTGTATTTTGTGGTAAATTGGTATCTGATAAAAGTCATGTGAGGATAAAGTGGAGGACTTCTTGGTGAAAAGGTAGAATATATATTAAATATGTAACAGCCTTGAATTGAGATTAAGTTCCACATTTCATGTTGTAAATCTTATAGAAATGGACAAAAATGAAGCAAGATTTAAAGAGTTGGTCATAGCTTCCAGTGAAATTGTATAATGAGCTAACAGGGAGAGCTAATATAAATTTTCTAGGTGATTTCAGTAAAAAGAGAAGAGAATGACCAGAGTGGCAATAATATTAGTGGGATGGGAGAGGGGGAGGGTTCACAAGAGCAAAGATGACAGCTGTGACATCACAAATGAAACCCCTTCTCTTTCAACTATCCACCACACATTTGTACAAAAAGGGTGAAAGTTGCATATGGTGTGAGAATCACCATCTTGCCTTTTTAAAAATTTGCCTCCATGAATACTGTTACTGCTGCAGCAGATAAATTGTGTTTTGCAAGACTGTATCCTCAGGTTAGGGCAGTGTTTCTCGACCTTGGCAGCTTGAAAATGTGTGCAAGCTGGCTGAGGAATCCTGGGAGTTGAAGTCCATACATCTTCCAAGCTGCCAAGACTGAGGAACACTGGATTAGAAGAATGAAAAACATCTCTGGAATATCTTCTGACTGCAAAGATTATGTCCCGAGAGCTGTTTATTGTCTACTCTGGGGTAATTACCTGTTTTCAAGCTGATTTGCAAGAGATCTGTAAGAAAGCTAGGTTTCAGGGCACAAGCCAGTGAACTGTGGAAAGCTAACAGGAGTTTGACAGAGGAGATTATGGGAGAATCTATAACTTTAAAAATAAAGAAAGAAATTAGATTTCTTCTTAGCTAACATGAAGATCTGACAAGAAGAAATAGAAGCTTTTCTACCAGTGGAAGAACCAAAGTGAAACTGAATCAACAGGAATCTGCAATTGTGATCTGAAATGCTTGTGGAATGTTTGTCTTCCCACCTAAAAGCAACCTCTAAAGTATATTTTTCAACTGTGCAAACCTACAATTCAGTTGATAAGAAAAGGTAAGGACTTATCAGTGGAAATAAAAGCAGAAGCTGAGGTGGAAAGAACTCCTTAAGTAAGACAAATAGAGGGGCAAGCCCAGTGAATCTGAATAACAAAAAAGAAACACGGAAAATATTGTGGATCACAGGAAGATCAAAACAGTTCTCAGGCTCTTGCAGATAATGGAGGTTCTGAGCTTCCACATGAAGGTACACTGAATAGAGAAACAGAAAAACAGTGGAAGGTAGATTCTGACTAAACATTAGAAAAAGTTTCCTAACAATAAGGAACAATGGAACATTCCTCAATGAAACCAAATTCTTCATTGAATGTGTTCATATTGCAGCTAGATATCCATCTATTTAGGATGCTTTAATTTGGATTCTTGCACTAACCAGAGAATGGAACTTAGTGCTATAAATTGCCCCTTTAATCTTTATGATTCATTGGATTGGAGTGCAAGGCACATCAAGACCTCATTAACTGTATAATACTATTGTACAAAGGTACTTGCCAGAAATTAAAAGAACAAGCTCCTCAAACTGAATTGGGCAGCAGTATTGACACTCATCATGAGGGTTAATTCTCACACACCAGAGAAAAGCAAACATATATTAAAAACTGCACCTCTGTCCAAACTATTCTATTTTAGACTAGACTATTCTGTTGCTAGCTGGGAGAAAGAGGCACAAACATTTGAACACTGATTTTTATTATACATAGGAACTGCATTTGCCACACACCAATCATTGGAATTCTTTTGCAATTGATAATTAGCTTTTCTACAATAAATCTACTCATTAGAAATGTACAACTAGTCTTGTCTATTAGAATCCTTTACCATTACAAACCTTTATCCTTCACAACAACTTGTATCAAGAAAATACCACAACATGTCAGATAGCAAAATACCCAACTTGGAATAATAAAAGGAGGCCTTAAAAGCTTTGCAGAATAATTTTAGCTAACTCTTTAAACTTGTGCCAAATGGACAAAAGCATGGAGGTTGCTGAACTCATTTAGGAAGAACATGCTGTAATTGGGCAAAAGGGCACTCAACAAGAACAACATCTTCCTCAGAGCCACTCTCAGAGGGCTTAAGGCCCAGTTAAGAACACTGCCTGAACTGAGTTTTTATAGAACAAAAGACACATTTTATACGTAGCTCAAAATGTAATGAAAAGTCAATGAAAAGCAAAAAGAAGGAATGATGCGCTTCCATCTTGTTCAGGTAGAATTCTTGTTATTTTCTGCAATAGTTCATGTGTAATCTCTAGCATTCTATATGGAGTCCATATGTAGGTTATGAAGCCAGATTATCTGTATCTCAGGTAGATCCATCCCAACATAGCTTAGAGTCAGTGTGTTATGGTGTTTAAGATGTTGGGTGTGTCCTGGGAAGTCACAGGTTCTCTCCCTCTCCCTCTCCCTCTCTCCCTCTCTCCCTCTCCCTCTCTCTCCCTCCCTCCCTCCTCAAATTATCTTTGTTACATAACATTGGTAATTGTAAAGGAAAAAGAAGATGGAAGATATTCATGATGGATATAAATCAAATAAATAAAACTCAGGGGGTACTTCAAATATAAATGACTGATGATCTTGTAAACTGGTCAAAAATAGATGAGGCAGAACAATGCAAATATTATTCTACAAGATAATTAAGACCATTTCAGTAGAAAACTAGACAATCCCTCATGGAAATACAGCCAAAAATGAGATCTCTTTTGAAAACAAACAGCTTTCTATGGCTGCTTTCGCCTTTTAAACTTGTTGGATGATATCTAAAGGGCTTCTTCTCCATTAAATAAACATGAAATCATATTGAATATTAGATAATAACTGTTTGTAAATTCCAACATTACTATTCAAAAATGTGGAAAAAAAATAAAGCTGGAGAAAGAAAATGCAATTTACTGAAGATTACTCATCAAGAATTTTAAGAAAAAAGTACATAGATTTAAAATAAAATTCAGAAGTTGGCAGAGGTAGAACATGCTAATTTGCATGGCTGTAATGAGCTTGCATTGCACTAAGGAAGAAGCCCCTTCTATTAGCTCATAAAATTCAGGGAATAAAACATTCAGCCTTTAGAGCAGAATAGATTGTATAATTAAGAATTTTATAAAATACAGTATATAAAACTGGTACAAAATCATGAATATTGTAAATTACTTCAAATCCAAAAACCCACCGCGCACTACATTCTGATGTTCCAATCGTATCCAATTTAATATAAATAGGTTTTGTTTAGATGATTCATGTTTTGGAATTTCACTGCTTAAAATAGAGAGACAGAATATTAATCTTTACCCTAAAGCTCAGATCTCAAAATTGGTTGCAAAGAAGTTTCTTGAATTGCTGAACAGTTTAGAGAATATAACATGCAGGAAGTGATGTTCTAGGAGTTCTATTCCATAAAAGGAAAAAGTATTTAGAAACGCTTGGCTTTCAAATCCGTTATGTCCTTGCAGCTCATTTAACCACAGTAGGAAAGTTGAATACAAATAATCAGTAAACTTGCCTGACTCATGCCTAAATCTCTTGGCAGATGAAGGTGATTTACTCCATTTTCATAGCTAATTTGAGTGGTGACCGTAAAGAATCTATTTTACCATGGCAAATAAAAAGAGGAAAATATAAGAATACAAAGAATTTTAAAATGATTGCAAAGTTATATCAACAGTTTAATATATCTTGGGTGTGACATATAAATCTCACAGTTTTATCTCATTATCCTCCTACTATGGTATAACCAGTTTTACACATAAACTCTAAATATTCACTTAAGGATGTGTTGCCAGATCTAAATATATTTGGATGGGACAAAGAAGTCCTATGCCTTTTATTTTTCAGGTTGGTTCCCTTAATAAGGATTGTGACAGACATGATTTGGCTAAAAAGGTGAGGAAATGGAACTGGAAAATAGGTCTTGATGATTTTGTTGAATGTTTCTTTCATACTTGCTCTAATGCAAGTACTCTACTAAAATAGTCTTCCGTGTTATATAGTTTTTTATTCTTTCCAATCCAACTGAATGTTAGAAAGAAATGATGCAAAGAGCTCAGGACTTTGTCCAAACCCAAAAGAAAGATATTTCACTGACACCTGAATAGAATGAGACTCAATTTGATATAATGGGGGAAGTCAAGAAAAAACAGATAAATTTGAAAATGGGCTGGATCCAACTGGCAGTAGTCGAGAAAAAAAATTGAGAATAAATTTCTTAGATGAAGCCCTTTAAGAGTGAAAGTTGAGCGGCAGCCCCCTCCCCTCTCTCCTGAAAGGGAAGGGGCTTTTGAAACCTGCCCCGTGCTTTCGAGTGTACATGTATGCACAAACGCACAGAGATGTTACACAAAGGGAAAGCAGAAGCAATTGTGCTTTGTACACAGAAGAAAATGCAGATGTTACTTATGGCCACTGCTGGTTCAGAGTCTAGAAAGAATTCTAGAAGCCACCTTTGCTATGTTTCCTTTACTTCATTGTTAAACAGATATGCAGGGGGAAATGAAGATTCACAGAAACCCCGATAACAAATTACATTAAGTTCAATTGGTATTTTTCTTGCTAATCGATAATTACAGGCTGCCCAAGTAATGAACAGCTTGCTAAAACAATTTATGCATTTGAATAAATACAATTGCAGCAAAGCTGAACTGCCTATCATCTTTATGGTATAAGGCTTGCTATCTTTAAAATATCATTCATAAACAAAGAAGTGTTATTCTCTTGAGCAGAACTCTCAATGTGAAAATATTGCAAGGCCAGAATTATTTTCAAAAGATTAACATTCTAAAATAGATTGCATTCAAATTATCATGCAAAACATGTTTCTGTGGTTTATTGGGCAATTTATTTACTTTACCTGTTTAAAGAAAGGGTAAATCGTACTGCACTAGTATGATCTGATTAGAGATATGGAACGCAAATGTGGAATAATGCAGGGAACCAAAAATTGATCATGCGCTGTAACATGCAATACATCTAAAATTGTGGATTACTATCCTAGATAAACTTTAGTTTATTCAATGGTAGTGTGCAAAATATAGCAAGTAACAAACCAAATTATGTGTAAAATTCAGCCATGATGCTCAATATTCTGAATACTGTGTTCCTATTTCATAACAAGTTCATACAACTGCTGGAAGCATAGAATATATTCCAGATGCAGAATCTGCCAGTCCTTCAACAATATAAACTCTTTGGAGTAAAGCTTTAGTATTACTATTCTAAAAATATTGCACAAATTTTGTCTCTTCTCTTCCTTGAGGGATTTATTTTCTGGAAGGGAAACCATCAACTGAAGTGGAGTAAGAAGACTACGAATTGAAGACAATAAAAATCCTGCTGCCCTGTTTCTCAGTTTAAATTATTTTATATGATTTCTCATTCAAAGTATCATCTGCCCTAGATTACTTTAAATTACCCTAAAGTTTAAGTTCTAGCTCCATCAGCACTCCTAGCTTTAGGGCTGTTTCTCTTACAATGGAAATTATTAACAAGAAGCTTTTCTCAAATCCAGTAATGCTACTGGGATTAAGATAGGAGGGATTATGTTGTGAGAATCATAGTTGAAACTTTATAGGCTTTAGCTTCCCTTTGTTATTTTGAGCATTTTTACAAAGGAACGGTCTCAGTTTCATTATTATATATCACAGAGTTTACTGGACAATCTATATTAATAATTTAATCTGTAGCAATTGACTATGCAGATTAAAAAATTCTTCTATAAAGATTTCCACCCAGTCTTGAGATTATATAAATTTATAATAAACTTTATAAGAGAGATACCAGTTAAACTATTACTATGTGTGCAAGCTACTTGCTTAAAAATCCAGATTCTTATGCTGATATTTAAATAAAGCATGCATTTATCAAGAATCAGACTAGCAATATAAAATTTCTTCCTTCCACTACTGCATTTAAAAACTACCATACCAAGCCCAAATGCTAACAGACAATAATAGGGCTGCTCTTTGTTATATATTCCCATGATCTCTTCCCTAAATTCCAAGATGTTAGACTCCTCAAGCACAATGCATGATAGCGTTCAAATTAAGAACTGTCTACAGCAAGATGCCTATAGTTATTTTTAAAAAAGAGCAATACTTGTACAATATAAATCTATATTTTATTGGATTTTATTGGAAATTTATATGCCGCCCTTTTCCCTGAGGGGACTCAGGGCGGCTTACAACAGTGAAGGGAAGGGAGTGCAAGACAAGACTTAAAAAGAAAAGAATCGTGATTAAAAGAAAATTAATCATAAAAACACAACATTCACTCAACATTCGGGCGGGGTGAGAGTAATCCTATCCCCAGGCCTGACGGGATAGCCAGTTCTTAAGGGCTGTGCGGAAGGCCTGGACTGTGGTGAGGGTACGGATCTCCACTGGGAGGTTGTTCCATAATGTCGGAGCAGCAACTGAGAAGGCTCTCCTCCGCGTAGTCGCCAGTCGGCACTGACTGGCGGATGGAATTCGGAGGAGGCCTACTCTGTGCGATCTGATGGGACGCAGGGAGGTAATTGGCAGGAGGCGGTCTCTCAAATAGTCAGATCCACTACCATGGAGCGCTTTATAGGTGGTAAGTAAGACCTTGAAGTGCACCCGACGATCAACAGGTAGCCAGCGCAGCTCACGGAGGATTGGTGTTATATGGGCGAACCGTGGTGCGCCCATGATCACTCACGCGGCCGCGTTCTGGACTAGCTGAAGTCGCCGGATGCTCTTCAAGGGCAGCCCCATGTAGAGCACATTGCAGTATTCCAGCCTATAGATATAAATCTATATGTCCTATTGGTTTTCTAATACATACATAAATTATTATTACTCTTTTTATTTATACACCAGTCTTGTGAACAATCAAGTAGTTTACAAAGGATGTGTGTTTGTGTGTGTAGTATGTGTTTTAAAGCAGAGTAAAATAAGTTCAAAATAATAATGAAAATACTAAAAAGATAAAATACTAAAATCTTCTAACTTAAAAGCTTGGCAAAGGGACGTAACTATATATTTTCTGAACACTGAGAAATGGGGTCAGTTCAGCTTTTCAGAAGGTCCATTTGCTAGGGAACAATGTAGGAGAAAACCCTATCTTCACCCCCAAAATACAAACCTATTTATAGCAAGGCAAGGCTGCCTTTAGGCTGGGCGACGATGCTCAGAGGATGCCAATACTGCCCTCCTTCTGAATTATTCTAAATATGTAAATCTTTGCATCACTGGCATTGGTGCCATCAGTCAATGTGACTTAGGGAGTGACTATACAGATAGTGTTGTCTATCACTATCCCTGGCTCTTGGAATTCTTGCACAGCTTTTAAAAATATATCATGAGAACCACATTGTGATCTTGAGCAAAGTTGAGAACTCCCCCTCCTCCAAAAATATTACTGAAATTTCAAGAGAACACCAAGTTCCTCAAGATTACAGCATTCTTACTGATATCCCATTGAATTTGTCCTTTTCATGAGATTGTGGTAAATTTTATTATTGTATGGTTGTTTTAGATTTTCTTTATTTGTTCTGATGAGTATACTATATTGTTGTTTAATAATTTCTTGAGTGACAATTCCTACTTAAGCTCTTTGATTTAAACTTCAAATCCTAAACTGTATAATTAAACTGACCACTGTACCACTTGCTTTTAAAAAAACCAACACTCCAGTACTTTAATAATCTTTTTCCAAGTAAGTTTATAATTTAATTTTGTTTGTTGCAAGCAAGAACTGAATGATTTTTAAAATAGCAACAGCAATAGCACTTAGACTTATATACCGCTTCACGGTTCTTTACAGCCTTCTCTAAGTGGTTTTCAGAGTCAGCCTATTGCCTGCAATAATCTGGATCCTCATTTTACCCACCTCAGAAGGATGGAAGGCTGAGTCAACCTTGAGCCGGTGAAATTTGAACTGCTGAACCGCAGCTAGCAGTCAGCTGAAGTAGCCTGCAGTACTGCACTCTAACCACTGTGCCATCTCAGCTCACTAAATAAAATAAAAGTTTAAAAAAAACATTTTCCTTACTGTCCCATTTGCACCAAGTACATCAAGAACACATCACAACCTCTGGATGCAACATCCATTTACATCATTGGTCAAGTTTATGTTTTGAAAAATTTACAGAATTGCACTTTTCATAAAAAAGTAAAGCTATTTCTAAAATCAAATGGCTTGGAAATATTCTGTTTCTATTCTCTTATTTGTGGTCTCCTTAGCCATTCATACATTTTTAAAAAAACCTCTGTATTTTCTTACTGGTTCTTCAATATACTGGATATCTTTTTTAAATAAAGGCTGTGGGACAGTGGTGCAATTAAGCTGGTTCGGGCAAACTGGTAGTGGTGGTGGCGGGAGGCTCCACCCACCAGCCCGGACATCATCACGTCCTGTTTTTGACGCTCTGTGCATGCACACACTCATATTTATGAACCAGTAGCGAAGATAAGTTGATTTCACCCCTGCTGTGGGACAATATGCAGATATTCTCAAGTGAATCTCAGTTGGATCTTCACCGTGTCTAAATTTCCGGGGGTGATACTATGCAACTCAAACAAATGGCAAAAAAACCATATCCAAATTGTGGGAAAGAATTCTGACTTCACCCTGTTACTCCGGTTCTCTTTGCTTAGTGGTGTCATCAGAGTGCCAGGAAAAACTTGCTATCACTTCAGCATGGGGCGGCTTTGTAAATCCCAAGTTTCCTATCATTTGTTTCCTTGCTGCAGAAACAAATGACGTGGGCCAACGATGAGGGGGAGGAAATTGCCTGGATGCTGATGTTTGTACTCTTTTTTAGTTAGCCAGAGAGAGTGATAATTAACTTGTGGGAGTACTGAGCGTAGTTAAGATGACATTGCGGGTGCTGGGTATGAGATACTTTTTCTGGATTTTGGGTGAAGATAATAACGAGGGACAAATGCCCTGATCAAATACTGCATTATCTTCCTATTCTAAAACAGACAAATTTCCTCTAGAATTTTGGTGCTGTATTCAGCAGGCATGACAAACATTCTTTTTCAATAGCATCCTTGTTACTGGAGTGTTTAGTTTATAGAAGATGGGCACGTTTGTCTTTGATTTGATCTCTGCTCTTATTTTACTATTTCTCAGTTGAAATGAACCCGAGAGATTTAAACAGGAAAAGTTATGTGGGTGCATTTGAGGACACGGAGGTGGTTAAATCTGTTCCCTGCCCTTGGTGACCTACAAGAATAATTCAAAAGGTTGGGGGGGAGAGTTACTTTCCATTTGTCAAGGGAACAGAAATCTGCCTGCATGGAGTTTTTTTTTGGGGGGGGGGGTTGGTACTGTTCTCTAAATCTTACTGAAAATACTTAGAAAAAGCCTTCTCTCAACCAGTGCTCTAGGTCTTAGGTCTACTATCTCCAGAAATCCCAGCATTAACAACCAACATGAATTTTGGAAGTTTTACAATTGGAGGGCATTTATAAGGTGTTAATTCTGACCAGCTTTACAAATTTCCTTATACTGACAATCTAACATTTTGATCACCTGCAAAATTTCATTTCTCCATATCCTGCTGATTATTGTTCAGTCAGGAACAACTCTACAGTTAAAGCTAATAAAAATGAATGTAAACTAAACAAAGATTTTCTGAACAAGAATCCATTGGACCTAGATGACTATAATACATAAAAAATAAGCAAGATGGGATAAGTTACAGACTTAATAATTATTACACCTCAGTATCCATTGAATTTGTAAACCTAATTCTGACAATTTGGTTTGTTTTAACATATTCACTTCCAATTTGCATATATATATATATATATATATATATATATATATACATATACATATACATATACATATACATATACATATACATATACATATACATATACATATACACATATACACATATACACATATACACATATACACATATACACATATACACATATATATATATATATATATATATATATATATATATATATATATATATATGTGGGGGGGGGGTTATTTGTGCTGATAAATAAATAAAGGGAGACTAGTATAGATCTATTTCAAGCTATTTAGCTCTCATCAGCTAGCCATACCCTTACTGGGATTTGAATGTGAAACTAATAAATGTAGTCAGTTTATTCACATTCAATTTATTCACAAAGGTTTTGAATTTAAATGAACAAATGGCAGCAAATGTCCGAAAGTCTGAAAGTACAAATCTTTCACCATCTCTTTTTGTAGCCTAAAAAATTAGGAAGTTTCCTTTCTGAGTTTTTCTCTGCTCATTTTGCTTTTGTGAGCTGCATCCGCTTTTATCTGACTGTTTTCTAGGTAGCATCTCCCCTCCCTTGAAAGTCATTCCATATACCATCACAAATTGGCAATACCAATATTCAAACAACTTTTAACTGTACATTTGCAATGCCAATTAAAATAGAAAAGAGCACAGGTGTAAATACTTTCCTCAGAAAAGATAGGCTCCATTGATTATTTTTTTAAAACATGGCCAATTTACTGTGGCAATAGAATCTAAATATACATATTTTTATCTAACAGTCAACATTTGGTTGCATAATTAGTTACCATAGGAACTTTGTTAGGGTTACATTCAATGTTCCAGATTCACAACATACTTTAAGAAGAAACAGAAAGATAGGAAAATATGATGCCTCTTTACATTTGTCATACTAGCTTACTTTGTTTTTCAAAAGCCCACTGACTTACTTTGCTAAATCAACTTCTTATTTCATCCTGTTTTTTTTCCTTTCTATTTCTTTTAAAACATTACCCAATGAGAAATTCTAGTAAGTTTAATAACTCTTTTAAACTAAACAACTTTTAAGGGAATTAACAGCACCTTCTAATAATGGTTTTATTGAAAAAGTATTTTATAAGACGTTTTATAAAGACAGTCCTTATGTAAAAAATAGGCTTACTTTACCTTGGATTGTTCTGCCCATACTCAGTTTTAGTGGGATGCCGTTTGCTGTTTAAGAGTTTTTCTTTGAATTCCCATCTTTGACCGAAGAAGAACTGATTAGGAAACGTCCAACAACATCTCTTCTGAGAGTGAAATATATTCTAAATTCAGTGCATCTATGATTAATACATAATATCCAAAGATGAGAAACTAAGAGTCAACACTGTATTATGTAATTTGCAAATGCTTTTGCTGTAAAGCTTAAAGTTGCACTAACAAAAAAAATCCGTTACAGCTTATTTTAAAAGTACATGTTAAATTCAGTGTAATGCAACCTGACATACTAGATAAACAGCAAGCTGAAGCTTATTTAGAGAGAGAAAGGGAGAGGGAGGGAAGATTATTTTAAGGAATAATTCTGAAAATAAGTTTAGACCTTATTTTAAAAGTCGGAAAAGTTTGCTTGTACTTTTGATCTATGGATGGAGGGAGTCAAGGACCACCAGTAAAAAATAAGTTTCAGGGAAGAAATTATACCTGTTAATAATATATATTCTTCCAGCTATTATGCCACTTTTAACTTATTATAAATTATGTACCTTTTCAATTGATTAAATCCACAGGTGAGCCAGAAAAATTATCTTGCCAGCTAACTACAAAGTTACCTGCATATTAATCAATTCAGAGCTTTGATTGGGAAAATATCTCATTGGTGAAGTCTTCCCTTTTCCAAATTAGTTACTCACTCAACTGATTTAACTGTATATTCTTTGGTACAGCATCATCATTATCTATCTATTCCTAGTACTATTTATTAGTCTTCCACGATACCATAGTCTTTTGAGACTGAGGGATGCCAATATACTATTAGTCTTCATAGAATTATCTAATTAATGTAGACAGTCCCCCTAACTCATTGATTAGTTGTAATTCAAGTATCAAGATCCTTTTATCCAATATCTTCCTGAATACAGATTAGAAAACAGATGTATCCATTCTCTACTTGCTATACCATCACCAACCATGCAGCTCTCAATAGATTCTTCTTGAGATACTGTATCTCTCAACAGAAACAAGGTGCTTATCCTTGTGCTAAGGGCAGGATACATTAATAAAGCCATTTAATAATGTAACTCTGGACTTGAATGATTGAAATTATTCCCCTAGAAATAGCTCCTTCTCTCTTTTTGGAATACCATGTAAATCTTTTGTTTACATGTGAAATCTCAAGAAATAATTGCTCACAAATCAACCTCCACTGATACACTTTCAGATGTGAGGGTGTACATTAAAGGTTACCACACTAGAAATCAGTCAGCACTATCATTCAAAGAGAGGTGCTGAATTTTCAGTCAAAAGGATTGGACACCAGAGCAGAATACAACAAGTCTTGGTCAAAATAGACACCTGAAGTGATTATTCATTATATTTTCCCTTTCTTTTTAAGGCGTACCAAAGTTCAACAATTTGTATCACAACAATTGTTTGAAGGATAAAATGAAAAGATCTGAGCCCATCTGGTATCAGGAAGGATAAAATGAAAAGATCTGGTATCACATGGAATATTTTTTCTACACACAGGTAATCTTTGACTAACAACCATTATTTAGTGACTGTTCAAAGTCACAACGTAAAAGTGATTTACGATAATTTTTCACATTTACAACCACTGCAACATCCCCATAGTCATGTGATCAAAATTTGAAGGCTTGGGAATTGGTTCATAGTTATGACGGTCGCAGTGTCCCAAGGTCATGTGATCACTTTTTGCCACCTTCTGACAAGCAAAGTCAATGGTAAAACCAGGTTCATTTAACAGCCGTGTTATTAATTTAACAATTATAGATGCACTTAACAACTGTGTGAGAAAGGTCATAAAATGGGTCAAAACTCATTTAACAACTGCCTCACTTAGCAACAGAAATGTTTGGATCAATTATGGCAGTAAGTTAAGGACTACTTGTACAAGAAAGTGACAGCGCATATACAAATAAAAAAACAATGCATGTAACTGAGAAAGGGAAAGACTATCATGTTGGATTACAGTTTTGTAGCATTAAATTTAGTAAATAAATCAAAGCCCCAGCCTACATTAAATTAATTCTATTATTTTGCAAAAACTGGTGTAAAAACCAAAAAAAAAAAAAAAAAAACCCACAGAGGAAAGAAAATTACCTAAGATGCACTTTTAAATCTATAAAAATGAATTTTAACTTGGATATTAATTTAAATACTAACATTAATTCCAGAACATAATACAGTGCAATTAAATGATGAGGAAACACAATGAATACAACAAGTCTCAGATGGTGTAAAACTGACATTCAGTTCAGTCTTGCTAAACTTGGGCAATGTGTTCAGTTCCATTCCATAACCAGATTTAGCTATTGCTGAGAATTCTGGTTGCTGAAGTCCACACGAAAGATTGAAATAACTGATATTTTTGATACCAAACCATTGTGCTAAGATCCAGTTTGTGAAGTTTTAATTTATTTATTTATATATATATATATATATATATATATATATATATATATATATATATATATATATATATATATATATAATTTTTTCACAAGATTTTTACAACCCTTGGTAAGCCCCAATTATGGGAGGAAGCTAACTGCTTCCATCATCTGTCAATCGGCTTGTCACAAGAGTCCATCACGACAGAAACCCAATATTTTTACTGTTGCCTTTGTTATATTTGTGTTTTTTTATTTGTCCTTTATTTATTTATCAGCACAAATAAACACACACACACACATATATGAAATTGGTAAGCTCCTAATTAATTTGTATACTTTCATATGAAAATGGAAAACAAAGAAACCAAGAACTTATAAAAAGCCAATTATGTAATCAAATAGCCCTTCATGATTTCACTGCAAAGAAACACCAAATAAATGAACTACTGCATATACGGGATAATGATGGTGTCAGTGACGTGCGGTGAGGTTTATGGCTGGTGAGGCAGCAATTTTTTTAGACTTGTGGACTTCAACTCCCAGAATTCCACAGCCAGGCATGCTCAGTTCTGATTTAAAGTGACAGCATTTGTTTTTCTCCTTTGCTAAATAAGTTTCTTCATTCTTTTTCATCTCCCTTCCCCACCTTACTCCCTCTCTCCCTCCCTCCCCCTTCTCAAACACACACACACACACACACACACACACACACAGAAGTTGGATTGGACTATCTCTCCTACCCCCTTCCCTCTCTCATTCAAACAAACTCTCTCTCAAACAAGCACACACACACACACAAACACATACACAAAGTTGGATTGGATGGAGTCAGGGAGACCACAGGAGGAGGCAGGAAGCCAGTCCAAGAGCCATACTGGAGTGCACACATACTTTCCCGTTCTCCCGCCTCCTCCTGTAGAGGGCACCTTTTTAGAGGCTTTTTTAAACAGTTAAGCACTAAGCAGAGTCATCCATGGTGACTCTGGCAGCAACTAGCTTAGCCTGACCTCAGCTCTTGCCTTTTTCCTTTTACATTTTTTTTTCTTTTCATGATGACAGTGGTGAGGCTCTGCCTCCCCTGCCTCCCCTGACTGCACATCCCTGGATGGTGTTATCCATTCAGTCATGTCCAAATATTGGCAATTATATAGACAGGTCTCTCCCCGTCTTCTGATCTTGCACTACTTCTTTAAGGGGACACAGGGACAGGCCAAAGGGGACATAGGATGGTTTTGGAAGAGCATTCCAACAGACTTGAGACATGTGTTAACAAAATAGAATTAGTAGAATACTTTATTTGACCAAGTGTGATTAGGCACACAAGGAATTTGTCTTTGGTGAAGAAGCTGTTAGTGTACATGAAAAGCAATACAGCAATAATAATCATAACAATTATACCAATAATATAGGGCAGGAGAGGACGTGAGAAGGATAATAATACTACAGTCATGCAACATGGGTGAATATACCTCGACATACACAGTATTATGAGGATTAAGTGTTCAGCAGAGTGATGGCATGAGGGAAAAAACTGTCCATGTCTAGTTGTTTTGGTACATAATGTCCTATAGCAGCGTCATTGCTTTAGATGTTACACCTACCCAGATGAATATGATGATTAAAGATTTTTTTTAAAAGATTTTTATGGCTCCATATTGCTCCATATTTTTTTAAAAATGTGGCAGAAATAATATGGTTGCCAGAAAGAACCTCATCTTTCATTGCTGCTAATTAATTCTTACACTCAGTTCCAAGTATAGATAAAGAAACGATGGAAATGAGCACAGCAAACCACATTTTGTAGCTTGGAAAATCAATTTACTACTGAGGCTGCAGCAGTGGTGGGTTCCTACTGGTTTGGACTGGTTCAGCCGAACAGGTAGTGGTTTGTCTGGAACCGGCAGTGCCCCTGAAATGGTTCTCCAGGTTCGCCACCATCTTCTTTTTTGCTTCTGCGAAACAGTGAATTTTAATTGCACTGTGCATGTGCACATGAGCGAACCGTAAATACTGTGTTTCCCCGAAAATAAGACAACTATAGAGTGTATGCCCAGAGCGGCCAATGCTGAAAGACTCGGTTTGGAAGCCGCCAAAAAGTTATGCTGGGATGGTGGTGGCGGTGGCGGTGGCGGTGGCGGCGGCAGCAGAGGTGCCCTGGCTCTGCAGGGAGAGCTGGGCCAGGGCATCGTGAGGCTGGGAGGCGTGTGAGCGAGAGCGGAACAGCTACTCGCGCAGCCCCCCTCTCCAGCTGTGCAGAGTGCCATTCACTGGCATTTCGAAGGCGCCAAGCCGCGGGAGCCGGGCGGCGGCTCATGCAGCTTGGCGATATCCCATAGTCAGTGAATGGCACTGTGCCTGGCTGGAAAGGGGGATTGCCGGGTGGCTGCTCGTGAGCGTGGTCGCTTCATGGCTGTTGTGTTGCACTGCTGCGACAGCGCAACATAGCCATTCACCCATGAACCTTCCTGGTTCCTGCGGCTTGGTACCTTTGGGATACTGCTAGGTTGGTGAGCAGCACTCTGCCTGGCCGGAGGTGGGGGGTTGTCCAGGGGGCTTATTTGTGGGGGAGGGCTTATATTTTTGCCCACCAGAAAAATGTGGCATGGCCTTATTATCAGGACATGTCGTATTTTCGGGAAAACATGGTAGTGCCTGCCAGAATCTACCCCTGGGCTGCAGTAACATCTTTAGGAAACACAGCAGGGGTGGGTTGCTGCCAGTTTTACTACCAGTTTGCTTTGAGCGTGGTTTGCAAGAACAATTTACAGTGAACTGCGCATGTGCGATCACTACAAAACAATGTGGCAGCGACATCAACGGTGGCAAGGGAACCAATTTGGGGGCATGGCAAGCCTGGGTCGCTGCCAGTTTTGTAACCCAGGCAAAATGCCAAAACCATTTTGGTCAAACCAGGCCAAACCAAGAGGAATCTGTCTCTGACACACAGCATATAAAAAATATGGGGACACAGAAAGGCCTAAATGTTTCAAGTCTTAATTATGTGAATGAGTCTCTCCTCTCTTCTGTGAATATCCCTAGCATTTAAGAGAAATAGAAATAGCCAGTTAGAAATTCTGATACTAAAAACAAGGAAACAAATTCAGGGTAGAGAACTCTTCATAATACTCCAATTAGGTATTTTTTAGGAAGAAAGGCATAAACTCTATGACTATTGATTTATGATGGAGCAAAGCAATGCCATTTCTTACATTTTTTAAAATATTTTTTTAACTTAAAAATCAGGACTTTGCCAAAAAGTACATTCATTTACACAGAAGGAAGCCTACACAAAACTGGAAATAACAATTTGAGAGATCTGCCTATATAAGAACATGCAATTTGGCTAGCTGCCCATGGGTCCGGACACTCAAGAATACCACTGGGATTATAATGAAAATGTTAAAATAGTTATCCCACATTGCCTATTTATTTTTAGTACCATTAATTCTAGTTCACCCAAAGATTCTTTGACTACAGGCCTGTTTACAAAAAGTTTGGGCTGTTTGCATGACAAATTGCTTGATTCATTCTGTACCAACACAAAAGATTCACAAAGTATTTTAGTCACAATTTTTTTGTCTATTTTCTCTATAAGCAATGTGAGCTCATGTATATTGGAAGAACAAAACTGCATTCTGTTCCTTTCTCTTAGTTTTTATTAAAAAAATCTAAATATATTTTTGATAGACAAGGAAATCCAAAGTTGCTGATAGGAGGAAAGAATTCCAAAGTACATAGAAAGTACATAGAAAATATACTTTCTGGTACATTGGATCCTACTGCAGGTAGTCCTTGACTTATGACCACAATTGAGCCTAAAAATTATGTTGCTACTGAGACATTTGTTAAGTGAGTTTTGCCTCATTTTACAACCTTTCTTGCCACAGTTGTTAAGTGAATCACTGCAGTTGTTAAGTTAGTAACTGAATCTGACTTCCCCATTGACTTTGCTTGTCAGAAGGTCACAAAAGATGATCACATGACCCTGGGACACTGTAATTGTCAAAAATATGAGTCAATTGTGAAGCATCTGAATTTTGATCACGTGGCTTTAGAAATGCTGCAATGGTGGTAACTGTGGGAAATGGTCATAAGTCACTTTTTCAGTGCCATTGTCACTAAATCAACTGTTGCAAATTGAGGATTACCTGTATTTGAAGAAAATGAGAGTACAGGCAATAAAGCCATTTAGTAACTCATGAAAGTAAATTTCTCACATTTCAGTTTTACTGTTTAAAAGAGGGCTTTCTGCACTCTCAAATCAACCATGATTCAGCAATTATTTGGGGCAGGAGGAAAGCCTTTATGTGGAAACAAGATGCTCAATGTTCCGCAAAAAATGCCTCCCTGCCTCACCATCACATGCATCTATCTAACAGTTAAATATTTCTCATGCACACATAATATGGTCAGTTTATATTTCAGCTGGACAACATATTGTTCCACAAAGAAAGCCATGATTAATACGGCACTGCAATGACAGCCTGATCCCAAGCACCAGTGGTTATCAGCACCAGCACCATTTACAACTTGTTGTGCTTAGTCCTTTAGCATTCTAGCAAGCTCTTCCGATTTGATGGAGTAGCTTTTATACGTGTAGAAAATCTAATGAAGCCTGAGTAAATGATGTTCTTTTTAGGGTGCCAAGTACCATCATATCAAGATGCCCTTGAGTTAAACTTGACTCTGGGTAGCTCCCCAGACACAATCATATGATTTTCTTGGCAATAACATGGATGACTTGCCAATGACTTCTTCCATGATGGTTTTCAAGTTTTACTCTAGATCAGGGGTGTCAAACTCAAGGGCCATGGGGTGCTTAGTTCTGGCCCATGGGACCGCCCTGGAGACAGCAAAGAACTGGCCCGCAGTGGCTCTGCCAGCAAAAACAGTTTTTTTTGCTGGTAGAGGGTTGCAGGAGCAGTTGCTAGAAATGGAGCCCACGGGGCCTCCCATGCGCCATTTTCCCTGGCAGAAGGTTGCAGGAGGCAGTCACAACTGGAAACAGAGCTCAGAAGCCTGTTTTTGCTGGCAGAGCACTTGGGCCATCACAGGTGCCCCCAACATGAGTGACATTGAGCTGGCCATGCCCACTTGGGCCACATCCACCCTGGCCCCCTGACATCAAACACAATCCTGTTGTGGCCTTCAATGAAATTGAGTTTGACACCCTTGCTCTAGACTATAACTTGGGTGTTCCTGGAGATACAGTATTTCAAACAAGTACTAGCAAAGCCTGATCTTAGCCAACCACAGACAAAATTTATTTGTGTTTGTCTGCACCTCCAGTTACAGTACCTTGATTTGTTTTAAAATAGCTGGAGATCTAATCATATCTACCTTACAAAGCCTATTTTTTTCACATATTTCTTGTTGCTCAGGGCATTGGGGATGGGTTTTTGCGTTAGAAAAACAAGAATATTTTTTAAGCAGACTGAAGGCAAGTGAATACTAATAAACACAGACAGAAATCCAAGAGCAAAATACTGTACATTTGGCCCAATTCATTTCAAATATACCGTATTTTCACGACTATAAGCCGCACTGAAAATCCTAAAATTTGATCCAAAACCGGCAGTGCGGCTTATAACCCGGTGCGCTTTATATGTGGAAAAAGATCTCCCAGCTGCTTTCGGGGCTTCCTGGAGCGCCAAGAACCTTCGCGCTGTTCTCCGCTCCTCACGACTGCAATAGATGTCCAGAAGCAGCTTTTGGGGCTAATGGGGATTGGATTTCCAGCTCGATAGCCCCTGCCGCTTCTGGACGTCTATTGCAGTTGTGAGGAGCCGAGGAGAGTGCGGAGAACAGCGCGAAGGTTCTTGGCGCTCCAGGAAGCCCCGAAAGCAGCTGGGGGAGGCGCACGGCTTGGTTTCTCCTCCCTGGGCGTCGCAGCAGCAGCCCCAAGCGCACGAAAAACACAGAGATCGGTGCGCTTGGGGCTGCTGCTGCGACGTCCAGGGAGGAGAAACCAAGCCGTGCGCCTCCCCCAGCTGCTTTCGGGGCTTCCTGGAGCGCCAAGAACCTTCGCGCTGTTCTCCGCACTCTCCTCGGCTCCTCACAACTGCAATAGACGTCCAGAAGCGGCAGGGGCTATCGAGCTGGAAATCCAATCCCCATTAGCCCCAAAAGCCGCTTCTGGACATCTATTGCAGTCGTGAGGAGCGGAGAACAGCGCGAAGGTTCTTGGTGCTCCAGGAAGCTACGAAAGCAGCTGGGGGAGGCGCACGGCTTGGTTTCTCCTCCCTGGACGTCGCGTCGCAGCAGCAGCCCCAAGCGCACCGAACTCTGTGTTTTTCGCATCGGGGCATGCTCTTGCAGCACACCCCGATGCGAAAAACTCTGAGATCGGTGAGTT
Organism: Thamnophis elegans; assembly: GCF_009769535.1. NCBI lineage: Eukaryota > Metazoa > Chordata > Lepidosauria > Squamata > Natricidae > Thamnophis > Thamnophis elegans. Next base: position 87,172,080 of record NC_045541.1, read on the forward strand.
TGGGGCTGCTGCTGTGACGTCCAGGGAGGAGAAACCAAGCCGTGCGCCTCTCCCAACTGCTTTCGTAGCTTCCTGGAGCGCCAAGAACCTTCGCGCTGTTCTCCGCTCCTCCTCGCGACTGCAACAGATGTCCAGAAGCGTCGGGAAACGTGCGGCTTATAACCCGGTGCACTTTATATGTGGAAAAAGTTTGAAAAATTAACGTTAATTGATACTGCGGCTTTTAATCCGGTGCGGCTTTTGGTCGTGAAAATACGGTATAACAATCTGCTCTTGAAATAGTATTTGTATATTACTGAGGCAGTGGTGGGTTCCTGCCAGTTCTAACCTCTTCTATAGAAGATGTTCCACAAATCTACCGTGCCGTTTAGAACCGGTTCCAGCTCCCTCCCCTCGCCCGTCCACACATAATCAAGATGAAGAGTGAGAGGAGGAATTCTGGGAGTTGAACGCCACAAGTCTTAAAGCTGTCAAGTTTGAACACCTCCGGGTTTTTTTTTCTCTAAAGGATTAGGGGTGCAAGGGTCTTGTAACTTGACAGCTTTAAGACTTGCGTGCTTCAAATGCCAGAGTTTCTGAGCCAACATTTTGGTTGCTAAGCAAGAGCGTTGTTAAGTGAGTTTCACCACATTTTACAAGTTGACCATGCCCACCCAATCACATGATTGTCAAGACAATCCCACTCGGTCACATGGCTGGCAAGCCACTCCCACCCGGTCACATGGCCAGCAAGCCACTCCCACAAAGGAGGCCACACCTACAGAAGAGGTTCTAAAAAATTTTGAAACCCACCACTGCCTAGCACCTGCAATGTGTTTTACACATATTCACACTTTGAACCTAAATGCAATCTATGACATTTCAGGCAAAATGTTTTTGGAAAATACAGTCCTAATATGATGGATGGGGCTAGTCTCCTTGAAGTAATCAGAGACATGGCAGGGAACTGTTGTCAATTCTCACATCAGTTAAAGAATGTAATTGCCATAGTAACCGTGGAGGCATTTAAACAGAGCAGACGACTTTTTATAGCATCTTTTTGCTTGTTAAACTGGCATGTGCTTTTATATTCAGAGCAGATACAAGATGGCTTTTAAGGCAAACATGAATGGAAGGAATTAAAGAAGGTCCATAGAGAGGGTACATGATGTGCAAACTCTTGGGAGCATTAAGAGTCTTTAGTGTGATCATTTATATTGTATGTATTAAAATAAAGAATGACTAGTATTCAGAAAAACCATTAGAAAATTCTCACCTGGCCCAAAGTTTCTACCAAAGTAGCATTTTCAGTTTGCTCTCAAATTCAGATCTTCTAAGCTCTTTCTGAGAAAACATTGTGTATTTCTATAGTGTCCCTAGTAATAGCAAGTCACGTCTGCAATGGAGGCCTATTCACAGATTGAGAAGTAGCGAAAGAAGGGTACTTTACATTTGCTGAGACTTGTTTATGCCGATTGTTGCTTCATAGTTTACAGAGCTGAGTGTTGCTTCTGAGTTGGCAAGATTATAAAAGAAAATCCTAGCTCTTATTCAGTTTACAAGACCTATATAGGAAAACGCTTTAAAAGCTGCCACAGCAATAAGCACGACAGGATCCCATTTGTTTGGGTCAACATGGAAGTGAATTAGGATATAGAGCCAGGTCTGAACAGGGATGTTTCTAAGGGAATAGTTTCTGACTTATATATCATCTGACAGTTTAATGAGCTATCCAAACTTTAATCAGCAATATGGGTTTCATGCAGTTGAAGTTCTTCCCATGACTGATTTTGAGTCAATCTACTGTATGTGAATTAGAGAAATCAATAGTGATGTGCAAATACTATTATTTTTATTTTATACTGTATTGTTGCAGAATATAATGTATTACAGTTTTACAAAGAATTATATTGCTATTTTTATTGTTTAAGGAATTTATACAGCAGAGACGGCCAGGCTCAGATTACCATATTTTGGATGCTTTATGCAAAAATCTAGTTCTCTGGAGAAGGTTCTAATGGAAATGGAAGAAAAGACAACCAACAGCAAGATGGCTGGGCTCACCATAGGGTATACCTATGGAAGTCCTAAAGCACTAAGTTAGGAACAGATTGTCCCAAAGAATATCTGTGTGGCTGCTAAAGGTTGACATCAAAGTAAGGACACATAATCAATAGGAAGATGAAAGAGTCAAATGTTAATATTATACACAATGGTTATTTCTGCAGTATGAGGAAGTAGGCTTCATTATAGGATAGCCCATGTTTCTCCACATATTGCTTTATTATGTCTTCTATTGTGCTTTACTATGAAAATACAATGCTATTTTCTTTTATTATATACTTATTTGAACAGAAAAAAAACATTTCCCTCACAATAAAATATATAAGATGACTAAATGGGTAGGAGTTCTTTAGACATTTCAGACAGACATTTATTACAATTTATAGGCCGCCCTTCTCCCTGAGGGGACTCAGGGCGGCTTACAATCACGGGAAGGGGGTGCAATAATACAAGACAAACAGTGAGTAAACAAGATAGATAATAAAACACCAACTTGCATTCAACAGTCAACCAACACTCGGGCGGGTAATTTAAAAACTTATCCCCAGGCCTGCTGGGAGAGCCAGGTCTTAAGGGCCGTGCGGAAGGTCTGGATGGTGGTGAGGGTACGAATCTCAACGGGGAGATCGTTCCACAGGGTCGGAGCTGCAACAGAAAAGGCTCTCCTCCGTGTAGTCGCCAGTCGGCATTGACTGGCGGATGGAATCCGGAGGAGGCCCAATCTGTGCGATCTAATCGGTCGAAGGGAGGTAATCGGCAGAAGGCGGTCTCTCAAGTACCCAGATCCACTACCATGGAGTGCTTTAAAGGTGGTCATCAATACCCTGAAGCGCACCCGGAGACCGACAGGTAGCCAGTGCAGCTCGCGGAGGATGGGTGTAATGTGGGCGAACCACGGTGCGCCCACTATCACTCGCGCGGCTGCATTCTGGACTAACTGCAGTCGCCGGATGCACTTCAAGGGCAACCCCATGTAGAGCCCATTGCAGTATTCCAGCCTGGAGATCACAAGGGCTCGAGTGACTGTCGTGAGAGCCTCCCGGTTCAGGTAGGGCCGTAACTGGCAGACCAGGCGAACCTGGGCAAATGCCCCCCTGGTCACAGCCGACAACTGATGGTTAAAAGTCAGCTGTGGATCCAGGAGGACTCCTAGATTACGGACCCTATCTGAGGGGTATAAAATTTGACCCCCCAGCCTGAGTGTTGGAATGTCAGCCAAATTGTTGGGAGGGAAACACAACAGCCACTCGGTCTTGTCCGGGTTGAGTACCAGTTTGTTAGCGCTCATCCAGTCCTTAACGGCCTCAAGGCCCCGGTTCATCACGTCCACCGCTTCATTGAGTTGGCACGGGGCGGACAGATACAGTTGTGTATCGTCCGCATATTGATGGTATTTTATCCCGTGCCTCCGGATGATCTCGCCCAGCAGTTTCATGTAAATGTTAAATAGTAGGGGGGATAAGACCGAACCCTGCGGCACCCCATATGTTAGGGGCCTCATGGTCGATCTCTGCCCCCCGACCAACACCGACTGCGACCTGTCCGAGAGGTAGGAGGAGAACCACTGCAAAACAGTGCCTCCCACCCCCACCTCCTGCAGTCTTCGCAGAAGGATACCATGGTCGATGGTATCGAAAGCCGCTGAGAGGTCAAGGAGAACCAGGATGGACGCATGGCCTCCATCTCTGGCCCTCCAGAGATCATCGGTCAATGCGACCAAAGCGGTTTCAGTGCTGTAGCCGGGTCTGAAGCCGGACTGGAAGGGGTCAAGATAGCTAGCTTCCTCCAAGGCCCGTTGAAGCTGGAAGGCCACCACCTTCTCGACAACCTTTAAAACATGTTATTAATAAATTTGATCCAAACTCTTCTCACCATACAGTGTAATGGTGTGAGCTGATAGTATCAATAATTTGTAGCCATTAATTAGTTTATTTCAATTCACTCTTTCATATTATGGTTTTTAGCACAGGCTTCCCTGAAATTTCAGTTAGGGTTTTGTTTTGAAAGTTGTGTGTGTAATAGCTCCCTGAGTAGAACATGACAGTGTCCTTCTATCAACAATCTGGACCACTCTATCTCATCCCCACTCCCCAAAGAAAGTTTTTTGAGAGATTAGAACAAAATAAAGGCCTTGGGAGATATAAAAACAAGTGATTTTACTGCCTGCATCTGGCTGATTCCATTGTGTCATGGATTAAATCTCATCATTGTGATTCCTCTTGAATGGACTATTTAACATTTTATACAGGGAAGAAGGTTTGCGCAAAAGCATATGCATTTTTTAAATAGTCACATTTTTGAAAAGAATCCTTTTAAAATAAGGATGGACTGGGAAACACCTCCATTCAGAGTGTCAACCCTCTTATTGTCATAGGAAAGACTGATGCTCAACAGTACCATTTTAAAAGGAAAATAAGATCTAATTAAGGCCAAAGCCCAAATAAAGGCAGAAGGATAACACATACATTACATGTTCTGGCAAGACATCTTCTCAATCAAAAATCAATGGATGGTGTGTTATCAAAGTAAGTTAATTGTTTGTACATCAGGATTTAGAGGTGACAGATGGTTAAATTCAGGTATTTCTCTGCCCAAACACTTTTTAAATCTTGAGCTCTTCCACAAAATACTAGTTTATATCATTAAGCCTTCACTTATATGTTCCTAAAAATAAGATCCAAAGCAAATATTCCTGTTTAAAAAGCATTAAGTTACCTTTCTATAGTTCTTGTTAAAACTCACAAATTAATATAGGTTTCTTGAATGAAAATAAGTGCAATTTGAATGTTTTCATATTCAGCATTCTAGAATGTCACACCTGAACTGCTATACTTTAATACTAGCATTATAAGCTATAGACTGTAGTTGATTATAGTACTTGCTATAAATATTAAGAACATCCTCTGTTTTCCTGAATGATTTAAAACTTGTTTAAATTGTATATCATCCAGCCCTTGAGATGTGAAAGCAAAATGATACCCTGATGATCTTTCAGGAGTAACATACAATGAAGTCAACCAAGTTCTTATAGTAAATATTTAGGCTCCTAATCCTATTGTGCTCTGCATTCTGTCTCACCCATTCACATACATAAAAGCAGGGATGTTGAAATGTGAGCATTAAAGTCTGACATTTCCTGCTTTCATTTTTTGGTTTAGAAAGTGATGTCAAACATATCAAAAGTATTCAGGAATAGTTTGGCCCTGAATCTCAAAATGCTATTTTCTGATCCTTAGAGATTACAACTAACTCAAACTCTTGAATATACAAGAATAAGGCAAAAAACAAAGAAAAACAAATATAGCATGCATTCCAGCAGAGCAGTAAATTAAGGGAGAAATGTACATAAAAAATTAAGAACACCAGAAAGCCCAGATATGGGAGCTTAACATATACAAAGGAGATCAGTCAGAAGGAATAGAAATAATGTATTCTATTGGAAATAGCATAGTGCTGCTCAACGTATTTGCTGTAAAATGCTGTAATGCCATGCAAAATACATATTTTTTCAGACAAGCTATAGTTATTGAAAAGGGCTAGGTTATCAACTATTACAAATATGCAATAAATATTTCCAGAAGTTAGAATTCTTGACAAATTTTAATAAAATAGTACAATGGAATACTTTTAAACCAGCCCAGGTTTGCTTGTATAAATATATTATCCCCATAATCTTTCAGTTTATGGTAGCCAACAAACCTGAACAGAGATATCAGAATACCTAATATACTTTAAAACAATTATTTATAAACAAATGCTAATTACCTGCAAAGCAATTGCAATCCAATCTTCAGTAAGGTTTTTTAAAAAGTTCATTTACACTTAATTTTAGAAATCCTTGAAGAAATCTCTTTACTTATACGTGGTTTTTTTTAAAAGAAAAAGAAATGAAGAATCACCATTCTAATGTCACAGTTTTGGAGACATATTCTGAAAAGACAGGTTCCAAAGTCAAGTAGATTTTCCATCAAAGCAGGCAATTTGACTCTATATGCTATTAAGTGAGCACGTAGCGCAGAAGCCCATACAGTTGTACATTAGTGCTAGAATGCTTATTTTAATCATCTCAGAGCGCTGTACTTAGCAATTAACATAAAGTCACAATTTACAGATAAAATTAATTGGTTTAAACATCAGCTGACATTTCTTGAGCATGGTTTTATATGTACTTTCAAAATAGCACAGGAGAAGGAAGTGAACTAAGTACTTTACAAAGATACCCCTGCTTATGAAGCTGAATTCCAAGACAATCAATAAGACTTCACTAAAGCATAATAATGTGGTACTGTACCTTTAAGGTAGAAAAAGGTTCCTTGGCTGTAGAAAGTGCTTTACTCTTGGTTCCCAGTGACCACTTACCTAAAACTGAGCAATTCCTAATTTTCCCCATTCAGCAAAGCTTCTCTCTCTCTCTCTCCTTCTCTCTCTCTCTCTCTCTCCTATTGACTCTGGGAGCTTTTACCATTTAAGGTCAATGTGTAACATCTGGCTCCCTTAACAAAACTAAAGCACTTGCTAGGCTTAGCCAAGCTTCTAACATTAAAAATGCATTTTAAGAAACTATTCAGAAAGCTAAGTGAACGCTTTCCTCTATTTTAGCAGGAATGCTGTGGGGGGGGGGAGCAGATCCCTATTAGCATTCTCTCACAGTTTATAACACGAGGACATTACTCATTTCTGAATAACTAAATTTAAAATGGGCAGATAGAAAACAGATGAAATCTCAAGATTGTGTTAACTCTTAATGCAGGTGTATGTATTAGCAAAGGCATTTTTTTCTGGGATCTTCTTTTCACACTATTTGTAAACAAAGCTTTCAACAACATATTAACTACACCTACACATTTTGGAAAAACCTCTGACCCAGTTCAGATTAAGACTGTATTCTCCTACTTAAAAATGTTAGCTAAAAATTCATATCCAAAACGATGCTATTTACATCTACTTGCATCTTACATAATAATAGGAGAGACAAGCAGTCGTTTATTTTTATACCATGAATCTCATCTAGCACAAATCTGATTTTAAAATTTGGACTCTCAAAGTTACTTGTAGCCATAAACTCCTAGTTTTTATGGCCTTAGACAGAATAGTGAAATCTTCTATCATTTATCATATCACAGACTCAAAAATGGAATTAGTACATCAATCCTGTTAATATGGCTGTTTTTTTACTTTTAAGCAAATTGGATAAATACCAAATTGAGCTTTTAATGAAGAACAAAAAAAACTTTATGACATTTATGCTGGGATTGTACTGTCTGGAGATTCATACCTTCCCACCATTAACACTACCTAATTTGCCTTTATGACCTTTTTTCATGATTGTCTATGGTAGGTATGTCAAACTCATGTTGTCACGTTGTCGTCACGTGATGTATCATGACTCCCCCCTTTCGCTAAACTGAGGGTGGGCATGGGCAGCGTGCGATGCATCCAGCCCGTGGGCCACGAGTTTGACACCCCTGGTCTATAGAGATCCTCAATCTTCCAGATCATGGTTATCTCAAAGGGGTTTTTCAAAGGGCAACTGGACTTTGTTTTTCCTTGAAGATGTTTCACTTCTCATCCAAGAAGCTTCTTCAGGTTTTTCATGACCTATTCTGAAGACATTACTTAAAACACTTGATGTGTTTTCTGCCTCTCCCCCCCTCTTTTTGTTTTCTGGTGAACTTAATCATTTTGTCATGAATAGCAATAGCAATAGCACTTAGACTTATATACTGCTTCATAGGGCTTTCAGCCCTCTCTAAGCAGTTTACAGAGTCAGCATATTGCCCCCAACAATCCGGGTCCTCATTTTACCCACCTCAGAAAGATGGGAGGCTGAGTCAACCTTGAGCCTGGTGAGATTCGAACAGCCGAACTGCAGAACTGCAGTCAGCTGAAGTAGCCTGCAGTGCTGCATTTAACCACTGCGCCACCTCAGCTCTATGAAACAGTTCTGGGTGATTTTTGCACTATTTTGTAAACAATTTGTCAATTTGATAAAGATGATGCCTTAGTACAAATTCTGGGTTCCTGGAATCCTAGAGCAAGAATCAGTTTGCTATAGTGGTTAAGTCATCAGATGGGAAACTTGTGAGTTCTAGTCTTGCCTGGGTCACAAAGCCAGCTGGACGACCCTGGAACAGTCATTCCCTCTCAGCCTTAGGAAGCAGCAGAAGTGGGTTCCTACCAGTTCGCACCAGTTCGGTAGAACCAGTTCGTCAAATCTACTGAACCGGTTAGAAGAGGTTCCACCAGTGGACCCGGAAAGCAGGCCACACCTACAGAAGAGGTTCCAAAAATTTTTGAAACCCACCACTGACACACACACACACACACACAGAGTCAGACTCACACAGAGAGAGAAAGAGAAAGAAAGGAAGAAAGAAATAAAGAAAAAAAGAAAAAAGAAAGAAAAAGTGAGAGATGAAAGAAAAAAAGGAAAAAGGGACAGAGAGACAAAAGGAAGGAAAGAGAGAGAGAGAGAGAGAGAGAGAGAAAACACATGGCCGGCAAGCCACTCCCACCAGGTCACATGGCTGGCAAGCCACTCCCACAAAGGGGGCCACACCCACAGAGTAGGTTCGAAAAAATTTTTAAACCCACCACTGGGAAGCAGGTAAAAAGCCTTGGGAGGAAAACTGCAGGAACTACAGGGCTGCAGGAACTGCATGGCTGTCTTGGAAGCTGAAAAGGCATTCTGGAGGTGGGCAAATATAGTAATGTCCACAGTCTGTTTGTGGTGTGCGGTGGTCAAAAAAAGCAAGAGGTCAGATACAGTATTACAATACAACATCCACTGCCTCCAACAAAAAAGTTGGAACTTGCATTGCAGTGACCCATTTATCATCTTGCCTGTTTTGATGCTGCCTACAGACATGCACAGTTATCAGGAAAACTGCACAATCATGACTATGAAATCACCAGGAATCAAAACGAATCTTAGAGGGAATCTTCTGTGACCAATATTGTTGACTTTGCTTTTTACATAATTCATATTGGTACAGGTGCTTTCTGAATTGTTTTTTTTTAATTATTCAAGTTTCTTAGGGAGCTTTATTCAATAAACACAGTGGGAATAAGAATGGTAGCATGAGTGTAATGGGCTTCTCTCTCTCCATAAAATATTAATTGCATGGGAGAAAATACTTAGCCACCACAGTCCTAGCATGGATGCTCTTTGACCATTTTCTGGAAGATGTTGAAGACTGAGCATTTTGCATTATGATGCCTCTTTGTTTCGTATCTGTCTGATCAACATAGCCACAATTAACAAGAAGCTTCTGAATAATAGCAGGGGGAATATTAGCATCTTCTTACATTTTATATAAACACAAACATTAAATGCAGCAGTGCATCAAGAAGTATGAGTGATAATTAAATACAAGAAGGGTTAAGAATGTATTGGATTACTGCTGAGCAAATAACAAAAGTGATTGATTTTTTTATGGTTTATCCATGCTGCATAGACAAAATCATTTATATTTATATATATATAATCAAGACAACGGAGACAGGATGGCAGTCCACCACTGAAAGCAATTCTTCACCATATCTGGTATAGAGAGCTTAAACTGAGAGACTGATGTCAGCTAATCCTGAACTGATTATACTAGTAATAGCAGTTAGACTTATATACCGCTTCATAGGGCTTTCAGCCCTCTCTAAGCGGTTTACAGAGTCAGCATATTGCCCCCAACAACAATCCAGGTTCTCATTTTACCCACCTCGGAAGGATGGAAGGCTGAGTCAACCCTAAGCCGGTGAGATTTGAACAGCCGAACTGCAGAACTGCAGTCAGCTGAAGTAGCCTGCAGTGCTGCATTTAACCACTGCGCCACCTCGGCTCTACTAGGATTGCACAAATGCTGTAACCATTTGGGTGAAAAGAATAAGCAGAGCACGAAGCACACTGATATTTGGATGTACAAAAGATTTTGGGAAACAAGGCTATCTATACTATGGAATAGAAGATGGAAGAAAGTCCTTTCTCGGGATTCATAAGAATTTGCTCCAATAAAAGTAAACACTTAGAAAAGGTAAAGGTTCACCTTGCACTTATGTTCTGGTCATTCCTGACTCTAGGGGGCAATGCTCATCTCCATTTCAAAGCCGAAAAGCCAGAGCTGTCCGAAGACATCTCTGTGGTCATGTTGCAGCCATGACTAAACGGTGAAGGTGCACAGAGCACTCTTACCTTCCCACCAAGGTGGTCCCTATTTTTCTATTTGCATTTTTTACGTGTTTTCGAAGTGCTAGGTTCGCAGAAGCTGGGACAAGTAATGGGAGCTCATGCCATCATGGGGTGCTAGGGAATCAAACAACTGAACTGCCAACCTTTCTGATTGACAAGCTCAGCATCTTAGCCACGAACCACCACGTCCCTCCCTGGAAAAGGTAATTCACTGTAAACCAGAAATCCTCAGTGACAAATTGAAGATAGTGCTTCAAATCTCAATAGCGGCAAAAACAATAACCCCATATGGGTTGTCTCCTATGCCTTGTAAATGGAGATAGGCTGTCAGTGGTGTATTGCATTTCAAAAGGAAATGCAGGATATCAGCCAATCCAGCAGCCCTGAATCACTAGGACTAATATTTCAGGACTTATTTACAGAGTAAGAAAACACATTTCATTGAAAACCTAGAAGAAATAAACCAAGTACCTTAGGGAGGAAAATTTACTGCAAAGGAGAAAGAATCAAGAATCTGACAAGTTTTCAGAGTTCAAAACATGAAAAGATGCCTAGAATACCAAATCCTTAAAAAGTTATGGCACTCTAAAATACATACGGTAGTGGACAGAAAGAATATGAGGTCATTTCAAGATATTATATTGCAAAACATTGATATTAAAATTCCTACAGTAAATCACGTCCTTAATTTTATTCAAGTCTGTTAGAAGTTCTTTCTACTCAATCTTATATTAATGTTACTATTTCACTTTAAAATATTTCACACATATGTCAACAATTAGTAACCTTAATATTTAACTGGTCCCAACTTTATGTTAAAAATATTACAGTAATCCTTGACTTACATTCACAATTGGGACCACAATTTCCATTGCTACGCAAAGTGGTTATTAAGTAACTCATGTTCAATTTTATGACCTTTTTGCCTGAGTTGTTAAGTGAATCGCTGCAATTGTTAAATGAATCATGTATTTATTAAACAAATCTGGCTTCCCCTATTGACTTTGTTTGTTGGAAGTTGGTTGAGAAGGTTGCAAATGGGGATCACATAACCCTGGGACATTGCAACCATTGTAAATATACTGTATGTTGAAGCTCCCGAATATATGCGACCATGGAGATTCTGTGATGGTTGTAAGTGCAACCATCTACAAGTCTGGCTGTAAGTCACTTTTTTCAGTGTCATTTTAATTTCAAACAATCACTACTAATAGTTGTAAGTTCAGGACTATTTTTAATGCAATTTGTAATTTAAGACTGTCAACACAGTAAATCCTCTGTCTTTTTACTGCTGTATCTTCTACACAGCCAATTCTGTTTATTACTGCAGTAATTTCAAGCTATTTGTACCAATGAAGACTCTTTCAATTTTTTTGTTTACTAGGGTATTAATTTAGCTCTCCTCCTAAGCCAGTGATGGCGAACCTATGACACGCGTGTCAGTGCTGACACGCATAGCCATTTGGGGTGACACGCACAGGATTTCATGCGATTCATCCTCGGCTCCTGCACGGCCGCCGAGGATGAAAGAATCTGTGCTGGAGGAACGGGGGGGCGGGACGTGTGATCTCCCCCACCCACACTCACTTACTGTATCGCCGCCGCCCCTTTCTGAGCGCAGGGGCTGCTGGTAAGGCGTGCGTGCCGTGCGCACACACGTCATCAGTGCGGGGAGGGAGGACCCGCAGGAGAGGAGCGCGGGAACAGTGCGCGCCTCTCTCCAGTCAGGCCAGCACAGAGAGTTCATATTCTTCGCCCTCGCGTCACTAGGAATATTCATAGCAGGGGCGGGCTGGAGCAGCATGTTGATGAGGACGTGGAGCTGGAAGCAGCCGACTCCACAGCCCTGGTTCACGGCACCCCAAACAAGTTCAATAATATCAAGGGCAACATACGAAATCGACTGATGAACAAAGAAGTTACTAAGCAGGTATGTTAAATAATTTGTTTTTGGTTTATTAAATACAATTATATATTGCAATTATACATTTTTGTAGTTTAAACTATAAATTGCGCAAAATTATGTTTTTGTCGAAGTGACACACAACGCGAGTTATGCTCGATTTTTTGCCGATTTTTGACACACCACGCCAAAAAGGTTGCCCATCACTGTCCTAAGCCATTTATAAAACTATTGCAGAATGCAAGGCTTAGCTACGAAGCTCACTCAATTCAATTCATTTTAATTTGTTGCCATACTGCCAATAAACACTCTGAGAGTGAGTTCAAGCTATACAATTGTCTTTCATTCTAGATTTGCCGCTTGCACTAGTTTTCCTTATTAGAATCTTGTTAATACTATACAATTTGTTAAAACAGGAAAAAATCCAGTAGAAAATTGTCCATAGGTGCCTAGAAAGTACATTCTAACACTAAAGTGAGCTCTGCAATGAAATCCTATTTTAAAAGCACAAGCATAAACAAATCTGGTTCTCAATCTGCCCTGAGAAATTCTAATTTTACACAAGGTTTCTTGAAGATGTTATTCTTAGTATAACTCGTGGAGGCCAAGACCACTCTTCACCGTTCATTAGCAAGAACATTTATTCCCAGGGAAAAGTCATGCCAGTTGAATTACAAATGTCACTCCAAAGCTAAAACTCCAGTTAAATAGCTTAAAACAGCTAACTTTTTTATTTTTTAAAAAATCTTGATATGAGGAATCTTGGATGATTTTACTGTATATTAATAAAGTAGGAACAATCAGTTATCATTGACCAGGCTGTTACCGTATTTTTCAGACTATAAGACACACCGGAGTATAAGGCGCACCAAGATTTTGAAAAGGTAAATTAAAACAAAAGTTTTTGCACTCTGCAGGCCTCCCAAACCCTCTGCATGCCTCGTTTTTTGTGAAAAACAAGGCATGCAGAGAGTTTGAGAGACCTGCAAAGTGCTCTGGGGGCGGGGGCAGGGCAAAAACAAGCAAAAAAACATGGCTTGCATAGGCTTTGGGAGGCCTGCAAAGTGCTCATGGTGGCTGGGGTGGGGGCAGAAATGGGCAAAAAATGGCCCTGTTTTTGCCCTTCCCAGCCCCCAGGAGCACTTTGCAAGCTTCCCAAAATAGCAATAGCAGTTAGACTTATATACCGCTTCATAGGGCTTTCAGCCCTCTCTAAGCGGTTTACAGAGTCAGCATATCGCCCCCACAGTCTGGGTCCTCATTTCACCCACCTCGGAAGGATGGAAGGCTGAGTCTACCTTGAGCCGGTGAGATTAGAACCACTGAACTGCAGATAACAGTCAGCTGAAGTGGCCTGCAGTACTGCACCCTAACCACTGCGCCACCTCGGCTCCTCATATCCATTTTTGTGAAGGAGGTGCGGTTTTGGGAGGCCAAAAATGCTGTATTCAGTGTATAAGAGGCACCCAGATTTTCACCCACTTTTTTGGGGGGAAAGGTGCATCTTATAGTCTAAAAAATACGATAATTTTGTAATCACACTTTAGATGAAGAAGATTATATACCTCATACTGGGATTGCATTTTGGTTTTAAAATAAGACAGAAGCAGTTTTTGTCAATGCTAAAAAGAGCAGGGTCGGGGTTAGCGAGATGGGATAAAAATTTCCATTGGACTCAAAGTTACATACATTCTCTGAAGTTATCCAGGGGTGGGCTGCTATTGGTTTGCCCAGGCTCGGGAGACCCGTAGCTAAAGTTATGGCCGATTCGGAGAACCTCCAAATCCCACCCCTGGCTGGCCTCACCCACCTTGGCCCTCCCAGGAGTCTCCACATGGCCCATTTTGGATGCGAGATAAGTGCAGGGCCTGCACAGAGGCTCTGGGAGGGGGGGAAAGGGCCGCCCAGAAGGCTTCTGGAGCCCGGGGGAGGCAGTTTTCACTCTCCCAGAGGCTCAAGGAAAGCCTCTGGAGTCTGGGGAAGGCAAAAACACCCCCACTATGATGTAGGAGGTTGACTAGGCCATGTCCATCATGGCCATGCCCACCCAGCAACCAGGCAGAGTACCCGTTGCTGAAATTTTGGAAGCCTACCCTGAAATTATCTAATTCGGAACCATACTAAAAACTCTGGGTGTGATCTACAGGATACCAACAGAGTTTCCTGGGTGCAATATGCGGGTTCGAACACTGCAAACAAGGTAGTGATACTTGAATTAATTTGCAGGGCTATTATTAAGATTACTTTCATACTTTATAGTTGCTCAGGCTTTTTTTTTACCTCCAACAATCTGGCTCTATTTTTGCTTAACTCTCATTACCATACACCACAATCCCTTTCAGATATTCTTTGTTGAGTTTTGCGGATCACCCATTAAATTAATCTACCATCTAGAAATTATAGCTAAATAGCTTACTTTTAAAAATGCTAAAATAAGGTTATGTGATATGAGAACTTACTCTAGAGTAAATGAAAGATGGAAAATAAATCTAAAAATTCAATGTGATTGAATCAAGGTTATTTTTCCCTTTCTTTCCTCCCCCCACCCGCCGCCAAATGATTCTACGAAACAACCGGGAAATTCTAGGTGATCTGACCAGTTTCAACTATAAACAAACTGCAATTTTGCTTAGAGTCTGGAACCTGCATTTTGAATTCTCATATCTTATTCTACATGGTTCTAAAGGATGACTAGACAAAACTGATCCCTGCCTTGCATAAATTTTCTACTAAATTTTTCACCAGATGGAACATATATTTGTTTTGTTTTTATGCCTGATTATTCATTACTTGGCATTTTGTTAATCACAAATTCTAGTGATTTCTGATTTAACCTCCCAATTTGGCCTTTGATCCAGGCATCTCCTGGATCTTAGTTTCTGGCTTTCTCTCTATCTCCTAGTCAGAGGAGGGTTCCTACCAGTTCGCACCTATTTGGTAGAACCAGTTCGTCAAATCTACCGAACTGGTTAGAAGGGGTTCCACCAGTGGACCCGGAAAGCAGGCCACACCTACAGAAGAGGTTCCAAATTTTTTTGAAACCCACCACTGGTCCTTGGATATGATTATTCTACACTATCATGCTCATATTTATAAAACTCAGTGCTTCTGTGAAAGGTAAGGATGACTACGGCGTTTGTGGTGCAATCAGAACATGTGTTGAAGTTATTTTAACGCAAACCAAAGATGCCTTTTAAAAAACAAGTTCTTATCATCATATTCTTATGCGTGCCAGTGCTGTGTGTGAGGTAATTTAAGGTGGTTCTGACAAGTGTCGTCAGCATCTTCATATCCGGTCCTATGGGCGGCAAGCCACTCCCATCCGGTCACATGGGCGGCAAGCCACTCCCACAAAGGAGGCCACACCCACAGAGTAGGTTCGAACAATTTTTGAAACCCACCACTGCTCCTAGTTCAACTCCTAATCTAGAGCCCCGAGTGACTATTTAATTATTTCTAATCATCATCACACATGGTTGGTATATATTAAATTCCATGGTTCCCATACAAGAGTGATTTCTACTTCTGTATCTTTTAATATATTTATTGCCAAAATCTCCAGGGAAAAAAGTAGAAATGCACAATTCCTGTAGTAGGAACTGTAGTAATATAAATGAAATCTATGCCTATCCAATAACAATTTCTGCAAATCATCAAACATTCCTATTGATAATGACACTTGTATAATCAGTCACTTTATAGAATGCACATCCAACCATTTCCTACTAAGTATTAGAGTATAAGACTTCTGGAACATCATCATCTCTGAGATGAGAGCAGGGTGGGCTTCAAAATTTTTAGCAAGGGGTTCTCTGCCTGGTTATTGGGTGGGTGTGGCCATGGTGGGCATGGCCTAGTCAGCCTCCTGCACCACAGCCAGGGGGGTTGCCTCCCTGGGTTCCAGAGGCTTTCCTCGAGCTTCTGGCAGAGGTGGGTTCCTACCAGTACAGTTCGGCTGAGTAGGTAGTAACTTCAACACGTAGTTCTATCCTCGGCAGCACCATCTTGATTTTCTGTTCTGCACATGCACAGAACAATCTTCATTGAAAAAATACAAATTTTGGGGGGGTGCAAAATTTTTCGAGCACCAAACTGGTAGTAATGGCGGCAGGAACCCACTCGGCCTCCGGGAGGGTGAAAACAGGCTCCCCGGGTTCCAAAGGCCCTATGGAGGCCAGAAACGGGCCCGTTTCCAGCCTTCCAGACTTTTGGTAGCCCTGTTTTTCCCTCCCCAAGCCTCCGTGCACACCCTGCACTTACCTGCATCCAAAATAGGCCACATGGGGACTCCTGGGAGGGGCAGAGTGGGCGGGGCCAGCCAGGAGTGGGATTTGGGGGTTCTCCAAACTGCACAGAATCTTACAGGTTCTCCCAAACCCCAGCAGCCCACCCCTGGATGAGAGTATTCCTCAAAACATGCTCCCCTCCCATCAGTTCTGGGGATCCCCCGGCAGAAAAGATCCTACACATGTGCTGTGTGCTGCCCAGAGTCACCTTGTAGAAGATGTGCAGCCATATAAATTTGAAAATTAAATAAATAAACAAATAGCATAGCTATTATCTCCAAATAGTTTCTTATTGGATACTGCCTACTCCGTAGTGTCATCCAACCTGATAACCTTATTTGCCGTTAAGGCTGTGTTATGAATTTCATAAATTGCTGTTAAATTTTATTTTTTAAAAAATAAACCTTACAACATGTATTACTATCAACATCAAGAAATCATTTCAGATATATTACAAATCATTATATAAGAATAATTTGGTACCCAAGTTGTAATTTTTAAACAATCCTGATTCCTCTAGAAATGCAGATAATCCCATTCTAGAAAAAATTAGGCTGCCTTACAGTATAATTAATATAAATACGTTCTAATATATAATGCCATTAGATTATTTTAGTCTTACCTTCTTATCTTATTGAATATTTTGGTTTTCATAAGCAATAAGACTTCTTTCTGTAAAGAATATCTGTCATCTTCTCATACCAAGGTAATTCAAAAATGTGAGAGAAAAATGATTAAAACAATAAATGCAAGAAACCAAACAACATTGTAGAAATCGTGCCAGTACCATCTTTACAACAATACTGATTTGGCATTTATCTTCTTATAGTTCACACAATAGCCTGGCAACCAAAACCTTCAGAAGAAATCCAACAATCCAGTCTGATTATACCTAGCAACAGTTTCACTCATCTTCCTACTCAGATAATTGAAACTGATTATAAAAGTGCTGGGTTACAATTCAGTAAAATTTAGAGGGCTAAAGATTCTTTATTCTTGCAGTGGGAATTGAAGATTCTACTCTACTACATTATGGAATCATGTCATACTCATTTCTTCAACTTATGATCATTTGTTCAGCAACCGTTTGAAGCTACAGTGGTGCTGAACAAAGGGAGTTATATAATCTGTAACCATAGTTAAGGCTATTGCATAGAAGTGGGTTGCTCCTGGTTCTGTCCAGATCGGACAAATCAGTAGTAGCGGCAGTGGCTATGCCTACCCGCCCGGATGCACTCTCATAGGCGGGAAGTATCATCACGTTTATTCATGTTGTGGGGGGATTTCTCTATTTTGATAGCTTCCATAATTATTCTCTTGTTTTTTATGGCCTGGGTGGTGAGTAGGGCTCATTTGTTGACTAGGGTTGGTTTCCAGATGTGCAAGCTCTCGAAATAGAAAAACACCCCCACAACATGAATAAACGTGACGATACCGCCCGCCTACCAGACATCTGGAAACCAGCCCTAGTCAACAAATGAGCCCCACCCACCACCCAGGCCATTACAACACAAAACAACAATGGACACACAGCCAGCACCAATCAGCACCAATCTACCAATCATGATACAACCACACAGCCAATCAATCCACTTACTGAAACAAAGCCAGCACTCCAAACACTCCTGCCAAGATTTATAGAAAGATGTCAGCTCCGACCACGCTTCAAATGAAAAACACCAGCCTGAAGATGGTGAGTGAGACCTCGCCAAAACGTTGCCAAGACAATCTCAATCTTACACAGGAAAAGACCCAAATACAAGACCAACATAAATACATACATATATACATATACATACATATGTATGTATGTATATGTGTGTGTGTGTGTGTGTGTGTGTCTGTGTGTCTGTCTGTGTGTGTGTGTGTGTGTGTGTCAGTGGTGGGTTCCCACTCTCCAGCGACACCTCCAGCTGCTTGGTGGAACATCGCACAGGCACTGTACATGCTATGTTCGTGTGCGGAAGCGCCAGAGTTTAAAGACAGGTAAGGACAGCAGACAGGTGGGCCCTCCGGAGCACTGTACCAGAACGGTACCCGGTGCTCCAGGCAGGCACTGGTATGCCCATACCTGGGTGTACCTCCTGCAACCCACCACTGGGCTGTGTTCATGTGTATGTTCCAGCATAACTCTGGAATGCCTCAAGCAATTTCAACCAAACTTGGTACATAGATGACTTACTCTATAGAAAAAAATACTGTGGGGGTAAGACACCCCTAAAACCTCTCGGGGGGGGGTGTTCTGTTAAGATACAGACTGTTTCCCTTAAAATGGCTTCTACTGTATTGCCGAAAAATGGCTTCTACTATACAGCACAGTGGAGTTGCCATGGTAATGGCTTCACAGTACTCCACAAGGGGGGGTCCCACTGGTAAGGGGGAAAATCCAACATTAGAAATTACGTTTAGTCTGAACATTTTCCCTTTATAAATATATACCTGGACAATGCTGGTTATCAGCTAGTCCTGAATATAAAAGCCATGTGGAAAGAGAAGAGGACAACATCTGCTCTCTCTATATTGATGTACTAACACACCGAGCATTTTGGATCACTGTCCATGCAAGATGGGCTGGTGATGAGTTTTTCATCTTCATCTGAAGGCTCTCTATCTCTATAAATTGGTTTTTTTTTTCAATGAGAAGGGGAAGATAGCTGAACAATAGTTTTCCCATGAAAAAATGAAATCTATCTAGCAGTCAAGAAAACATTGAGAGACCTGTCCCACGCTCCCAGAATCCAGCGTCACTCTGAAAAGGATTAAGACTTAAATAGGTCACAGACTACCTAAGCCTCCTCGTCTAACCTTAGAAACATCCCATCCTAGCATCAAGCTCCACAGATGACCTCCTCATCCCTACAGTTTTTTCCTATTACAGTGACATAAAACGCTTCAGAAACAGCCACAAGCCCTTTAAGAATTACCATCAGTATCTCTCAAGGGTGAAACCAGTGGAAAACCATATTTTGTTAACCTTTAAAAGACGTCAGTTGTCTGCAGGGCCAGCTCTTGATAAGCCTAATTGCTACTTGCTGCAATTCATTGGAAAGTGAATTCACTTGTTTTATCTGATGTTATCTAATTAAGGTTTCCACCAATAGCAGACTTATTACTCTGGAGCAGACCTACTTACCGGTAGTTCAGAACTATTTGCTTTAAATTGTAGGAAGTTATCACCCAGCCTTCTCCCAGAAAAATGAAATATCCTAGGAAATATTGAAAAGGCAGAATATTTCTCTGGATGTGAAAAGAAAGAAACGTGTTTTAAAAGACAGAATAGCTGCCTGTAGCTTCCTGCCCATCCCCCACTTGGTCAATGGGCCATCAAGAAGGCCAGGCTAGTCCACTTTACATAATAAAGACTTCTCCACTTCAGCTGCAGGGGGTTGGGATTAAAGCATGATAATGGCCCTTTACTCAACTGACCACATGGCATTTGAGAACTCAACCAAACCTGGATTCAAAACACAGCCTAGAGAGTAGCCCCTGCATGGCCCCATGGGAGTCTGACAACCAATCAGAATACATTTCTTACACAGGAACAGGAAACAGAGAGGTGGGACTGAACAGGTTATAAAAAGCCTAGCAAGCCCCTCCTTCAGCCCTTCTCTTCTTCTCCACCAACATTGAAGCATGTGATCACCTTTTCTGTTCAGGACTCGCCATGTGGTCCTGTCCAACAATAAACCATCTTTCCAAGCAGCCTCCATGTCTCCAGTGCCTTTTTCCCCACTTGGAGCCAAACTCAGAAGGACATTTCTTTCATCAAAATTAAGCAGGGCGAGGTGGGAGTCCTAGATGATCAGGCTAATGGTTGAATGTGCAGGTGTGTGTGTGTGTGTGTCTGGGCAGCAGCTACGGAGTTCAGGCAGGTGCACAGTTGCCATGGGGGAGAAGTGCCATAAGGAGACACTATGCAGAGTGGATGGGCGAAAAAGCAGCAGGAAAGGAAGTTACTTTTGATTTCCTGCCGACTTTTAAATAATAATTTTAAATATTAATTTGAAACAATAATTGCATGATATTGTATCTTTTCTTTTGAAATAGGATTTAATATTTTCTTAAAACAGAAACTATCCTTTTACTTTCAGAAATCTGAATTGAAGTGTTTTCAGAAACTCTTGAATATTTCACTATTTCCAATTGTCTCACAGAAGTATTTCATTAATTATACAAGCCAATTCTTTCAAATATTATAGCAGCAACCAGATTTTCCTTTTACAACTGTTTTATTTTTATATTTAACTAATGCAACAGTTCTTTCTCATGCCAGTTCTTAACAATTTCTGATGTGATTTAATGTCTTTCCCCTTTTTTATTATCGGTTTTCTCAGATATATCAACTGTTTCTCAGATTTGGTCTTTTTCTTAGGTTGAATTAACATTTGCATTCATGTTTACAAAACTGTTTTGCTTAAATAAGGCTCAAGATGGTATTTGGGAACACCCGCATTGCGCTCTCAAACAGCCAGGATAGCAATTTACCATATAGTTGGGAAAAGTTTTCATCTTTGCTTTAAATGAATTTTGTTCCACGTGTACTTCTGTTTCATTCATTTGTTCTGTCTCTTGGTGTTCAATATTAAGACTAAAAACAAGTTATATCAAGATTAGTGTTAATGGTTTTACTACAAGAGTTGAATTTACTATATTTATTACAAGTGTTGAATGGGCTTCAGTTTGTCACATTGTTAAAGCATTTTGGGGTTAAAGTCAAAGGTCCTAATAATATGGACAATTTCATACATGTAAGATCACAACTAGACTAGAAGTGTTTGAAATGTGGATTTACAGGCAGCTATTACGTATACATTGACAAAATCAGAAATGAGCAGATGATAAGCCTGGGAAAGCCAAGGGAAATACCATAAAAAAGCGAAAGTTAGAATATTTTGGACATGTGATGCAACACCCAGAAAAATACGGCATACTTCACTTAATCCTCCAAGGAAAGATTGAAGGCAAATGAGGTCCAGGCAGAAGAACATCATGGCTTCAAAATCTAAGGGACTGGTTTTGACAAAACTCAGCAGCACTTTTTCATAATAAAAATAGGATCGCCAACATGATCGCCAATGTCCGATGATGGATATGGCACAAGAAGAAGATCATAACTAACAACACTACCTTATTTCATCAGTAAATTGTTCTATGTAGAGTCATTAATGCCACAATGAATCAACCCAAGAGAATAGCACTAAGAAATGACCTTTCAAATTAGAAAGTGCACTCTCATTCACATTTTTTTTGTATTTTAAAAATAGATTCTCTTTCCAATGAATTATGCTCAGTGCTAGGCAAACATGCAACTCAAAAACAATATAATAAAGATAACACAAGCCTTGGAAAGATGAAAAATATATATTTGGTTAAGTGTTCCCGGATGGATGGGTTTATCTTTTCGCTATTGTTTATGTTCTTCCTATTTCCTATTTTACTTAACCACTGAAACATGAAAAAATTACTTTTTTAAAAAAAAAGTAAATATTCTAAAAATATGCTATGTAACTTTTAAATTGTTTTAAAAGGAATGTTTTTTATTATAAATAGCTGCCCTTAATTCTAAAGTCAGAGAAACAAGAGTGGTTTAAACACTATTTTGGCTCAATCTGAAACATAAGTTGCTCTTTAAAATCTCTGGCGTCTAGTCTAGTTTACTTAAGTTCAGCCTGCCTGTTTCTTTCTAGTTTGTTATATAAACAGTTCATTTTCAATCAATTCGTTTAAATTGAATAGTTAATAGATGAATCAATACCAATCTGGAATTATTAGCCCAAATAGAAATTACCAACTCCAAATTAAAAGAGTCTCAGCAAATAGTCATTCAAACATTACCTTTCTGATTATTGCCAATAGTCTTGATTGCCAACTGGCAATAGTTTCCCCCTCTCCAAATGCCTATAGAGAATCTCAGTCATCCAGGTCATGGTTGTCCCAAAGGTGCTTTTTCAAGAGGCAACTGGACTTTCTGGTTTTTGCTTTGAAGACATTTCACTTCTCATCCAAGAAGCTTCTTCAGCTCTTACTGGATGGTGGGGAATGGAAGGATTTATATTCCTTGAAGAAGGTTGGTCATTTGTATTCTTTTAGCCACTTGGCTTGCCCTCTAGGATGACGAAAAACAAGTTTGAACTTGATTCTCTGCACCCTCTTTTTAAATATTTAAAGTATTTGTCATTATATCCAAACATATTTACCTCTTTTCAATCAGGCATTTGAGATTTTAAAACTCTTTTTCTGTAGGTTCAGGCTGATTTTGTGACTTACAACCCAGTGGTGGGATTCAAGAATGTTTATTACCGGTTCTGTGGGCATGGTTTTGTGGGCATGGCAGTGGAAGGATACTGCAAAATTCCCATTCTCTCCCCACCCCATTAACCTGCTTTCCGGCTCAGTTCTCCTGTTCAGGGCAACAAAAGATGATGAGCTGGGAGGCTCGGAAGCAGTGGGGCAGTGGTGGGTTGCAGGCAGTATGCCCCGGTACGGGCGTACCAGAGCCTGCCCGGAGCACTAGATACTGTTCCGGTACGGTGCTCCGGAGGACCCACCCACTCACCCGAGCTCCTTACCTGTCTTTTAAGACTTCCACGCTTCTGTGCAGGCGCATGGCTTGTACAGCGCATGCGCAATGTTCTGCGGAGCATCTGGAGCATTGCGGAGGCACTAAGATGCATGTGCGTGCTGCGCGCATGGATGTGAACACTGCTGGGCCCGTTCCAACCGTACCGGTTGGAACGGGATCCAGAACCCACTACTGCAGTAGGGGTGGGACCAGCCTATTTTCCAGTTCTTTGAACTACTCCAAATTTCTGCTACCGGTTCTCCAGAACCTGTCAGAATTAGCTGAATACCACCTCTGCTACAATCCTCCTTATCAGCCTGGACATTGTGTAGAATCAAAAATAAAAAGTACCCAGATTTCCCTGCCTGCGCAATTTAGTGAGCCACGCAATACAATCAAGCAATATAATTGAAATCATCAGCAGTTAAGATTAGGGATGCCAACTAGTGTCTCTGAACAACCAGATAAATTATCTTGTTGTCTTCTACTAGATACTTAAGGATAACAGGAGTACACACACACACACACACACTGGAGATAATACCATAAGAGCCAGTTTTGTCTAGTGGTTAAGCCATTAAGATAGAAATGGGAAGAACATGAGTTTGAATCCTGCCTTAGCTATGAAAGCCAGCTGGGTAACCTAGGGCCAGTCATTCTCTCTCAGCCCTCACACAGGAAGGTGTGTTGGATATGATATGTTCGCTGCCTTGAGTTATTTGTAAAAATAATAAAGACAGGCTGCAAATAAATATTAAATATAATAAACAGAATAAATCTGTTTTCCATACTATGCATTTCGCTTCAGATTGATATAAATCATGACTTTGTAAATAAACATTAGACCATTGGAAATGAGTGGCTTATGCATTCAAATAAATGATAAAATAATTGTCATAATAAACTTCATTTCCTTTGCTTACCTTGCACCATAAATATAATTAAGCTGTGGTATGGATTATGAGTCTCCGCAACAGGATTTAAGACCATACTAACCCCAAAACACCCAATACAATAATTTTATTATGACTTGGCACGGTGTGCAAACATTGACAAATCAGGTTCTTCATGTCAAAGTTGCTGTTTCCAGTCACTTATATAAAATTGCTTATATTTAAAACACTACTTACATAAAACAAAGCATGCCAAGATACTTTTGTCGAATACTGTGAACATTCCAAAAAGATTTCTAATCGCTGTAGGACTTTTTTTTCCAGATCTTGATGAATGGGCATTAGTTGGCCAGTATCTGTAATATAAGTGCAAGCAAGTGACCTGTAAAAAAACATGTTATGCAAAAAATACAGAATAACCTAGTTGGAAGGGATCTTGGAGGTCTTCTAGTCCAACCCCTGCTCAAGCAGGAGACCTGATACTATTTCAGACAAATGGTTGTCCAATCTCTTCTTAAAAACCTCCAGTGTTGAAGCACCCATAACTTCTACAAACATGTCACTCCACTGATCAATTGTTTTGTAGGAAATTTCTCCTTAGTTCTAGATTGATTCTCTCCCTGATTAGTTTCTATCCACTGCTTCTTGTCTTGTCTTCAGTTTGGAGAAAAAAAAATACTATAATGTCTATTTAAAAAATCCTTTGGAGACAAAAAAATACTGTGGTTTTTTAAAAAGTTTATTTGTACTGATTTATGTGGCCACACATCTCACAAATGTGACTCTGGGCAGTTGACAAAGATTAAAAAAATAAAAACCTTTACAATGTAAAAATACATTCCACAACCAACTGCAACACAATTGGTAATTGGGCTCAATTACTGTTCCAACCTCCATGCTTGGGAAAACAACAGCTCTTCAGTCTCCTAAAAGGTGAGCAGAATTAGGCCAGTTTAATCTCAAGCACTATGGTTTCAGAGAGCAGGTGCAGTACAATGATTAACCATGTCTTTGAATGTAATCTTGGAGCCAAGACTTCTTTGTTGATTCTGTGCCCTCTGAAACATCATCCTTCCAGAGGCTTGTCTGGCCCCAATTCTGCTCTTTCAGAAAAGCTATAAAAAACTGGCTTTTCAAACAGGCCAGAGCAGAAAATGATTTGTGATCTTGACTTGTGGGTGATGTATAATTGATATTTGTCCCTACTTTTCTTCCCAATTCATTGCAAGTAGTTTTATATTGCAAGTTTTAAGTTAAGTTTAATTTTATATCATAGTGGTTTTTAATTTGGTTGCCTATAAATGTATATTAATAAAGCTCTTTCCTTTTGTAGGAAGTGTAACAGGATTCTAGTTTTAGTGTTAATTACATTAATTGGTTATTAGATTAAATTTCCCTGGTAAATTTAATCTATTTGGGGTTAAAGCTTAAATGGCCAGACACAAGATACTTTAAAAAGAAACTGTTTTTATTTTGACAGTAGAACTGCTGCCCCCTTCTGACACAATTTACATGGTTTTTTTTTTTACAATTTTAAACTTTATTTCAATCATTTTGTCACATCTCATAACATGCACTTATACTTATTATTCCAGCCAAACCTCAAGTTAAAA
This sequence comes from Thamnophis elegans, assembly GCF_009769535.1. Classification (NCBI taxonomy): domain Eukaryota; kingdom Metazoa; phylum Chordata; class Lepidosauria; order Squamata; family Natricidae; genus Thamnophis; species Thamnophis elegans. The sequence goes on from NC_045541.1 coordinate 87,197,562, forward strand.
ATTTTAAATGAAACATGAAATATTTCAGTTTAAGTCTAGTTAGGCAGAGTTTAAAAAGGACCGAGACAAGAGAGGAGAATGAATGTTAAATGCTTAATATTCCTCACTTTATGTAATGCCAAGAAAGATACCGTACTTGGTATTCCTATTTAACTTCTAGTTTGGTCTAAAAGAATGCTTATTATTGTATTTCTTCCATAAGTACTTGAATATAAGTTCTCTCTCTCATATTTTATTATGTCTGTTTTTTTAAAGATATTCTTGAAAGTTTCCCATATAGTTTGAAATAATAAAGCTTCAAATGGTGAAAAGAGTAAGGTTCTACATTTAGGCAAGAAAAATGAAATGCACAGGTACAGTATAGGTGGTACCTTGCTCAACAGTAGTAACTGTGAAAGGGATCTTGGAGTCCTAGTGGACAACCATTTAAATATGAGCCAGCAGTGTGCAGCAGCTGCCAAAACAGCCAACACAGTTCTCGGCTGTATAAACAGAGGGATAGAATCAAGATCACGTGAAGTGTTAATACCACTTTATAATGCCTTGGTAAGGCCACACTTGGAATACTGCATTGATTTTTGGTCACCACGATGTAGAAAAGACGTGGAGACTCTAGAAGGAGTGCAGAGAAGAGCAACAAAGATGATTAGGGGACTGGAGACTAAAACACATGAAGAACGGTTGCAGGAACTGGGTATGTCTAGTTTAACAGAAAGGACTAGGGGAGACATAAGAGCAGTGTTCCAATATCTCAGGGGTTGCCACAAAGAGGAGGGAGTCAAACTATTTTCCAAGGCACCTGAGGGTAGAACAGGAAGCAATGGGTGGAAACTAATCAAGGAGAGAAGCAACTTAGAACTGAGGAGCAATTTCCTGACAGAACAATTAATCAGTGGAACAGCTTGCCTCCAGAAGTTGTGAATGCCCCAACACTGGAAGTCTTTAAGATGTTGGATAGCCATTTGTCTGGAACAGTATAGGGTTTCCTGCCTAGGCAGGGGGTTGGACTAGAAGACCTCCAAGGTCCCTTTCAACTCTGCTATTGTATTATTGTATTAAATACAAAAGCATGTTTTCCCAGGAACATTTATATTCTAATTGAAGAGACAAATTAATTCTGATTACCAAAAGGAAATATTAACATAAAGTACTATTGAAAGAAATGTCCTTCTGGGTTCGGCTCCAAGGGGGGGAAAAGACACTGGAGAAATGGAGGCTGCTTGGAAAGATGGTTTAATGGTGGACAGGATCACATGGCTTGAATCCTGAACAGAAAGGTGATCGCATGCTTCAATGTTGGGGAGAAGAAGAGAAGGCAGGGCTGAGATGCTGAGTCCCTGGTTTTATGCCCTCTCTGGCCTTTGATCTTGAGCTTGTATTCTGATTGGTTGTCAGACTTCCATGGAGCCATGCAGGGGCAACTCTCTAGGCTGCGTTTTGAATCCAAGTTTGGTTGAGTTCTCAGATGCCATGTGGCAAGTTGGATAAAGGGCCAATATTATGATACCTTAATCCCATCCCCCTGGAGTTGAAGGGGAGAACTCTTTTATTATGTAAAAGGACTGGCTTGGTCACCTTAATGGCCCATTGACAAAGTGGGTGGGAGCAGGAAGCTACAGGGCCCTATTCTCTCTTTAAAACATGTTTCTTCCTTTTCACATCCAGGGAAATATAATATTCTGCCTTTTCAATATTTCCTAGGATATTTCATTTTTCTGGGAGAGGGCTGGGTGATAACTTTCCACAGTACAATATGTACAATTATGTATGCATATGCATATATAGTGTTCCCCATGATAAGCAGATGTAATTTCCCAGAAAAAATATATACAACAGTCCAAAATAATGTCCAATTCCAATTTAGATACAACATCCTATTAACAAGCATCTTTCATTAGTAGAGTGAATCTTCAAATTATGTATCTCACCAGATCGTTATTTTTTACTTTATCTACCAAATGTTGAAAAATTCAAAATAAGATTTTAAAAAGGATAAAAACAGGAGGAAATTTTCTGAAGATTATGGTTTATATAGAATACAAAATGAAAATGTATTAGTTCCTTGAATGGAGTGTTGAAAAATAAATCCGGTCTGGTTCCAATCTGGGAGAAAGACCCTGGAAATAAAATGGAGGCTGGCTGCAGGAAAGAAGGTCTCTTTTTGGGGGGATGCCAGAAATTTCAGTGACAGCAATATGTTTCTGGGGTGGCTGACAAAATGGGATGGGGAGTGGGTGGATTTTTATATATTCTTTGGGGCTTTGTGATTGAGATGCCTGTTCCTGTGTAAGAATGTGTCCTTTAATATTTTATTGGCTGTTGTCAGATTCCCATACGTCATATACATAGCTGGCTCTACATGGAAAAGGGGAAATGCGAATCCTGTTTGTCTGAGCTAATCTTGTCAGTTTTGGCTTGCCTAATTAAGCTGCTTATTTGGAATATCTTTGTTTATGAATAAATTGGCCCAGTCTTTCTGAATGGATACAAAATCTGCATTCCTAAAGATCAGCCTGTTCAAGTTTCTGCTTGAGGCAGAAGACTGGGGCTGCTTTCTGCCTTTGTTAAGATTCCCCCCACCCCTTCTCCTTTAGAGGAAATATTCTATCCTGCTTCCTTTTAATATTAAGAATAAAGAATATTTTAAAGGATGCGATACAGGGGTATTTCTTATTTTTTTGATTGTTTGTCTTGTGGGAAGTTATCATCCAGCCCTCTCCCAGAAAAATGAAATATCCTAGGAAATATTGAAAAGGCAGAATATTTCTCTGGATGTGAAAAGGAAGAAACATGTTTTAAGAGACAGAATAGTTGCCTGTAGCTTCCTGCCCATCCCCACTGTTAATGGGCCATTGAGAAGGCCAGGCTAGTCCCTTTTACATAATAAAGACTTATCCACTACAGCTGTGGGGGGGGGGGAATGTTGGAACTTTACTCAACTGACCTCAATTTTAAAATCTGGTCACTTTAACTTTACATAATAAATACTTCTCCACTTCAGATGCAGGGGGGGATGGGATTAAAGCATGATAATGGCCCTTTACCCAACTGACCACATGGCATCTGAGAACTGATCCATACCTGGATTCAAAACACAGCCTAGAGAGTAGCCCCTGCATGGCCCCATGGGAGTCTGACAACCAATCAGAATACATTTCTTACACAGGAACAGGAAACAGAGAGGTGGGACTGAACAGGTTATAAAAAGCCTAGCAAGCCCCTCCTTCAGCCCTTCTCTTCTTCTCCACCAACATTGAAGCATGTGATCACCTTTTCTGTTCAGGGTTCAAGCCATGTGGCCCTGTCCAACAATAAACCATCTTTTTCCTCACTTGGAGCTGAACCCAGAAGGACATTTCTTTCATCAGTCTGATGTTAATCTATGCTTGCTGGTGGGGAAGTGTTTTGTTCTTTTATTCTTCTGAATCTTCACATCTGATTAATTCCCTTAATTATTTAATAATTGCTCATTCGTTCAACGTGGGAAAACCACTTTAATCACATTGTTATTATTCACTAGTTCTACTATCTACAACAGGGATGTCAAACTCCCGCCCCACGGGCTGGATGTGTCACATGCTGGCCATGCCCATGCCCAGTTTAGCAAAGGGTAAAAAAGTCCTGATACATCACGTGATGTCACCATGACGTGAGTTTGACATCCCTGATCTAGAATGAAAAAAACCTAGTCACTAGATACCTGCAAGGCATAAAGAGTTTTATATCTATTTGTGCAGCTCACAATTATCTACAAGTTTTTGCAGATTCTAATTAGACAACAATCCAATTTTCCAACATTTGAACTGAATGTAATACTTTATTTGGCCAAGTGTGATTAAATACATAAGGAATTTGTGTCCAATATAAAAGCACATAGTGTATATGAAAAGCAACAGAATAATAGTAATACCAGTTGAAGGGGGAGTAAAGAAGATAATTACAAGGATAAATAATACTACAACTACACTACATGGGTTAATAGATAATTTCAAGATACAAATAGGAATATGATATACTACAAAATAATTCCTATTTTCAATCAGGGATTAGTTTTTGAGTAATTACCACTCTTTTCAAATATTAGTGAGGGCAACTGCAATAACCAATCCTACACAGCTTTGGAAACAATATGTGAAGCATGTTGTTCAGAAGGATATTTATGAATCAACTGCTCCACCAACAAAGTTATGCAATTTTAACTCCAACAAATGCAGAATTTACAAAGAATAGAAATAGTTTAGTTTGATTCATTCCATATTTTTTTTAATTGTTGTGTACATTTTTCTTACAAGCAACTGTGGAAAAGCGCACCATCTATACACCTGAACATATTGCTACATACATTAAGATGGCTAATCCAAAGTTTACAAGTTACTAATAAAGAATATTTGTAGCTCAGGGTTGAAATGAGTGCTCTCTGAGCTTGCTTATTTTTTTAGACATTTCATTAACAAAGTAACATCATCAGTGCTAGTAAGTTATTCTAAAACACAGCTTTTGTTTTTAAATCATTTTATGGCCCCTTTCATTTATTCATTCAGCAGCAGGGAAATAATACCTATTGTTCGGAGGTAAGCAATGTCTAATTTCTAGTGTATATATATATACATACACATACATACATACATACATACATATATATGTAATATATATATATATATATATGTATGTATGTATGTATGTATGTATAATATATATATAAATAAAGGGAGACTATATATATATATATATATGTATGTATGTATGTATGTATGTATGTATGTATGTATATATATATATAGTCTCCCTTTATTTATCAGCACAAATACAACACACACACACACACACACATATATATATATAAAATACACACACACACACACACATTTAGTGATTCACAAAAATGCCTGAACGTATTAAAGTAGCGTTGTAGACTCTGGGCTATATTCACTGTTCCTTTTTAAACAGCTAATATAGATATGTTCAGGCGAAACACTCCATTTCTCTCCCTTCTCTTTGACAAGGAGCGTGCGTGTGTGTGTAAATATTTACAGATCAGCCCCATCTATTTGAAATGAGCTCTTCATATTGCATAACATGCGAATCGTTTTCTTCTCAGGTGGCTACTGCTGAGAGGGAGAAGCGCTATTCCCTTCCCCGCTACTCGACCGCTGCCCAGCGTAGCAGAAGATCGAAGAAGGAAAAGGACCTGAGCGTCGCTTCTTCTCCCTCTTCCTCCGTCCCTCCCCCCGCGCGTCGCCCTCTTTCGCGTCGCCTTCCGCGCATGCTTCCGACGCTAAAGCTCGACAGCGCCTGCGCGGACGGCGACGGTGGTGGGGGCTGTTGGTCCGACGGCCGCTCGGGCGGGAGGCTGTGGCTGCCGTGTGAGGTGTTTTAGAGGGCTGTAGCGCTTTCCCCCGTAGCTGAAGCGGCGGCGGCGGCGCTGTCACTCGCCATCATGTCTCGGGGCTCGATTGAGATCCCCCTCCGGGATACAGACGAGGTGAGTTGGTACGGGGCGCCCCTTGGCTCGCTTTCGGTGGGTCCGTGTTTGTCTGAAGTCGCTTTGGGGAAAGGCAGGGTAATTGCACATCCCACCCGCTTCCCTTGGAAGAACTTGGAGCTGTCCTCGTGGACCTGCTGGGGAGTTGGTGCTAAGTAAATCTGCTACCACTAATATTTTGTATGCGTTGCTTGCTTATCTATCTATTTTACCTACCTTCCTATCCTATCCTATCTAATCTTACTATCTATAGATGCACAGAGCCTGTCTGGTCTCGTGGTTAAAAGTCCTGAACTGGACAATTGGGAGACTTGAGTTCTTCTTGTTTTAGGCGTCACTTGGAGCCAGTCCCTCTCTCTCAACCCAGAGATAAAAGCAATGCTCAGCCACTATTCTAGACAATATTGTCTAGAAAATTGCATAGATTGGCCCAAATAGTTACCAGAAACTGACTTAAAGGCAAAACAAACATACAAAAGTACAGGCTCATGTGTACCTATTGCCAGCAGTACTTGGCAGTTTTGATATCCCTTAACTTGTTGCTTCCTTTAACAGTTGATAAGTTTGGGGGGGGGGGATTGGAGGTATAAAAATATTTTTATAAGGCACTAAGCCATATGGATCTTGAGTCTGCTTTTATTAGTGTTAACTTTTCATTGTTTGGGTAAATACACAGAGGTCACTGCTGTTACTGTCATTTTGTCTAGCTACATGTGCGTATTTGGAGAGTGAATGCAAGATTATTTAGGAACTGTCCCAAACTCTATATTTTTTTTAAAAAAAATATATCTTTCATCTTCCTAACCAATATTGTTGAGAGCTCAGCAAATGTACATCTGTTCACTTCTTGAACAGGAGACTTGTAGACAAGACTGAGATATAAAAGCAAAAAGAACAAGGTTCCCAGAACTAGGTGTAAAAATCTATATGACCATTACATGGAACAAAAAGTAGGTTTTCAATGTCTCTTCATTGCCATTGTCTTACTGATCACCTGTAGTTTTGCAGGATATGTATTATAGCCTTGTTAACAGAATTGTTTAAACCAATTCCATATTGTAGAAGTTCCACTGAATTTGGTCATACTTTTTTAGCTTAGATTTACTGTTACTGTGCAGATTTACCTAAATGTGTATGTCTACTTGGTTTCCAGAGGAGGAAGAATTTCTTCTGCACTGGAAAGTAATCAGATTCTGTGAATGAGTCGTTAATGTAGGATGAATGCATGGAAATCTTATTTTCTGTGTGCTCCTGAGTAGAAAAGTTATCTTGAATGAGATGCTGCCAATCTGTAGAACTCCAGAAATCCCCTTTTAAATAATTTTAGTCCAGAAGGAGGCTTAACATATTGTTAGGAAATATATGTAGTGGGAATTACTTTTTTTAAAAAGTTGTTGCTTTGTGATCTTATTGTATGTGCCCTAATAACTAATAAAATATTAAATTATGAATGTTGTCATTTGATTTTTAGGTCATTGAACTTGACTTCGATCAATTACCGGAGGGGGATGAAGTTATAAGTATTTTGAAACAGGAACATACTCAGCTGCACATATGGATTGCCCTAGCGGTCAGTTGCATATCCATTTGCTCTATTTTATTTATACTGTAAGCTCATACATATTCCAAAGTAGTGATTATTTTTCATTGATAACTTTCTTTCACTTAAGATAATGTAGAAATGTATAAGTATATATTACTGTTCCCTCATCAAGATAATCTTTTGTGGAAGATTTGAATGGAATATATTTATTTTAGTAGCAACATTTTTGCAGTAAGGCCTGCACTTCTGTTTTTGTTTTTTTTAAATGAGTTTGGTGACATGTCACCATAGTGGTGAAGTCAAAGATTTTGTTTTGGTTTGCAGTGGAAAGGGAAGTTCAAGAAATAAGCTAGATATATTAAGCAATAAACTCAGTATACTTACACTATCTTTTATTTTACCTCCATCTCAAATATCAACAATTATGCCACTAAAATTGATACTTTTCCTGCAGAAATTGGTGGCATTATTTGAGGAGGCTCTTGCATTCAGAAATGGAACTGGGTTTGTGTGCAGCCCATGGATTGCCCACTCTTGTAAGAGTGAGAGATTATTCACATAATAAAACCATTACACACACACTATTTTCCATCAACAATGAAAAGGATGACATATTACAGATAGGGCCCAGAACTCTGATTTCTTGACATAATTTAATTAATATGTAGTTGCTTAACTTTATGTGCTATGCATATCTTATGAATGAGGTTTTAATAGATTGCTAAATGTATTTTCATTTACTTTTTAGCTGGAATATTACAAACAAGGCAAAACGGAAGACTTTGTGAAACTATTAGAGGCCGCTCGCATAGATGGAAACCTGGATTATAGAGACCATGAAAAAGATCAGATGACTTGCTTAGATACCTTGGCAGCCTACTATGTACAGCAGGCTCGGAAAGAAAAGAACAAAGATAACAAGAAAGAGCTTATTACCCAAGCTACACTGTTGTACACTATGGCTGATAAAATTATCATGTATGATCAGGTAATGTGAATTAATTATGAAGATACTGGTATGTTTGTTTGGCACACTGAAATAATCTCTCTTAAAAATGAGAGGTTTTCTACTATGTTTCAATTTTTTTTTAAAAAAGATAATGCAGGATTTGATTGCATTCCAATAACAAGCTACGATAAATCACATTGTTTAGTTTATTGTGTCCAGTAGTGGAGCTTTCATGGATCAGACTATGATTCAAAAGCAGTACCTTAGCCATAATCTATAACCATATTTTTATAGTTAGTTTACCCAATTTACATCAGTGTATCTAATTTACATCACTAGTCAAATTTTGACTAGTGGCTAGCTTATGGTTAAGTGACACTGCTTCTCCAATATAGATAGATAGAGGGAGGGAGAGGGGGGTGGGAGAGAGAGAGAGCCTTTAGATGCGAAACAAAATCTATAAGTTAAAGTCTCTTGCCCAGAGGTTTGCAGTGTAATTCACAAAAAGGAAGATCCATTATAAAATATCTAGGTGAAATAAAGTGATGAAAGTAAAGGGTTGCAACTCAGTGTTAGAGCATTTATTTAGCATGCAGAGATATTAGAATCTTCGGCATATCTAGCTAGTGTCCAAGTATCAATTGCTAGTAAATAGAATGAATGAAGATTTAGATAGAGATAGAAGGCCATTTCCATGCTGCGAATGAAATAAGGAGACTAGAAATAACAACCTTCTATTTAATGACAAGCCCTTCTTGCTGAAGTTAAGGCACCTAGTTTTGGCAATCTTTTCTGCCACTGTTATTTAAAAAGTTCAATGTCCCTTCATTGGACCATAGTGCATTAGACAGGGTCAATAGATAGAATTAGTGAGTCCCGACTTCAATTGTACCATTAGCTGTGGAAGTCTGAGTGATTTTGAACCAATTACTTCCGATCTATTAATGTTATACGGTTGTGTAAACAAAATATTGAAGGAGAGAGCCAAAATATTAGCATGTGGAGGAAATCTAGGGTATAAATCAAAGAAATGAACAAAGATAACTCAGAAATATATATCCATACACTATATTGGAGAAATAATAATAGAGCAGATGGATAACATTTATTCTCTGAGCTCTTCAAACATTTTTTCAGCAACAAAAATGGTTATGAGTAACGTAGAAATGCAAAGATCAGATAGAAATTGTAGATCAAGAATTTGTTGCAGATACAAACAAGCTTTTAAGAAATCTGCTAGCTGAAAAATTACATTTTCCTGGTGCAATTTGACATGCTGCTGAAAAAGGAGAAGAGGCTCCAGGAACTATATAAAGGATTTCTACCTGTTGGTCACTGGTTGTCTATCATTTGCTAGAGAAAATAAGTGGATATAAAAGGAGTAGGACAATGAAACCTTTGAAGCAATTAGGCAACACTTCAAAATAATGAATGTAGTAGCAAAGTGTGATTTTGAAAACTCTTATCACTTAGAATGGTTTGTAGTAATTTCTCCTAGAAATAAAAATTAAAGATAATTTCCTGCTTTTCTAGAATCACTTATTGGGAAGAGCCTGTTTCTGCCTTCTGGAGGGGGATAAGATGGATCAAGCAGATGCACAGTTTCATTTTGTACTCAATCAGTCTCCCAATAATATTCCAGCCCTTCTTGGTGAGTCAATCATATTTTGTCTTCATGGAAACAAGTGCAGTTTAACTGTGTTGAGCCCAGCAGTCTTAAGTGATTGTATTCTTTGGGATATACAAGAGAAATTTGGTACATAGCTTCTCATGCTGCAGGTTGCTGAAATCCAAAACAAGTCCTCTTCCTTTTTTTTTTTTTTTTGCTAGAAGTGATAATTTCTTGCTCATTTTGGACTTTGAATTTAAAGTAGGAAATAAAATGGAGCCCGGTGTCATGACTTGTAATGACTTACTTAGCTTAGCTTGTTAGTTGAAATGGATGGTTTTTCCTATAATAAAAAAAGAAGAAGCAACTGCCTCCCTCTTTAGTACTTAGTACCTGGCAGCATCACATGTAGAAAGTGGTCATGACCTGCTGAGAAACCAGTTGAAAGAATCAGAGATTCAGAGTCTTGTTTAAGATGACAAAGGTAGAGGAGAGTTCAACAACCAGTTATGGTTAATAAAAATGGAGCATTTTGAAATGCACTTGCTACACAACCAATACAAGCAGGATGTTGACAATTGGATTAGAGGGAAATGGGGACATACTCATGACTTATGGTTTTTTATACCATCTTTTCAGGGAATAACTGTATTATTAATATATTTTCTGCTAGTAAATTGTGAACTCCTGATGTCTATCATAAACTTTAGAGGTATTTATAATCTTTTACTGCTCCTTTGTAATAGGCAAAGCATGCATTTCGTTCAACAAGAAAGATTACCGAGGTGCCCTTGCCTATTATAAAAAGGCCCTGCGAACTAATCCTGGCTGCCCAGGTAAGAAGCAAAGCATGCACAGTAAAAAGGTAAAGGTTAAGGTTTCCCCTGCTCAGTTGTGCCTGACTCTAGGGGATGGTGCTGATCTCCATTTCCTAGCCAAGGGATCCAGTATTGTCTAAAGATGGTCATATGGCTCTCATGACTCTATACCAAGGTGCACAAAATGTTGTTACCTTCTCACTAAAGTGATGCCTATCTATCTGCTTGCATTTGCATGTTTCCAGCTGCTACTCTTAATGAAAAGTCAGTATTTTATGTAACAGTGGTTTGGGGTTGAGGCAGTGACCAGCCCAAGGTCATTCAGCTGATGTCCTTGACTAAGAAAGGAATAGAATCTGTGTTTCTTTGCTCCCCACCCAGCAACCACTATATATTGGCCACCTTTGGAATTTTTATCTTTTTTAGAAAATATTTCTGAATCTGCAGCCTTCCTAAATAACAGCTTTAGGTGAATAACAGAGATTGTTACCAGAATTAGGAGCTGCTCTGTGATTCAAATTTTAGCCAACACTCATGAAAATTACAGAGGTGGAGTTAAAATAACTTTGTGGGTTTTTGTTAGGGCTATGTAGTGTTTTAAATCTGATTTACCAAAGATGCCTTTGAATGTATGGGGTTATAAATGTCTGGAACACCTTAGGTCAGCTGTGCCCTTTCCTAAATTCATGCACTATCCAGAGGAAAAAATTGTGGGTGTTATAGACATGTGTTTGTGCCTATCATGTTTTTGAACCATATGTTGGAAACTAAACCAGAAGTGCTGCACCACCTCATCTTTATAGCTTAGATGAGGATTTTGGATTAGCTCATCTAATTAACAATTTTGTATTCTCTGGAGTTCACCTGACAGAACCTCACATGCAAAAATGCTGTTTATGCAGATGAACATAGGAACTCTTAAGGAAATATGCCTACTATTATGTGCAAAGTGCTTCAGAGTCATTAATATACAAGTAATAAGAGAATCTTCAGGTTAAGAAGGAAACATAAATGACAATGCCACCCTAATGTAGTGATAGTTGAATCACTGTAGTCAGCCCAACCAAGTTGTTGGGCTGACTTTGGGAAAACCTAGTTTCAAACCTTCCCCTCAACCCATGAAAGCCCATTGAGTGACTTTGGGCCTTTTGTTCTCACATAAATATTATAGAGAAAAAATGGACGTGCTGTGTAGGACACCATGGTTCCTGAAAGAAATATAATTCAACTAAATAAACATTGGAAGTGTTTACTGTTTTTGTCTCCTAGCTGAGGTTCGGCTAGGCATGGGCCATTGCTTTGTAAAGCTGAACAAGCTAGAGAAAGCTCGCCTGGCATTCAGCAGAGCACTGGAGCTCAACTCCAAATGTGTGGGGGCTTTAGTTGGATTGGCTGTTCTGGAACTAAATAACAAAGAGGTGAGTGAGTTTAACTAAAATGGTAGTATCCCAAGACCCTGTGATGCTGTAATCAGTTTTTTGAGTGACAGGAGGGCAACCATGGATATTTCACAATTTGAAATAAAAACCTGATTATTTCTTTTTTTTAATAAATGTATAGTTCCTTTGATTTTGAAGGAGCAGTTGCTGACTAAGTAATTTAAAAAAGAAGTAATGGAACCAGCAAAAGGTCTTTTGGTTTTATAAGGTTGCTTAGTATATGCTTCAGACTTGTGATATTGCGCCAGATTATCTTAGATTGGCTTTTCTCTTCTATCTGCATCACAGGAACACAGAGGAAGGAATGTACCGTGTTTCCCCAAAAATAAGACAGGATCTTATTTTCTTTTGACCCACGAAATATGGCCTTGGCCTTATTATGGAGGGGAGGCTTATTTTTGGGGATACAGGAAGCGGAAAGCATGGGACTGCATGTCCTGTCGCCCCCATTGCCTCCCCTCTCTGTTCTTTGTGCCGGCCGAGCAACTGGAAGGCACTGCTCTGACGTGTCCCGTCACCACCCTGCCTCGGGTTGTCCTTTCTTTGCGAGGGGGACAATCTGGGGAGCAAGAGATTTAGGAAGCCTGGGCTGGTGTGGGGCAGTTTCTCCAGTGAAGCATCTGATTCATCCCCAGGGGTGAGCGTTTTGCCTCCTCTGCCCCGGCTTGGAAGCTGCAAAGGAAGCCTGCCATGCCCAGCGAGTGGGGGAGAAGAGACGGCAAGAGAAGCCATGCCTCACTCCACACCTCTCACTTCTCAACACCTGCCACCCCTCTCACTAAAGAGATGGTTGGGAAGGGAAGCAGCCTGGATTCTGTTAGCATTGGGGCGGGGTGGGAGGAGTTGGGCTGCGAGATATGCATCCTACCCAAGACTTGCAGCTCCGTCATGTTTCTCGCTGTTTCGTCCAGGGAAGCACCCTGTAAAAAAAAATCTCACGAGTTCAACTTCCGTGGACAAAACAGCGAGAAACACGACGGAGCTACAAGTCTCGGGTAGGACGCATGTCTCGCAGCCCAACTCCTCCCACCCCACCCCAATGCTAACAGAATCCAGGCTGCTTCCCTTCCGCACCGTCTCTTTAGCGAGATGGGTGGCAAGTGGGGTGGGGGAGAAGTGGGAGGTGTGGAGCGAGACATGGCTCCTCTTGCTGTCACTTCTCTCCCCTCTCCCCCTCGCCGGGCATGGCAGGCTTCCTCTGCAGCTTCCAAGCCAGGACAGAGAGATGGCGAAGGGCAAAACGTTCACCTCTGGGGATGAATCAGATGATTCACTGGAGAAACGCCCCCACGCCAGCCCAGGCTTCCTAAATCTCTTGCTCCCCAGATTGTCCGCCTTGCAAAGAAAGCCCAACTCAAACGCTGCCTCCAGCCACCTCTTCATCCTGGCGAAACTACGTTTTGAAAGTTTTGCAGGTGGGGGAGGGATTTCCTGCAGTTTGTCAGCGGCGTCTCCTCACAGGGCTTCTCCCGATGTCCCAGGTGCAAAGCAACATCCTGTAAAGGAAGGCATGGAAATCCATACAACTGGGGATGTTGGAAGAAGCCTTGTGAGAAGACGCCGCTGCTGATGTGCATGAAATCTCCCCCCCCCTCCACCTTCAGATAGTCTTGTAGGCTGACCGGAGAGGTCTTCAGTGAACTTTGCTCTGTCTGTGTCCGCAGGCAGCAGCATTGGCAGCATCTCCTTGCAGGGCTCATTCTTCCTTCTTTCTGGTCTGATTCTCAAATATTTTCAAGCCAAACACTTCCAAGAGAGGGAAGTATCTCTTCTCCCTCCCTCGCCAAACTTTGCGTGTAGGCGTACTGTTTTACAAAGCTCCTTAATCCACAGCTGCTGGCTCCCTCGCTTTGTATTTTTTATACACATACTGACATACCCACCCTTCCTGGGAATGCCGTTTCCCACTCCCAAGTTTCCATTTCCAAAGAAAAAAGGGCACTGGGACGTACTGGACTTTCCCCCCTGCCCTGACTCCTGTCAGCCCCAACTTTGCTCCTGAAATCCTGCGGGCCACTTCTCTGCTTGAGCTCAGCCGAAGGGGGGGCTGAGGGTAAGGGCGAGATGAAGCTGATTGCTTCCTCTTTGCCTCCTCTCCCAAAGCAGTCTCAGGGGCAGCCACTTTTGCAGCAGGAGACTCGAGCCGGCCTTCCGAAGGGTACTGTAGCAGCAGCTATCCACAATTTTTTACCCTTATTTTGTCCCGATCCATGTGGCTCACTGGGCCACGTGGGTCAGGACGAAATAATGATAAAAAAATTGTGGATAGCTGCTGCTACAGTACCCTTCGGAAGGCCGGTGCAAGGCACGTGGGGTGCGTCACTTGGCCTCCTGCTGCTTTTGTGGCCGCAATTGATGGCAAAAGCAGCTGCCTTTGCCGGAGGCCACGGCCTGAACAGCACCCGCAAATCAGCTGTTTTTTGAATGGCAGCCGGATCGGCTCAACTGATCCAATTAAGGAGCCGAGAAGTGCTGAAGTGACCGGGGAAAGGAAGGGCTTCCTCCTGAACTTGCCACGGTACCCTTTCACTAGGGCTTATTTTCGGGGGTGGGCGTATATTTACACCCACCTCAAAAACCAGGCCTGTCCTTATTAACAGGACGTGGTATTTTCTGGGAAACACGGTAGTTGCACAGATTTTGTTACATAGTCCTGAAATAAAGCACCAAATAAAATCTGTGCAAAGCTGAGTCCATTAACCTATACATTTTGATGGTTATAAAATAATCAGATCAGGCTTGCTAACATGTATTACTCTAAGAAGCACAGCTACAGAAAGAAATGGCATCCATGTTCATGTTAATTGGTTTATTTTTAAAACAATCCCAGCAAAAGCCATTACCTACTAACATGGTTTAACGTGATGAAGATGATTTGCACTGCACTTAATCTTGGACGTATGCACTCCTCTGCCCACTATCACAGCCGTGAAAAGATAAAACATTTCCCATTTGAATCATGTACTGCTGCTCATGGCTCTGAAGGCGAATTTTTCACATGGTAGAATTTTCTTATTTTTTAGAAAAAGCTGTTATTCTTCCAATTGATATACCATTATCAGTCTAACCTCATTCATCTTCAGGGCACATTTGTGAAACAAACTATTTTTTCTGCTGGGACTGGCACCCATCCACGTGGCCAGTTAAGGTTGTGACCAGAATTCTGAAATCAATTTTTAAAACAGCCCTTGAATTTTTAAAGACAATAATTAAGAAGTTAAAATGCATTTTCATATGAATAAAAACTATCAATATTCCTTTCAGGCGGATTCTATCAAAAATGGTGTCCAGTTACTCTCTAGAGCTTACACAATTGATCCTAGTAACCCTATGGTATTAAATCACTTGGCAAATCACTTCTTCTTTAAAAAGGTAAGACAAGAAGAGTGTGTTTTGAGATGTGCTGCTAGCTGAAATTTTTTAAGCTGTTTCATAATGTTAGATTAATTCAGAATTGCCTGAAATCATTCTTATTTTTCATCATTCCAATTGTGAAATGGAGTTGCATTTTGCTTTTTATATCTTGTGGAAGTGAGGACATGTTAATGCAAATGATGAAGGTCATAAAAACAAGTTTCTTTAGTCTCTGTCTGTGGTATTCATCTGGAAAATATAAGCTATAAGTATATATTTCACAATGATGTGAAATTTGCAGACTGGCTGCAGGAGGTTCATTAATGTTTGTGTGTGCGTGAGAGGAAGGAGGAAAGGATAGATACACACACATGAATCGACTTTCAAACATTGGCTGAATTTGTACATTACACCAACCCAAACTTCAAGTTGGGACATTTGTAAACAATTTTTATGATGGTCACACTTTAAGGGTTAAGGATTGTATAGGCAGCAATATCTTCAGGAAATTATGAATTATTGCATTTGTAACAAATGGTCAATCTAAGATTTCTAAGAACTTGAATTTTAGTCTATACCTCAGACCATGGGTTTCCAATCTTTTGGCTTGCCTGTGTGCCACATTGAGTGAAGAGGAATTGCCTTAGATCTCATATAAAATATGTAATTAATGTATATGAATAACAAATTTCCTTTCTTTTTATATTTTATTATAACTTGTGGAGTGGCATTACTATACTGTGGGTTGGACACACCTGCCTTGGAATATACTATATTATACTGAACAATACTATAAAAATAATATGATAATCTTATTGTCTTTATACAGGATTATGGTAAGGTCCAACATTTGGCACTTCATGCTTTTCACAATACAGAAGTGGAAGCAATGCAGGCAGAGAGTTGCTACCAGCTGGCCAGGTCTTTTCATGTTCAGGTATATTATGCCTTACATTTCTCTCTCTCTGTTTTGCAATCTTATTTTCCTAAGAGTTTTCCAAGCTTTAATGCCTTTGTTCCTTATGTTGTTCCTTTCATTAGGAAGATTATGATCAAGCTTTCCAATATTATTACCAAGCCACACAGTTTGCCTCTTCATCTTTTGTACTGCCATTTTTTGGACTGGGTCAAATGTACATTTACCGAGGAGACAAAGAAAATGCCTCACAGTGCTTTGAAAAAGTTTTGAAAGCCTACCCTAACAATTATGAGACCATGAAAATTCTTGGATCTCTCTACGCTGCTTCAGAAGATCAAGACAAACGAGATATTGCAAAGGTACAGTAGGCCTCAAGAGATAAGAGCAAAATTATAATTCATCACTCTTTTAATTTAAGGTGAAATCTCAAACTCAGTGACAGTTATTTTTGAGAAATGCATGTACAATTGATATTTAATTAGTATTGCCTATAGATCTGGTATATATTAGGAGGGATTTTCCTGTCATGCTTAAATTTAGAGATATTTGGAACTTGTTTTTACACTACTTGTAAAAGTGATTATTTATAGAATGCTGAATTTTAGAGACTGCATACAGTCCTTAAGTTAGGTCTATTCATTCAACAACTGTTTAAAGCTACAACAGCCTCAGAAAACTATTTACTCTGTGGCACTTTTCAGGGAAATTCTAAATCAATTATACAAAGTAATAAGTTGCTTTTTTTAATAGGGTCATTTAAAGAAGGTGACAGAACAGTATCCAGATGATGTAGAAGCTTGGATTGAGCTAGCACAAATCCTTGAGCAGACAGATATACAGGTATATAAAAGGTGGGTAAAGTAGACTTGTTTCATGCTGAACCATTACACATTACACTAAATCCTTCCACTGTCTTTAAATGTATAGGGTGCTCTTTCAGCCTATGGCACAGCAACACGAATACTTCAAGAAAAAGTACAAGCTGATGTTCCCCCAGAAATTTTAAATAATGTGGGTGCTCTCCACTTCAGACTTGGAAACTTAGGAGAAGCAAAGGTATGAATCTCAACTCCCCAACCACAGTTACTGTTTGTATATGCCATATATTTATAACTTAGATGTGCGGGTGAAGATGTATGTGCATATGTGTATGTATAATGTATGTGCACACATGTATAAATACACACTTTTTTCCTCCTTATACTTGCATTTAGAAATATTTTTTGGCATCCCTGGATAGAGCTAAAGCAGAAGCGGAACATGATGAACATTACTACAATGCAATTTCCGTGACAACATCATACAACTTAGCCAGATTATATGAAGCAATGTGTGAATTTCACGAAGCCGAGAAACTGTACAAAAACATCCTAAGGGAACATCCAAATTATGTTGATTGTAAGAAACCTTGTTTCAATCCTTAAACTGAAAATAGCTGCAAGTTGTATTTTTCAAATTGTTGTAAATTAGGATCTCTCACAGATCTGTGCATTAGGTTGTTATTAGAAATAATTTATGCAATAATTTCTCTTTGATTCATATATTATTGGGTAGGGGTAGGATCTCACTGCCTTGAAGGAAATGATGGTACAAAGCCACTGCTGGACCATGTTGGATAATTCCTGTCCATTGTCTCTTTTAAGAACAATTGTGGAGAATGTGGTTGGGGTATAGTGCCAGAGGTTCCTGGAATAAGCATTTTCAGTCTGACTTGGGTTCTGGGCATAGTGGTGAGATGGCAATGAGTCCACTTATGAATGACCTCTGGTCAAGCTGGCATGGAGATGGTGCAGCTATGATGGCCTTGCATGATGTGTGTGTTTCAATACCATCAAACATGGTACCCTTCTGTAATAGATCCAGGAGCTAGGGAATGAGGGTTGTGGTGATTCTTCTCCATGGTCAGTTCCAGTTGGTGTTGATAAGGGGTAAAGTATCAAGCGCAATATCCCTGCTTGCAGGCTCTTTATGGTCTCACTATTCTTATTTATTGTACACTTCAGCTTGTAGCTGACCATGTGATGCTGAAAAGTTTTGTGGGGCTTGGAAGCTTATGGATGTGGATGGAGAGGAACAGGCTTAGACCTTAATCCTAGCAAGACTTAAAAATAAGATTAATAAAATTTAGAAAATCAGGAAAATGATCATATGTGCTTCCATAACCAGTAAAACATTGCTATTATAAGCCAAAGTCCCACAATTTTTCCTCTTTAAATCCAAATATGCAAAGTATATTCAGGTGTTTTAAAAGATAAACCTAACAGGAAAATGTAAAGATAGCATTGCTGCTTGACATCTTAATAGACTCATATTAGAATACATTTTTGTGAACTTCTGAAGCATTTTGTGTTTGACTCAAGTAGAGTTAGAAAGATTTGCTGCTGTAAATAGGCATTCTATTGTTCCTTTTAACTTGACATTAAATGATTGGCATCATTGTGCGATCCTTTCGAAACTCTAGTACAGCTGATGGTTGGCACTACAATTAAATTGTTCTGCTTTTGTTCCAAACTGGTGCAGTAGTAAAATTGCAAAAGTCTCAAAGCACAAATAGGCATCATTCAAAGTGCTTATTAATGATGATACAGTGTTCTGGAAATGAGTCTTTGATCATTAAAATCTATTCCGTTTTCTTTAGGCTATCTGCGTTTAGGAGCTATGGCTAGAGATAAAGGAAACTTTTATGAAGCTTCTGACTGGTTTAAAGAAGCACTTCAAATCAATCAGGTCAGTAAACATTTGCCATCATTTAGAAAGCAATTTCACAGCTGAGGCCATAAATTCTAAAGATTTTCTGTGGTCAGTTAACAAACCATGGTTAACTTTAAAAAAAAAAAAGATAATATAACCTAATAAATATACATTATTCCACTGCTGGCTTTGACATTTTCATAGTGTATTTTTGTATGAGTAGTTGGAATGTCTCACGGACAGCATCTATTGTGGAATTTTTTCCCCTTAAACTTTTCCAAAATTTGAATTTTAGCAAATTTCGCTAAAGTTTTTAAAGCTTTTATGGGATGCCTCTTGGAGCTGGGGAGAGGTGGCTCTTTTTGAGCCTTAGATACTTCTTATTATAGTTAAGCTGAGTTTTAGTGTATTGGAATATTATTTCAGGACCATCCTGATGCTTGGTCCCTGATTGGCAATCTTCACCTGGCCAAGCAAGAATGGGGTCCAGGACAGAAGAAATTTGAGCGAATATTGAAACAGCCATCAACACAGAATGACACTTACTCTATGTTGGCTTTGGGCAATGTGTGGTTGCAGACTCTGCACCAACCCACCAGAGACAGAGAGAAGGTAAATACTCTGCATCTTTACACTGTCTTTTTTGCAGCTGCTGCAATGGATGAGCACTGCTTTTTGTCTAATCTTGATTTTCAAATCCAAAGACTGCTAGAAGAATGGATTTTCCATCCCCCAGTCTTCCTAAATAGGAGAGAGGAGGTTTTGTGCAGAAATGGAAATTGTCTTATATAATATAAAATTCTAATCTCATTAATCAGCACTTACTCTTTATGTACTATGAATTTATGATACACTTGAACAACAACAAAGAGTAAGACTTTTACGAAATTGGCCTAAAATGGAAATCTTAAAAGAAATGAGAGGACAGTTTTCTCTCTTTGCCAAGGATTTTACATTTGTTTTTATATTGATTGTGGGATGCATTTGATATATTTTAACATTTGTCTTAATATGTTTAATATATTTTATTAATATGTTTTAATATATTTAATATTTCTTGAGTATCCAGGAAAGTTACTAAAACATTTCAATAAATATTGTAAACACAACTACTCCACAACTTGGGATCACAATGGGAGCCAGAATTCCCATTGCTAAGCAAAGCAGTTACATGCGATGTGCACGATTTACAATCTTTTTTTGCCATAGCTGTTAAGCAAACCAGTGGAGTTGTTAAGTGAATTGTGAGGTCATTGAGCAAATCCTGCTTCCCCCATTGACTTTGCTTATCGGAAACCTGCTAGGAAGATCACAAATAGTGATCACCTAACCCAGGGATGCCAGTGTTGTAAATACATGGCAATTGCCAAGCGTCCAAATTTTGATCACAAGATTGAGAATGCCGTGATAGCCATAAGCGCAAGGACCAGTTGTAAATCATTCTTTTCAATGCTATCGTAACTTTGAAAGATCACTAAATGAATGGTTGTAAGTCGAGGATTACCTGTATTTATTTTCTTGAGAGTTCCCATCTCTCTTGCAGGAAAAACGTCATCAAGATCGTGCCCTAGCCATCTACAAACAAGTCCTCCGGAATGATCCCAAGAATTTGTATGCTGCTAATGGCATAGGTACTAAAGATTTCTTGTCTCAAGTTTACTTTTTAAATTACAATTTTGCAATGACTTTGCATGGACCTGGAAATTGGATTTTTCTTTTTAGGAGCTGTGCTGGCACACAAAGGATATTTCCGTGAAGCTCGTGACGTTTTTGCCCAAGTGAGAGAGGCAACCGCAGATATCAGCGATGTGTGGCTTAATCTTGCACACATTTATGTAGAGCAAAAGCAATACATCAGTGCTGTGCAGATGGTAATCCTTAACAAATATCTTAACTTAGGACATGTGTCTTGTAAAGACGGAAGTAAGAATTTCAAGCTGAGTCTTTTCTGTAAGGAGGATTTTTACAGCTTTGTTGGCATGATCACATCATGTTGGGCTAAATTGGATCATTCCACAAATGTTTTCAGTACTTTTTGCCTTTCTTTTCTTTTTTTAAAAAAATTACATTTAAATGGTGCTGATTAATGGCTATATTTACAGAACGAATCAGTGGCACTGATTTTCTCTTTATAGGCAGTCCTAAGATGGGCTCTTTTCACCAATGGTTATTGCATATACTAAATGTCCTTATAATAAATAATTGGAGATGAATTGCTATAACTGAAATACATAATTGGCATGGCTGTATTAAATAGCCAGATAAATTTATTTTTAAGACTGCAGTATTGAAAGAGAATTGAAAAGGAAAAATCTTTCCCATGGATCTGAAAACTGATGAAAAATAAATCATGAAATTACAGATAACATATTGGCAAACTTTTGACATGCCATGTGTGATATAGTTTGTACTATGTATCATAGAAATTTATATACATGTGTTTGGCGTCTAAGCTACTGCTTAGAAGAGATCTTTGCAAACTCATTTATAAGGCTGTGTTCAGCATTGTGGCTTCAGTGCAGTTTTGTCTGAAACACTATAAAAGTTGGCAATTTAAACTAATTCTTCAAACATTTATTCTTTTCCCCACCATAGTATGAGAATTGCCTCAGAAAATTCTATAAACATCAGAACACAGAAGTATTGCTATATTTGGCTCGAGCTCTTTTCAAATGTGGTAAATTACAAGAATGCAAACAAACATTGCTAAAGGTAGGAAGTTTCTAATATTTACCAAAATGATTATCAATAATAGTTGTTATTAAAGGTTAGATTATATACTCTAGAATCATATACAGTCGCAGTTATTACGATAAAACAGCCATGTTGAGAAAAAAGTAGCCTAGGTAGAATAAAACTTCTATACAGGAAGAACAGGATACAATATAGAACAGGGGTTCCCAAACTCTGAGGAGTGCCTCCCTTAGGGAGGTGCAGAGACCAGGGACCTATGAAGAACCTTTCAGTTGCATTTTTAAAGTAAATCTACCTTTCTCATAGTTTCATTGTATTATTTTCAACAGTTCATTTATGTTTGTTTTGTATTTGGATATTTTTAAGGAAGGCATGTACATTAATATTGGGCTAAAGGGAGGTGTGATGGCAAAAGGTTTAGGAACCCCTGCTACATAGAGAGTCATTACAAACCAAAATCACAAATTATGGCTATTGTACAACATTAAAAAGAAAGTAAATAATCATATGTCATAGGCTGTCCAGGGAAGTTTCCTCTTCTCCATCTTGTGGGAGAGCCATTACTGAGAATGGCTTCATAGGTATATTGTAACAACAGTTTCTGCTTTTTGGCCGGTTCACACTGGTTTAATTTTAAATTAAATTTGAATTCTCAGGCAAGACACGTAGCACCCAGTGATACAGTCCTGATGTTCAATGTGGCTCTTGTGCTGCAAAGACTAGCTACCTCTGTCCTGAAAGATGAAAAAAGTAACTTGAAGGAAGTACTAAATGCTGTGAAAGAACTGGAGCTAGCACACAGGTAAGGAGATAAAATCTTTATTTAAGAACCCCCCCACCCCCGTATAATATGCATTGTATTAAGAGTATGAGGGGTGGTGGTGATGAAGATAAAATCAAATTCTAGCCTAGCTTAACAAACTATAGTTATTTTGTATAACTTTGTAATGCATCTAGAGTAGTGGCCCCCAACCTTACCAGTTCCATGGAGAGAGGTTTTTCCGTGGACTGGAGAGGGCGTAGTTTTGCATGCTGCCTGCATCCCATGGGTGGGGCTTTGTGCCAGTCCACGGACCAGAGGTTGGGGACCTCTGATTTAAGAGACAAGATTAAAGCTGTTAAATTTATTACAGGATAATAAAATATTTCATAAGCTCTGTCTCATAGCTTTTAGAATTTCTTTCTGGACATAGATGTGTGATGTCCTTAGCATTACCCTCCACCTAAAAGTTAATGAGCTAAATAAAACCCGCAGGGATGGAAAGGGAAGGCAGGTAGATTTTTTTTTCTACAAGTAATCCTTGACTGATGAACATAACTGGAGCTGGAATTTCTGTTATAAGTCAGTGTGGTTATAAATGGAATCATCACATGAATGGTCCCAATTTTAGGACCTTTTTTACCATGGTCCTTAAGGCAGTCACCATTGTTATTAAGTGGTTTGTGTGGTTATTAAGTGAATCCAGATTCCCGAATTAACTTTGCTTTTCAAAAGTGAAATTAGTTTGCAAATTGCATTTGGTTATAAGATGCTGCTGCTGCTGCTGAGGTAAATGCAAACCTGTTGCCAAGCATCCAAATTGTGATCATATGACTGGAGGGGTCACTCGAAAATTAGTGGGTGGATAGAAATGCAGGTTCAGGACATATGAGTATAGGTAGTCCTTGACTTACAACCACAATTGAGCCCAAAAAATCTGTTGTTAAGTGAGACATTTGTTAAATGAATTTTGCCCCATTTTACGATCTTTCTTGCCTCAGTTGTTGAGTGAATCACTGCAGTTGATAATTTAGTAACCCGGTTGTTAAGTGAATTTGGCTTCCCCATTGACTTTGCTTGTCAGAAGGTTGTAGAAGGGGATCACATGACCTTGGCACACAGCAACGGTCATAAATATGAACCAGTTGCCAGGCATCTGAATTTTGATCTTGTGATCATGGGGATGCTATAAAGGCTGTAACTGTGAAACATGGGCCTAGATTACTTTTTTTTCAGTGCCATCGTAACTTTGAATGGTCACTAAATGAACTAGTGTAAATCGAGGATTACCTGTGCATGTGAACATTTTCAGCAGAATCTAAAAATCCAGGGAGTCAGAAGATGAGAGCTTCAGAAATCTAGTGCTCTAGCCTGCCTGTTTTAATATACAAAATAGGGCCGGGAGGGGAGGGACGTCCATTCAAGCAGAAACAAAATGCGTCCCATTCCAAAGGGTGCTTTTGAATCGCACGCTTGTTCTTAAAATTAAATCTTTTTTAACTTAATGTATTGAGGCAGGCTATTCACAGTTTTATATAATACATTGCTTTATTTCTTTTGTATGAGATATCCCTAGAATAATCAGTTCATCAGGTTCTGAGACAGATTCTCCAAAACCTGTTTTGACCCATCTGCAAGATGATTGTTTCACTTTTAAAAGATGCACTTCAATCTCGTTGAAAAAGTAGAAGTTGTGTTGATTATTATCAGAGGTTATTGGCAATTAAAATACTTCCAGAGTACTTTATTCTCTAGGAACAGAAAGAGTGATTTGATGGGGAGTTAAAGATGGAGAATGGGATGTGAAATTAAAAAGCAATTTCTTAATTTTGACATCATCTAGTTTATGATTAATATGTACCACTTTTAACAAAACGCACATGGGAAAAAAGATTATTTTGGAAGAATTTCAAGATATCCCTAATTTTCTGTTTCTCATTCAGATACTTCAGTTACTTGAGTAAAGTGGGAGATAAGATGAGATTTGATTTGGCACTTGCTGCAACCGAAGCCAGGTAAAAAAAATGCAACCAGTGCTTTCAAGAATCAGTTCCTTATGAAATAAGCCAGGTATTTGAATTGCAGGTTTCAGTTTACTTTAGAACAGACATTTAAGGTTAGCTATGTACATCTGTATCTTAAAACTACAAGGTAAGGAGAGTCAACTTATAATTAGGAGATAATGTTGATTAGCCATGTGTGTAAGCTATAATTCTCTAAAGATTCTAATGAAGAAAAACTGCCTTTGTCTTTTGGATTGGATTCTTAAAAGATTTATCTTTTTTATTGCCTAATTAAGTAGGTGTCAGTAGGTGTTTCAAACTAGTTTGAAACAAGTGTTGGCAACAGCTTGTCCACGAAAGCTAAAACTAATGCTTAGTTTTATTGGCATAAAAGCACTTCAGAAATTCTAAATCTAAAGGGTTCATATGATGAAGCTAAATACACAAAAGCACTGAAAATCAGATATTTATTATGTACTGGAGCTCAAGACAATGTAACCCAATTTGTTGGATAAATAATTGATCTTTTCTAGGTAGAACAATTTGAGGTGCCAGGCTACTGCTTTAAAAAATGATTTGATTGTAGGAAATAAAAATCTTCTAGGAAATTTAGCAGTGAATTCCCAGCTGCATTGATCTGTTTTTCTTTAAAATAGACATATTTACTACAGTTTAGTCTCTAACTACTAGCATTCACAAGTCCGTTGTTCTTAAAAGTTTCGATTTGGCCAGTGGCATGAAATGTGTTT
Organism: Thamnophis elegans; assembly: GCF_009769535.1. Classification (NCBI taxonomy): domain Eukaryota; kingdom Metazoa; phylum Chordata; class Lepidosauria; order Squamata; family Natricidae; genus Thamnophis; species Thamnophis elegans. The sequence continues at coordinate 87,222,572 of NC_045541.1, forward strand.
TTCATCGTTATTTCTGCTTTTGTCTGCAAATTTAACCCCAACTTGTAGGCAGTGTTCAGATCTGCTGAGCCAAGCTCAGTATCACGTAGCTCGGGCTCGCAAGCAGGATGAAGAAGAGCGGGAGCTGCGAGCAAAACAAGAGCAAGAAAAAGAACTGCTGCGTCAGAAGTTACTCAAAGAACAGGTCCTTTATTCCTTATATTGCTAAAATAGAGCCTCAGTCACTTTCTTTGCTGAGCTAGGAGCTGGGATGCTACAACAAAATGCAATGTAGATATATGATGAATAAATAGGGATGTCAACTCTGAAGATGTAAATGGGTAAAATAAATTTAGAAGCTGGTTTACTTTAAGGCTGCAAATGTGGGGAATGAAAGCTTAGATGCTTCATCCAGTCTGTAACCTAGAAACATCTTGCTTATTTTTACTTGTCTATTTACAGTAGTGAATTATCTTCATATTTTTGTTTCAGAGTATACTGTTTTAAGGCAGATCCCATGTCATTGTGGTCACAAATAAGTCTTCTATACTTTTTTTTTTTTTAAAAAATAACCACAATATTAGAATTGTGCTTTGCATAGAACTATAATATAACGGGTTTCCTTGCTGATACTTTTCCAGGAAGAAAAACGTCTCAGGGAAATGGAAGAACAGAAGAAACTTTTGGAACAGAGAGCACAATATGTGGAGAAGACCAAGAATATTCTCATGTTCACAGGAGAAGTTGAAGGCTCAAAAGAGAAAAAGCGTGGTAGTGGAGCTGGCCGGGTAAATAAAAATAGAGTTTTTAAAAATGATTGTCATATGGCCATGTATTATTAAAACTCTCTTGTCAGTTTAGAACTTTCAATTGAGTGAAGTGGTTCATCACAGGGCAACTGTTTTTCAATTAAGTACCTCATCAGGGCAAACTTAAAGAATGCATTAAAATCTGGGACCCAACGCTCCTATGATCTGGAAACTTCAAAGGTCTGCACATCAGTTGTATTCACAAAGTTGTGGCTGCTGAAATACACAATTAACCACAGTGACATGATTGTGATTTTCAACTAATCTTCCCTGAAGCCTGTAGGTTGTGTATGCAAAGGAAGATGGGAGGGGCATATTCCCATGTCTTTCCTGTCTCCCTCTGGTCTCTATACCCAATTGGCTGGTGGCAAGGCCTGACTGCTGACTGGAAATTGGCTGGTTCGGAACCAAAGGCAAAAACTGAAATCTCTTTTAAGAGTGGTGGATGGTGAGGGAAGGACAAGGGAGTAATTCAGATCCCATCCTGTCCTGTTCATGTTGGAGGCACAGTTTAAGTCATTTCTGGTTTGAAAGTATTAGCCAGTGACATCACCATTGCCTAGGGTGATGTATCCATGAAGGAGCTGTAGCAAGTGATAGAAACTCACCCCCGCCACACAGCAGCACTCAGATCTCGAACGTGGGCTTGCTAACTTCCAAACCCAACATCCTAATCATGTGAGCTGCCATGCTCCAAGAGTAATTTGAATGCCTGCTGCCAAGTGAGGGTGCTAATGGTCGATGGGTAAGCTCTTTTTCTCCCTGGAGGGAGGGAGTCTTTGGGGACACATCAGGAAATGGAGGACAGGTATAGTTTTCCTTGTCCATAGTTCCTTTTGTTTCTTTTGCTCCCAGCAGAGTGGCAGGCAGTTCCATAGATCAGCCAAGGAGAAGGGGGCTTCACCAGAGCTCTGCTGAGGCTTGTGAGGGAAGAGGAAACAGTGCCAGCGTATATTATATATGGAAAGAAGAATGATCCAATGGGTCATGAGTTTAGTAGTATAAAGCTATAAACAGCAAATGCTGAATTTAATCAGATCAAAAAAGTATTCACATAAGAGACATTTAGACCAGTTTTGTATTGATTTTGATACATAGATATTTCTTTTTAAGCCTTAATTTTTAAATGCAAAAGAGGCATTTAAAAAAAAAAAAAGAAAGTAACAATTTTGTCTATTTTGGCTCTTTGGTTTTTCTATACCTCTGTTTAATGACCTACAAAGTTGTTTGTCATTGATTATTTCATTTTTATTTCCATTGAATCATTTGAAAGATCATCTTCAAGTATTCTTTCTGTCATTCAACAAACTTTTCATCGTCTGTTTTCATTGTTCTCTATTAACATGCATGGTTTTCTTGGTTCCTCATCATGGTATTAGCAAGTTCTGGTTCTACTTAACTTAAGAACTAGATTTTCTCTTTTTCTGAAATATATTGTTTGCCCATATACATAGTTCAACTTTTTCTTTTGTTTTACAAAATTGGCCTTTTCTCTGCTTTAGAATTTTTTCGTACAGTTATTTCTAGGATCCAGCTGAGTCCTCCTTTAGTCCTTCTTACTCATTTTAATGAAAATCTAATAGATTTTGTGAGAAATCTGTTCTCAGTTGCAAACCCACTCCCCTCATTTTCACCCTTAGGCCTTTCAACATTAGAAAATCCTGGCCGAATTCAGCTTTACGGTTTATGTGATGAGATTAGTTAAACCCTTTATATTTTATCTTGGTTTCAAGCAAAAAAGCTGTCTCCCATGAAATAAAATTTTCTAATATAGTCTATGATCGAATCCTCTCTTAACTTTGTCTTTCCATAATTATATTAGAAGATCTTTACCAAAGGGTGAGGCTCTAATCAAGATGACTGATCCAACTAGAACACCCAACAAACATAAAGATTTACAGAGAGCTATGAGAAGATGGACTTGTGATATAGCTGATTGATGGTTGAAATCTTCTGATTTTTCAAATCCTTTTATACTCAGAATTTTCAAACTGCCAGCATCTTCTGATTCATCCAACATCTCTGGGATCTTGGCTGATACTAAATCTTTAGCCTCTGTCTCATGCTGATTATCTCTCTCATGGGTCTTTCTGACAATAATCAGACATATTATTATCAAATCAAGACTCTTCTTAAGGCGTTTCTCATTGATTTATTAGTTTGGTAAACTACCTCTCCAAGCATCTACTGCATCCAAATAATACAATGTGTCTTTTCTGCTCTCTCAAAATGATACATCATATTCTTTGCCTCCTTGATAAACATGTTAAGAAAGCCCTAATTCCTTAACTCCGTCTGTGTGAATATTTGCCAGTTCTTTTCCATTTGTATCAATTTATTTGCTTTAATTGCTATTAAAATGGTAATCAAAATGAACATTAAGATAAGATTTCTGAGAGAATAGGAGAAAGTAAAACGAAGTTTTGCAGCATTAATTTACATTTTATAATAATTGCTCAAAACATACTTCATTTTAATTTTGCATTAGTATAATCCAGTGTGTTGTGATCTTATCATTTGATTTCCTGTATTCAAGTCTCTACATGTTCAGATGCTCACATTATATTTTCCGATAGCTTTCTATATCAAATTATTGGTGTCTTCATCTAATTTTTCTGTGCTTTATTCTATTTGATTATCACATTTACCTAATTGGTTGTATTCTATACCTGTTGATCTTTTTTGGAGAATCTCTTAAAATAAGTCTTTACAACATTTCTAAGAACAGCAGCAACACTTTCCTCTACCTTTTTTTAAGTCTAGATTCCATAGTTCTCTACATTTAATTTTAGCATTCTAGTATTTTTTGTTTTTCATTTTGTTTTTCCGTCACTTTTAATTTTGAGGTGCTGTTACAAATGACTGACAGGGGTTAGCGTTAGCAAAAGTAGCATTAGAAGATTAAAGACAATTCTACTCTACCATTCTTTTTTTTTTCAGTTTGTGATTTGTGTTAATCTGTGTTTGCATAATGTGAATCCTAAGAATAACAGTTTGAAAGGAAGGATTAAAAAACCCCGTAAATTATGTGTGAAATTTTCTAACTCTGTATTCTTTTAAACTAGAGGATAGCTCACTTCCAAAATGTTTAAGCAGAGGATTTTCATCTAAAAATAACAATGCATTGTGGCTTATGATTTTTGTGACAGCGTTCCAGAAAAACTGGAGAATTTGATGAATTTGTCAATGATGACAGTGACGAAGATCTTCCAGTATCCAGAAAGAAAAAGAGGAGGAAGGGCAGTGGCAGTGAACAAGATGGCGAAGAAGAGGACGGAGAGAAGAAAAAGAAGAAGCGACGAAGGTGAAATTCTTTGGAGGGAAATGAGGGTGTACACAGTGAATGTGATCATTCACACTGGGAAGTTTGATTCCTTTTTTTCCATTACTGCTCAAACCTGCCTTGCTGCCTGATTCTGCACTGCATAAAACTCAAAGAAGAGCAGTTTTTGATAGTGGGGAAATAAAGAAGCTTTGATGTGTACTTGATGTGTAGCCATGGTATCTGAACTAGAATTTTCTGGCATTATTATGAACTTACAAGTGTCTTTTTTTTTTTTTTTTTTTTGCTATTGTACATGTGTAAATACCAGTTTTTAATTGCTGTTTTATGTTTTAAAAAATATTTGAAATCATTACAAGAATTAGATCTGCAGTGAGCTTTTTTTAAAAAAAAAACATGAGACCAATCAAGTGATACTTATTATGTTTGTCTATATTGTTAAGTAATTTTAATGTAAAGTCCTGGAACTATTAATGGAAAATGTTTACGTAAGAAAAAGCAAAGAATCGCTAGGAGTTTTTTTTCTTTGTAGAGATCTGATCAGGACACAGTGTTTATAGAACTTTGTTGATTATTTGGGTGTGTATTTTTCTCAAGATCTCAAAAAGGAGATGGTGATACTGATGATGATGAAAACGAGACAGCACCCAGACAGAAGAAGCGCCGCCCAGCCAAAACTGAGAAGAGAAGAATGGTGAGATTTATAACTATTTCATTAAGTGGTATTTGAGACTAAAAATCTTTAGTTTAAGGTTGCATGGCGGAATGTCCTAGAAAGCATTGGAAGTACCCATCCTCGCTTGCACGTAGCATTGCTTTACTTATTTCTATTTGAACTAAATTGAAGATTCTAAAGCATCTTAGCATAGACATTAGCTAGAGATCCCCACCTTTTCCCGGCTAATAAACATAATTGTAGCGTTGTAAGGACATGTTTCAAAAGAGCTGATGGGAGGAAGAGGCTTGCCCATTCATGAAATGGCTCCAGTGGGAGATGTAATGCAGTTCTAAAACACTGATTTACTAAAATGGGGTCTGCAACACCCTTGAGCCTCTTTGCTTATCTTTATCTGATAGGTTGACATGATTTCTTTCAGAGCACTTGCATCCTCAATCATTTGTACTTTCTAATCAAGCTTCAGGACTCTTTAGAAATTCTTCTTCCATGTCTAGATCAAATTTAAACAGACAGAATGAAACCATCTTCTTGGCTTTGTCATTAGCCAAGATTAAATCATTAATAGTACATGCTTCTGGTAGTTGCTAACATACTAGCAGATGGGCCAGGCTCTGTGTCTCTCCATGTTCACATAAGCATGTTGTTATCCACTAAGAGCCTCCACTTGAGATTATTGGTTTTACATTAAGGCACTCCAACCTTCAACCTATTCAGGGTCCTTCACATAGCATAAGGGAGGTCAGATTCTTTAGCCATATCTTTCTTTAATGTTATGTTTCTTGTTTGATGGCCTCCTCCTTCCATCTTTTTGTTAATTTAAATTAAATTAATGTAGTTAATTTAATTTAAATTAATTAATTTAGAAATGAAGATATGGAAAATTGGAGCTTATTTCTTCCAGGATAACAGCTTTTGGTTCTTGTTCTGTTTTTTAATTTGAAACATTTTTAATACAAAAAATCGAATGGAGGTAGTAGCGAGGTAGGTATAGGAGATATTCATGTGTATCCTGGCACCTCCAGGCTCACAGCATATATAATAACCTCCTTTGTTACAACAGAGTGTAGCAGTTTCTTGAAAGTTTGAATGGTTTTTCTCCATAGTTTTTTAGTTCAATCTTTAGCAATTGAAAATTACTTTTATATCCTAGACCTATGGGATTGGATGTAATTTAATAAGACATGGATGGAAAGAGAAATGCGTAGCCGCTGATAACTAAATCGTTTTATTTTTCTATCACAAGCTTCTGTAATAGGAATATGTAATAGTTTATTTTATTAAGGAGCTGAAAGTCAATTTTCTTTATACGTTCTATCCCTTTCCCCCCATATCTGCAGTCCAAACCAGAACGCTTGCCTCTTTCAATGAAGGGAAAAATCAAATCTAAAGCCATCATTTCATCAAGCGATGACTCATCTGATGAAGATAAACTCAAAATTGCTGATGATGGGTATGTATATTTATCCCCACTGGAAGTAATAGTGATTGATTTATTCTGATAAAAATGGAGTCACAGTTAACATGTATTTTCTTCTCCATTTCAAAATTGTGAAAAATGCATACACCCTAGTCTATTCTAAGTAACTTCTAATAGAAGGATAATAGAACTAAATTATGAACGATTAAGAAACCTTTTCAAAATCCAGGTAAACCAAGTGACTCTTCATTATGTTTCCTCTTGATATAGTGTTTTATATTTTTCATGAAAAACACAATATCTATTAGTATTTCCTATGTCTTCATGGGAACAGGAACAGGTAGTCCTTGAGTAACAACTGTTCTGTTTAGTGACCATTCAAACGTATGCTGAGAATTAGGTTTACAATCAGTCCTCGGCATCCTCCACAGGTATTCATCAACTGGCAGTCATTTACGATGGTTGTAGTGTCCCACAGTCATGTGATAGCCATTTTATTTATTCATATCCTTTTTTTTTTAACAACTCAAGATAGCAAACATATCCAATACACCTTCCTCCTCCTATTTTCCTTACAACAACACCCTATGAGGTGGTTGGACCGAGTGAGTGTGATTGGCCCAAAGTCACCCAGCTGGCTTTTATGGTTAAGGCGGGAATTGAACTCACAATCTCCTACTTTCTAGCCTGGTGCTTTTACCACTAGACCAAACTGCAACCTTCACAGCTGGCTTCCAACAAGCAAAGTCAATAGGGAAGCTGGCAGAAAGTCATAATAATGTGATGTTGCACTTAAAAGACTGCAGGAAATTTGCTTAATGACTGCAGCAGAGCTGATGTCATAAGTTGGGCACAATCACATGATGTTTCGCTTAACGTTCATGTCACTTAATGGTGTTGGCAATCCCAATTGTGGTCATTGAGAGAGGATTACCTGTAATAGGTTGGTAACATTGAATACTTCTTTGTTTGGAATCCCCAATTTAGACCCAAAGGAGTATTAGGTTAAGGAAGGAAATTTAAGGAGATACAGCTTCTGTTTGGCCTTCATGCTCAGTGTAATTAATCCTGATTTGGTGCCTGGGGATAATTCTGGATCTATGTGGAAAACGCATCAAAAGCACTAATGACGTGCAAAACATTTTGATTCAAGTCATCTGAAGTAAGAAATAGTTTGTTTCAAATGGGAAGCAGCTGATTTGCACTCCAAAGATAACCATTTAGAACATTTGGGAAGTGTTTTGAGCTAAGACTCTGTCTCAAGATCAGAAGTGATCTTTCATATTTGAGGTGGCTTTATTCAAAATATTTCAGTAATATCTAAAGTGCAATTATGCATCATTAAACTTCCTGAAAAGGTGATTAATGAGTACTTTCTTTCCTGGCTACAAAATTAGATGAAAAGGTGTAAGGTGACATCTCAAAAACTGTAGAGCAGTGATAGCGAACGTTTTCGGCACCGGTTGCCCAAACAGCAACATGCATGTGCACCTACCGGAGCCTCGGAAACCAGAATACCAGCTGGCCAGCATGCATGTGCACCGGCCAGCTGGTCTTTGGGTTTCTAGGACTCTGGCACGTGTGAAGATCAGCTGACCGGCACGTATGAGTGCGCTGAAAACCAGAAGAGCAACTGGCGATGGCGCACATGCCCACAGAGAGGGCTCTGCAAGCCATATGTTCGCCTTCACGGCTATAGAGGTAACAGCTTAAGGACAGTCTCAGTACACCAAGAACAAATGATCACTCGTGCCCTTGTGACCTCTAGGCTGGAGTACTGCAATGTGCTCTACATGGGGCTGCCCTTGAGGAGTATTCGGCGACTTCAGGTAGTCCGGAATGCAGCCGCGCGAGCGATTGTGGGTGCACCTCGCTTCACCCACGTAACACCTATCCTCCGCGAGCTGCGCTGGCTACCTGTCGATCTCCGGATACGCTTCAAGGTGCTACTTGCCACCTATAAAGCCCTTCATGGTAGTGGATCTGGGTACTTGAGAGACCGCCTACTGCCAATCACCTCCACACGACCCATTAGATCTCATCGTTTAGGCCTCCTCCGAGTTCCATCCGCTGGCCAATGCCGACTGGCCACCACGCGGAGGAGAGCCTTCTCGGTGGTAGCCCCTACCCAATGGAACGATCTCCCCGTGGAGCTTTGTACCCTCACCACCCTCCAGACCTTCCGCACAGCCCTTAGAATCTGGCTATCCCGTCAGGCCTGGGGCTAAAGATTGTAACCCGCCCGAATGGTATGAATGTTGCGTTTTAATCATGTACTGTCTTATATGTAAAAGTCTGTTTTCCCCCCTTCCTTTGGATTGTGAGCCGCCCTGAGTCCCCCCAGGGAAAAGGGCGGCATACAAATAAACACAAATACTAAATACTAAAATCACAAATGATATTTCATTTAACTTTCTTGGCGTAAGATCAATTATGCTGGACAAAATTAACACAACTCCCAAGAACTTGAAGTATTTCTTATACAGCTTAAGGTTCTGCTTCAGATGTTTGCATTTTATTTTTCTCTTTGCTTGAACAGAAATGTCAGGAACAGCAACAGTGACTCAGATGATGGCGAGCAGCGTCCTAACAAAAATGTTGTGTCTGACAGCGATTTGGACAACAGTAACAAGTCTGGCAGCGAGGGAGGCAGTCCCAGGAGATCCAGTGCCCGCCCTTCAGATGAAGACTCAGACAGCGATGGTTCAGTGAGAAAGAGAAGACAGTCTGATTCGGAGCAGTCAGATAATGAGTCTGTGCAGTCAAGAAGAAGTCAATCTGCTGGTTCTGAGAACGAATCTCGCCCAGCTTCCCGCAGTGCTGATTCAGAGAGAGATTCAGAGAGAGTCTCTGACAATGAGGCCTCGGCTAATGAGTCTGAGCCAGAGGCTTCCAACAACGAGGCTTCCGAACGAGGTTCATATCATGGATCTGATGATAGTGATTAAATGTCAGCTGCACCCTGGTTCTTATAAACTCCTTTGTAAATACATATCGCTCTGAGCCTAATGGGAAGGATAGACAACCATCATTTAATATCTCAAAATTGATTTTAAAGCATGCATAGCTATGCTTTAGGAACAAAGTCTTGAAACTTTTCCTACAACATTTTTCTACTGAACTACCCATTCACTAGAGCCTAGAGTTCCTTTAGCATATGTGAGCTGCTCAAGTACCACATTTGGCAATAAGTAAGCTGCATACTTATGTTCTGTAGGCCTCCTAGAGTTGCCCTATCGGGAAGATGGGCGGCATATGAATTTAATAAATAAAATAGGATGTTGAAAAGTTTATTTTGTTGAAATGTACATATGATCTGAAATGGTCAAAATGGTAATGTGGCATCCAGTTATGCTCACTTGAACCACCTGAAATAAATGCCTTGAAGCCCTCTGGTTTGGGTGGAAGACTGTAGCTCGTCCTGCCTTCCCTGGTCTTGCTTGATGTTCCGGTACTTTCTGAAGTGGTGTAAAGAATGGGTCTACAAGCTGTCATTCTGGCTAGCAAGCTCTTTTTGTTATGTACATACCTCTTGTAGTAAAATTCTAAATTTTGATTTTTTTTTAAATTTGAAAATTGCTACAGGTACATAAATAAATTATAGCTTTGTAATGTGGCCAAATTGCAATATTGTACAAGAGCCCACCTGGAATAAAATGATCTGCTTGTGGCATGTAATAGTCATTATCATCTGTTCAGAGTGGTCCACTTTATTACGGTTTTTGACAATTCTGTTTTCTGAAATAAATCCTTTTGAGTTCAGTATTAGCATTTTTAGCATAGAGGATTATGTTATGGTCATCCTGTAAAGTTGGATTTGGGCATCTGCGGGATTTAATTTCAAATTATAAATTACTTTTTCAATATTCCTCGACTGCCCATTTCCAGTCCATACCTCTATGTCAGAAGTACAAAGAGTTCATATGGGCAGATAACATTCAACTACAACTCCCATCATTTCCTATTAGGAATGATTGACTTGTATTTAACTTTATTTGGTCAAATGTGATTCGACACACAAGGGATTTGTGGTACAAAAGGATCGTGGCACGACATAACCGCGGTAGACTAAAGTGCGCCGACAACACCGCTGCGCTAAAACCGTGATGTCAAAAGCGCGCCCACAACAGCACGCCGACAGAAGCGCGATTTAACTTAAGGTAAGGTTTAGGGTTAGGTTTAGGGTAGGTTTAGCGTTAGGTTTAGGGTTATTTTTAGGGTTATGTTACAGCGCGCTTCTGTCAGCGCACTGTTGTCGACGCGCTGTTGTCGCGCGGTTTTGACGGTGCGGTTTTGTCACCGTGCTTTAGTCACATGCGCTTTAGTCTACCGCAATTTTGTGGTGGAACCCAAAAGGACTCAGTGTACATGCAAAGCAATATAATAGTAATCATAATAATAGAGTGAAGAAGATAATATGGATAAATAATAATGCCACAACTATACTACATGGGTAGTATAGTTACATAGGGATTAGACATCTGGGGAGATTCTCAGTCATCCAGGTCAATTTGCCTTTTGAAAAAGCACCTTTAGGATAGAGATTAGACAGCACTGTAAGAATTAGATGTTCAGCAGAGTGATAGAATTTTTTTTGGGGGGGGGGAACCTGTCCCTGTGTTTAATTGTTTTGGCATGCAATGGCCTATATTGCTATCTTGAGAGTAGGCGTTGAAATTGTTTATGTCCAGGATGTGAAGGGTCTGCAGATACCTTCTCAGCCCTTCTGACCTGTGCAATATACAGGTCTCCTATTCTGCTAAGACTGCTAAAAGCTGTAGTTCAGTACAAGTAGTCCTCAAGTTATGACCATAATTATTGGTCATAATTATGATCAACTATTATGACCATAGTTATGACCCACTACAGTTGTCTTGACAGTCATAAATTGGATCGCCCATGTGACTGACCTGATTTTACAACCCTTTTTGCAGTGGTCATTTAGCAAACTGCTAAAAGGTTTGCTATGGGCTGGTTTTGCTCGTAGCTGTGAGGAGGAGGCAACTGTTAGAACTTCAAATCCAAGCCATAAGTAACCCTCTACAACTGTTACTAAGCAACTGGTTGTAAGTCAAGGATTACCTGTATCATGTAGAAGGTTGCAATTATTTCTGTTCAAACTCCAGGTGCCAAGAACAATATTTAATAGAAACAGCAAAGCCATGTAACATCTGTTGTCTTGATTATTTTAGTAGCCTGTATGATTTGGTTTGTAATTTGGAAACACGGTAGAAATGATAACAGACCAGTTTTTGATATTGCTTATCTTACATGAAGAAAGAAAAACCTGTCATGTAGCATTCCTGTACTTTCACTCTTCAATAATTTTAAGGAGCCCTAAAAGAAGTAATTTTCATTTGTTGTTAGCAATGGTAAACCAGAAATATGGGAATGATTTGCTCAAATGAACTAAGCGATAAAGAAATGGGTAAAAACGCAATGTAAAAATTGACATAATAGTGTTACTTGGTTCACAATTTTTGATAATATGATGACTGATACGATATATTTTGGCTATTCTCTGCAGAGAGTTTGGCACCTGATATTTATAAGGATGTTGTAAGATTTAAAAATCATGATTGGCCATGCCAAATATGGCTGTTAGGAATTGTGGTTCAGCAAAATCTGTTGAGTTGGAAGTTTTTCATTCTCATTCCGTAAAGTTAACCCACAAAGCAAGTTAGACCAAAGTCCACCAACAGAAAGGGAGAGGCTGTGACAAGTTGAGCATTATAAGGAATGCAAAACTTGTTGAAATTCTTGCCACTTCATTTTTTCCTTCAAAACGTTTCGCTTCTTCTCATCTAAAAAGCTTGGTTGAGAAGCTTGGATGAAGTGAAGAAGGTTCTTGGAGATAAAAAGCAAAAAAATTTTAAGGGAAAAAACCCCAAGAAAGTCCAGTTGCCTTTTGGAAAAGCATCTTTGGGCTCTTTCGTGTAACTTTTTCTTGTTCTAGTTTAAAGTCTTCATTCTTTGGGAGTGAGTTATTTTTGCTTAGGAAAAGCTGCCAAGGGTTACATTGATCAACTTTCTCCCACCTTCACCTCTTGCCAGCTTCAGCTTCCTGTGTTTCTCTGCTAACACAGTCAACACAACCATTGACTGTTAGCAGAGAATTAAGGAAATTGAAGTTAACATTACAATTGTTGGGGATTAATTCTTGAATGGAGCAGGAACTTCCATGAAGCAGCATTTTTTTAGGCTGCAAAGTAGACAAGGAAACATGATATAATTTAGCTATCAAAATGAATTTGATGCTATGTAAATTAACAGTGCTGTCCATATACATTTTCTGTCTAATGCAATGCATTTTCAAATAAAATGCATTTATTCTGGAATCATTTCCATTAAAATTGGCAGATTAAGATGGGTTGCTCAAGGGACGTATGGAATACATGTTTCAGAGGTGCTGTGTGTGTGTGCGTGCGTGCTCCCTTTTTGGCACTCAGTGCTGAAAAGGTTTGCCATCACTGTTCTATGCTATTATTTACACACATCCTTTTGATGCTGCTGCATTAGCCCAGTTTCATGCTGTGAAATGAGGCGAACAGCCCATGTGAGAGAAAGGCCACACTGCTATTCCTTCATGCAATTATTAAGTTTATCATAAAATATTTTAGATTAAACCAGGCATCCTCAAACTACGGCCTGCTAATGCAAAGTATCTGGCCCGTGGAGTGTTGGGATGAAAAGCAGCTGCCAACTTGTAAAGTAGTGCTTTAAAAACACTTAAAAAACAGCCTTTCAGATGTTTTTCGCAGCCATGTGATCCAGGGCTGGTGGGTGAGCTTTTAAAGTAGTGCTTTAAAAGTGGGTGGGTGGGGGACATGTCTCCATGTCCCCTAGCTTTTTCAAAGTCATCTGAAGTTGACTAACACTAATTCAAATGCAACCGCAATATAATGCCTGAAGGAGAATTCATCCACTGCTTTGATTCTTCCCATATATAAAGTACATCCACCAAATTGGTTGCTGAACAATTTTGGTAGATGCCCATGTGTATGTATCAGTTTGTGAATTCTCCTCCAGGCTTAAAAGATCTTTAGCCCTGCAATCTCAAATAAGCAGGCCCACACTTCCCATTGAATTAGTATATTTATGTTGGTTTAAATTGTTCATTTTAAATGTTGTATTATTTCATGTTTTTTTGCACTACAAATGAAGATATGTGCAGTGTTCATAGAAATTTGTTCATGTTTTCTTCAAACTGTAGTCCGGCCCCAAACAGTCTGAGGGACCATTATCCCTCCTTAATTCACCATTGGAGGGTCTCTCTCTCTCTCTCTCTCTCTCTCTCTCTCTCTCTCTCTCTCTCTCTCTCTCTCTCTCTCTCTCCCTCTCTCCCTCTCTCCCTCTCCCTCCCTCTCCCTCCCTCTCCCTCTCTCTCTCCCTCCCTCCCTCCCTCCCTCTCTCTCTCTCTCTCTAGTTGTAGTCTTAATTGGTGCAGTTCTCAGTCTGGTTTATTGTGTGGTCATCTGAAACATATGATGAGGAGTTATTTTGAAGAAAATCCTGTTTGTTTTATTCTTTTTTTAATGGCCTATTTTAAAGAGCTTGAAGCTGTTGTTGTAATGAAGTTAGGCAAATGGCAAGAAAGAGTATACTTTTTTCCCTGGGTGATGGTGGTGGTGGTGAAGTAAATAGATTTCTTGGGTTGAGCAAGTACAGCAAGGACCACCTAGCCACACCCAACCAGTCACATGACCACCTAGCCACGCCCACCCAGTCACATGACCACCCAGCCGATCTGGCCCCCCAACAATGTGAGGGACTGAATCGGCCCCCTGAATTAAACAATTTTTTTATTTTTTAACTTGTTTTTATATTCTTATTAAATATTTATGACTGCATTTGGGATGAATAAAAAAGAAAATATGCCATTTTAATACTGTGATAATGATTATGAAATAAATGCACAAATACAGTATCATCCAATTTGATAGACATCCAGTTGACTCCAATTGGTTTACAAGTCAAAAACATAAATGAACCCTTCATAAATTCCCTTTTTTGGATCCTAACCATCACAATTCTCATGGAAAATATAATTTCTCCTGAAAACAGAAAGGTCAGAGTGCTCGCCTCAACACCTTCTAAAGAGCCCATCGTGAAGAGGCCAACTTAACCACAGAAGAGAGGCTGTTCCAAGATATCACGGTCATTCTTGAGAAGGATAGCCTCTGGACCCCTTTCATAGAAGGGAGTCTTACATTACAGGATGGGCTTCTATTCAGGAGAGAGTTCTTCATAGCCTTGTTGCTACTTCCTTGGCTCAAATGTTTATTTCCCTAGGATTTCATGGCTATCATGTGAAGCCAGGAAAGGGCACATCAGAATAATAGAGTTGGAGGATTTCTAGTCCAACCCCCTGCTCTAGCAGGAGAACCTATACCATTTCAGACAAATGGTTGTCCAATCTCTTCTTTAAAATTTCCAGTGTTGAAGGCAAGTTGTTCCACTTCTGGAGGCAAGTCATTCCTCGTTTGCTGGGCACTGTCCTCCACAGCAATTTAGGAGATACTTTATAGTCATGTAGAAGAAACCCCCTGGGCTTCTGCAGAGGCATAAGCCAGTGTAATGCTTGACTGGTGCATTCCACAGTGCTTCTCAGTGCTTCTGTGAGCATTTTAAGCATCCTTTGAAAGAGCATGAATCCTGTGCTGAATAGAAGATTGGTTTAAGCTGGGACAAAGCTGTTGAGTAGTGTGCAGTTAGTTCTTTCACCAATATGTTCATTAGAAGTTTATCTACTGTTTCTTCTGACAAAGTATTTCTTCTGACATATGTATGTACGACAAAGTATTTCTTTTGACATATGTATGTACCGTATTTATTTATTAATCACATTTAGGTTCCATCTCATGGAAGGTGACTCTGGGTGGCATATAGCAAGCCAATGAAACATTATATCTAAAACATATAATAATCACTGGAAAAATTTTAAAACTATAAAAGTAAAACAGGAAAAGAAAATAATAGATAGTGGTATATTAATAATAGTGGAGTCACTGCATGAGTGTATCTGTCCTCCTGGATTCTCAAGCCTGCTGGCATAAGCAGGTTTTAAGGCACTTTTGAGAGATTGGGAGTAATGAGACGGACCTCATTTCTGAGGTCAGAACCCACAATGTGGGTGCCACAGCAGAAAAGGCCCACTGTTACGGCCCACAAAATGTAGCTACCTAGACAATGGAACTCATAATTAAGATTAAGATTAAGTTCACTTTTATTGTCATTTTTGACTGTGAGCACACTGGCACAAATTAAAAATGAAATTCTGTTGCCTGCTCGCAAAAGAAAGTATGTATCTACCCATACGACACACATAATCACTGTCCATTTGGAATACATAGCGGAAAGAGGAAATTTGTGAGTTCATATGGAATAAAACAGACTGAATCTAGATCAGGTGTCAAACTCAAGACCCAGGGACTGGATCCAGCCTGCAGGGTGCTTAGATCTGGCCCGTGGGGCTGCCCTGGAAACAGCCAAGGACCAGCCCGCGGTGCTTCTGTCAGCGAAAATGGAGCTCGGGAGGCTTCATGTGCCCCTGCCCCCAAGCTCCGTTTTCACTGGTGGTGGATTGCAGGAGCCTGTCACACCAGAAGCAGAGCTCGTGAGGGCTGTGTGTGGCCCCCTGAGCTCTGTTTTCTTTCGCAGAAGGCTGTTGCAGCTTAAAATGGAGCTTGGGAGCCCATTTTCATTGGCAGAGCACTCGGGCCACCACAGGCGCCCCTAACACAAGTGATGTTGAGCTGGCCATGCCCATCCCAGACCTCCAAAGTCAAACACAATCCTGATGCAGTCCTCAATGAAATCGAGTTTGATACCCCTGATCTACATGTTCTGCTTCGAATACCATAAAGCCTCCTCTCAGAAGGTAACAAAACAGGTCATGAAGAGGATGCGTAGTATCCCAGACAATCCTGTGGACTCTGCTCTAGCATAGTTTATATGCTACAGTATGTCCTGGATAGAAGGAAGTGAACTATCAATAATCTTTTCTGCCATCCTCACCACTCTCTGCACTGTCTTCCTGTCCCAAAGCAGTAATGCTTCCAACCAGACAGTAATGCAATATAACAGGATGCTCTTGATCGTCCCTCTATGACAAGTGGTAAGGACAAAGGAAGATGGATGTACTTTTCTCATGCGACACAGAAAATGCAGGCGCTGGTGTAATGTAGCCATTCTCCTACTTTTATTACTTCCATGAACTTGTGCATAACATTGTTATCACCTTGACTGGTCAGCCCTTCTAGAACGTGAATTATGCAACTACACTTCTTGTGCTACTTTGTGCAATACATGATTACTTATATCACTCTAGGTATGCATAAGCCACTTTGCATCCCCCTTTTCTGCCTGCTTTGACAGCATTAGACGTCAATGAGAATGGTGTAATTCCAAAAGTCTGCTCTAAAGCCATGTTCTCCAGGGCTATGTCCTGGCTATTTCTGGCTTTTGCAGGCTACAAGGTTAGAACAGATTTTAGTTGTTCTCTGCCAGCATCTCTATCCCCTTGAAACAATGGAGTTAGCTTGCTATTGATCAACCCATTTCACCCCACGCAGTCTCTTTGGGCATTTTGTCAGCCAGGAAGGCTATTTTTGAACTTGTGTTCAATGCAATTTTAGAAGTGTGTAGTGATTGTGTTCAGAAATAGTCCAACTGACAGGTGGGGTAGGTTGCTGAAACAGGATCAAGAACGCTTCATCCAACTTCATCTCAGGTTCCCCTTAGAGCCTACAAAACTTTTGATGGTTTGCTAATTTAATAATATTTGACACTGTAAATCATATAATATAGTAAAAATCTCACAATCCTGTGCCTCTTTACTGAGTTGCGTGTTTTCACAATATAATTTTATGTTGCACATTAGTGCTGGGAATTGCCTAAGACAGATATAGCAAGACAGTATGCTTTAAACCCACCATTTTAAAGTGAGATGGATAGGAATTGTGATTCAAAAGGAGGGAAATTAGTGTCTGTAACAAGAATATTGATTTGATTTGATTTTGATTTTATTAATATTTGTAGGCCTGTTCTCAGTCCTGTTACTAGAAACTCCATTGCATAGTATATTTCTTCTAAATATATCTATACGATCCTATTATCTTATCTTTTACCAATTGGAAGTTACTGTGCTTATCTTTTTTTAAAGATTTTTTTCTTTCCATTTATATTCCTTCTTGCGATACTTGGTAATAGCATCCCATGGTTTTGCTCAACCAATCACATTTTGTGAATCTCAGATGTGCTTTGAAATATACTGTATTTAGCTAATTTCAATGGCCTAAAAAAGTGGCCAAGTCCAATCTATAATCAAGGCTGGATTAGCAATTAGTAATGACAGATCTGACCTGAGCCAAATAGTGGTTACCATTTTCAGTTGAAACATCTAAATTATAATTAAGGAAGTCACTGACATAATCAGGTTTAGAAAGGATTTACTTTCAAAAGTATTATTCCCACTTCTAAATTACCATTCAGGTTGCAAACTGGCCATACTAAACTTGTGTACAAATTTACATTCTGCACATCAAATGGTGCACTTTAGGGGAAGTATCAGGTGTCTTCTCCCTGGATCAGAACTTGCTGTGACTGGAAATGCACCTGGAATGTGTTCTGGCTAAAGGTACTCAGGGCGGGGACAGCAAGGAAAACAAAAATGAGTGTTGGGTGGTGGTGGTAGGTAAATGCAACATGCTGGTCAGATGGCAGGGAAGCATGTAGGTTGATTGGATAGTGACAGCAATCACTGTTGTTATAAAGGTGATGGAATCAGTGATGGACGGATGGCCCAATCATATATGCTGCTTTAATTCAGGAGTGGCATCAGGGAGATGAGGTAGTCTTGGCTGACACAGGCCAGATGGAAGGTGAAGCGCATCAGCCTTGCCCTATTTCCACTGAAGATTCCTTTTTTTTTTCTTCAGGTGAAAGCCAGAACCAAATTGTTGGATCATAATCTTCACTAAATAATCCTGCCCAAAACTCTAGCATGCATGTTTTATGCATGGACTCAAAACCATTTTCAAGTTTGTACACACCCTACTCTAATTTATTCAATATCCACATGAGTGTACAATTCTTATTCTCAAACCTACAATTCAAAAAAACCTGTCAGGTCTCTGAGATCTGACTGAATTACTTGTATCACTGATGCAACTGTTTATTTCATAGCCAATAATTACAAGAACATGAACCACAAAAATGGCAAAAACATGACAAAAACACACTATCTTTCATGTAAAAAAATTAGTATAACTAATGCCTTATATTATCCAAGTAATATACAGGTTATTCTGCTTTTGTAAGATTTCTACATATATTAGACCATATTCTGTACAATGGAGCTGGTAGTCTTGGAAGAACTTCCAACTACAGACGAAAGTACAGTAGATTGTGTTAATCCATTATTTAGTTTGGATTTTCCATATCAGGTAAATCCAAACCATTTTTAGGGTTGCTGCATGAGCTATGGCTAAGTGTATAAACTAAGCCATAACAATCAATTACAGAACATTTAAGATAGTAACTTAATAGTGCCTGCAAAAATAAGAGGAAAGCAGCATACACTACACCAATTCTTCGTAACAAAATTTAAAGATGAGTTTTAACTGCCACCCAACTTTAGGTTTTAGATGTAATTATTTTCTCCAGAGTATTTTGATGATAGCAACACTGAATCCAAGGTCAGTAAAGGCTAAAAATGCCATAAACTCTCCTTCCACCTTGATACCTATGAGCCTGGAATTTACATACTGCAAGTGCAAGACTATCTGTTGGAAATAAATGGGTAATTGAAAAATAATGCTTTAGTAATAAAGCCATTTGGAATATTGTGGATGTTTTGGACTCTGGAAAATGCTGTCCCGTTTCTTTTTTCGAGAGGGGATAGATCTAATGAAGCATTCAATAGTTGGCAAAGTAGTTTATGATAGGCAGTGTAAGGAAGCAATTGTATTCAGAAAAATATACTGGGATTATACAATATTTGTTCATAGAAAGTCAAATGGAGACAGGAGCTAAGAACACATTTAGATCAATCAAGGCTAATACTTAAGACAATGTTAAGTACATAATAATCTATGTAGTCCTTCTTGCTCCATTTTGGCACTAATCTGTTGATTCCAGTGATGTTAAATACTGGAGCTATGAGACACGTTTCCTAAATTTTAGGTATATAACTTTAATGTAACTTTACTTTGTATCACCCCCCCCCAACTCCCTATTCCCAAAGGATTTTCAATACATACATCATTTTAGCTTCCCTTTTTTTTGTAATTTTTCTCAGCAAAGTAAACAACACTCTCTATTAATCTTTCAAATGTTGAAACACATGTAGAAGGAACACAATACATTTCTTTTAAGGTAATATAAATGTAAACAAACCAATATGGCATTGAATTTTAACTATTTGGATCTGAAAATAGAAAAGCTATTTAGGATTCCAAGCTAGTTCTTCAGATGCTGTGCTGATAAATTTTGGAAAGAATGCAATGTTAATATTGCTGTCTGAGGCTTACAATTCATAAAATCATGATTGCAGAATTGCAATGCCTAATTGTGCAGCCTTTTTTTCCAGATGTATTGAACTTGAACTCCAGGAATTTCTGGGAATATTTAAGGTAATAGGAAACAACTAATCCTTACCAATTTACCCTTTTCAACACTTGGCTCTTAAGTTGTCTTACCCTGGGGTTTAGAAGATGTCAAGATATCAAGCACTTCCACAGGCGTTAGTATTACAGGGATCTCAAACATGATTCTGACACATGAATCAATTACAGGTGTTTTCATGATTCACAACTGGGAAATAATGAAATAGGGCTGCCCTGCCCACTCCAGAAACTTTACGATACAAGGTATATCTAATTAAATGGGATTGAGGGAAAGTCACATCATTCCTGCTTCAGAATCTATTTTCAAAGTAAATATAAAGAGCAGCCATTTCAACAAACATTCAAGTATCACAATGTTTATTGATAGATACAAGTATATAAAATCAGGGCATGAACATGTCTTGATAAATTAAGTAGACTTAATTCCAATACTATCATAGGGACCAATTCAGTTTCTCACCATTTTATTTCATACCCACAAAGACCACTTCCATGGGCATCTATCCACCTCTTCAAACTGATCATTTTTGTGCAAGTAAACCATGTTTCTTTTTAAAAGACTTGTGCACTTGCCCAGGCTCAAGGATATTAAAATCTAGCACATAAAGCCCATTACTAGAGGTAGAAATACAGGCAATATACTATTACGGCAACCACCATCAATTACAGTTAAGGATTCTCTGTAACAACCAAATGGATAATCAAATATTGCAACAACTCAAGTATTACACTGAGCAAAGTGCATTTCTACAGTATTCAGTGTTGCTATTCAGATTTCTAACGAACAGCCTATGGTAACTGGCATCAAAGAAGATCCTTACACAGACTGCTTCTGAACTTATGATGTAATTATTGCATGCTGCTAATACACTGTTATCTAAACATTAAAGATATTCTAAAATATTTTTATGGTAGACTATGATTAAGACATACTACAAAAACCCTTATGCAGAAACAAGTCCTACTGACCCGCTACTGCTTTAAATATTGTGAAAACATTACAGCGGAATGAGTTTTCGCAGTGGTTAGGTCAAATGCAGTTACATCATAGCAACAGTATGTTTGCACAATTTAAGGCTTTGGCTGGTTTAATCAGCATCTTCTTCAGATTCTTCTTCCTCTGCTGTTTCCAGCCAGGTCAACCACTGGTTTACCTGCAATTAAACCCAAATAATATTAGAATGAGAAAAAGGAAGAAAGGAAATTCAAATGTATCTGGGGATTAACTACATATGAAATCCCTACATAATAATTTATTAAGAGTATGAACATTATTAAAAACATGAGGCATATTTTTTAATTACTCCAATTTTAAACTTTATAGAAATCAGATTTGTACAGTATATTCTATGTTTTCCCTAATGAATCTACAAGTACAATGAGGTAACTGTTTTGCTTAAACCTATAGTGAGATAATTCACCTGGAACAAAGCTTTGCCTTTCCCTGGAAACTCTTGAGTAATATCTTCTTTCCATGCCAGAAAAGCTTCTTCTTCAATGATTTCCATATCATAGAAATGCACAAAGAAGCGCAGCAACATGCCTGTAAGAAAGATTTTCCTTTTTTTTATTCAGATCTTTTAAACCACAATTTTAAGGTAGCCATGTCTTTAGCATCACTGGCACTAAAATTTACTCTTCAGTCATTTCGCTTAGTTCCATAAAAAATGGTTAAGCAAACCTGACACTAACTTATACAAACACCTAACTATATGAATATAGGAACATCTGCTTGAAATTCCTCTTATCCTGATGTCATATCAAATGCACATGAAATAGGGAGAGGCAAAAGGTTTTATTCTTACCTTTTGGAAAATTGTTGTTGTAGCAGTGCACTTGGAGTGCATACAGGGCACTCACTTGTAGATCAACATGGTCATGAAGGAATTTCTGCATAACTGGCTTAAAGGAAAGAAGCAGCTGTTTTTCTTGCTCCAACTGTTCTTTAGAAGGAGCAGATGAAGAATCTGGTTCATCATTAGGTGGATTTACTTCACTAGAAATATACTGCAAGAAACTAAAAGAATTGGAAGGAAATTGTTTAACATACTCATCCATGTAAAGCAACAGAAAAGCAAAGTTTTTTCTTTGCTACGCATATATAAATAGATAATAGAATAAGGAAATAACCCCACCATTGCTATATAAACATAGTATTTTAGCTCATGCATGACATACAACAAACTGGTTTCAGTTGCATTTCTCACCTGGTCATCAAAATATTAACAAATCCCTTATCTACATGTAGTTTTGGTGAAATGTTGTCTTTAATCCATTTATAGATTACTTGAGGGGATGGGTCCAACTTAATTTGCTTCAGTAGCTCCTTTTCCAGTTTCAGAAGTGGAAACAAGAAGCTAAGTCCTTTCCCTTCCAATATCTCCAGCATACGATCCTTATTCTGGTCAATCTCTGTAATATATAGATACAAAACTGTCCCAAATATTCTTTGAGCATGTCAACTTAATATGCTACATATTGAGCTCACATTTTTAAAACTCCGTAACATTTAGTCATATTTTCTAACTAGATGTTTATTATATAGTTACCCATCTACTTCCTAATTCCCTCTGTACCAGTGTATTCATTCCTTACCTGGCAGCATCTTTTGCATGTTCACTTTGCTCTGTTGGAAAAGATCAGTTAGCCATTCTCGATCCTGCAGCTTGGCTATCTGCTGAAGGCAAAGTAGGAAGAGGGGAAAATGGGTGCCACTTTCCAATGGTTGTGCTAGTTCAGAGATGCTCACGAGTTCTGAAATTATGGCACGAGCTGCAAACTGTGCTAGATAGGATTTTACCAGAGGGATGTCCACCTCTAGTTTAGGGCACTGGTCCAATACATTTAGGAATGCCTGAAAAAAAGTTTACTAGCATTAATTACATTCTCTCATGTCTGGTTCTGACAACAAACAATGCAAAGACATCAAAGTGTACTTATGAATATATGTATTACCTGCATGAAGTTGTCACTAGTAGCTATCCCTTCCTGTTTAAGTAAACTGATTAATGCACTTGCTTTTTCTTTATCTTCATCTGATCGATCTAGTGACTGAAGTATTATTTTGCTCAGCATCTCAGAAATAAAATGTTTTGGTGCCCTCATTTCTCTCACACTGTTAACAGCATCATTGGCGTTTCCATTGTTCAAATATTCAGTCACAACAGTTTCCTAAAAAAGGAGGAAAAGGTTTTTTTGGGTTTTCTTTAATTCTTTAGTTATCACATACTGTAGTTTGAGGGCAGACTAAATGAACTTACTGTTAACTTGAGTAGCTCTTCCTTAGAAGGTGGTGGCTTTTTAGTTGTCTTTGCAGGCTTCTCCTGAATAAGTGGCGGATTTGTTTTGAGACCAAGTTGAGGTGGCTTAAAAACAAAACACCAGAAGTTTAATGGTGTATTTATTAACAGTAATGCATAAATCTTAAATATTTGCTAGTTTCAAACTGCAATTTTAAGAATCTTTTAACCAAGCCTTATCCATGGCACTGTGGCAAATTCACAATAACCGTATCCTGGAATAGCCCTGCAAAGGCTTTCACTTTCATGATCACCTGTAAGCATATATATTCTAAGATGCTATTACTTAGTTGTCCCAACCAAATCTTACTGTTTACCTGGATTTACTCCCAAACAAGCAAATATTGTGGAATTCCAGGATATTGCTAAGCATTTGTTCTTCTGAACTCTTAAATAGAAAATGACTTACTGGAGACATGTGCTGCAATGCTCCAAAGTGCCTCTATAGGACACAATATTCCAATCAAATGCAATCACAATAGAAATTAGGCTACAGTCTTAATTGTTCCCTCCCCATTATTTTAATACCTTAAAATGCATATGCTTTCTAGAAAGCAACCTTTACAATGGATATAATTAATAAATCTTTGATTAAAACATTACAGAAACATTTACCTGTCCCAGAGGTGGTGTCTGAGTACGTTGTGGCTGTGCACTGGGAGGAATCATAGTTATCTGGGGCTGAAGCTTTGGCACTTGGTTTTTGTTTACTACAAAACACTGAGCAGGTCTCAGACTAATCTGTGAAAAGAAGCTGGATATTAGAAATCTGGAGTATGGTTCTATTATGGTAGCAGTGAAAACTACCCACAGCAGAGTTGCATGTTATTTAGAAGCACTGCTAAGTTATAGCAACAATATTTTTGAGAAAACAATTCGTTACAAGTTTATAATGGCTTTTTATATCTCTGTCCAGCAACTGTAGTTACTTCAACAGCTCTTGTTTATGATTAAGATATTGCCCTCATATCTCATAATCTTGCTCATAGGACACTGGAAACTCCAAGGAGGAAGGAAAGAGAGGTAGAGGAATGAAACTCCAAGAAAAGGGGGAGAGGGGGAAGCAAGAGGTAAAAAGATAGATAACTTGGAGGGGGGAAGTGAATAGCAGGAATGTAGAAGGGGAGTTCCAGTTTTGATCCTCGTAATAACGCGTCTTGTTATAATCATTGGGCATCTTTTAAAGACTGTGCCTATTCTTTTTCAAGGGCATACCTCATCTGCATTAAGCTGTCCCTTCTTAGAAAACCGTGGAGGCATATCCTTAGACTGTCCTTGTTGAGACAGAAGTCCCTGATTTTGATTATGGTATAGTTGGCTTTGCCCCTGTTTTCAAGACAATGAAAAGAAAAATAAAGACTGTAACAGTGTAAACTTTTCCTTATCATAAAAATATTTTCATATATTCTATGTGTATTGCATTTTACATCTTGTTAGAATTTCCTCTACCATGGTGAAAATATTACTATCTTACTTTTCCATCAGTTCTAATTTCCAATTTTTCCTTACAACAATCCTGTGAGGTAGGTTGGATTTCAAAAACCTGCCCCCAAGTTTTCCCTGATCTTTCTTGGCAAAGAGTGAACCTAGGTCTTGCTAATTGTAAGCTAGCATTTTAAACATCTCAACTGTTACAGATAAGCAAGCTGTTCGGGTTGATCTAATCAAAAGGCAAAGTATTAATTCTCAGTCTATGACTCAATCTCAACAATTACATTAGTGCTACCCAAACTCGAATCAATTATTCCAAATTGGGTAAAAATGATTTTTCTTTTCTCATGAACCCATTATCCATCATAACAGGGACATTTAAATTGACTTAGAGATTGCCACATGTACTAGAATGTATTTAAAATTCTCCCAATTTATCCTATTAAGACAAAAAAAATGATGAAATCACCAATAGTAATTTGTTGAAATGACAAAGATAATTTAATATTGCTTTTGTAATACAGGTAATCCTTAAGTTATGACTTTTATTCTTACTGTTATGACAGTACTGAAGGAAGGGATTTAGGAGCTTAAGTTAGATTAAGACTTTCTGATAAGTGATTTTTAGGTCATGAAGGAAAGTTTGGGAACCAATAAATTATATGAAGGAAGGGTTCATAAAGGAGATACATCAAGTATAATATCTGGGAGCTATTAATTACGCTTTGGATTTCACATAAATAATGGAAAAATATATTCTCTTTATTCTAAATTTTAGAAACTGGAGAAAATATGCTAAACAGAACTGCAGCAAGTGAAGTTGCCTGAGGAAAGAGGCAGAAAAAGACCCCGATCAATTCCACTCTTTTATTCCTGGGTGCTCCTGACGCTGGGGGGACATTTAAAAAACACACCAGAAGAATATGGAGAGAAAGAGAAGTACTTTTGTTACTTACAAGGGGAGCTTCATGTTTTCTATTGAACTTCCAGAAGATGGCAAGTATTATATAAGCAGCAGATGCAGACATGCCTTTTTGGAGAAGGAGCTAGGGGTACTAGAAATAAACTAGTTCATCCATCAGCTGTTGTGAAAAATGTATTGGACAACAGAAAATGCTTGAGAAAGAACAATAGTGGTAAGCTCCAAGAAGAAAAAAGCAAGCCAGGCAGGAGACTGGAGAGATGACAGAATGACACGAAAGAACCAAACTTGTAAAAATGAGCTTTGTTTCCTTGGAGCTTTGGAATAGATTCCCTGCTGATGTTGTTTCTAGACTTCTGGATGAACTGCAGCTGCCACAGGGGGCAAAGATGGCTATGCAAGTTCTGCAAAGAGGACAATTCCAGTCTGTGCCTTGAGGCAACAGCAAAAGGAGATGCTTATTTGAGACTTCCTACTGAGGGACCAAAACATCAATCAGCAATGAGCTAGCAGTCTTATCAAGAGAAAGGTGCTGCCTTTCACAGGCTCACATTTGGGATGTATTAGAAAACCTCACTGAAGTCTTTTTTAGTGATTCTGATGGGAATAAATAGCAGACAGTGTTGAAAGCATTGCAAGACTATAAAGCGCTGGGCTGTTGGTAAGTTTAAAAACAAAAAAAACCCCTCTTCTCTGTTGAAGGCTGTGAATCCTGAAGCAAAATAAACTTAAGTTCACAAGGGAAGCTAAAAGTAACATAAAAGTTTGGGTTTTTTTCCCAGTTTTGTCAGAGCAAGAAAGCCATAATGGACAACTAGAGTGTCCGGGAACAGACTAATTATATCCAAGAACCTTAAAAGAGCATGGCTATCAAGAATGGTTGTAGTGCCAAATGAGTAGTAAGGCAAGTGTGAAGATGATCCAGGTGACTACAGACCTATAAGCTTGTTGCTGATATTGGGCAAACTCCAGAACAGAAATTAGTGTTAATCATTAAGAAAAAAATATATTGCTTGGCAGGAATAGCATGTCTTTATGAAAGAACAAAGCATGGCGAAGCAATTGGATCTTCTCTATTGTTTGCTTGACTACAGAGATAAACTCAATTCCCAATTAATCAAGTTTTTTATAATATCCTTGTAAAAAAGATGACAAAATGTAAGCTGTTTGCATTACTGTTATAAGGACATAAGATTAATTGAACAAATACAAGAACATAAGGCTGTGTGTTGTTCAACACTGACTTATAAAATGGGTTAAAAACAACGAAAGATTAAGTTTTTGGCTAATAACGGGGACAATATCAGGATTCAAGAGGACATGACAAGCTAGAACAATGGACAGAAACTGACAAGAAGAATTTTAAGAAGAATGAGCTGTGTCTGCATCATATATGTGAATTATCTGGTGAATTGCAAAAAGATTGAGCTAAGAGCATAATGCAGCTCCAAGAAAAACAATTTTTTTATTTGCATTAATGATAGTACAGTTTAAAGATCTATTCAATATTAATTAGATCACAACTAAATTCCAGCATCTTTTTTGACACTGTCAATACCCTTCCAAAAATACAAACTTGAATAAAACAAAACAGGAACAACTGAGAGATGTAAGAGCTGGAAGAAAAGGCTTATTTGGAATAGTTGTCGTGCTAAGTACTTTTAACCTGGAAAAGATTATGAAGAGACATGTCTTCAGGTTTTTGAAAGCTGGTCTATGTGAATAGAATACAAGAGACCTTTTTAGTGGTGTTCCAAAACACAGGACAAGGAACAGTGGTTTTAAACTGATATTGTTGTTGATACAAGCCATTCAGAATTATGCAATGTATGATGGGAGGCCATGCACATTTCCTACATTTAGAAAACAGCATTTTTCTTCTTTCTATATGTCACTTACTGGATTTTTCAAGAAGGATTTGCCTAGCTCTCCAAAGTGGGATTGAACAGGAGCCATGAGGTGTCCCCCATGGCCATTGAAAAGTTGATTTGACCGGTGTCGCCCCATGGTAGGTGAAAATCTGTCTTGAATAACTCCCGGACCAGTACCAATTCCACTACCTGAATTCATAAAACACACAAAAACAAGAGGATTATAACTCAGGATATTTTATTGTCAAAGTAATTAAAATAAAAAACACACATATCATTTCTTCACTGAAGTAATAGTAATTACCAGGCATTTGTCCAAACATATCAGCAAGCCCTCCAAGTGGATCCCTGTCAAGTTTCATCCTGGGTGGCATAAACGCTCCCTCCAGAAAGAAGTCACTTCTCATTCCTTGAGACAAAGGAGGAGGAATAAAAACTCCCAGATCCTTAAAAAGAAAGTCAGTTGGAAATCAAATTAAAAGCAGTATTTCTTAATACACCTTAATGCCTATTAATGAGCTGCACAGCTTAATCCGTATCTTGTGAAATACTTACTTTCACAGCATCTTGACGGATTTGATTGATAGTCTTTGGTCCATTGTCAAGAAAAGCTTTGCGAGGAATCCAATTGTGTTCTCTCAACTCCACAGTATCCTTCAAGGATTTAACAGAATGTTAGCTTCAAGGCATATGCTAGATTTGTCACAGTAAGCAATTTTATACTCTTACCTGCAGCAGGAAACGAATCCTTGCCGGCAATTCCTTACACATCATCAAGGAGCGCATACGGGCAAAGTACTGATCCATTAAGGACTGTTGAGAAAGAAATTCATTACATTTGGCAAGTTGACAAGTTATCAAACAGAACAAACTTATTAATATGTACAAGTTATTTTTATTTGCTAATTAAACATGTTAACTACAATATTTTAATCTACAACAGCCTATCCCAGGAAGATGAATACTAATAGCATAAATGCAGAAATGTATATATGTATGCAATTCTACTAATGCTTACCTTGGCTTTTGCATGGTCTAGTCTAGGTCCTACTGTCCTCATTATCTGACAGAGGCACTCCAAATCCTCCCCCATATCCTTGAGTTGGACTCTCTTCTTCTTTTCCAAAAGCTGGGTAATTTGAATAAAAAAATTTTTACTATCATTTTACAACTTATTTTTACAAGCTGTTTATCAATAAAATCGGTATTCAATAACATTAAGCCATACATCCAAGTAACAAAACAAATGCTGTTTTCACTTAAGATGCTATGTCCAAACAAGCTACACAATTCCTTTTCAGCCTAGTGTTTTATGCAAATTCAACATTTGATTCCATCTATAAACTACTGGAAATTGTTAAGGATTCCTCAAAAAGAACATCAACACAATTGGTACTTTTGATTATCAACATTTTCACAAGAAATCTAACCACCTGAAAATACAAATAAGGTAAAACGACCGTTAGTTCTGGTTAGTGCTTTACATTCGTGATAACATGACCTAGAATTTTCTATAACTTATCCAGATTACTCAAGCAGATCTAACAGGTTATCCTTAAGGAGTAAAAAAGGAAGAACAATTTTTATTTTAGTAAATTTATTGCTAGGAGTGTTTGCCCATCATGTAGTCATTAGCGGATACCATTTAATCTTTAAGTACATTACTAGCTATCTCACCAATGAGGTTTACATACTAAAAATTAAAAAAAAACTTACTGTTTTGATGCACTTATGAAGGATAGATTCATGAATAAGATCAAGCTTGCCAAGTTCTCCAATGAATTTGATGTTTCCCAGCATCTTGATCTTAGCAATAGCTCTTTGTTCCTCCTCCTCTGGGAGGAGGGGGCCATCTTGCTTATCATAGACTAAAAATAGAGATAGGTTTTAGACATTGTTCTATTTTTATGACAAAAAAAACCAAGCAAATCAAGAAATACAGTATTCTGAAAACTTACTATCAACATTTCTGGTTCGGTTTTCAAATTCATCTTGAAGTTTAGAAATTAAGAGGCGTCTGAATGTCTAGGATTTAGAATGCAAACATTTTAATGTCTTGTCTTCTTAAAATACCAATTCTCATAATAGCTTTAGTCCAAAAGAGAATTATACTCACTGTGCTTTGCTTCTGTCCTGAATGACTCTCTGTGGATGGGCCATCAAAGTTGGGTGCATCTTCTGCCAGTCGCAGACATAGTTGAGCATATAGCGAGCTATACTTTGGCTCTTCAAGGGCTTTGTCTACGA
This sequence comes from Thamnophis elegans, assembly GCF_009769535.1. NCBI lineage: Eukaryota > Metazoa > Chordata > Lepidosauria > Squamata > Natricidae > Thamnophis > Thamnophis elegans. The sequence continues at coordinate 87,252,137 of NC_045541.1, forward strand.
TCTGAGAGCAGAGACTTCATAAATTATATGGAACTTTGTTTATTATTTAAAACCTGCATTTTAAAATGACCCTAGCTAATCCTATCCAGTTTTATTGATGTTTCAGAAATTCACAATGACAATTATGCAGTACAAAAAACTATAGTGTAATTAACATTCCCTACCTTGCTCTTCCTCTAAACAATTAAGTAATGGGACAATTAGTATTCAATAATTCATTAATCTACCAGGTATCAATGTCCAATAAACAAAATCTAATGTATTTTAACAGAGACAATAGTGTAAGGTAAGCTGCATTTCCATGCTTGATTTCTACTCTTGGAACCTGGTGTATGGTTATTTGGACAATCATGACACTGAAACACACCAGCTCAGTGTTTTCCCACAGGCTACATTAGAGCCATATTATTTGCTGAGTCAGTATTCCCTTGCACTTAGAAATTTCTACCTTTACTACTAAGATAGGAAAAAGCTCAACTGATGTATGTAATCTTATAAGCATATATAGGAAACAGTACCACTACATAGTGATCATTTGAGAATAATTCATTCTCTAAGTTGCTGTTTTATAACGTAACTTCTATAATATCCATGTTCACAGTACACTGAACAACCTGCAAGCTGTACATTTTGAGAATCTTGAAAAATTATACCTGCTGTACATAATATAAATTTTATTAAACAGTATTTTTCTAATAAATTTATGTTATCTTACCAGCAGTATGATCCCCTTTAGGATGAGTTTAGACTCTACACCCACATTGAGGAGCTCAAGGCATAGCTTGTCAAACTTTTCAGGAGTAAGCTTATTTAGTATGCTAAAGGAAAGAAAACAAATCAAGGCTTTTCTTAGTCAAGATGTGACTTGTTTACTGCAGTTTAATTTATAAAACCTTTTTGCTAGAATTAAACAAACTGCAAGCAGTTTTCAATTGTAATCTGTTAAAATTAAGTGTTATACTAAATGGGTAATTGTGAAACTGGTTACTCAAAATCTCCAGATGCTTTGAAAGCCCAGATTGTAAGTGCTGGTTTGGCAATAAAGCAAGCAACACAATAGGTACAGGCTTATTTGAGTCCCCCAAAACCAGAAAAGCTAAGAAACAAGGATACTGAAATAAAAATCTTAAACTAAAGAAAAAAAAAGATGCTGAGATGAGAAATGGAGAACTCATGGCGGAAGGAGACAATAAATAAATAAAGCAAGATATTAAGATAGGAAATGCTTAGTATGAGCAGCCTTCTAATAAAACCAAGACATTAAAAGCTGAATTACAGATACTACAAAAATGGGAAAAATGGGTGGAGAATAATAGAAATAGGGTGACTAAACAATGTGAGATAAAAATAAAAATCAGGACTCTGAATAAACAATGGGTGTGAAATACAAAGTGAAAAGCAAGAGAATGAAGAACAGAGTAAAAATGCAAAGCTTTGACCCTAGATTCAAGCACTCAGGAAACATACAAGGAAATGTTATTAAATATGGGCATTGGTGTCAAGAGTCCAATGGATCTATCAGAACAGTAATGAATTCTGAGAACTATAATTCAACATTTAGTGAAGCAGTAAATCAGCTTGACAGACCCTTTTCAAATTGGAAAAGGTACAAGACAGGGCTGTCCTTTGTCCCCACTATTGTTTATTATAACTTTGGAAGTATTGTTGAATAAAATACGGGGCTTGGATTGTCTAAAAGGGATCAAGATTAGGCAGCAGGAATACAGAGTCCGCGCTTTTGTGGATGATTTGGTCATAATATTGGAACAACCGCAGGAATCCAGTATGGTTTTAATGAATACGATTAATCAATATGGTCAAGTGTCTGGTTTTAAAATAAATTTAGGAAAAACAAAAATATTAGCTATAAATATGAATACTAAACAAAAGGAAGAACTAGGATGTGAGGTAGTCAAAAAGTTAAATATCTTGGGGTTAATATTTTAACCTCAACAGGAAATTATATAAGCATGTTGGAGGTGTGGTTCTCTCGATGCTACATATTTTCATATATGGTGGACCTGTTAAAAGGTTAAGGCATTTTGGATAAAAATATTGTGGATTAGTGAAGCAGTAAATCAGTGGTGGGTTCCGGATCCCGTTGCAACCGGTATGGCGCAACAGAGCCGGCCGTCCACCACATGAACGCGCGCAACGTGCACGCACATGCGTAATTACTGCCCGCAACACCCCACTAATGCTCCAGCTGCTCAGCAAAGCATTGCGCCGACTCTGTGCAAGTAAGCCCCGAAAACTTCAAATACTGATAAGGAGCGCAGGCCAGCGGGCCCTCCAGAGCACCGTACTAGAATGGTACCTAGTGCTCCCGGCAAGCACAGGTACGCCTGTACTGGTCATATAACCCACCACTGCAGTAAATTGTTCCTCCTGCCCTAGACTGTGTTAACTCAACATAAAAACAATATACCAAATGAATAGAACACAGCAGAAGCTTAATTTGGGTTTGTTTTTTTTGCTTCTGCCTGGAATCATCAGTTAAAGAACTGCCATCAAGCACTCTTAAGACCAAATAAGCAACTCAATATGGGCTGAACTAGTTATAGTCTAATGGACTGGATCTACGGATACCCCCTTCAAATATTTATTAATCTTTTCATTTTAATCTCCATGTTTTTAGATAGATAGGGCGATTTGCCCAAAGTCGCCACTATGTTTCCATGGCTAAGAGATGATTTGAAAATGTGTCCTCCATATCCAACCCACCTTGTCTCTATACCATGTGGGCTCCTTAGATTCTATGGTCAAAGAGAATTCAAGAACACCTTTAGAAAACTATGGCTTTGCAAGTAGGAAAATCTCAATTGGAAATAAATGGCTGGGAAAACAAGTATGCATTCTGTGTCTTAGATGTGAATCACATGCTGGATTATAAAATTCAACTGACAATTAAATTGTTACCTCAAAACTTACCCTCTTACTTTCCTGAAGATTGCATCATGTCGTTCTTGTCATTTGCGGAGTCGTCATCTCGTCTAGTGCTTCGTGAAGGAATCCATTTCTGAGCGTTTTGCCCTGGGGTTTTCCCCAGGAACTCGCTTTAGAAATAGAATATTAAGTCATTAAAACCTACAGTATATTCCCATATAATCTGGAAACAATAGGCTCAATTTTAAATTTGTTTTCGGGACACTTAAGAAAGCCTGAAATTTTAGCACTATAACCTGAATTTTTAATACTATTTTGAACTCATTTTGGAGCTTTGAACTCATTTGAAGAATTTCTTACAGGAGCAGTTATAGCTAAAAATTCTCAACAGATGTAAAAGAGCCATACCATGTCAAGCGTAATGAAATCAAAAATAATTAAGAAGGAATTAAAGCAACTAAAACATTGAAACTTGGAGCATTCCATTTATGGAATGACCACTTCATGTGTTATGGTGTTCTGCCATTTTGTTCTAATTTGAAACAAAATGGAATAGTTAAAATTGTCCTTAAGTATTCAAATATTCCACAATTTGCATTTCTAATCCTCCAAATTATGAGGAATTTGGGTCTAGTGATTCCATTTCTGCTTTCATTGGTTGGATCAAGTCAAACAGGCTGGGGATGATAGTTAATTACGTGTTCAAAGATCTGTGGATTTCTACTTTGTAGAAAACAGAGGTAGACTTCAGAATTGATTAATCTACATTAAGAACTGAATTTCAGATACTCTTGCCTGTATAAGCAATATTCCACCTCTTTCACTAAGCAGTGTTCCATTTGCTTTCTTATGCCTAAAGATAAATGCCAGGATAAATTTGACTCAAAAGAAGGCAGAGCAAACTGAAAGCAGGCATCATCTCTATCTGCAGTCATTCTACTAATGCTATTGATATATGCTAGACAAGGAGGGTAACTGTCAGTCCTCCAAAGGTAAAGATATTTTCTCATTATTGTGGGGGCTCAGAAGGAAGACTCTAGGCCCATGATGGTGAACCTATGGCACATGTGCTGGAAGTGGCATGCAGAGCCATCTCTCCAGGTACACCAGTTGGTGTTGGTGCGCATGGGACCATGGGAAGAGCAGCTCCACAGCGTGCATATGCATGCCGGGAAGCTGAGGTTCCAGTTTCCAGCACGCATGCTGGTCTTTGAGCGCGCACAAGCACTAGAAACCAGAAGACGAGCATGCATCTTGGAAACTGGAAGCTCAGCTTCCCGGCGCATGCATGCGCACCAGGGAGCTGCTCTTTTGGTTTCTGGTGCTCCCCTGAGCGTGTGCTCCTGTTTTATCACTTGGTGCCGAAAAGGTTAACCAACACTGCTCTAGGCACAGTCAAGTAGCGTACTGGAATATTTAGCATGCACATATTTCTAGCAGTACCAGCTAAGAGCTTAATTCTAGCACTAGGTTTTTCTTGGCACACTGTGAGGGGGAGAGGAAATTACAGGCCTGTAAAGCATAAGGAAGACACTTGCTGACTTACTTCAAGTACAAAATGCAACAGTCAATACTGCTTTAGTGGCAGATGTTTGGATGACCAGAGTGCAGGACTAGACAACATGTCATATGTCCTCCAGTCAAAATTTCATGTGAAGCTCTTTAGCATAGGTAACATCCTATAATCTATGTCAAATGTTGATTTGCTAGAACAACTGATCTTCCTCAAGGAATCTTCCTTAATTTTTTTTGATCTGCCTAAATTCTTTCCTAACTCTATTGTCAACCAGCAGTTGTCCCAACATTCAGTGTTATCTGATTGGCTGGAGAGGATGCTCTGATTCTCAGACTATGTATGTCTGCATCAGAAATTACATTAGACAATGACTGCTGCATTCTTGGAGTTTAAGATGGTAAATAGGATTCAGAATGGATTATTAGCCATTTAGGCTTGCAGTCCTAAAACAGAAATAAGGAAACTGTTTTGAATTCCAAATGTTCCCTTATTGTGAATATTCAAAATGCTTTGGATTTCATGCTATCCCCCCATTAGAGGTAAAGAAGGTACCAGACAAAACATTAAAAGTATTAAGACATGGAAGTAGTTAACAGAACAAAACACTGATGGGTTTCATACAGACTTTCAATTTACATTTACTTACAATGAATTTAACTTTGCAAATTAAACAATGCATCACAAATCCATATAATAGCCAATATAGCATTGCAGTTAGTATGCAATTTACCTGTTGCCGGCAGTCTTGGGATAGTGCTGAAGCGCACCCCTACCTCCTCCTCCGCCTGAAGAAGCACTATGAATAAGAATAATTGCTAAAGAATTTTTGTTTTGCGTGCAGGAAACCAAAATTTTGAAGTTTAACCAGAACAATTTTATAAATAACTTGATTTGTGAACACAAACTTCCTTGGATAATTACTTTTTTTCCTTCTGCACAGATAGTATTTTGCTGGTGACCTGATCTGAATCAACTAATATCTTTTATATGAAGCTAAAATCAGATGAAGTATTATCCTATTCTTAAAGTCTCTATAAAACCAACAAATACACAGAAGATACTTATTGTTGCCTTTTAATATATGGTCTGCAAAACTTAGAAACCGTGTTAGTGGAATATAGTTGGTAACTCATGCATTTTAATTTCATTAGTTGTGACTAAGAAACCTTAAAAGGCTAAGAAATGTTTCTTCAGACAAAAATGCTGTGTGTTCCCATCTGTTTCATTGTCATAAAGCTTTACTTACCTGAAACGAGAAGCACCCCTTCTGCAATCGCACTCTCCACTTTGGCGGCTTGGCAATGAAGAATCTCCAAAGAATAATAAATTGACAGGATAGGGAAAAACAAAACCTAGAAGGCAAGAGTTACCAATGTAAGTTTTTGATTAAGTTTCAATAATAGCACTCCCCCTAGATTGAAACAAAAATAGTTTCCCAAAGATGTTGGTATTCAGTCTAAATAATATCATTTCCTAGCATCTTATAGTTGCCAGTCAGGAATTTCTGAGAATTTTACTTGGCATCAGAGCCCAAGTTTTTCCCTCATCTCAAGTCAACCTTTTCTCCTGCTGATTCCTCATACATATATATCCATGAAAGTCTTAAACTATTATATAATTTTAAATATTGTCACAACGAGGTGTATAAGCAAAATCTAAGCAGTCTTAACAACACCCACCACATAATCTGTTTACTACCCAACATGACATGTCTTATAAAACCTGATACACAATATAATTGACAAATTCCAACCCAATACAGGTAACTTTCAATACCCTAATGTATATCTATATCTTTGTATGTATCTATATTTCAGGATTCCTGACATCGAAGAAGAAAGCAGAAGCAACACACAAACCATTTTCCCAGGAAGATCCCCTATTTGTGTCCCAACTTAAATTGCTGGCCTTTTTTACTTTAATTAGACTTCGAAGTAAACCAAAACACAAAGGCGTCCAATCCACCGAGGGCCGCCTGATCTGTAACCTCCACGGTTATTATTCCCGCCACAGACCTAGCCTTAAAAATACGCCTGCAAGGCGGGAGAGAACTGGTTTGGCGAAGCCCAACTAAAGACCTAGAAACACCCCTCCGTTTAATCTCGCCGATCTCGGAACAAGCCGTAGCCAGCTTCAAGCTCCTGTCCAGGTTCAAGCATCCTGTCCTCGATCCCTCCCTAGCCGGCGCTGGGCACCGCCCGACTCCAGGCTCAGGGCGCAACCCGGCAATAGGCCCGGCCTTTGTTCTCGGTTCACAGTCCCCATCCGCAGTTGCCGGCTATTCAGCCCCAGCACGGAGATGGGGCATAGTTTCCGGAGCGAGGGGACCGAAATTGATTGAACTATTCCACTGAGAGACTAAACACTGTTCTTTCTATCTTTCCTATGGAATATAGGAACCACGGGCGAAAAATAGCATATGCTCTATTCGCGTAGAGAGCTAAAAGGCCAGCCGAGTATCGCGACACTGGACCTTGATTGTGCCCAGTCACGACCTTCACTCAAGTCAGCCGCCTCTTCTCCCCTCAGACAACGGCTAAGTGAAGACCGGTGCCGGCCGCCATTTTGTTATCGGAAAACGTGCAAGACCGAGATTGCAACGAACAAGATGGCGTCGGTTTTAGGTAGCCGCCATTTTGCATACCAGCAGCCGATTCTTCCTAGCCGCCTTCGCTCGCCCCCAGCCTCAAATACTCCCAAGTCCAAGCAGTACCAGCCCCGTCGATTTCCCACCCCGATCATCATCTTTGCCAACGACAGTCATTTCCCTCACCTTCCCTACAGCATCGTCAGCGTCCCCAGGACCGGCGGGGCGAGGGCTGGGAAGAGGGCGAGAGAAGGGAGGGGAGAGGGGAGCCGGGGGATCGGGGCTGGGAGAGGGAAGGGGAGAGAACGAACGGCAGGACGGATCTCTGATCCCACAGCAGTACCAAGCACTTCTTTCCGTCACCTCCATAGAGATCACACAACTCTCCGCCGCTTCTAATGCTACTGAGACAGCCCACTAACTTTATTACACAGCGTGCAGCTAAAAACCCTCCTCAACAAGCCGGCTTCCAATCGCCGGCTGAGACTTTGTCGGGGTAGCCAATCACAACGAATAAAGGAGGTGGGTCCAGGGCAAAGGAGGGGGAGGAAGAGAGGTTGGTTGCCGGGAAGCAGCGCCGCAGTGCAGCATCGGATTCACAAAGACTAGCATCTCTTTCTTCTGCGTACAAACCAACTCGAGGAGCAGATTGCGCAAATGGCGTACCGGGTTACATGGGACAGGCTTACGCCGCTTCCCCCCCCACCCCCCCCAACCCCCCCCCCCCCCCCCCCCCCCCCCCCAGCGCCCCCCGTATCGCTCCAGTGACAGAAAGCTGGGAAGGAAGCTCTCATTGAATTTCAGATGCGGCTGTTCGTTGGGTCGGTTTCAATAGCGGGCCCCTTTTGCAATGGCATACAGATGCCGCCCCACCCCCCCAGTTCCCGGCGACGAAACCATTTGGTGGCTTTGTCTTGATAAAAATGATATATGGTTAGAAGTAGCAGTTTGCATGTAGGACGAAGCTCTAGTTTAGAAGAGGTACCCGAAAAATCAGGACGCCGATTCCAAGAAGGATGAACAGGGCTGGGCATTGTTAAGGACGTGCCGTGATGAAACCGTTCGATATGAAAACGGTTACTGAAACACGTTCCTCTCCTCCCCTCTGTTCCTCGTCTGCTCCAAATCCATTTTTATCAGGCTGAAGAACAATGTCTAGAAAAACGGCTCAAGGGTTTTTACCTCTTGGCTCTGACCGCAAGTGAACTGAATAATGCATGATCTTTTAGAATAATTTCAGCAAGACTCAGCACATCTATCTGGCTCACAATCAAAGTGCTGACAATCCTACAGGGCATAATGTTGCTTGCTACATATCCATCTTTTACATGATGTAACCATTTGCTCCAAAAACACATCTCACACTGAGGTTTTGAACACATTTTGAATGCTTAAACCAAAGTATCTGGTTTCTGTATCAAATATAAATACTCTGATTCCTGATTGAAAAAAAAATCATTTTACTAAACAATTCTTTTTAACTTCCAAGAATGATGGTATCCAGCTCCTACCACTAACAGCAATTTCACAACCATTCATCCAAAGCATAACTTGTGGGCAATAGTTTAATGACTTCCCACCCTCACATGACTCCAGAAGACATTTAACACATAAATCTTATGAAACATGTGCTTGTCACAATCTGATATAAATTTTGAAAAACAAAACAATGTATTGTTACATTGTATTACTTATGACCAGGCAAGATATGTAACCTTTCATGGTTAGTGCCTCTTGGCTAATAATCATATCTACTGTGTAGGATCTGAAGAAGAAAAAGGAAACTAGCAAGGAGATACAACTGGAAAGACTGCAGTTAGCTAGCAATAAAAACATGGAAGGCCTCTCATTACACATATTGGTAGTTTGCTTCTAGAGAATCTAATCCTCCTCCATTGGATATTTCCCTATTTCCCTGCACTCAGTTGATACTGCACAAACTATCATGGCCTTCCAATTCTATTTTCTTACAATAAAATATAGGCTACATCTAAAATGTCACCTGTCACTTGCGGAATGGACATACTGAAATACAATATTTTAAATTCTCTTATCTAACTACTTCATATTTCTTTAGAGAAAAGACCTCCCTCCCTCCAATTTTTTTAAAGATGATACTGTACACACATATAGAGAGGGTACAGTTTATCATGTCATGATCTGAACCATCCTCTAATTATTTATTTGAATTTCAGGGTACCTACTAAATCGAGATACCATTTTGTTAAATTCCTGGATCACTAGAAATAGTTTTACATATGACTCAGCACTGGTGAGTGAACACCCACACATTTTCTTTTATCAATCTAACTTTATTTGCTTGCTTTACCATATTCAACCTCAATTCATATAATATACAGTACATTAAAAACTATGCATGTGAAATACTTATCTTAAAATCATTAAAAACTAGGACCTAGCCACATCATTTTGATTCCAGACAAGGCTGACACAAATACTGACTTGTGGCCTGATTCTATGGCTTAATAAAAAAAATGGAGGATCTGAAGTGCTGGCTCTGAGTAGATTGATAAAGCTATACGAGACAATCAGAACTGTCAATGTTCATTAGCAGGATTCTACAGAGTGGACAATACTGACTCCCAAAGATCAAAGGAACTATCCAAAAGGTCAGTGTTGTTGTTATACTATTCATAGTACTATTTGTTAAAGTAAAATTTATTAAATTATTTTCATATAATAAATTTGGGAATCAATGGACAATCTAAACTTCCAAGAGAGATTGAACAAGGTGAAGAGTTTGGGGACCCCCTTTTCTATTGTATGTATTTGACTGGCCTTCCAGTATGAAATGTAAAATAAGTTTATTATGGCATACTTGCCAAAATGCTGCTACCTGGACTAAGTTGTTTATGAGACACTGAGGGAACTGCTTTTCACTTCTCTGTTATCAAAGGGAACAGTTCCTCTTCCCTATTCAGTAAAAACAAGAAGGCAAGTTTAAAATAGTATCTTTAAATGAAATGGTGGTTCAGGTAATGACATAAAAGGTCTAGCATTATTTGTTTTACATAATCTTTGTCAAAAAAAAATGTGTGTTCGCTTCAACATATTTGCAAATCTACATTTTCAAGGACAAGTTCCATGTTATTTTACGTAAGTATTATCTTGAAACTAATTCTGTATAATTTTAACTCTAAAAACTAAGGGACACATTTTAAAATTCCTAATGGTGGTCATCATGTTATAGAAAGAACATTACAGCTCCAAAACAGCAAACAATAATGGTTTATCATTGCATACACTATATACAAATGTAAAATTTCACTGTAATTGTTACAAAACCTAAATATACAATAGTTCTGTGAGACATTAAAAATATTCCAAACATTATAAAAAAAAAAGAGAAAAGGAACAGAAGTACGATAGGGCTGGCATATCCTCAGTTAGTAAACAGTATCAATATCAGGGGACAAATGGTTTTGTATGGAACTCATCTTTGAAACACATAAAAACCCAACATGACTTCATAGTACAAGTAATGCTATAATCCCACATACTTATTTGGGAGTAGGTACCATTGCACTCAGGGGGGCTTCTTATTTAATAAATAATAAGCTCAGGCTTTCACTGAGCACTACATATGGGGGTAAGATAATAAAGATATGATTTTAAAAACCTATTTATGAAAATGATAGTGTTCAATGGTACTATGCAAGATAAAACCTCATGAGCCAAATCTATTCATCTGTCCTATAAACCAACCACTATTGATCTTTGAACTAGAAATAGCTATATTAGGTAAAGATGAGCTGAGAGAAAACAGCAGCACAAGCAATATACAGCAGAAAGGAGGTTTTTTTTTTGGTGTGGCAGCCGTAATATTATGGCTGTATTGCTAAGAGTTTGCTAATGGAACTCTGAATAAAAGGATCACAGCACGGAAGCAGACCTGTAACATGGTGTTTTTGGCAGGCCTACAGCTATATATTATTTTATGAATAACTGCGAAATTGGCTTCAAAAGATTAGGTAAAGGTAGTCCTCATTTAGTGACTATTCACAGTTATGACAGTGATGAAAGAGTAACTTAGTAAACTATCCTTGCATTTATGATGTCAGCAGGTTTGTAAAGCAAAGGAAAGCCGAAGTAAATAAGGTGATCTCCCTCCCTCCTCTTTCTCCTTGCTCCCTCTCGCATTAAAGACAGATCCACACTTTCTGCTTTGTCCATTGCCAGTAAGGTCTTCTCATTACTTCCTGACTATAGGATTAAATTGCACTGTCCTCCCACTCCTATGCCACTTCTGATTCACCCCATGATGCACGCTCATGCTCACCAGCCTTGACCCAAAATTGCTATTTTCGCATTCAATCCATCATATGCCCTTCAGAATTGAAGTTCTCCACAGCTTATCTTCCATTTCAGTAGCAGTCTCAGCTCCAATTGACCGCAGTGCCTGGCATGCTCCCTCCTTTCCAGCAGCTAATTGCTGCTCTGGATAGCAACATAGTCCTGGCCTGTTAGGTGAATATGTCACGTTCTCTGCTGGTTGGCAATTGCTGGATTTTTAAAGGCAGCCTTGCAGTGGTTCCATGATGGCCCATTAAGTCAACAAATCATCTTCAATGTAGATGTTCATGCTTCATTTAACTCTCACATCTCCCAATGTACAGTTGGACTGAGCAAGTTTTTCCCCCTATCTCTTCCCCATGGTACTTCAGTTTCCCTCCCTTTATTTCATTAAATTGGGAAGTAGAAACATTGCAACTTTGTTTCTATGAAGCTAAATGATCAGTTTATCTTTGTTACAAAGTTTCCCTGGTTCAATAGAGCAAAATAAAAACAAAGGAACAGTTCTGCTCCTCAGTGCTGAATATAAGGAGAAATATAATCCAACTGCAGAGGTATTGAAGGAAGTAATGTGGGAAGGGATGGGGTGAAGAGATACATCTGTGCAAATCTGGGAAAGCAAAAGTAAGGCACTGGGATTAGTGTGTGTGTGTGTGTGTGTGTGTGTGTGTGTGTGTGTGTGTGTTTGTGGGCTGGGGTGGGGTGTGGGGTTGGAAGTACGATCCCTAAATTGAAAGGACAGGCACTGCTAGACTGCTCCAGACAGGAGCCAGTCAGTGAGGTTCATCTTACCTGCATGGTGGGAGGGCAAGAAAAAAGAGGTCTTGCAGTGCCCTTAGTCCAGACGGAGAGCATGCCCGAACTGGTGATAAAAATATTTGCAACCCACCACTGGTTGGATGGTTTAGAAACAGGAAATATAACAAACAAATATATTCATAAAAACAAACTTTAGTTAAAAGCTACACTTTTACAATCTAATTAGTATATTATTGATCAATTTGCAAAAGTAACCAGTTTGCTTGGACTTTAGCCCAAGTATGCTGAAGAACAAACCACTTGAAAGAATGGGAAATACCTATCGAGACAGTGCCAGTGTAACCTTTATCTATTTTACATACAAGACAGAAAGCAACATGAGTAATAATGTATGTGCAAGATCCAACACGTCAGGCCCAAATACTTCATTAATCTAATGGAATGACTCAGCAGGTTATATAAAACCATTCATATATTTGTCTTTGTAAATGTACTGTTTACACACTTTTTAAAGATTCTAGAAGCAGACCAATACCTCTTATCTTAATAGAATTTATTACTACTCTTCTGTAACCTCCTCCCCCCCGGACAATTAAGAAAGCTAAGCAAAGAGGTCTAGCGAGAGGAAAACCTATGTTATATAATGGTATGTGGGAATGACCTTGGGAAACAGAAGGAAGAGCAGCAGTCAGATAAGAGGTAGCTGAGCCTGCAGAAGGAATGGGGACATGGCAAATATGTCAGAAGTGACCCTTCCTAATTTTTTGACTGTAAAGGTGACACTGGAGAAACTTACTTTCAGACTTGCAAGAGTCTGCTAATACAGGTAATTCTTGACTTACAACAGTTCATTTAGTGACTGCTCAAAGTTATAATGGAACTGAAAAATGTGACTTATGATCATTTTTCAGAGTTACTTTTCCAGCATCTCCCTGGTCACATGATCAAAATTCAGATGCTTGGAAACTGGTTCATATTTATCACCATTGCTTTGTCCCAAGGTCACATTATTCACTTTTGTGATTTCTGACAAACAAAGTCAATGGGGAAGTCAGATTCACTTAACAACTGCAGTGATTCACTTAACAACAGTGGCAAGAAAGATCATAAAGTGGGGTAAAATTCACACAACAAATGTCTCACTTAACAATAGAAATATTGGGTTCAATTGTGGTCATAAGTCAAGGACCACCTGTATAACCTTATAAATCTAGTGCTCCTGAGTATTCTTCTTGACAGGACAACCTCACAAAGCTGACATATTCCCAGATTGCACTTAGTTGTTTTTATTTATTAAACAGAAATTACCTTGGCTTTCTAGAAACCTATATAGGAGACAAAAGAGAAGTCAAGATTCTGTATGTTCATTTTAAAAAAGACCTATTCCTGCTTTTCAGGATTTTTAGCCAGTGATTAAATACTTAGAGGGAGAATTAACATATTTACCAGTAAGATAATCCTTTTTTTCATTTCCCCTCCTATAAATTAGGTCTGGTTTTTATATATATATACACACCACACACACACACATACATACACACCACACACACACACACACACACCACACACATATATAATATCTAAAAATCTATCTATTCAAAGCATGCAGATAGTGTTTTCATTATGAAACTCTTATGAAAACTCTCACAAAGTAATCTACAGTAGTGTTGTTATGCAAATTTTGTTGGGGAGGGGAAAGGAGAAAGAAACTAAAATGATTTATAGAAACCCTGCAAAGAAATCCAGTGGTTTTCCTATCTTTAGAGAAATGTAATGGAAGATAGGTAAAACTGAGTACATTGAGTGGAATTTATTCTGGCCATCTGTGATTCCCAGTCCCTTTTCAAACAATGAAAAATGATGTTCCATTTTCTTTGTTATTACTGACATTATTATAAAAATACACATGACAAGTAAGCAGCATGCCTCCTGTGATCCTTGGAAATTAAATTAAAAATTAAAAACACAGCCCTATCCAATCTTTTGGACTTTTGGACCTCTTGTATTTTCAATCTTCAGATACACTGCTATTCTCTACATGGTGCATACCAATGATTCTCTTGGATTCTCAGGAAGGGATGAAAAACCTTCTATCTGCAGTTCTGGTAGTGACTGACAGTTATCAAGATATTAATCCATAGTCAACTGATCATAGTTTAATAAATTTATACAGTTTTGGCAATTCAGTGAACTCTGAACCAGTTACACTGGTTTGATTCAAGCAAAAAAAAAACAACCAAAAACAAAATCAAAGGTTAAAATGTAGTAATCTGCTTTATAGCTAAGTGCGTTGTAAGAATAAGATCACTGTAGGCTATTCTGAATGACATGGACAATAAGTAAAACTACTTATACAGCTTCTTATGTTCTCATTCAGGATCATAGATCATTTTCTCCCTTGCCCCATCAATCACATGCAGTTGACAATGTAATGAAAAGGTTATTGTGATGAAGCCAAATTATTTCACTGTTTCTGAAATGGAACATGACAGTAAGCAATGAAACAAAATGCACAAAGAATGAACAATTATATTATAGTAGCACGTGCATGCTATGCAAAATAATCTAACATCATTATACCCCCCCTCCAAATCTGGATAAATTTCTGGAGCTACCTTTCCAACTAAGCCAGAAGTATGATTTATAGATGTCATGGAAGGATCCATGCTCCCCCTCCCCTAAACTATGGTATATGTAGCAACCAGCAATCCAGCAGATTATGTTACAGTTAATTAATAAACAACCAATTTCGTTGTATTCATTTTGTACAATGACAATAAAGGCTATATTATAATCATTATTTGTATGTCAAAAAGACATTTTCCTGCTAAATTTCTTCCTATCTTGTAATGGTGACAGATGCAAGAATAACTTTGGAGAGGTTGGCATTTGCAGTGTTAATCATTTCTTTTTGCTCTTAACAGTCAAAACTTTCTTTGGAATACTATTGCCACTTGCCTTAATCTTCTGTTGTGCTCTCTGCTACACTTTTGTGGTTTAAATTAACTCTACTAAATGACCTTTTAAAAACTGCCATTTCCAAAAATTTAAAAGCTAGAGTAAATCATTTACATTTAAATAGCCAATCCCAAGGCACTGAATGTATTGTCCCAGAAGCAAAGCTATAGGTTTCCTTTAATTTTTTTAACTCTTTCCAAACTTGTCTGTTCAGTGTAAGAATATAGAAATCATTATGATTGTTTCATAAACTAATGCATCATCAACACAGAGAGCAATTATAATATCTTGATAACCAAGTTTAACCCTCTTCATTATGTTTTATCATATAGCACATCCCAGTGATTCAGACACTGAATTAAAGAATTATGGGACAATATATATTTCTATTTTACTATTTTCTTCCATTTTTCTGTCCAACCAATTGAATTGGTCTGGGCTGGCAAAGTATGCATTCTTTCTATTAAACAGCATCTATTGGGATCCTGTTGCCCTCTGCAATGAGGTTCCTATAAGACCCTTCTGAGATCAAGGTAAGTCGCATCCTCTGATGTTTCAGAAGGCCTTAGAGATCAGGTTCTTCACCCAGGCCTTTGGTGAGCATGTTTAAAAGTCTTCTAAGTAGTGTGGATTTCCTTCTTGTTGTTGCCTAATTTTTGTCATCTTTTGTTTCTGGTTTTTATTATTGCATTGTTTAATTGTGCTTGGTTTTTATTTGTAGTCACAGTTGCTGGGTATATATATATATATATAAATAATATTGATAAATATTTGATAATATCCAGTGTCACCACAGCAACTCATATCAGTGAATCTTTTCTTTTAAAATAATTTATTAAATGGTTTAATTAAATAGTAAGATAATGCAAACTAAAAAAAGAAAAGAAAAAGATGCCAAAAAAGAGGAAAAAGAAAGAAAAGAACCCTTAAAACTTTCTACCCTCAATGCAAGTATAAATAGTTTTCACCTCCTCTTAGTTAATAAATATAAAACTCTTCATCACATAACTCTTTTCTTAATTATAAGCAAATCCAATGAGTAATGCCTTCTCCAATCCAGCTATCAGCAAAAAGTCCAAGGAGCCCTAAAATAATAATCAATTAACAATATAAAATTCAACATTCCACATGTCAACTCTTAGCTGTAAGCAAATCCACATTTAGAAGGCATGAAGTAGTCCATGTATCTTATTGTAATCAAAAGACTAAAATTTAATGATAGAAACAGTTTATCCTTTAAAGAGAAGCTCCCAAGTAAGCTTTACTTCAAATGAAAAGACAATCAGATACAAAATCAATTTAATACTATCAGATATAGTACCAGTGTATTAAAAAACCTATAAAGGAGAGGGATTAAACACATGTTAAAAATAAACAGATTTTATTCAACATTTTTCCATTCCAGATATCAACAAGTTCAAAGCAAATCATCCCAAATAACAATATGTCCCATTCAAATAACCACTCTATATCACAACTCTTAGCTCTAAGCAAAGCTACATTTTGAAGGCATCAAGTAATCCCAGTATCATAGTATGTACAAAAGTCTGACATTTTAAATGACAAAGAGGGATAATTTCTCCATTAAAAACAGTTCACAAACGTTCTTTAAGTAAAAGGACAATTTAAATGTCCTTTAATATATGAGGCAATTTCAAATGGTGTCAGATTAGAATACATAAAGTTACTGTTAGAAAAAGGCTTACATTATTTGTAAGCAAATCCAATACACAACATTTTTCAAGTCTAGATATCAGCAAACCCAAAATACCAACAATTTCTACCCAAAATAACAACATCCCATTTTACACTGATCCAATAAACCAACTTTGGATTTCTTCTATGTAAACAATCTGGCTTTTTAATCCATTCAATAATTATTGATCCTTGTTTTGAATTTGTTCAAAACTTTAAGCATCCTTTTTATGACTTTAGCAATTACTTTTTAAATTTCCTTCTTAATTTTTAAAAGTATCATCCATTTACATTCTTTAAATGTCCAACAACAAATTTTTCAAATTCTTGTTGATGATGTACTCAAATTTTGTTCTGTATCTTTTTCTGTAGTGTCCTCTGGGAACAGATTGTTCTCAAGAAGAATGACCTTATTCATTCAAAATTTCAAAGAAATTTCCCCCAAATGTCTTTGAATGCCGTTACCAGTTGCTTCCCTTATTGTGTTTCCCTGTCAAAAACAGTTTTTCTTTCATATGAAAATACATTTATTCTTTCAAATTAATTTCAAAGACTTAATGTTAAAAATTAAATATTACAATGTTTTCTGAGCACTTCATCCATTCAAACTTTTTATTTTTTTGTCAGCTGAAAAACCAAAATCCCCCCTTCCCTTGTGATGTTTTGAAGTGAATCTCTGAAACCTTCAAAGGACTCTTTAAATATTTATAATTACTGTCATTGTAGGCTAAGATTTGAAGTCAGAGGGGGGACTGACCAGAGGCAGTCAGTTCCAGCCAGTTCCAGCCAGTTCCAGAGGCAGTCCAGAAGGACTGACAGATGATGAGCAGCCAGATCCAATACTACTAGACAAACTGTCATCTGACTGGCAGAGGAAGTGGGGCAAAGCAGCAACCAACAGGCACAGCTACAATTGCTCTCTGAAGATGAGGGTGTGGAATTACTGCCTCGTCCAATGGAAGAGCTCAGTACACTGCAAACAGAGTATAGCAAAGGAGCTCTGCGAAACTGCTTGCATGGAAGGAGTCCCATTTCAGTAAATGAGCTACAACAGGTTGCCTTCTATTAAAATGCAGTAGTAACCTGACTTTGAACCTGAACTAGCTAACAAATCTGCTATAAGTTCTGACCCTCAGACTCGACTTGACTACTCTGCTTCATGCTTCATGCTTCTTTGATTTGGCACTCTTGAAACCAAACTTGCTGAACTTTGTGGAAAACCTCTCTCTAGGTTACAAGTGTTTATGTGTTTGCAAGCTTCATTTAATAGAGAGCAAAATACTCTTCATGTGTTTGTGTGTGATTGTCCCGGGATAGGACAAGTATAGTAAAATGCTATATTAACCGAAGCCTATGATGGTGGTGGTGATGGTGGGAGACATAGTTCCTGCCAGTGGAAAAGCTCACCCACCCACAAAAGTTACAAAGCCTTAATGTGACAAATTAAAAGATATTTGTTGGTTCTGCTGTTAAACATGAATTGGTTCAGCTGTTAAACACAGATTGCAGTGTAAGAACGCAGATGGAACAGAGTCTGTAGTAGTAGAAAGACTTCTGGAGGAAGTACTGAAAGTAATATATTTTATGCCACTTCTTTTAGAAATTTTATTAAGCCATTATGCCAGGTTAACAGTTTATCCTATGTTATGTGTGTTATTGTCTTTATTTTTGCTGTTATACTTGTAGAGATAGTTTTAATACTGTTAAAACATGAATATAGAATCTTGTGAGGATATATATGCACATATAGAGGTTGTGGAATATTTGGGTGTTTTATAAGGAAACACTTAAGGTGAAAAAGAATCCATAATTCTCTTTCCTCTTTAATTTTCACTGTTGAATGTCTGACACCCCGAATGTCTATTTGATGGACATGAAAATGTACAATTGATTATGTATATCTTATGCATATTTGATGATGTACATTGAAGATATTTGAATTGAATTGAAGGTATATTGGATGTGATGGAATGTAGTAAAGAGGTGAATTCCAGATACTTAGCCCAGATATTAACTGTGTGAGAAGGGGAGTGAAAATAACCCCTCCATAATAGTTCATAGAGTGTATATAGATGCCGATAGTAGAATGCTCAATCTTGCAAGATTTGTCTATAAGTATGAAAAAAGGAAGGAACTCATCTTGGAAAATCACTGCATGTCTTCTTGGTTTGGAGCCTGACATTAAAGAGGTATATTTGACGATGTATATTTGAAGATATATGTCTGAAGGTGCATATTTCATTGACATGTATACCAACAAATCAGAGAATAGCCATGGGATCATTATATCTAAGACGTATAGCAGAGATTGTAATGCAGAATCTAGAAACCAATGCATTCCCGTGCATACAATTAAAAGTATAGATCATGTATGTAGATGACATTTTGTCATAATAAAAAAGGTCAACTAGAAAAGACACATGAAACAATGAACAAAATCTTCAAGGGAATAAAATTCACAAGGGAGGAAGAAAACAACAATACACTGCTCTTCCTGGATGTCATAATCAGCAGAGGAAGTGGCAGCAAATTAGTCTATCAAAAAAGCATCACATTAACCAAAAGTAAAAATTAACATCCATTTCATACAAGAGGAACTGTGTAAGAATGTTTTCAGGTTAGCCAAACACACTGAAGCAACCCAAAAGATAAAAAAATGGAAATAGACAGCTTATACAACACCTTCCAACAAATTGGATACTCACACAAATGTATCAAAAAGTGCTGACCACTCAATCCTCTGTACAAGCTAGAACACTAGGATATTGAACAGCAGAACCAAGACAAAGTATGCAAAAAATAACACTGCCATACATTATAAATATTTCAGAAACAACCAGCAGACTATTACAACCACACAGCATCATCATAGGATAACCAATTAAAGTCCTTCATAATATCTTAAGGAAAACAAAGACCCAGTGGCCCAAGGATAAAAAAAGGATTCAACTACAGCCATTATTTGGAATAGATGGGAAGAGTGCCTACATGAAACATCGACTAGCAGTCAGAATATACAATGAAAACTCCTTAGTTTCACAATACATGGACAGGCTTAACTTAGAAATTGAGCAACCTAGTCCAAGCTAAATCACGTGAGAATCCTGAAGCTTGACACTCGGACAAATCAGCCACCAACAGAGACATAATAATAACAACATTACTACATCATTCAAAAGAGCAATAAAAAAGCTACAAAGGAAATAAAAAAGAGCAAATATCTTCTTGTCAGCAATCAAGACGCAAATAAACAGGGATTAACACCAGGATTAACACCGACAAACAATTAAACAATAGACAGCAGTCTAATTGAAGAATTATTGTATTAGACAAACAGTCAAGCAGTAGCCTAATCAAGGAATTACCAAAGAGGAAATAACACTCTACCAACATTGACAGAATAAGCTATTATAATATAAAATAGAAAGCAAACTCGCTCCCTTCTAAGTACTGAACATGTTACCTAGTTGGGTAATGAAATGTCTGCAAGCAAACAACTTAAGCTCAGAGAAGATCATGGACTCCACATTGAAAAAGCAGGAAAACTTTACTGTCATTAGAAAAAAATGTGAATATTATTTATAATTACCATATGTCATTTAAAAATATTAGTGATAAGTTTTGTAAAACTTTCACACAGACAGAGGGAAGGCAATAAATATTGATTTGTTTGCTTTTCTTAACATAGCCATATAATCTCTGCAATGTGACAATAGGCTTGTCTCATTGCAACTAATATTATTTGGGTTTGTGGATTGTTGAGAATGAATACAATACCAAAAGGAAGATGTAGTAATAGGAAATGGAAATAAAACTTGATGGCTAGTACTGTCACCATCAACAATAGATGTTCTAAAACTGAAATGGCAGGAAAACCCAAAACTATATAAACTATAATATATAAACTATGTATTATAAAATATAATATAAACTATATATGCACCACTGTATGGATAGGTCAGAATCTGGAGAAATCGTAACTGTTAGTCACAAGTTTACAATTTCAAAAGTTACAATTTCAAAGTCATCAAAAGGCTTAAAAATTTGTTCAATTAATGCTTTGAATTCACACAGTGATATATATATATATATATATATATATATATATATATATATATATATATATATATATATATATATATATATATATATGCTACATTCTGATACAGTCCTAATCTAGGATGGTTTAAACTATATTTTTTGAATATCATAGGCATCTCACACAAAATGTATTACCTAGATAACCTATACTTTCATTTTATGTGAACCACTATTAGTACTGCACAAATGGAAAAATATAAACGTATGTTTTCTGGGTGTGATCTGGTACTAATCTGGATCTTACATAACATAGACAAATATTCAAATGTATGTGTTAGAGAAACAGAAACATTTACATGTATATATTTAAACTGAATGCTAGTTAAAAAGATAACTCTATAAATAATCAACATACTATGGCATTGTAGAGACTATACAGCAGATCTGAATGGTTACTTGATACAAAATACATATATATTATGGTTTGAGGACTAGACTTTGATTATTTCTATTCCCAATATGACAATAAAAGTAGGGCCAAAATCAAAGAAGATACAAAATGAAAACTAAACAATTCAGTGATTATTCTTTTGACGAACTGTGCTTAAATCCTACACAAAACAACCAATTTTCTAAGCAAAAAATTATATTTTTATTTCTTAGTAGCAGTGGCTTCCCAGACTGAATATAATTCCATTTTTGACATGTTTGAAACTACCCTGCAAGTTACTGTGATCTTTTCTCCTCAAAAATTTAGCTTGCTTGTCTTACTACTTCCCACTGTCTGTTCACTTTGAAATAACAGGTTTAACAAGGCTGTTTGTACATACTTTGAGCTTTACTTTACAAGCATTAATTAATTCCCTGCAGTTTCTTTTTGCAGGCTTATCAACTCCCAGACTGGCTTCTTGTATCTTTCCACTTCCACATCTCTCTCTATTAGCAGCAATTGAGAGTTAAAATATGCACTGGAAATTAAATATTTCTGAAAGAAATCAGCTGGAGGAACAAAAGCAAGTGATTTTGTTCATAACAAGAGTGGATTTTCCCTGATAATTTGAATCTTCTTATTGAGTTTCTGACTGAAAAAATTTTCTTACTTGTTTAAAATTGAACTCTATTAAACTCCTTAGGGAAGATGAATACTTCTATAAAAGCCTCATTCAGACTGCTGCTGGAGACATAACACTTTTAAATATTTGTCCTAATCACATTTTTATAAAATTTGTGAGAATGGTATGACCCTATTCTGTTAGAACCATCTGAATAGAATCAGGCAAGCTGTGCCAGAATTAAGGCAAAGCTCTTTAAGTGGGGAGTGGCTGAGAGTCTGCAATGCTACTATGGTACTATGGAACAAACTATAACACATATAGTTCAAGAATGTCTCCTCAGGAAATTTCAAGGTAGCTGGGAATCAGTCACACCTGAAACTGTTAGATGGTTAGCTTCCTTAGATACTGGATTATAACATTCATCCACAGCAGTTCTATGGCTCCATATTATGATGGTTTTATTATAGTTTCATCTTAATTTAGTATTTTATCTCCTTTATTGTATTGTCCACAATGCTTTAATATGTGGACAATACAATAGGAGATAAATATTAAATTAAGATGAAACCATAATAAAATCATCATAATATGGAGCCATATATACTTTATTTAAATTAAAGTTGTATATCAATGATTGCATGATCTCTGTAGATGCCATACGCTAAAAAAAAATTAAAAGCCTATTCTATTATTACGATGCCATTGGCTTTTGGAATAAGATACTTCCTCTGAGCAATGCCCCGATTAAGTAGTTATGTGCCGTATCTTTATGAATAACAACAGTGAAGCAGCAAGGCAAATGTTGTCAAGATCCACACTGAGGAATGTATGGAGGTGAATTGGTTACTGGTACATATGAGAAATCCATAGCACAAATACTGTATTTCAACTGCTATCACACCTGGGCTGTAAACATTCAATCACTAGTCGGCAGCAAAGAATGATGCCATCTAGTGATTGTCTTAATCTATTGTCAGGAACATACCCATGCTAACTTCATTTAGGAGTGATATAGCTGACGTAGGAGGTCAATGCATTGTTAGTTCCTACTCTATGACTTCTAGCACATAACCCTAGTAGAATGTAGTAGGAAAAATACAAAATAGAATGGCTCCTACATTCGATAAAGGACACTTGGCATTTATATTTCATATACATGAACTAAGTGACAAAACATGGGGGTAAGTCATATAGCACATTTCTGTGCTACTATAGAATCCTCATGAGTGCTGCATCTCCCCTGTGTTTGAATAATGTATCTTATTCCAAACTATTTTGGGGGTGGGGGAATAGGAATTACTACAAATCTTCATGCAACCTTAAATACAGAAATGGCCCTTTACACCAATAAATCCAACTCTCTACTCATTGCAAAAATAAAATTAAAGCATCTCTAGGAAGTATATTACATGTCTTCTCATTGATGTCGACTTATCATTCCTTTTTTTCTTTTTTCGGTTAATTTCAAGATTTTGCAAGGATTTAAAAAAACTACAGAACCATAGAAATCTATCATCCATCCATCCATCCGTCCGTCCGTCCATCCGTCCGTCCATCCATCCACCCACCCACCCACCCACCCACCCCCCACCCACCTGTGGTGGTTTCAATTTTTTTAGAACCTCTTCTGTAGGTGTGGCCTGCTTTGTGGGAGTGGCTTGCCAACCATGTGACTGGGTGGGAGTGGCTTGCCAGCCATGTGACTGGGTGGGCATGGCCAAATTGTAAAATGTGGTGAAACTCACTTAACAACGCTCTTGCTTAGCAACCAAAATGTTGGCTCAGAAACACTGGCATTTGAAGCACGCAAGTCTTAAAGCTGTCAAGTTACAAGACCCTTGCAGCCCAACCCTTTAGAAACCTCCCCGCAGGGGTGTTCATACTTAACAGCTTTAAGACTTGTGGACTTCAACTCCCAGAATTCCTCCTCTCGCTCTTTATCTTGATGATGTACAGCCCGGCGGGGGGTGGGAGCTAGAACCGGATCTAAACGGCACTGTAGATTTGGAACCTCTTCTATAGAAGAGGTTAGAACTCGCAGGAATCCATCCCTGATATATACAAAAGGGTAAAAGAATCCTTTTAATAAATCCTGAAATCAGTGGTTGATTTTATCCATTTTGGCAAAAAGTTTACAAAGGCTTTTGTAAAAGTGGCTATAGTTCCCTTCTTAATCAAATATAGTTCCTTTTTTCTGAGCATGTTGTGTTACTGTTTGTAATGTTTTGCATCAATGTTAGAATTTCATTTTGGATTTTCCAGAAGAATTAAAGCTTTCAAGACCAAAGTATGTTTTTTTTTTAGTGCTTTCCAGTCAGTCTTTTATTCCTGGTGACTGTACCTGACAGGTCCCTGCAGTTTTCTTAGGAAGTTTTTCAGAAGGCTTGCTTCTTTTTTTGTTTTTTTTTGTTTTGTTGGTTTTTTTTCCTAAGGCTGAGATTGAATGACTATCCCAAGGTCATCCAGCTGGTTTTGTGCTTAAAACAGGATGCTCACTTCAATTATAGTCAGTTTTGTGGGCTCACTCTTTATTTCCAGAGATCCCAACTGGCATAAGACAATCAAGAAAGAGCCTCAGCAAGCTATCTAACACACTATGGTAGTATCAGTTTCTAATTGATTTGCTCTAATTCACTATTTTGTTCCTATTGAACTAATGTAATGATTTCTGTTGTTTGCCCTCATGGCATGAAGTATAGATATGACTAAATATGTAATATAAATAATTGAAATAAACAGTTTTCCTGCTGTGCTTAATGGACATATCACCTATTAATAAATACCATATATGTTTCTGGCAGCTTTCAAACTTGGAAATGAAGATACCTGTTTAATATACCTGGACCTTAAAATTTGCTAAGATTTTAAGGTGTTACACACATTCTCTAGATAACTCCAAGAGAGGAAACTTCATACAAGGCCTCATTCTGAATGAATATTGGTGTTAGAATAAAAACCAAATAATATAGTTGAAGATTTGCTAGACTAAAACTGTTATCACTTCCAGTTGTATGTATCTTGATTTATAAGTCTGATTGAGGTTGAGTTCTACTGCTATGTTTATATTTACACAGTATACAGAGGTGAGTTTCATAGAAGTTTACCACCGGTTTGCCGTGCTTGCTTCATGAGTGTGCATGCTTTCCATGCATGGGCTTTGCTAAATAGCGTAGGAAGTTAAAACCCACCTCTCCTAGAAAAATGAAATATCCTGGGAAATATTGAAAAGGCAGAATATTATATTTCCCGGGATAAGAAATGGAGAAATACGTTTTTAGGCAGGAAACAGACTCACTCTTAATAGCTCCCACTTTTGTCAATGGGCCATTATAAGGCCTGAGCCAGTCTGTCAGGCCTGCAGTTATATCCCTTTTAGGATCTTTGGCCTGCCACATTCTCTATTATTTCATTATGCTGTTTCATTAGTGTAGTAGTTGGGAGGGGGGATTGGAAAGGAGTAGAATTGTGGAATATGTTATTGTCATTCTTTTCTAGAAGCCCAAGGTCATCTTTGTCTCTGCACCTCTGCATATGACCAGAACCAGCTGGGTGGAGATGTCAGCGTGGAAGAAGATTGGACCATGTGATGGATTTGTGGGTGTGGGGACAAGATTATGAACTTTCAACTGGGTGGGAATCTGATGTAACTTCCAGAATTGGGATTCCACAGCACGATGCCAACATGTCTGTCTTATTAAATTGGAACTTTAAGGATAGCTCTGCCTTGTACTCTGATTTAATTCTGCATGATATTTGGAATGCTGACACAGTCTATGTTACATAACAAAGATCCCCCTTCAACTCCAGGGTAATGGGATTAATGCATGATAGTATAGCCCTTTACCCATCTCACCACAGGGCACCTGGGAAGAAGCAATGCTCAACCAAACCTGGACTCAAAACACAGCCTAGAGAGCTGCCCCTGCATGGCCCCATGAGAGTCTGACAACCAATCAGAATACAAGTTCAGGTTCAAAGCCCAAAGGGGGCATAAAACCAGGGACTTTCAGCATATCTCTCTCTTTTTTCTTCTTCCCCCAACATTTAGAAGCATGGGATCCCCCTTTTCTGTTCAGGAACTCAAGGCATTTGATCCTGTCCACCATTAAACCATCTTTCCAAGCAGCCTCCATGTTTCCAATGTCTTTTTCCCCCACTTGGAACTGGACCCAGAAGGACATTTCTTCCAACAATAGTACAGCATAGAGCCGGGGTGGGTGGGCGATGGCAGGTCACCCGCAGGTTGCCACCAATGGTTTGCCCAAACTGGTCCAAAAGGGCTGAATACCACCTCTGAGTATATATTTCCTTTCCTTCCATCAGAACAGAATGAATAGAAAATTACTCTCTAATTCATCTCTTCTGCTATTCTGACAGATAGAGGAAGTCAAAAAAGTCATATCTAAGCTTTTCTTCTAAATCAAGAGACCTTCTAGACTGGCGGATTGTGTCATGGAGACTTTAAGGCAAATGGGGGGAATTATCACCAGTTTTTAGAACATTAGGAAAATTTGGCATGTTATTGGTGAGGAGAGTAAAAGCATGTTAGGGATTTATCTACAATTTACTCTTTCTTTCCAATACTCTGGATTAGAGGCTAATTAGACCTACAGGTTTTTTTAAAAAAATACTGTAGTTGTAAGAATAAAATTTTCCTTAACTGTGCCTAGGACCTGGACTTATATATCACTTCATAGTACTTTATAGCACTCTCTAAACAGTTAACAGAGTTAGCATATGTCCCAACAATCTGTGTCCTCATTTTACTGTTCTCAGAATGGAAGGCTGAATCTATCTTGAGCTTATCAGGATCAAACTCCTGGCTGTGGGCAGAGTCAACCTACAATACTGAATTCTAACCACTGCTGCACCAGGGCTTTTTCTTTATCATTTAATGGATGTTTTCTGTCTTCCCAGTCTAATCTAAAACTTGATAATCCTAATTTGTATAATCTTGTTTTTTAGAACTATAGTAAGATAAACACTACATATCTGGTCATGTCTATCCAAAAACAAGTCTCACAGAGTTGAACATAATGTGCAACAATATAAGACTTTCAGTCTTAGAACTGCAGTACCAGAACACTAGTAGGAACAATGTTTCACAAGGCTTAAAGGCAATCAATAGGGACATTCCTTTACACTGTATTGTGCAAATTCTGTTTTGTCTTTTATTTTAAGAACAAAATAAAGAGGAGATAAGGACAGAACTTGATGACATCATATTGACCCTTCTAGTATCCAATGAAGAAAGTAGAGTGATGTACAATAGAAAAAAATATCTGGAAACACTCTAATCTCAAAGTAAAACAATACTTCAGAACCCTAAGGGTTAATTTAAGAGTATTTGCATGATTTATAATTTATAAAGAAGTTTGATAGCTCTAAAACCAGTGTTTTAAAGACACAGTGTTTTTTAAAAGGTACTGTAGATGGAAATTTGTAGGCTTTTAAGTTTTCTTTTTTATTATCATACACAATTCTGCCACTTGATGTCCCTCTAACCTAAGCTAACATTTAAAGTGCTTTGACAAATCTGAGGAGCTTAAGCTTTATTTTCCTGTGTGATTTTTTTTTACATCTCGTTTGTCTGCAAAAGAGTTTTGTGTCATGTCATGTAATTTCTTAGTGTCATGTGACGTAAGCCATAATAAAGCTGCTTATTAATTAAGACTGGTTTGCATTTCAGCAATTTCAACAATGCTGTCTGTCTGAATTCAAATATAAAATGTGCAGACTTTTCTTGCCTATTGATAGTTCACTTACAGAATATAAAAACTAACACTCATAGTTAAGTATTCATACTTTTATTTGGTGTGTTCCCCCTTCCACTGCTTAAACTCTTCTTTATTAGCTATAGAAATTAGAAATATAAAAATTCCTATTTGAACTGAACATTCAGTTAAAAGTTAAGAGAAAACGAGAAAAACCTTAATTTTCTGGTTACAATAAAAAGCTAAATAAATGGAAAGGAACCCCATTACAAATGAAAGTCTGAATGCCTCTAGGTAACCAAATTCTACCACTGCCAATCAAATGACATACAATATCATCATCATCATCATCATCATCATCATCATCATCATCATCATCACATGGAAGTCAAGGTGGAAATGTGGGATATAGAAAGTAGAAATCATTGCCATCTCAACTCCTGTAAATTTTCATAAATGGGGAATATAATGGCATAATAAAAAACTTCTTAGATGTGTACACCCTAGTTTTCAGATGACAGATGTCTTTTACAGAAATCTCCTTAGATAATTATATAAATGCTGTGGCTAAATTACATTCCATTCAGGAAGAAAACAACTCTACTTTAGTGCACCTGCAAATTTTGTTTTGACGTGAAAATTAAGTCAGTTTGAAAAAAATAAATATGGATAAAAGAGATAAAATTATCCTAAAATTCTTGGGTGACAGAATTCCACCCTCCTCAAAAAGAGTAAATAAAAATAGAAACATTGCTATATGCCAAGCGGTATAAATACTGCATGCATTTCTTAATAGCTAGTTATTTCTTTGTTTTATAGATTAAGGAATGGATTTGCATTGAGCACAGATATAAATAGTTATTTGTTGTAGTAAATACTTTTTTTCCTATGTAGAGAAATCAGTAACTGATCTCCAACCCATCCAGTCCCTGAGGAATGCTAGTTAATTATAGTAGCAGAAGGCAACAAAAACCAAGTAGCCAGATATATTTAGCAAATTCTACATCATAATTTCATTGAAGAGTTGCTTATAAACATTTGTAAAAATTAAACTTTTTCTGTGTACTAGTCTTTTTAAGCATTACAAGTTGTTGATGCCTCATTTTTATTAGTATTGCATATGTGCAGATCAGAGGTGGTATTCAGTAGATTCTGACCAGTTCTGGAGAACCGGTAGCAAAAATTTTGAGTAGTTTGGAGAACTGGTAATACCACCTCTTACTGGCCCCACTCCCATCTGTTCTCTGCCTCCCACGTCCCAGGTGATCGGGAAGGAATGGGGATTTTGCAGTAACCTTCCACTGAAGTGGGCAGGGAATGGAGATTTTACAGTAATCTTCTCCTGCTAAGCCCATCAAGCCAAGCCAAGCCCACAGAACTGGTAGTAAAAAAATTGAATCCCATCACTGGTGCAAATATACATCTGTTTTCATGAAAGCAATCTCAACAGATGATAGGATGCAGCTGATCTTGTTTGTGTTAAGCAAAGCAGAGCTGTTTTTTTAGTATGTGATAAGCTAGACTGGGAAAGTGAAAGGAGTTACTCTAAAGGGGAGGATAGGTCACAATGAAACACAAAATAAGTCTGTGAGGTGAGGTGGCCTGATAGAGAGTGACTAATCTTCTTCCTCCTATTTTCCCCACAACAATAACAACCCTGTGAAATGGGTTGGGATGAGAGAGGATCTTGCCCAAAGTCATTCAGCTGGCTATAGAAGTATTTATTTACATCATATATCACCACTCCTCCAAAATAGCAAAAAGTTGTAATTTTTTTTAAAAGGTGACAATGTTTAATATAAAATAGAAAGACTAACAGCAGCACTTATAGCTTCCCATTTTTGATGCTAATCTTATGTGGTGCCTATAGCATTTACTATCCAGTAGAGTAGTAGCAAATATTGCTTGGCTAGTGAATATACTGACAGAAAATTTAAATTCTAAACCAATACTAATTGCATTTTGTCTATTTTCTGACAAAAAACAATAAAAAGCAAGCCTGATATGCTATATAAGAATGAATTGTATAGTAATACAAACACATACAAACATACATGCAGGTTTTCTACTCCAGACTGGAGATACAAATGTAGTGTGTTCCATAGCTGTGAAAATATTTAATTCCTTTTTGTGGGGCTGGAAAGAATGAAAAGGGAGCTGCATTTCTGTGATGGAGCCAAAATAAAAAGTAAATTGAGAGAGATGAGCTACCATGTTAGTTTTTAGATACAAGGTGGCCCTAATCATTTTAAAAAATTCTTCTAGGATGGAGTGATTTCAGCATCTTCATCCCAGTTGTGTTAGAAGCCTTTCTAAAATAACTTGAAACCTGAACACGTATCCCTGGGCCATTGTAGAAGGTCCAGCTATCAATTTAGTTTTCATTGAGGCATATAGATTGAATCTGACAGCAAAAGCTATACGGTATGTAAATGTCATCTTTCAGACTACAATTCTGCCTCAAGGTATGCTCAGTCAAATTATGCCATGCCCTGTTGATAAGAATGGTGCCAGAAACCTTCTGTAATGGATATGTTTTACTCAATATTATTGAAAGAAGAAAGAGAAAGGAATGCGCTTTTGTATTTAGCTTACTTGATAGAGGGCTTGCTATAATTCACAAGTAGTGGCAAGAACACCAGAGTTTTACTTTTCAATCAATCTGTCAGAATCAACAAAACTAATCTAAAAAGGCTGCATATGATTTGGTTATTACAATGTACCATTACTGGCTTTAATCTGACTGGACTGGTCTAGCATAGGAAGGATTTGGCTCAAATTGAGTAGAATATACTACCTAAGGGGTTTTGCATTTACCTTATGTAAACATTCTGATGGGTTTTATATCCCAGAAACTGTGACATTAATTTGGTTGTGAATATCTAGCCTACATTCACAATCTTTTAAAACCAGTCATTTATCTAGTCTAAATGATAAATAGTATACGTGTTTCAATAATTATCATGTCTTCCAGCATGATTTTTAGCTCATACATTTCAGAGATTCACTCTATCCAGAGGTGGAATTCAGCCTGTTCGGACTGGTTCAGGCGAACCAGTAGTGGAAATTTTGAATAGTTTGGAGACCTGGCAAATACCACCTCTGGTTGGCCCCGCCCTCCTGCCCCTGTTGTTCCCTATCCTATATTCCCTTGTATTTGATGATTGGATTGCCATGCCTCAGCTGAGCTAAAAAACAGCTTAGCTCACCAGCGCTGATGCTGAGGGTGGTCTTTGAGTGCTGCGTGTGTGCGGGAAGCATGCATGCACAAAGCATTCTCTCATAGAACTGGTAGGAAAATTTGGAATCCCACCACTGATTCTATCCACCCCTCCTTGTTTATCTTTTTTTTTTTAAGAAAAAAAGAGGTGGAATTATAGGGAACAGAATCTGAGATAACAGAGCAAGAAGATATTGCTGACAAAATAAATAGAGAGTATCACTTTCCCATTAGTGATGTATGGTTAGGGTTGTTCCAAGAAATTGGGAAAGTCCAAAGAAAAGAAACAGAGAACATTGTGCTGGAATTCAGGTTGTCTCTGAGATTTTTTTTTGCCTTTGAGCCAGTGTTGACTCCTGGACTTTCTAGACTAGATCTTGTGGTTTTCTTTGCAAATTTTTTTGGAAGTGGTTTGCCATTGCTTCCTTATTAGGACTGAGAGAGAGTGACTGGCCCAGAATCACCCATCTGACTTTGTGTCTAAGGCAAGATGAACTCAATCTCCTCAGTCTCAGTCTCCAGACTGCCTCTCAGTTTCTAAAGAATAGCTAACTGTGTTAGTCAGAAGTGGCATTAAATTGTACCTTTTTTGTCTATGTGGGATTGTTAGGTCTTTTAGTTTCTTGCTATTTTTTTCTCTGCACATTCAGTGTAATTTCAGTTCGTTTTCGAGGAGATTTATTTTTCTCTTTAATAGCTTCTTGTAAGCTGAAATCTAATCTGGAAACAGAAATCTCATTCATTAATCATAGACATTCTGCGGGCTGCTGAGAACATTGCATTAATTTTTTTGTAAATTGGGTTTTATATCCAGGAAGTCCTTGACTTACAACTAACGTCTTGGCAACCCTTCAAAGTTACTACACTCCCCCCGCCCCTGCAGGTATGACCCAAATTTGAAGTTCTGATGTCAGCCTCCCCATGACTATGTGACTGCATTTTGGATGCTCAGCAACCAGCCCACTTTTATAGCCATTTACAGGAGGGGTGGGTTCTGGCAGTCACTACTGCTGGTTCACTCGAGGCTGCGCCACACATGTGCAGTGCAATAAAAACTGCTCTGCACATGCGCAGAAGCAAAAATCAAGATGGCGCTACCTATGGTGCCACCCAGAGAACCTGTTTGGGGGCGTGGTAGGCCCGGGTCGCTGCCGGTTCCAGTGACCCAGGCCTCCAAACCATTACTGGTTTGGCCAAACTGGTCTGAACCAGTAGGAATCCACCACTGATTTATAACACCCCACAGTCATATGACCATGATTCCGGATAGCTTTGCTGGAAACCAGTCTTTACTTTTGATTTCTGGCAAAAAATTGGCCCATAGGGAACAATGGATTTGCTTAACAGCCGTGACATTTGCTTAATGACTGCTGTTTTTGCTTAATGATCACTCCATGAGAAATGTTGTAAAATTGGATCTGGTCACATTGTGCCCCATTTTGTGACTGTTGAGACGTACAAGTTGTAAAGCTCAATTACATTTATAACTTGAGGACTACCTGTACACTATCTCTGAGATTTAGGCAGAGGTGAGGAGGTGCTTCTTTGAAGATAATTGCTAGCAGTAGCCACACCCGAGGCAGCAAAGTGAGCCCAGGGTAGGCAAGACAAAGTTTGATACTTCCAGATTTTTACTCTGTGGGTCAAGTGATTACAGGTCACTTATTGGGCTCAGAAGCTAATGAACTCCTTATGAGCCAGTGAAACAACTTTCTAAATTGTGTTACTAATAAATTGAGAGAATTGAATAGCAGCCAAGAGAGTGAGTTAGCTAATCATGAGTAGACTATCACAGACACACCAGCAGAATAGATGGCAGAAAAAGAAAAAGAAACAGAAAGAATAAATGATGTGGGAAAAGGACCTGAAGTCATTGTCATTATGAGTGGATCAGTAGCAAACAGTGTGTTTAGAAACCAAGTTCCATCAAAGTCCCTTCTATATCAGATGGCAGGTACAGAAGTTAAATAAGATGATTTTGATGGAAGTATGCAGGAATTGCTATCTGGAAAAAGGAAGCTGAAAGACTTTTAAAGTCCAGAAACACAAAATAATCAGTATCACTAATATTGTGTAGAGAACAATTGTTCTGTGAATAAGATGAAATGGGAAAAGGGAGTACAACTTTATTTGAGAAAAGAATTTGATAGAAAAGATGATGGTAGGATTGCCTTATCTTTTCCTTTCCTATTTATGAGAATGAGATTAGCATTCCCACATCTGTCTATCACATCTTATTTTTCTTTTGTTTTTTTTTAGAACAAGAATTAGATAATTCCTGTTAATTACTACCTTCAATCATCTATCAAAATTCTTTATCACAGTTATAAATTGATACAAATAATTTCATTTCTAGTATAGTTTTCAGTTCTGGATTTTGAAAATTAATTCTCCTGGGTTTTGTTTGGAGCAAAAAAAGAGTTTTTTTACAGTGCACATACAGTATATATAACCATCCCATTTTTAATAATACATTAAATGAAATATGTCTTAAATTAAATATATTTAAAATTCACAAGTAAAAGATAAATATGAAAATATGTTAAAAAGTTAGGAAAAGGAAAAAAATAAGTGCAAAGAATAGGGGAAAAAAGATAATTGAAGATATTGCTTCTGATCTTTACAGCATTCAAAAAATTAGTCTCTTTTTAAAATTACATTGCATAGTTCCTTTCTATCCCATATTCCAGTGGGCCACATTCCTTTTGGCACCAGGGACTGGTTTCATGGAAGACAATTTTTCCACAGGCCTGTGATGGGTGGGAGATGGTTTCACATGCTGCCTGGATACCGGCCATGCACAAATGAAGCTTTGTTTACTTGCACGCTCTGGCTTCTAACAGGCCATGGTACAGGTCCATGGCCTGGGGTTTGGGCAACTCTGCCGTGTCCTTTTTTAATCAGCAAGTTCAGAAATCACATTTAATTTTTTCTGTTTTGAGGAAAAAAATTATAAAGGGCTTCTACTCTTTTATACAATACTTATTGTTGTATCCCTGATCAAACAGCTCAATGTTGCAATTTCTGCAAATTTGCCACCTTTGAAATCCAATCCTCCCTTGCAGATATTTTAATATTTCTCCATTATTATGCATAACATAATCTTGCTTACAAAATAGCCGTTCCTAATTGCAACTGGCTAAAAGGGGGAAAAATTAGCCCAGAGTTGTTACTTGAGGCATCAATAATAAAGCTAAAATTATTCTACTTTGTACACATTATGTTAAGGCTTAGCTCTTTGGAAAAGGTTTTAGGACTGGAAAAGATAGAACAAGAGAGAAGAACATGACAATCAGCTTCAAGTTGGTGGGCCAGAATAAAGAATGCTTGTTTGTTTATATTTTATGCTCACCTGGGTTTATATATTGCAGAAAACATCAAAATATCTCTAAATGCTATTTTGATACTTTCTAATAATTTGTCAAATGTTTGAAAATATAACACAAATATGCACTGTTCTGGTTATGCCAAGGTGATATATTGATCTTAATTTACACCAATATTCTTTGACAAGTGACAGATTAAATGCTACTCTCCTGTGTCTTTTAAAACACAATATAGATTTCAAAAATTAAATAGCTCCCAAGTTCTATCCTCATGGCTAGATCAGGTGGAAGTCAGTCCATTGTAGCATCCTTGATAGAAAAAAATTATCTGGCAGAAGAGATTCTATGGTCTAATTTTCATTATCAACTTACAGTTAGTAGATCATTAGAAAACCCTGTATAACACACATTTGAATATCATGATGAAAGCTAACAAACTTTCATTCAGATTAAAGGGCATCAGGCCCTCTTACCGTAGGTTATTATTATTTTTTTACTGTTGTTGGTCTTCTCAGCCCCACGCTGAATTATTCCCAGGAACTGTGCTATCTTTCTCCTTTAGCCTAACCTAATCCTGCTTAACTTAGTAATGAGGTATTTTCCTCATCACAGCCAATTCCGTGATGTCATGAATTATGAAGTCACTATCTCCAGATTGTTCAGTAAATGTTTAAAGAGAAGTTAGTTCAAATTATTATAAACTTCATTAGTCTGAAGAACAAAAAATGATATGTATTTGGAAAAATTAAATCTCCATGGATTTGGGAATAAAGAAATCTCCATGGATTTGGGAATAAATCTCCATGGATTTGGGAATAAAGAACTCAAACAGAAGGTCTGGGGTTTAATAAGGATATGACTTTTTCAATCAGTTGAGCGATTAGACGTGTGATGATTCTTTGTTAATTGTTAAATTTCAGGAATAACATTTGGTATGTGAATATGGATATCCAGACTCCTTAATAATTACATATTGGTGATTCACGTCTAGCCCTGATCCTTGGTGGAATTAAGAACTGATTCTATACAGATAAAATCATACCTAAAAGAGGTCTGTTGAATAGGACCCAGAAAGATCCAGCCCTTTTCATGTTCACAAAAAAGCCCTCTGAATATAATATCTAGTGTGAGAAAAATATCCCAGATATAATTTCTTCATACCAAAAAAACGGCAAGGAGGCTAGGGCAACAGAAAGCAGCTATTTTATTACACCTGCAGATGGATTCCCAAGCAAATGAGAATCCCTACAAGGTACATAGGTGCACCTTAAATACACAAAATGACGTATCATATGCGTCATAACTTGGATACAGAAAATACAATTGCGGGCAAAAAATACAAGTGCAAAGTACATGGAAATCCACCAAATGGTCTGAAAGCATATGTGTCCAGAAGCCCCAAAGGACCTTGCTTTCCCAGAACTAAACAATAAGGTCATTACCGGCTTCCTGCAAAACATGTTCTGTTACTCCCTGTTACAAAGGGAGGGATCAGCCTATTTTCTGATCAGGTCACCATAACTTTCTGATTATGCTCCAACCTGTGATTTTCCAAAAAAGCTTACTTGCTGGTCAGATATCCAAGATGGATTCTATCAGGTTCCTCAAATAACCTCATCTAATTACCCAAATAATCCAGATTTTTTAACCTTATTCTCTCAATTCACCCTCTTTCCAATAAGGACAGTTATTTGGGTAACTCTAGGTGAATTAGTTCTCAATCTCTTGCATCATACTTCTGGCCTCCCTTCTACTTAATTCCTTCTTCTTAGAGCACTTAGATCCTCTAAAGCAAAGCATGCAGAACTGGCTACATTTAATACAGTCTAAGCATAAATGAGTACATCTGACACCTTGAGGCATAACTCTTACAAATGCTTCTAGGAAGTCAAAAGATTCCAAACACTCCTAAAAGCAGAACTTTCAGTGACATGTGTTCCATCTAGTGATAAAAAATAACTCTAAAATGTTTTTAGGGGTGAAACAGCAACTAAAAGTGATGTTCCATGCTCTGACTTTTCTATTTGTTTTTCACATCTAGAATATCAGCATACTAAATTCTTTCCCCAAGAGTCATAAGTTGATGGGTTAAATTGACGAGTGTTTCTATTTTGTCAAATAAAGAGCAAGTTTCCAAAACGGTGTCTGTTTTTTATTAACTTTGAATAACTTTTTAATGTATTAGGCTGAAATGTATTTGAAATCAGTTATACGATGATCCTTTGTAAGCCAATCTTAATGAAGTGATCTATCTCCATCTTCCCATTTGTTATTACAATTTACAATTAAGAAATTGGAACTATATCCCTTTAGATTGCACATTGCCAGAATAGAGTCATTTTAAAAAAATATGGGATATGGTTTGTGGATTCATCAAAAAATTTAAAAGCATTAATCAAAGTTGGGTTTTAAGTAAACTGCAATTTTGAGATTATTTCAAATGTGTTTAGGCCAGAATGCGAGATTATTGAGGCAATCCACTACATGAGGAGTCAAATACCATTATATGCCTTTCCCTCACTGAACAGATGGAGCAGGATTAATTCATAATGTCATCTATGGGTTATTTTATTATTTTGATTTCAGCTGACAAAGTCTTAAGCAATTGGTTTCTCCTACTCTATTTTTTAATCTTTAATAGAGTGCCAAATTTAACCATTATCCAGTATTGATCATGAAAGCAATTTTGTGTGAATCAGAATTTCATAATTTAAACTAAACTGGTTGTTGCTAACATTGCCCCATGTTCATTTCAGATAAATGGAATACAAATGGTACTTTAGGATCAGCAGATTTCACTTTCAAAGGAATAAGGTTCTAAATAATGATGCAAAAATGCTTTCCCTTACTAATCTGTATGTGGTAGATACTTTCTCCTTTTGGGACTCCTCAATTTTTTATTTTATACCTCATGTATAAAAAAATCTGGTGAAATAAAGCTCAGAGTGACTTCTTAGGAAACTGTAATCCTGCCAACATCCTCTGAGCCTGGATGAATTTTTGATGGAAATTTTATTTTCCTATTCTCTGAGAAGCTAGGATAGGTACAAATACCCTTCTTAGCTCTAACTTTTGAGATGACTTGAACTCCCTTTAGATAGTACCCTCCTATGATGAAAGTGGATGGAAAGAATTTTAGCACTCATGCAGTCTTATTCTTTGCCCTGTGCATCTATTTACTTCTGCAGCATGTATAATGGGACATAAATATATTTCTTTGCTGCTAATATGCACTGTCTTGCATCCCATACAGAGAAGGAGCTGCTTGAAAATAATAGATGATGAACATTCCATGTGGTTTCTGGTAGTCTACAATATACATATCATGATGTAAATAGCAGAGCTTGTTCAGAAATACCAGACATCACAGCTTCCCATTATCTGTAAATCTTAAACAATGTAGCTCATTCCAAATTTCGGTTATTTTACTACTTGCAGGGTTTCAAACTGTATTAGAGCCATTGCTGTGTTAACGTAGTGGGTTTATTGACCCTTCTTGTTTCTCCTTTCTTTTGTGTGTGTGTGTGTGTGTGTTTTTTATTTTGTATTTTTACTACTCTCTTTTTTTTTTCTTGGCTTTACTTTTATTTTATTTTTTATAATTTTAAAGTTAGCTGGCCTTATTATACTCAAATGCTTGTTAAAGAATTATGCCGGGTATGGGACCTGCGAAGCCGTAAGGGGGTTAGGGAGGGGGGATTATAGGGGGGGGGGGAGGGTGGAATTACAGTTTCAATTCTTAGAACAATAAGAATTCACTTGTATACTGCGGCTCGTTTTTCTTTTTTCTTTTTTTCTTTTTCTCTTTTAAAACAAACTGAAATGTATGGATACACCAAAGCGAGGAGAAGAGGGAAAGAGGAGGGAGAAGTAAAGAGGGAGTGAGAGGGAATGCAAGGAGGGTGAGATGGAGGGAGGGGGAGATGTCTGAGGGGGAAGGGAAGTAGAAGAGGGGAATGCTGGAGGGGTGAAATGAAAGTTGGAGGGGAGAAGAGAGGGTGTATGGGGAATGAAGTGTCATGTTGGGTTTTTTTTTTCTCTTTTTTTTTTTACGCACAGTATATAAGTGATTGTATAAAATGAAAATGAAAATGAAATAAATAAAATGTATCCAAAAAAAAAAAAAGAAATACCAGACATCTATTCACTCACCTGCCCTATTTGCATAAAAAGCCAGGATTATGGGCTCTCAATAAGAAAAAAAGCCATATAAGCTTTAAGCCTTGTCTTCTTTCAGTCAATTGCTTCAAACTGCTTTTCTGCATTCCGAAATCCAGGATCAATTGTTAAGCCAGTTACGGTAAACATTGCTACCACCACAAACTTGAGTAAAGAATCTAAGCATAGGTGGGGTTTTTTGGGCTAACTGTTAAAAAAAAGACCCCAGATGTTTGACCATCAGACAGAAAATATATTTAGCGAACTCGCGCGCTTCTTCCTAGATGAAAATTGTCTGACTTTATGGAAAGCAACAGTGTCATCCTTAAGATGATTTAAAAAGCGGTATTGGTAAAATATTGTTTTTCTTTGACTTCTACTGTCAATAGGTTTTTCAACATTTCCCCTCCAGGTGTCCCCCCTCCCTCATTCATCTGAAGGGATGGTAGTAGGGAAAATGAAACCTGCAGTTGCTAAGCAACCAGACCTGCTCCTTTTCAACATACTAGGAGGGGTGCCAGAAGGAGCATGATGTACAGAGAGTTTGAGGTGCAGGCCCAATTTCCATTTTTGTGTGCTGTAAATGTTTATGGATGGATCTGCAAGCAATATTTCTCCCAGCAAATATGAAAAGAAACAGAACAACATTCAGCAGCGAATTAGTTATTTTTTAACTTTTACATTCTTAAACTACATTTAAGATGAGTTGTTTTTTTTTTAATCCAAAGGCTACAGTAGTAGAATCAGTTTTGAAGATGGGTTAATGAAGATTTTTGGTAATGAAATACTTATTCAGTAATTCATAATGAACCAAAACTGACTTCTGATTTCTTTCTATTAATTCCATTGTAGTTTTTCATTTGTTTCAGATATTTTCTTTTTTCTTTTTGGCAGTTGTGTTCTTCCTCAGAGCCATTATCGTCAGAGAACCATCAGAAGAATAGCATTTGAAAAGATGATTTTAGGGGATTAAGCTCTCCCCCTCACCACAGTAGTGGAAAAAGCCTATTATGTGATAGATTTAAAGTGGAAAAGAGATAATAGATGTAACCCAATTGTGAGGTACAGCTTCAAACTGAGAACTTGACAAATTGGATTTTTTTTTAAAAAAATCAATCCATCTCCTCCAGTTAAAATAAAGTAAAATCCTGCAAATTTGTAGGACAGTGTTTACTTTTTTAATTGGATGTTTCAAAGAAATATCAAATATTGAATTGGAGTTAAAAAAAAACAACTTCTCAAGCTTTGCTTAACTATAACATCTCTTTGCTGCTAATATGCACCAGACTATTTTGAACCAGGATAGCTGATTCTTTATGGTTTTGAACCAGGTTCGCTGGTTCTTAATGGCTTATATAGTATTCTGTTTTTAAATATATACTCCCCCCCCCCGCTCTGCTGTTAGTTGAATTTCTTTGCTTCTTTGAAGCAATTTTGTTACTTAAGAACAAGTTATTACTTTTTCATCACTATGAATTTAACACGGTTTTTACCACGTAATCCTCTCTTCCCTGTTTAATTATAATATTAAGTCCTTGACTAAAAGTGATGAGCACTTTATATTCTCTTTCTGGCAGCTCGGAAATGTGTCATAACTTCTTCCAGGTGATTTTATTTTATCTTGACATGTATGCTCAAAATCTTTACATTCGAAATGAGCCTCTTTGCTCTTTGGAGAGAAGCAGGGCGCAGAGGGTAAGAACCCAATGCATTGTCTTTCCTGCTTAAAATGCAACTTACATTTGGTTTAATAGCTATGCTTGTGCAGCATGATGAACTGGGACTTGAGCAGGATTAACAAGTCAACTAAACATCTAAATCCAATTACTGTAGCTACGGAGTTAGAGAGGACCGATTTAACAGAAACAAGTCTTCCAGTTAGATCTGTTATGCAAATGCCCACAGCTCAGTCAAGACTGGCACATTTGCCCAGTTCCATCAACAGTTGGTGATAGCCAGTTCCTAGATTGATAAGAAGTAGCTATTTCCAAAACAAACAATAGGTGCAGTCAATCTACCCCAGTCACTCCCTCATAAAAAAAAAAGAAAAAAAGGAAATGTGCCCTTCCTTTTACATAGCATAGGAGAAAAGAAGCAGAACTTTTCTGCTGTAATTTGCATATATATAGGCTTCTCCTGTGCACGTAGTGGACTCATTGGAATTCTTTTGTTACTTTCTTCTTAATAAATTGTACCAGTCTGGACTTTGAGAGACTTCTTCTTGGGATTAACTGTTTTCAGTCCAGGCTGGGTTTTGTTCAGTGCTGCTGGCATTCAGTGACATTGGCAGCCACTGACCATATCTCTAAGGCAGACAAACACAACCTCACTGACAGATTGTTTACAGATATTTTTCCTGCAGTGATGTCAAAGAGGAAATACCATATTTTTCAGAGTATAAGATGCACTGGAGTATAAGACACACAAAGGTTTTGAAGAGGAATTTTTTTTAAAAAAGTTTTGCACTCTGCAAACCTCCCCAA
Source organism: Thamnophis elegans (assembly GCF_009769535.1). Classification (NCBI taxonomy): domain Eukaryota; kingdom Metazoa; phylum Chordata; class Lepidosauria; order Squamata; family Natricidae; genus Thamnophis; species Thamnophis elegans. The sequence goes on from NC_045541.1 coordinate 87,292,849, forward strand.
AACGGCCCTTTTGTTTTGCAAAAATGGGCATTCCCCCCCCCCCCCAAAAGGGCATGAATAGCCCTTAGGAGGCTTATAGAGTGCTCCGTAATATTGCCAGGAACTTTACACATTGTCTCCATGACCCGTTTTCTTTGTTAGCTTCTGGGAGGAGGTATCCAAAGGAGAACAACTAGATTCTGTAATAGCTTTGTATCATATAGCAAGGGTCTCCAACCTTGGCAACTTTAAGACTTTGCCAAGATTGGAGACCCCTGCCATATAGTATCATCAGCCTTGTAAATTCTCAAGACTCTTTTTTCCACTATGTATTATAAATGGACTGTGATGTGCATTTGTGTTTGTGTGTGTGTGTGTGCATGTGTGTGTGTTGGTGTCATTTTGTATAATTTGGCATTTTGGGGATGCTGCTGTTATCATAATTATTATTATATCCTTAGGATGGTGATATTGTTTGGCGGATGGTTGTTTCCCCCCCCCTCCCATTTTGAGAGTGGTGTATCAAAATTTCATTTTACTGTGTGCCATTGTGTATACATGAAAATTACATGAAAATTCATTTTAATTCAGTTCAGTTCAATTCTGTTCCATTCCATTCTCCAGCAGCATTACAGGTACAAACAAGTGTTTGGGAACACTAAGTAAGTGCTGTGCTTTCCCCAAAATAGGATAGGGTCTTATTTTCTTTTGACCCCCCAAATAGCATTTGGCCTTATTTTGGGGGAGGTCTTATTATTTTGAAGTGTAGGAGGCAATGAGTGTGGTCACCTCATGGCTGCTGCTGTATTGCAATATTTTTGGGAGGGCTTATTTTCGGGGGAAGGCTTATTTTAGTGCATGCACTCAAAAGCCTGATTGGGTTTGTTACCGTGGAGGTCTTATTTTCAGGGAAACAGGGTACATAGTATGGAGAATTGGAGGAGTATTTTGATATCTATTATCCCTTTTATGATTTCAAGTCAGGTTTCTGTGTCTTAAATAGCATGGATAAGGCTTACATTATTATTCTATGTTTATAATAAAATGCCAATAGTTATTTATTTTTTGAATTTATATAACTGCTCATCTCACCAACATAAGTTTGGGTGGCATACAATAAAACAATAATAATTGGACAGACTGATTACAAACAACAGGACAAGAAAATAGCAGCAATGGGATTGTTGATATTTGGATATCTATAAAAAATAACATTTGCCTGCAAGCTAGTACTGCTGGGACCACAGAACAGACAAAGTAATGGAAAATGAAGAAACAAAGTCTTCTAAAACTTCAAAAACTTACCACATTATGCCCTAGGCTTAACAGTTGTGGATAAAAAAGACATAAAAGACAAAAAAACTAATGATCTTCGAGGCAACAGAAGAGAAGAAAAGAACTGGAGAAAATCCCAAAATGCAAAGCTTTGCAAATAAAGGTAGAACAATTGTGGCAAAGAGAGCGCCAATATGATATGCCCCTTGGGTGAAATCCCAAAATGTCTCAATCATTGCTTGAGTACCACCAGCATTGCCAAATAAAACCATCAGTCAATTGCAAAGGACAACATTACTTGGGACAGCTTAGGTAGATAAAATGCCAAATCCAGTCTAAACATCTGCCTGACTGTGTGACCAATAATAATAATACAGCGTTGATAAAATTCACGTTTAGTTAGTTTTCTGTAGGTCCAAGGATGGCTAGAGAATACTATAATTAAGGCATGATATTGAAACTCAGAAAATGGCAGACTCATTGGAGGAGTATAAAGCAGAATTTGAGCAGCCATCTCTTATGGCCTCTGCATTGGCCCTTAATTTCAATATCACAAAGTGAGCTATTGTCCAAGATCTCTTCAAATAGTATCATGCTATGATTCCCCCCCCCACTATCTAATCATTTACTTTCTGCAGAGTTATAATTTAAGTATTTTCATACTGTTGATGTTTAATTCCAGGTTCATGTTATCCTACTTTTATATTTTGCTATATAACATTAGCTTATAAATATGTCTGGGAATTCTGCCCAACTCTTCCTTTTAAAAAATAAAAATAAAAAAAATCTTCATTTATCCACTGGTTTACAAGCATACCAAGGCATTTCTTCCTCTTTTCAGAAACTATATCTTGGCATGCATATTATAGATGGAGCTAATACCTATGCCTCAAGACGGTGTCATTTGTTACAATTATGAGCACATTTGTAAATCCTTTCAATAAATAGACATCTGAGCATGTTCTATTCCCCAAAGCTACAGATTCATACATTTTGTCTTGACTCATGAGGCAGATTTAAATTTTAGTCATTGCTACCCATTCATTCCTACTCATCTATCATTTGTGAAGAATGTCAGGGAAAGAAGAACTTAATCAAGCCTGGCAGAGGTTTGCAAAAAATGAAATCTAAAAAAATAAAACAGTCCTTTGCTATTTCTGATTTCTCAGAAAGTCCACATATAAAATTAAAGACTTTACCCCTTTTATTGATTGATTTATTTGATTTCTTCGGCTGCCTACTTGCTGGCAAAATAAACCTCTCCTCACATATTCATAAAAACACAATGTTGGTTATAAATAAGGTCCAAATATATATTATTGGGCAGGTTCACATAGCATCAGGCTAAATAGAAGAGTAAAAAGTCAGCTCTTCAAGGTCTTTCTAAAAGCTGGTAGGATTGAGGCCATCCATTTGTGTGCTGTATCAAAAGCAATTCTAGTAACAGAGAAGGCATGTTTCTTGGATCCTCTGAGATGATATTACTTTATTGATTGGACACAGAACATATCAATCTTGCCAGCTCTAGTAAGAGGAGACACTTGTGGAAAGGTGGTCCAAATAATACCCAGGTCCAGTACCATGGGTTAATTGCTGGGATGGTATCTTACACTGACTGCTAAGAATAAAACAAAAACCTATAGAAAATAATGAAATGAGGAAATGCAAGTTATTGCAATTGCTACTTCTCTGAACAAAAAATGACACTGGGTGGGATGCAATAATTATTTAACATTATACATACAGGGGCGAAATGCTACTGGTTTGGGTGAACTGGTATTTCCGATGATCAGCTGCAACACGATTTATATTAGCTAGAAAGTAGGATTCCTGTTTTCTAGCTAATCTAAATCATGGGGCACAATGGATTCCCCCCCTTGCTGTTGTACTTACCTTTCAGGTGTGTTCGGTAGCAGGCTCCGCCCACTTGCCTGGATGTCATCATGTCCATTTTCGATACTCTGCGCATGCGCAGAAGATGGCATGTGTGCTCACATTTGCGAACCAGTAGCGAAGGTAAGTAGATTTCACCCTTGCATAAATATAATAAAAACAATAATTAAAATACAAAAAGAATCCTATAAGGCACAATAGACAGTTAATATGAATCACAATAGAGGAGCCATCTTAGAATTTCACCAGAATCCCCAGGCCTGGTGACATGGCCAGGGTTAAGGGACCTTGAGTCTCACCAGCTGAAGGTTGACTCAGCCTTCCATCCTTTGGAGATGGTAAAATGAGGACCCAGATTGTTGGAGGCAATATGCTAACTCTGTAAAGCACTGGGAAGCAGTATATAACTGCTACTGCTACTGTTATGTATGGATGCAATAAGGGTGGAGAAGTACTGGGGTTTCACTACCCTTACCACCCCAAAATAGATTTTAGTAGTGGCTCTAACTCATGTTCAGTTGAGTTCATCCTTTGTTAAGTGCCAGCAGCACTCTTTATTTCTTTTCTCTCATGTCATCTCCCTCAATTCTTCCATGATCTATGGAGAATGATGGGATCCACAAGAGGGTAGAGGTTGCATAGATGTGATCCAATCCAATCCAATCCAAACTCCACCAGGGTTCCAGATGGAATTGTGCAGATGCCATTTCTTTCCCAAAATCTTTGAATTTTCTTTTGGTTCTAATCAGCTGAGGCAGATTATATTTTCATCTTTTTTTCTTGCACAAAATCATTTTGTTCATTTTGAGTTATAGCAGTATATCCTTTATGCATTTAAAAATTATTTTTTCATAGTTAGAAATGATTTTACCAAACATTGATGTCTTGGTGTGGTAACTAGTATTTGGAATTCAGTGTTTAATTTCTAACTTAATTGAACTGATATATGACTAATAATATGCTGGAAGGCAGGTCTAATTTGGTGTAGCTAGCGTATATTTGAAAAGTAGTTATACAGTATCTGTGAAAGGTTAATAAATATGTAAAATGTTAATGAATCTGCTATTTTATTATAAAAGAGATACAAAATGCATAAAGTGCATGCAGAACAAGATGAAATGAACCCCCATAGTAATGGATTTGTAGGAGGAGACATGTGTTAGTCGATGGCATCCAAAAATCAGGATTCTGGTATCACCTTTTCAGATACAATGAAGTAGCATTCTATGTAAGTGATGTAGACTTACATAGAATGTAAGAGCCCCACATTTCTACTTTGCCACCCATTGATACTAACAGCACTACCCTGTTTTCCTGAAAATAAGACCTACCTGGATAATAAGCCCAATTGGGCTTTTGAGCGCATGCGCTAAAATAAGCCCTCCCCTGAAAATAAGCCTTCCCTGAAGATATTGCAACACAGCAGCAGCCATGAGGTAACCATACTTGCTGCTCTTCTGCACCTCAAAAACAATAAGACCTCCCTGAAAATAAGGTGAAGTGCTTATTTCAGGGGCCAAAAGAAAATAAGACCCTGTCTTATTTTCGGGGAAACCTGGTGTCACAGGCCCTAGCAACTTCACATACATGCTGTTTGTCTAATGTGAATATGTCATCTGCCAAGGGTGCCCTTTTGGACTCTGTAAAAGGCAAACAGGCCAAATTATTCATAAAAGAATGAATGAAAACAAGCTTCACATCAGCAGTCCAAACAAGGACAAGGTAATATTAGAACCTCCTGGGATACTAATTTCAAAGTAGCCATTTTGGGAAAAGAATTTTTGTCAGCACAATTGAAGGACAGATTGCTACACACATCAAAAGGTTTCAAGCTACTTCTGAAGGTCTCAGTAAACACAATGGGGGTTTAACACATTATAATTGTTCATAAATAAGGTCGTTCTAATCTGTCTCACACCTAACCTGCATTTGCATAACCATTTTGTCTTCTTCTCCTTTCACTGACCCCTACTTGATCCCAATTTAAGTCTTAACATCAGCTTAGTTATTTCATGGCAGCTGATGAAGTGAGCTGCAGCTCACAAAGGTTTATCCCTTTTAATAAAATGTGTTAATCTGAGAAGGTGCTACCGGACTCTTTCTAAAAAATGGATGTGAAATGGCCAATTGAAAGCTTAACTTCTAATTGGAGCTTCAGCTACTTGCTTTTAGTGTTTTCTTTCATTTTGGCTTATTTATATTACATATAAAAATACCTATGCTATTTTTTTTTGTCCTTTCCTGGGGTAAAGCCTAAGTGAAGAAACATCAAAGAGTGACTATACAAGAGGAATACCACTGGATGTCACCCTTTGCATACACCTGATTTATCCCAAGTTTCCAGCATTGCAGAGAGAGAGGCACACACAGAGACACTTAAAGTTTTTTACATCTTACATTTTGTGTGCATGTAAGTATATGTAACATCTGACTACAAGACTTAGGCCTGAGATCCCCAACTCCTGAGCCACAGATCGGTACCAGTCTGTGTCCTGTTAGGAACCAGGTAAGTGAGCAAAACTTCATATGTAGCCAGTGCTAGCATCACCACCTCAACTCCACCTCAGATCATCAGGTATTAGATTCTCATAAGACCACGAACCCTACTGTAAACTGATTATGCCAAGGATTGTAGTTTGTGTGCTCCTCCCTGTCCTGAGTCTGTGGAAAAACTGTCTTTCATGAAATTGGTCCCTGGTGGCAAAAAAGGTTGGGGACTGCTGTCTTAGGCAACTTGAACTTATGTGGTTTCTTAGAGAAAAGCAGGATGCCATATGACTAAAGGTATTTCTAAAGGTCAATTGTCTGATTATGTTGAAGACAACTAGCATGCTAAGCAGAGGTGTGTTGCTGCTGGCATGACTGCCGGTTCGGTGCATGCAAAAATTTTGCTCTGCGTGTGTGCATTTGCACATAAATAGGTCTGTGCATGGGCAAAACATTAAAAAATTAAAAAAATTAAACGTGTGCAATGAAAATTGTTCTGTGCATGCACAGAACTGAAAATCAAGATGATGCCACTGTAGGACAACCGGTTTGGAGGTGTAGCAGGCCTGGGTCACTGCCAGTTCCAGCGACCCAGGCTGCCAAATCACTACCGGTTCAGCTGAACCGGTAGGAACCCACCACTGATGTTAAATATGTGAAAGTCAGATCTATAAGCATCATCCCTCCCCAACTCTCATTTTATGAGTTGCACCAAATTGTATCCATCTCTGATGGAAAAATATCTACCATGATAGTGAATTCTGTCTCCCTCTGCACCCTGGTATATCCCCTTCCTTCTCCATCCTTTAGGAAGATATGGATTATTTGAGCATGCATGGGATTCACAGAACAGAAGAGCAAGGAAACCTCTCTTAAAACCTGTTGATATACAGTATGTAGTCATATTTATATATAGTGTATCTGAATCTATCTATTATCTATTACAAAGTGTACTATATAGTATTTAATAATTATTTCATTAACAACCTTGAATGCTGATTTATCAGATGGAGGAAATTCTACAGTAGTCTTTTTCTCAAACATAGCTAATTATGATTACAACTCATTGGGGAAACAGGATTTCGTTTGACGATGAAAGAATTTGAAGATTTATGTCCAAATTATCTTGATTTAGGATTATTCCTGGCTCTAGACAGGCTATATAGAGCCATCTGATCATTCAGGTTCCTCATTATTTCATTTGTTCAGAGTAGCTTGCCTCTTCAGGAGAAAGTACAAAACATGATTCTTCTTTGTCCATTAATCTTAACTGTAAGAACTAATTTGTTTGGAAAGCTTATATTTTTTAAGAACACCCTTTGGTTACTCTTATGAATTCTAAGCCATATTAGGATAAATTCCTGTTTACCAGAAATAAAAAATAAGTGATCCTGAATCTCTTTGAAAGCTTTTGAGTGGATAAGTTGAGATTTTTAGACTTTTTTAAAGACTTTTTTTTAGGACTGGGAAAGTTTGAAGAGGGATATATGTACCCTACGTTTTGCAGAGACTTAAAACATTTCAGTAAGATATTTCAAACTTTAAAGTTATCCACCTAGCTTCCCAACCTAAAGACTAGTGATTTCATTGGAAGATTGGTGAGGAAGAATTGGATGTGGTGTGTACTTCTTTCCCCTAGATCACGGGTGTCAAACTCACTACGTCACATTGCCATCATGTGACATATCATGACATTTTTCTCTTTTTTGGAGCTGGGGTGGGAGTGGCCTGTGTGTGATGCGGGCCACAAGTTTGACACTGCTGCCCTAGATGCATGATGTACAAAACTTCACATTCCCATGTAAATGGTTCAGTGTACAATGCAGAATTAGGCAAGCATTTATTTTAGCCACTAACGGATTATACTTGGGTCACACTGGCCTGCCCTTAGTAGGGCTCCTATGTAGAGGTGGATGACCTTTTTCATCTTCAGTCTAATGTTTCAGAGCCAATATAAAGTAAGACAGTTGAACCCTCCATGGGATGCAACTTGGTTGCAGACCTAACTGCAAAGACTCTGCATTTTTGCTGGCTGGGAAGGGATCTGTCTGCTGTCAGCTTTTTGGAGTTTCTTGACCAGCAGGAGGGCATAAAGTCTTTCTTTTTTATCATCTGTCTCATTATTTTCTTCAGTATTCTTTAATTGCTGTGCTGTGTTATTTTCTTACACCATCTTGGAATAAAGTGTTAACTATTCACATCAATATGGTCATTGCTTCCAAATCCAAAAAAGTTGTAACTCAACTCTGCTGGACTGGGTTGACACAGCAGGGCAAACAAATCCATCTGCCTATAATATGAAACAATAAAACAATACAAAACAAACCCCCTCAGCCCTATCTACTGGGGTGATTTTCTTCTTCAACTGTCCACAAAGAAACAAACAATTAATGCTGCCTTTAGCAGGTTTCCCCCTTAGCTTATGGGTTGAGGGAGCTATTATTGTACAAGAAGAAAGAATCTCACTATCTGAACAAGAAAAGATTGCAGCTCATCCAAGTGTGTATGTACCTGAGACAGCTAGATCTTGCTATTACCTTGACTTCCAGAAAAATAAAATTCTAAAATAATATGTATTATATAATAAAATAAAGTACAATGATATAAAATGAAAGCCAAGATTAAAGATAGTCACATCCTGTTTAGAATGTGACCCTGTGCTATATTAACCTTGTACAGGTCTTGAGTTTTCAGACGTCCTGTATCATCATCTGTAAAAGAGCAGAAATAAACAGGAATTGAGCAGGGAAAAGCTGAAATCTTGAGCATCCCACCCTCTGAATATACGGGCTGAAACAGTCTTTTTAAAAAGTTTTGTTTTTTGTGCTTACTTGTAAAGAAAGGAAAAACATGTATTTAAGTAGGATGAGAATGATAGATTTTTTAATTTGCTTACTTGAAATGATCAAAGAACTTTTGGGGAGACCTCTGAAACTCAGGGATAAGATAAAACAAATGCAAGTTCAATAAGGACTTAGTTCTAGTAACAAGGCAGAAGACCTTGGAAGATCACAAAGAAGTTGGAGGCTACGATTTCTTAATAGTATGACACTGGCCAGAAGTATCAAATAAAAGGGAAAGGATAAAAACATTTAAAAAATGTCTAGCTTTCTTTAAGACAATTAGGATGCATTCTGGCACCTCCACACTGGATACCATGTCAGTTTGAAAATACTTCTGGACCTCAGTGATCCCATGATATTAACAGTGCTTGGGAGTTGAGCCATATATTTGAAACTTACTGACACTAGTGTTTTATTTTACAACACTTTAAAATAACAAACTAGCTGAACTCAAGGCAAATATTAAGCCTTTCCTTCTGCAGAGTTTCAGAGAAATTGTACTTCAAGGCTCTGCTGTGTATGTTTTTTGTGTGTATTTGGAGAGGTGGGGGGATGACAAGCAAACAGACTCCCCCCCCAACTAAATGAATGGGAAAATGGATAAAAAGCTTGTTAAGTTCCCTCCTTTATCTGGACTGCACTTGGGTGAATTAATGTAAAAAGCGCTTGGCTACAAAAATGTAAACCCTTTTGAAATTGTAGCTCTCAGTAGCTTTTAAATAAAAATACAAGGAATAGTGCATTTGTAGCTGATCACTTACATTAATTGTCTAGATTTTATATTTTTGGCAAATGACTAGACAAATGTGGAGATATATCAAGAGGGAAGAGCACTAGCAATTTATTTTCTTTAGATGGAGAGCCTGAGAAGATGTAGGTTATTTCAGTATAGCAAACAGGACGCTGTACTGATCACACTTTCTTTTATATTCAAATGTGATTCAACACTGATTTAACCCCAGTTTCTGAGATATGCAAAACTTAAGATGACCAGGAGTCATTGTTGAACTGGTTTTGAGGAACTGCAGAATGAAAACTAGATAGAGACGCCTATCTGGTGGACATAGACTGAAGTAATAGCAATAGCAATAGCTCTTAGACTTATATACCACTTAATAGTGCTTTTATAGCCCTCTCTAAGCAGTTTACAGAGTCAGTTTACTGCCCCCAACAACTGGCTCCTCATTTTACCCACCTCAGAAAGATGGAAGGCTGAGTCAACCTTGAGCGGGTGAGATTTGAACTGCCGAACTGCGGCTAGCAGTCAGCTGAAGTAACCTGCAGTGCTGCACTCTAACCACTGCGCCAGCTCTGACCTGGGGGGAACATTTCTTATCATTCTGAAATAAATCAGAATTTCCTTAGATGCAATCCTGACATAATTAAAAGTAAGAGTACATATGTTAGGTAAGCTCCCTGTTGGGAGAGCAAGTACGTTCAGCGAAGCGTTGTGAGAGTTGTGTTGGAGAACACACAAACCAGCATACAGAGACACTGCAGTTTAAATAGACTTTTAATTTCGTGGAAATAAAGGTATCAGAGTCCATCAAACAGTCCAAGTCATACACGGATAACACAGTCAGTCATCAATGTCTTTCAGTTAAGGGATAATCCAAATAACATAGTCCATAAACATAGAAACAGTCCGGTACTCAAAGTTTGCTAGCAGTTGCAAAACTTACAACAGCTCATGGCACTCAGATCAGATCAGATCAGCCCAGCATCTAACGAAACAGAGAGAGAGCTAACAGTCCTTCTGGCTTCCTCTTATGGCCGATTGAGGAAAACAGCAACCAATCACATTTTACAGTATGCTTTAAAGAAACAGGTACAACATTGTTACATGATTTATATATTGCCAATCCAACCGTTAGAATTATATTCCTAACAATATACATCAAAATGGAGTTTATTATATACTATGCATTAGATTTGTATCGATATACTTAACATGTTTCTTTAATGCATATTTTAATTAATTATTACCACATAATTCCTTAGAGATTTGAATGCATTGAGGGTGGTTTCAAATAGTATCTGTACAGAAAAAAAGTGAGCCACTCTGACTTCTTTGTATTATCTAACTAGATCTAATTTCTTTCATGCTAGTCCAGTTTTAAAAATAAATTAGAAGGTAGTCTAATTGGGATTGGATGGATGTGAATTGGAAAGGATATGGATTTTAATTAGGTTAAAGAATTACTTAAAAGGAAATGAAAATTTTTCTTAAATTTCAGAGTTTAATTTAAAGCCTATAAACATTGAAATTTGTTAAGATAAAATAAATAATGTAACAAAAAAAAAGTACAAAAAGAAGTGACTTCCAACTTTAATCACAATGTTCCCTATAACAGTGATGGCTAACCCTTTTCCTATCGCGTGGCAAAAGCGGGGGGAGTGCAGGGGGGTTGTGTACGGACATTCCCACACCCATATGCTATGTGCGCAACCCCCCATACCACATTGCGCCCCCTTCCCACTTTTGGCATGCATGGACTCATTTTTCTCCTCCCAGGCTCCAGAAATTTTCTAGGAACCTGGGGAGGGTGAAACGCCCCCCTGCCCTCCAGCTGATGCGAGATTTCAAAAAGTACTTTTATTCAATGACAAGTGTCTGACTTGGAAATGACATATTCCCAAATTAATCATTGACTGGTCTTAGAACTTTCTTATCTGAATGGCAATAATTTGCCTGTGTGTGTGTGTGAGAGAGAGCGAGGGAGAGCTTTATTTCTTTGAAAGTAGGACAACTCTGTACATTTCTAATGATGAAACAATAGTTTTGGAGAGGTAATCTAGGCAGATTTAAGAACAAATATTTCTTTTACACAAAGATCAAGGAATTAGAAAAAAAGCTGGGTAGTTATTAAACCTCTCAAATCATAATAAAGCTTTTAGAAACAAATAACATTTGTGAAATATTTTATCACTTTGTAAATCCTCTAAGCAAATGTAAGAGGAACAGAATATACTGAATTTTTGCTCTCTTGCAGTCACTAAAAAAGAATGCCAGGGCAAGAACAGAAAGACTAGTCATTTGCATAATGCTGCATAGTTAGACAGGCATGGGTTGATCCTGGCATTACTGCCTGTTCAGTGCGCACAAGATTTTGCACTCCTGCGTGTGCACATTTGCACAAAATAGGTCTGCACAGGCGCAAACATGAAAATAATAAGTTGTGCAATTATAATTGTTCGTGCATGCACAGAATTGAAAATCAAGATGGCCGCCCCATAGGAGAACAGGTTCGGGGCATGGCAGGCATCGGTTGCTGCCGGTTCCAGTGACCCGGCTGCCAAACCACTACCAGTCCGGCTGAACCAGGCCAAACTGGTAGGAACCCACATCTGATTTATGGCTGTTCTCAAAAGACATAAAGAATTGAAAAGAGGCTTTCATAAGCTACCAGGCTATATTACGTTACTGGTATTCCTGATCAGCTGCAGTGAGACTCATAGTGCTCCTTATTGGATCTGCAACCTATAAGGATGAATTTAATGGTCACTTTCATTAGATAACATCGGAAGATTTTTCTAATCTTATCAGACTATGCAGTACACTGCAGGCCTATATGAGCATTTACAAGTTCTTTAATATATTATAATAATATTGCATCTCTTAAAGACCCTCTGCTGCATTGAAAGGGTAGTATTTTTCTTAGATAATTAGATTTTCAGGAAAAATAAACTTTAAAAGTGCACAAATGTTGTTTGGATGCACTATTTAACCAGTGAGAGCTAGCTTGGAACTATTTCAAAGAGTCTGGATTCTTGTCCCGCTTAAGGCACAAAGCCAACAGGATGACCTTGAGCAGTCATTCACTCTCCATCTTAGGAAAAAGGTAATGGCAAGCTATTTCCAAAAAGAAAACTGCATGGATGAAATTGCCAGGAGTTAAGATTCACTTGAAGGCACAAAAATAACAACAATAATACTAACCATCAAAGAACCCATCCAAACTGTAGAAAGTTAGCCCCCCCCTCTCCTAGAAGAATGAAATATTTTGAGAAGGATTTTTAAAAAACAGTATAAAATATTCTCCTAAAAGAAAAAGAAATTTTTTAAAGGAGACAGAAACTGCCCCAAGCAGATACTAAGCGGAGACCAGTTTTTAGAAATGCAGATTTGGTAATCCATTACTCCTTGCAGCAAAGTCTGAACAAAGGTAGGCTTAGCCCTCAGCCATAGTAGGAATTGCCCAACAAGTCCCTTCATTGCATCAGCCAAACTCCAACCAAGCTTAGCTCAGACAAATTCCTAGGATTTGTACATGGCAGCATGGGAGTCTGACAACAGCCAATAGAATACATGTTCTTGCACAGGAATAGGAAGCTCAGGTTCAAAGCCCAAAAGAAGTTATAAAAACCCCTCACTCTCAACTCCATGTGATCAGCTACCCAAATTCACACATGCTTGGTAGTTCTGCTTCATCATTAAACCATCTTTCCAATCAGTTTCCATGGTTTCAGTGTCATTCTCCTGGCTTGGAATTGAACCAGATGGATATTTCTCCCAACAAAAAAATATCCAAGATAACATTTAGATAAGCTGTTTTTATTTATATTTCCCAACTGTTTATGCTTTTGCATTCTTCCAGGAATAATCTATTCCATTTAAACATACCTTGAAGAATGTAAAAAGCATCTTCATGATGGTATGGCCTTTCTCCTTTTGTGAAATTTACATTAAAACTTTGCCTCAAGCATTAGATGCATTAATCTCCCACTTAGGCTAATTGAAAAGTTGGGGAGATGGCAATCATTTTAATTCATGGTTAATGATAATTAAAGTATTATAGAATAATCCTTGAAGATGGGAATCTAATCTTTACAGGCGTATTTGGTTTTAGTTTGCTGGGTGGCATAGAAACATTAGAAGATCTAAGCCAGATAGGAACATAAACATTTACAAGGCTGATCCAGTTTGCTGCCTAATGAAATGTTCAAATGGAAAACAATCATCCCATCTCAAGAAAAATGCAGAGTATCCTACCCATCTAGGTCATTTTTGTATCATTCATAAAACTGCCCAAATGCATCTTCTCCTTTCTGGTGTTAAATATACACAAAAAAGTGAAATAATCTGACCACTGGCTGCCATTAATGACATTCAGCCTCATACATGCTTCATTTGACTTCAAGGCTGGTAATTTGCCTCCTGGTACCTCTCTACTGAGTATCCCTCTCTCCTGGTATCCCTCTACTGAGGGACACAGTGACCCAGGGGCTGAGACGCTGAGCTTGTCGATCAGAAAAGTCAGCACTTCAGTGGTTCGAATCCCTAGTGCCGCATAATGGAGTGAGCTCCCGTTACTTGTCCTAGCTTCTGCCAACCTAGCAGTTTGAAAGCATGTAAAAATGCAAGTAGAAAAATTAGGAACCACCTTTGGTGGGAAGGTAACAACGTTCCATGCACCTTTGGCATTTAGTCATGCTGGCCACATAGCCATGGAGATGTCTTCGGACAGTGCTGGCTTTTTGGCTTTGTAACGGAGATGAGCATTGCCCTTTAGAGTCGAAACGAGTAGCACATATATGCGAGGGGAACCTTTACCTTTACCTCTCTACACTAGAGTTATTCCCTTTCCTAAAGTTGATGTGGAAACAAACCCTAGTGTAGGTTCCTAATCTATGGTGTGAATTTGGGGTTCTGGAATTACTGAGCAACACTTAACTGTTGCTACAATGCAGCTGCTGTTACACTGCTAAAATAATACAGAATAGATTTGTGGTCATTCAGAGTCTGAAAACATCAGCTAGTAATGCAGAAACCAACAGTTCCCAGGCTAGAGAGAACAGTTATGTAAATGCAGTCCAATTGTCTCCCAGAACTACAAAGAAAACAACAACAACATGGGGTTTAAACTGTGAAGCACCGGACATTATGTTAGCCAACAGCTGGGGAGACCAGGCAAAAGGGGACAGAGTGAAAGCTGCATTGCAGTGTTGTGGCACAAGGCCTGCTCCTTTTTCTAAATGCATTGCAATGCCTCAGGCATGTCCCGAAGAGGGAGAGTTTGCAGTGTAATGCCACAATGCTGTTTTTTTTAATTCAGATGAAAGAAGGAGATCCTGTGGGTGCTACTGATAAAAGCTTTTATTATTTTTACATTATTGAGGACAGATCATTCTAATTTGGCTGAGCTGTGGTTGAAAATCTTCTATCAAATCAAGCCTAGTGCTTAATAATGAGTTAAGTGTCTGAAGATCTAAGATTTACTGCCAAGCTCCAACATTTCACATGCAGTTTGACTTATATAGTACAGTAGTGTGGCTTTTCCCCAGTGTTTTTAAGGTAGTTTTCTTTCCCAGTATCTAACTTTATTGTTAAACTGAGTAAGGTTACTCTTTGTAACCAATGAAGTTTTCTTCTGCAGGTACTCCCAAATTTAGTGATGGGTAATTTCTCTTAGAATATACCCCTATTTTAATGCGATTTTAATTCTGTCAAACAAACCAGAAACCATACACTTATTTGTTTTATAGAGAGAGCTTTTTTTTGCTTGTGTAAAAGTTAGGTCACTTGAATTTGTTGATGAAAAACAATTAAATCCACCCACCCATCCATCCTCTATTAGAGACTCATTTGAAAGAAA
This sequence comes from Thamnophis elegans, assembly GCF_009769535.1. Classification (NCBI taxonomy): domain Eukaryota; kingdom Metazoa; phylum Chordata; class Lepidosauria; order Squamata; family Natricidae; genus Thamnophis; species Thamnophis elegans. The sequence goes on from NC_045541.1 coordinate 87,307,922, forward strand.
AAAATCCCCAATTGTTTGATTTTAATTCATTTTATGAGTCTAACCAGAAATCTGTTCTGCCATATGTGACACACTAGATTATTGGAGATTTAGCAGCTATTTACTGTTTTTATGACTATATCATGGGGATGGCATTTTATTTTAATGAAACCTCCTTGGCTGGTGTTCGTTTCATTCAAATATGCATTTGCTATATTTATAGGTTCATACTACCCACACCCATGTTAATATTCTCTGGTGTTGAATCTGAGTTATCTGCCAGCATTGGAAGATAATGCCTGCTTGGATAAACATCATTTGAGGTGTTTAGGTTTACTTTTATTTCTTAAGTGACTTACTTACTTACTTATTACTTACTTACTTACTTACCTACCTACTTACTTACTTACTTTATTTATTTCATGCACTTATATAATTATGGACTCTTAAGAATGTAGGAATAGTTTTGATTGCATAATTAGAGAGAACAACTTTTACCTCTTGTTTGGTCCAGATTTTAAAGATAGCCCTTTATGATTAATACTGAAACTAGCTTAACTTATAAAATGTATGTTCATTACAAAACCAATAAAGATTTGGATCCAGAAATAACAGGAACTGAATTCCATCATGGGGTGACTCTGCAGGAGGAAACAAGGTTCTCTTGATTCCTGCTTTCCCAATTATCTTTGTACAACAGAAGTTACTTTGGAAACTTGGAGAAGCTCAAAGATTTAACAGTGTAGTGCTGAGGAAAAAGGGAATTGCTGAGGTTATTTTTTTATGCAGGGAAGAAGTTGCTACTGGCTCTGAATGTCTTGTAGGAATGAAGGGAATCCTTAAATTTGTAAAAAAGCAGATCTGAATCAAACTATGGGAATCAGGTATCTCCTTAAGGACCAACAGATATGTTGTAGCAGATACTTTAATAACTAAGACAAACACGTTGTCAGTCACGGATCAGAACAAATAAGAAAAAACACTAGAAAATTGAAGTCAGATATATTTTCTTAGGATTGATTCACACCTTAAAGGAGTTAGACCTTCCAATAACACTTTTTAAAAGTTAACACTTTTTAAAAGTTTGAAGTCACGTTTTAAGCTAGCTAAACTATTGGATAGGATAATTTAGTTATGTATACTGAATGTTAGTACCCATTCCCCTCCTAGAAGAATGAAGTATTTTAGGAAATATTAAAAAGACAGAATATTATATTTCTCTGAATGAGAAAAGGAGAAACATGTTTTAAAGACAAAGCAGCTCCCTGCAGCTCCCTGCCCCACACTTCAGATCCAGGGAGATGGGATTAAGACATGGCCCTCAGGACATGATAGGATTAGCCCTCTAGCCCTCTAGCAACAGAACTCATCACATAGCACCTGGGGACATTGCATCACTCAGTAAGATTCAACCAAGCCTGGGACTCAAGACAACCTACAAAGTTAGGTTGGCGTCATGAGAATCTGACAACCAATCAGAATACATTTCTTACACAGGAACAGGAAGCTCCAAGGCGGGGCCCAAGTGATGGTATAAATCTCTCTCTCTCCCCCTCCCTCCCTCCCTCCCTCCCCCTCTCTCATTTTGATTTTTTCTTTATTTGTTTTGTTGAGTGTTTCATGACAACCAGAAGTATTATATTTGTAATTCAATTATTATTTGTAATTCAATTATCATTGTTTGTTTTGTTCCCAACTTTGCTTAGAGATATTAAATTCAAGAGAAGTACTTTATATGTGCTAAACACTTGTATTGAACAATTTGCACAACCAGTAGATGGCCTCAAAGACACAACTTCTCCCCAAGCATTGGGTCAGACCATGGAACAAATCCATAGGATATAAGGCCCTTAAATAAATATGATTTGGTTGGTTTCAGGTGCTTCTGTTTTTATTGTATTTTCTTTTATTCTGGTTTTAAAAAATATTCTGAAGATATTTTGTTTTATTTTATTTTTCATTCGTTGCTCTTTTGTCTGTTCAAACAATAGGTCACTCAAATTTGCTGTTATGGAACTACTAGGTGGCCACGTAAATCAACTAAACCAACCAGCCAACCAACCAGCCTTCCTCTTTGCTGACTAACCAGAAGAAAGAAAAAACATACAAACACACCATTAAGCATTTGTCAGCCTCACTGCTAGAATCTGACTCCACAGTCATTACAGTAACTGCAGGTTGATGCCTTGGTTCATTGATGCTGTCAGGACCTCCCCCTAATGCTCAAAACTCATTAATCTACCAGAAAGCTGGTATCACTGGTGACTTATGTCTTGATGCACCTGTTACTACAGGTGGAAATGAATGAATGAATGTGTGTTATTGTATATATCTATATAAAAGGTCATGTTGGAGTCTGAAAATGATTTCCTATATTTGTACAACATCCTGGAGAGTTGAAATAAAACTGCCATAGCAAACTATTGAACATTGAAGTACTGTGCAAACATCCAATTTAATCAGCTCCACTGGGATTTCATGGTCATTGCTACATCAGTCTCTATTGGTGAACCTGCTGAGCATTTTATGGGGAAATCAGCATGACCCTCTCTCTCTTTTTAAATGTAGCTTTCATTCCTGCTCCTAATGGCAGCCATTCTTGTTCTTTAGACTGATGCAGTGTATTCGTCTTCAAAGTACAATTTTGAGCAGAACAAAGTTAGCCCAACAGCTGTTCCAAATAACTTTAGTCTCCTTGCTTTTAGCCATAAGAGATAGACTCCCATTTGAACATTGCACATCTTGGAAATTATTTATTTTTTACATATAGAGACCATCTCACTCTCAGAGTGATTCTGGGTGATGTACCTTTAAAAACATAAAAACTATATAAAAATTTCTATAAAAGGCAGGTGAAACAAGAATAAAATAAATTAGAAATGAAAAGGTGGGTTGAGAAGGTCTTTAAAGTGCTAATCAACCCCCAGGTTGCATGCTCCTCTGTGCAAGTCAGCAAACAGATTTATTTACATTGTTATTCCATTTTTTTTTTTATAAATAACTCAAGTCAGCATACTCCTTCCTCCTCCTATTCCCCCACCCTCCACAACTCTGTGAGGAGGATTAGGCTGAGAGAGAGTGACTGGCTCAAAGTCTCTCAGTCAGCTTTCATGCTTAAGGCAGGACTAGAACTCACAGTCTTCCTGGTTTCTAGTCTAGTGCTTAACCACTGAACTAAACAGGCTTAGCTGGTTTGATTACCTAGCACGCACACACTACAGCTAAAAGGAATTTTCAAGAGACCGTATTATGCTTGTTTGATGTTTTTTGTTATTGTGTTTGGGAACAGTTTGGCAGTTTGTACAATTGGGAATGCTTACTGTTGCTTCTGTGACCAGATATTCTAGATCAGGGTAGTATCTCGCAGCCTGAGGGCCAGATGCATCATACACTGGCCACGCCCACCCCCATTTTAGTGAAGGGGGAAAAAGTTGTGAAATGTCACTTGATGACAATGTGTCGTCGTGAGTTTGACACCCATATTCTAGATGTTGTAAAGGTAAAGGTTCCCCTCGCACATATGTACTATTCGTTCTAGGGGGCAGTGCTCATCTCTGTTTCAAAGCTGAAGAGCCAGTGCTGTCTGAAGATGTCTCCGTGGTCATGTGGCTGGCATGACTAAATGCCGAAGGCACACAGAACGCTGTTACTTTCCCATCAGAGGTGGTTTCTTTTTTTCTATTTGCATTTTTACATGCTTTTGAACTTCTAGGTTGGCAGAAACTGGAACAAGTAATGGGAGCTCACTCCATTACGCGGTGCTAGGGATTCAAACCGCCGAACTGCCGACCTTTCTGATTGACAAGCTCAGCGTCTTAGCCACTGAGCCACCATGTCCCCTGTGGTATTTGTTGTAGAGTGACCCTATTTTATAAAATGTTGTAGTGACCCTATTTTATATAAATTGGGACATTATTTTTTTTAAAAAGTTTTATAATTCTACTTATTATAAGGGATGTTAGTTATGATTATACCTTGCAAATGTAGTTGTGCCACTATTGCAATGTTTTATAATGTGGCTGTCTGTGAATGGTCTAGGAAATTAATTTCAGCCACAATAAGGTTGCCAGATTTTTTAACCAGACACAAATCCTTCATAATCTACATTAACTTGTCAGGGTCAGTTTAAAGAGGTTGTCCCAGTGCCTTGCAGAATAGCAGGCTGAAACAGATTATGAGTAAGTAAGGTCCAAAAGAAAACCACCAGTGATGGTTCTGTGTCTCCATCATTCTTCTGAGAAAGTGTCTCATATTCACCACTGGCCATGAATGACTTTAAAGTCATCCATAGGCTAACATAGTTTTGCTAGGCAATGGGTAGATCAGTCTGAGAGACTCATGTTCATAAGTAGAATATTGTTGTGAATTATTTTAGAATCTAATAGGCTTCTTCTAGAAGCCTATTTTTTTTCTTTTTTACCTTTTTCTGTGAATCTTCGGTTTTGAATACATATTTTTAACATAACCTTTGCAGGAATCTATTAGCTACATTAATCCGATGAGGTGAAAAGTGGAGTACTCTAAACCTGGTTTAGAATTGGTTCTCCAATTTTCTAAAACCAAAATTGCTTCCTGTTTTTCAAATCTAATTCAAGCTGTTTTTAAGATTTACAAGTCTTCATGACTTTGAATCAGGTTACTTAAAGAATCTGCTCTTGCATTGTTTCTGAGATGAACCACGTTTGGGGCCTGTTATTCTCACCAAATGAGATCCAGTGTGTATCTTTTCAATAGTGGCACCCATATTGTTAATGGCCTTTTGAGAGGCTTGGGTAAGCTTGAGGTTATTTTTGCATGTAGGTAAAGACAGTTTTTTTTTGAAGCTTTAAAAATAATTTAAAATCTATTAAAAATTAAAGATATCAATTTAATCATGTCTTGTATTGCACATGTCCTGTTGTTTTGATTTGATTCCTTTTGCTGCCTGTATGCTGTATTTTATGTTTTGGAGTTATGGTTTTGATTTATATTTTAATATTTTATCATTGCACACTGCCTACAATTTTTTGTTACTGGGAAGAATAGAGATACTGGAAATAAATAAATACCATTTAGGGACACAGATGTTATATATCTTTCAGGCAAACTTTCATTTGTCAGTTTCAAGGATGGGCTATAGCTCAATTTTGAAGTGCACACTGTGCATTTAAAATATTTCTGACTTATTCTGTGTGAAAGAACATAAACAATTGAGAGTTACTTGCCTTAAAATTTGAAAATTATTATGTTATCATAAACAGTATTTGACCAGTCCAATGAGCCTCCCTCCCTCCCTTCCTCCCCCTTCCTTCTTCCTCCCTCCTCTTCTCCCTCCCTCCCTCCCTTCCCTTTCCCATGCCTTTTGTATATAAATATCTTATCAAATAAAATTATATAAAGCATAAATCAGTAATAAAATCAGAACACTCTAAATCAAATTTTCAACTTGCTGGGAGAATTTCGTTGTATTTATTTGTACAATGACAATAAAGACTATACTATACTAGAATGGGAAAGAAACACGCATTCAGTAGCCTACAGTAGGAGCCATGCAGGAAAACTTTCTCCTTCCTGATTCTAATAGCCAAGTTTCTGGCAGTAGGAATATCTTTAAAACAGCTTCTCTAGCTGATGTCAGAAATGGGAGAGATGCACAGGGGAAAAGTAGAAAGAGTTGAATTATGTGATCAAGAATGAAATGGATAACCTGTGACTTTCATATGAGAAAGGCTGATGAACTGATTAAGGATAATTGGCAGATCACTCAAACGGAAATTGCTTTCAAGCTTGGCATTTCACAGGAACGTGTGGGTCACATTATTGATGTTCTTCAATATTGGAAGCTTTGGTCAAGATAGATTTTTCACAGCAAAGATGATAGCTTCAAGCAGAGTTCAAATGTACATGAAGGAAATGTTGAAGAAACACATCATTGTTAAGCCTCACACCTCACACGCTACCCAAGAGACCAGTGTGAAATTGGATTTCATGGTTTTATCCTATACTCCATATACTCCAAACCAGAGGTGGGTTGCCAATTTTTTGGTTCCACGCCTGTGCAGAAGCATCCGGGTGGTGGAGCCTCCCATCGCTGCTACTACTGGTTCAGCTGATCCAGGCCAAACCGGCAGCAACCCACCTCTGCTCCAAACTTGGCATTATGTGTCTTCTACTTTTTCCCAAACCTGAAGAACTACCTTCATGAACATCTGTATGATTAAGAAGCAGAAGTAGGAAGGATAGTTAGGATCTGATTGAAGAGACAAAGTATGGAATTCTTTCATGATGGTTTTAAGAAGCATGTCCATCACTGGTATAAGTGTATACCAAATGGTGGTGGATATATGCAGAAGTATCTGTAGGCCACAGGAGCTTATTTCAAGAATTGTTTTCTTGCTCCGTGTATTAAAATATTTCTATTTAAACTACTACTGTATTTTTCGGAGTATGAGATGCACCAAGGTTTTGAAGAGGCATTTTTTTAAAAAAGTAGGTAGGTAGATAGAGGGAGAGAGAAATACAATAGGGAGGGAGGGAGAGAGAGAACAAAGAGAGAGAGAGTAGGAGAGAGAGAGAGAGAGAGAGAGAGAGAGAGAGAGAGAGAGAGAGAATACAGTAAGTAGGTAGGCAGAGAGAGTAGTAGGCAGATAGGTAGATAGAGGGATAGAGAGAGAGAAATACAGTAGGTAGGGGGGAGGGAGAGAGAGATAGTAGGTAGGTAGGTAGTTTGTTTCCAGTGTTTTAGCCATGTGCTGGAGAAGGAAATCACTGACAACCTGCAGCACCTAAGACTTGTTTCTCTGGCACAGCACTTGATCAATGCAATTCTCATCAATCACCCTAAATAAAGAGCTTTTTGAAAGGAAAAAAAAGTTTTTGCACTCTGCAAACCTTTCCAAAATGGACCGATTTTTGCACAAATGGGTCCGTTTTTTTCAAATAAAAGGCATGAATAGCCTTGGGGGGCTTGCAGAGTGCTCCGGGGGGGGTGTGTGAGCAAAAAATGGGCCCATTTTTTGTCAAAAAAATTGCATACATAACGTTATGGAGGCTTATAGAGCTGCTGGGGGCTGCTGGGGAAAAAACGGCCAATTTTTCACTCATATCTGCCCTCCCCCCTCCAGGAACTCTCTGAAAGCCTCCATAAGGGTATGCATGGCCATTTTTGTGAAGGGGCGGGGCTTTGGGAGGCAAAACATGCTGAAAGATTTTCAGCCTCTTTTTTGAGGAAAAAAGTTGCGTCTTATACTCTGAAAACTACAGTAAATCTATAGTTATGGAAACATTACTTTTCATTTAACCCTTCTATACATTTTGCATTTTACACTTTTCAGTTTCTAGTATCTGAGTAAAAGAGCTTATCTAGAACAGTGTTTGCATTGCTGCCTGCAGGACCTCTAGTTCCTCATCAGAGAACAATTTGAGGTTTAAAAGATCAAAATCTAGAGCAGATTTCTTGTACCAGCATCATGTTATTAGTGTACCAAGGAGGAGACTGGCTGGTGCACCAATTATGATTTCCAGACACTTTTCAGGGAAGCCTTGTATAGAACATGTTGCAGAAGTGAAGACATATTGAACTTTCACAAAGTTCAAGAAATGTTGCAGCTGTTGTGCAAACATTTTTCTCGTCAACCAATGATAGCTGGGAACAAGGAGCACCTTAAGCTCTGAATCTGTCCCAAACTCAAAGGCTTCACTTCAATTGCTGAGCAGTTTGCTTGTTATCAACTGCACCTGCCTTGTCTACACTTAATTTTAACCTGTTCTCCACAACCATTCCATTATTTAAATAAGTCAGCATTTAGTTAGATGGGAAGGAGCAGTGGAACTGAATGTTACCAACATCATAAGAATAAGAAACAGAACAGAATGCTGGGGAAAGCAAAGGCCACTGACCTGTGTATCAAAGATTGTCCCAACAACTACCTTCTGGACATGTCCTGACAAGCAGGACTTGAATCACTGCAAGGCAGTGCCCCCAGGCCCCAAACTGCAGATGCTCCCCCACCAAACAGAACAAAGATAACAAACAGAAAAACAGCATTGGAAGACACCTTGAAGGTCTTCTAGTCATCCAAGGTCTCAAGCAGAAAACCCTACGCCATTTCAGACACAGCCTGTCTTTTTTATATATATTTTTTAATTTTTATTACATAGACAACACATACACACAACAATGAAAAAAAAACATTTAAAAAAACCTATCATCACATCCAGCATGTCGTTTGGTTACAGGTGTTTTAAACATTTATCATTCTTATACATTTATATTTCATTTAATAGGTTATAATATACAGTTTGGGTTGCTTTGTTTCCATCCCTTCCTCCTGTTGTAACACCACCTTATTTTCCCTTTCTTTTCTCCCTCCCTCTCTTCTCTACTTCCTTCCTTCCTCCTCTCCTTCCCCTTCCTTCTTCCTGTACCTTTCTCCTACTCCTGCTCTTCCTCTCCCCTTCCTACCCTCTCTCCCCTCTCTCCTCCTCTTTCTCTCCTTTCCATCCTCCTCTCCTTACCTCTTTCTTTCCACCCTCTCTCCCTTCTCTACTTTCTTCCTTCCTCCTCTCCTTCCCCTTCCTTCTTCCCTTACCTCTCCTTTGCTCCTGCTCTTCCTCTTTCCCTTCCTACCCTCTCTCCTTCCTTTTCTCTCCCTTCCATCCTCCTTTCCTTTCCCTTTCCTTTCTCCCTCCCTCCCTTCTCTACTTTTCTCCTTCCTCCTCTCCTTCCCCTTCCTTCTTCCCGTACCTTTCTCCTACTCCTGCTCTTCCTCTTCCCCTTTCTACCCTCTCTCCTCCTCTTTCTCTTTCTCGCCTTTCCATCCTCCTCTCCTTACCTCTTTCTTTCCACCCCCTCTCCCTTCTCTACTTCCTTCCTTCCTTCCTCCTCTCCTTCCCCTTCCTTCTTCCCTTACCTTTCCTTTGCTCCTGCTCTTCCTCTTTCCCTTCCTACCCTCTCTCCTTCATTTTCTCTCCCTTCCATCCTCCTTTCCTTTCCCTTTCCTTTCTCCCTCCCTCCCTTCTCTACTTTCCTCTCCTCCTCCTTCCCCTTCCTTCTTCCCGTACCTCTCCTACTCCTGCCTCTTCCTCGTCCCCTTTCTACCCTCTCCTCTCCTCCCTCTTCTCCTCTTCTCCTCCTCTTTCTCGCCTTTCCATCCTCCTCTCCTTACCTCTTTCTTCTTCCCCCCCCGTCTTCCTTTCATTCTCTCCTCCTCTCTCCCTTTCTTTTTCTATTGTTGTTGGTGTGTCTATTTTAAATCTCAGTTTATGTTTCCTTGGGATGGTATTTCTGCCAACCCAGACATATTTAGTATCATTTCTTATTCCCTTACTATGCTAATCTATCCTAACTATATTTTCCCCCACACACACTTTGTATCTCTCTGTTGTATATATACTTATATATTAATACACACAACAATAAAAAAGAAAAAAAAAGAAAACAAACCCCCATCATCACATACAGCATGTCGTTTGGTTACAGGTGTTTTAACATCCATATTCTCGAATAATATTTACCATCTCAGATTTTTCATCTAGTATAACTAAATACCTCACTTTCATTCTACACACCCTGTCTTATGGTGACAAAACGGCCAAAAGGTTCAGGAGGTCCCACAAATTGCAGTCCCCCATCATTTTTCAAAGAAAATCATCCTTCAAGCATCAATTAGAATGTGGTCTCAGTACCATATCCTAACTGAAGTTGGTAATGGGTCTATATAACCAGTTTTATCCAAATATATCTGGATCTGTTAAATGAGGTTGGCAGGCATTTGGCAAGCTAAGCATAATTTTCAAGAACAACTTCCCCCTATGCCTGAAGAGAAGGTTTGTTTTATTTGTATGTGTTACCTGTTCTAACATGTGTAGGTAAAACATGGACACTAACCTCACAATCGATACAAAAGCTATGAGTGGCACAAAGAGCTATGAAAATACAGGCTCAACATTACAAGACAAGATAGAAAGAGCTGTACATGGAATAGAGAACAAAGAAAAATATGTGTTATCATCAAAAGAATTGAAATGGAAATGGGCTGGTTACACAGCAAGAAGAACTGATGTCAAGTGGATCAAGGCAGTCATAGAATGGATCCCACTTGATAAAAAGCATCCACAAAAGAGACCTAAAGCAAGATGGATCAACGATATTAGCAAGTGTTGCTGGCCCAATTGGCAAAAGTAAGCTCTGGAGTGTATTGGTTTGAAACATGCGGAAGAGGCCTTCATCCTGCAGTGGATAGACAGTTGCTAAAATGATGATGATGATGGATGGTTAGACAGCATCACCACCAGATGGATTTGTAACTGGCTGACCAACCACACTCAGCGTGTAGTCCTCAATGGAACTGCATCTGCATGGAGGGAAGTATGCAGTGGAGTACCCCAACGCTCTGTTTTGGGCCCAATACTCTTCAACATCTTCATCAATGATTTGGATGAGGGAATAAATGGGGAACTCATCAAATTTGCAGATGACACCAAGCTGGCAGGAATAGTCAACACTCCAGAAGATAGGCTTAAGATACAGAAGGATCTTGACAAACGTGAACATTGGGCACTATCTACTAAAATGAAATTCAATGGTGAAAGAGTAAGGCTCTACATTTAGGCAACAAAAACAAAATGCACAGGTACAGTATAGGTGGTACTTTGCTCAACAGTAGTAACTGTGAAAGGGATCTTGGAGTCCTAGTGGATAAGCATTTAAATAGCCAGCAGTGTGCAGCAGTTGCCAAAACAGCCAACACAGTTCTAGGCTGTATAAACAGAGGGATAGAATCAAGATCACGTGAAGTGTTAATACTACTTTATAATGCCTTGGTAAGGCCACACTTGGAATACTGCATTCAGTTTTGGTCGGCACAATGTAGAAAAGATGTGGAGACTCTAGAAAGAGTGCAGAAAAAGCAACAAAGATGATTAGGGGACTGGAGACTAAAACATATGAAGAACGGTTGCAGGAACTGGGTATGTCTAGTTTAATGAAAAGAAGGACTAGTGGAGACATGATAGCAGTGTTCCACTATCTCAGGGGTTGCCACAAAGAAGAGGGAGTCAAACTGTTCTCCAAGGCACCTGAATGTAGAACAAGAAGCAATGGGTGGAAACTAATCAAGGAAAGAAGCAACTTAGAACTGAGGAGAAATTTCCTAACAGTTAGAACAATTAATCAGTGGAACAGCTTGCTTCCAGAAGTTGTGAATGTCCCAACACTGGAAGTCTTTAAGAAGATGTTGGATAACCATTTGTCTGGAATGGTATAGGGTTTCCTGCCTAGGCAGTGGGTTGGACTAGAAGATCTGCAAGGTCCCTTCCAACTCTGCTATTGTATATTGATGATATAACTAGATCTATAAGCCCACCAATTTTTCAAAGACTTTAACCAAGAATGCACTATTTGAGACTAGCCTGTAATGAAAAAATTGTCTGAGTGAATGGTTCCCCCCGCCCAATAAAGGCCTTATAACTGCTTCCTTTGAAACATTCCACATTCAAAGACATACTGATCACCTCTTTTAACCTTGGAGCGTTCTCCAGATTTAAATGCCCTCAAGTATTTATCTGTCCATATATGCTGCCCATGTATGTATGTATGTATGTATGTATGTGTATGTGTATATATATATAATATATGAAGAAATTCATACCAGCAGGACAAGCCATGCTCAATTTTGAATTTAACCCTGATCTTCCCCAATATTGCAGTCCCCATGAAGACAATTTGACTTTGTCCACAAAACATATCTTTCAAAGCATGCCTCCAACTGTTCTATTTCTATTTTGAAAAATCATGGTAGATGCAGAGGAGAAAAGCAAGGCAACCCCACCTGTGTTTCTCATTAAATTTCAGGTCTTGGGCAAACATTCAGTGGAATTCGACAATAGAACCACTTGATGACTGAAGGATATATTACCTCTCTTTAATATCTTCAAAAATCCCTGGAAAAAAACTGCCATCAAATCATAATTCTTAAAATGGCAGGAACATTATTAAAGGCATACAGAGAAGGATAGTGGCTATATTTAAATCGACTTAATCTGAATGTCCTTATTAAATGCATAGTAATAACTATATTTAAATCAGCTCAATCTTAGTGACATATAATTAAATACAATCATTGACATCAAATTGGGCTGTTTTCCTAACTCCACCTCCTTTTAAAAATGTAACTTATGGTCTGATAAAAAAAAACCCGGTGGCTTTTATTTCCCTAAAGTTGTGCCCTTCTGATGTGTATGTGAACAGAATAACAAGAATGTTTGTGTTAACTGAATGAAATCTGATTCTGTTTTTTTCTGATGCTGGAGAGAAGCTCCATAGTTTTCTCATGGCATAGAATCACAGAAGTAATAGTTGGAAAGACTCTAGTCCCAATCACCTTCTAATGCAGGAATCCATTATTAAGGTATTCCCAACAGATGCCATCCAGCCTCTGTTAAAACAAGTGGAGAGTCCAGCCAATTCCCCAAGGCAATCTGATAACTTTTGAACAGCTTATACCATTAGGGGGAATTTTTTTTCTGAACTGAAATCTGCTTCTTGTAATTTAAACCTACTGTTTTTTGGGCCCACTTCAAGAATACTTGCGAAGAGTTTTGCCTTACATTAAAATCCTTGAAAAACTTGAAGATTATTATTATGTCCCTCCAGAATCTTCTCTTTACCAGCCTAAACCTAGTCTATAACTCCAACCATTCCTTTTCTTTTCAAGCTGTTTATTATCCTGGAAATCCTCTTCTGGACTTGCTTTCATTTGCCAGTATTCTTTAAGGAACACATGGCATGGCACAGTATAGTATATATTAAAAAGGAGGAACTTTTGTATTTGCAAAACCATTTTCTAGTATCTGATATTTCTTCTTTTCCCATTATGTTCATCCATTTGAATTCCCTTCCTTTCAAACTTCTATTTCAGTTCCTGATACCAAAATCCACATCTAATAGTATCTCAAAATCTGCAGGTACACTAATGAAGAACAACGGATAGTAAAGTACGTATTTAATAATAAGAGAATGAAAGCAAAAAGGCACATACAGATCTATGCTCCTTGATTGTATTTTACTACTGTGGTTGTGGCCAAGATATCCAGTGGCTTCACAATTGCTTGATTCATTGTGAGTACAAAGAATCCAATTTTTCTCCATTCTCAAGGTAGAGTTTCAATCAACTACCAGCTGGGTCTTATAACAGTTCAGCCAGGTGGAAAAAAGACCAAATTACTCCATGGGGTCAATCCCCCTTATTCAGTGTCAATCATAGGGTCAACTTTAATCTAATGCTAAGAGAAGCAAGTTGTTGTTTGTTTCCCTCCCCTGAATTGTAACAGTGGTATAAAGTTAAATTATAAACAATATAAAACAAACAAAAATTACACCCCTCCCACATCTTAAACATTAGGGAGGTTCACACTGCATCCTAAATAATTATGCTTTAGAAATCACTACACTTTTCAAAATGTTTATGCTGGATTGGGGCTACTATATGACTAATTATATAAAGATAATAAGGAATGGGAATGGGGCACAGAATACTTAGCTTTCCCAAACTCTGTTTTATGTGAATTTTTAAAAATACCATTTGCTTTAATTATGATAGTTGGACAATCTTTCAGTCTGTTAATGTGTGTCTATGCATACTGTAAATCTTGAGTGTGCTAAAGGGAAGTGAACAAAATGTTCAAAGACAAACCATTGTTGGAAAGAAATAGATGTGTATGTCCATCTTCCTTCCAGAATATAGCTTGCATTTTTGTTCATTACCTCTTTAAAGGGGATTACGATCTAAGTCTGTATTTTAAAAGCTAATGAATACATTGTATTAAAAATAAGAAATCATACAGTTTAAACCTGTTGGGTATGATGAAAGGGAAAGGGGAGTTATAGTTACAAATACATTCACTATCTACCACATCCAAACCCTAAAAACTATTGATTGATGTTTGGCTTTTAAGGATACTATGCATGTGTATATGCATTGATGTACATAATACAGAATAACAGAGTTGGATGGGACCTTGGAGGTCTTTTAGTCCAACTCCCTGTTCAGGCAGGGAACCCTATACCATTTCAGACAAATAGTTTTCTAATCTCCTCTTAAAAACTTCTAGTTTTGGAGCATTCACAACTACTGGAGGCAAGTTATTCACTGATTAATTATTCTGTCAGGAAATTTCTCCTTAGTTCTAGGTTGATGCTTGCCTTGATTAGTTTCCATCCATTGCTTCTTGCCCTGCCTTCAGGTGCTTTGGAGAATACGTTTAACCCCCCCCCCAATCTTCTTTACGATAGAACCTTAGATATTGGACACTGAGTGGTCTGAAAAGCAGGGGGATGGTCTTCGCACAGATTTCATAAACCATGTGCTAATTATATATTCTGGCAGAATGCCTTAAATGCACAAAACCTGTGCATTTACTACTTGAGCAATTTGCCTACCTTTCCACACTTGGTTGGGCATTTATAGTCTGATATGACAAGGCATTTAAATCCCTCCATAGTGTTTGATTGATGTTTATACTCCTTTTCTGTTCCATTCAATCTAGCAAGTGCAAAAATGACAAACATGGTGGTCCATCAGGTGTGTGTGTGTGTGTGTGTGTGTGTGTGCTGGGGGGCATCACGTGTTGTCATATCTCATTTAATTATCTAAGAGGTGGAACTTTAATTGCAATGTCATGAGACACAATTTGCCATTTTGATGAAACCTCTGGATTCAAAAGACACCTCCAGTTGTGGGGTTTGTGTTAGATTTAAAATGCCCACATTCAGCTTGAAATCCATACAGTTTTATTAGCTATTCATATCATCGACGCGAAACATTTCCTCCTAAGCCCAACCAGTTTTTCCATTTGTTACAGTCAATAAAGCCTGGATATATTTTGAAATTACTCTACTTGCCCAAATTCCGTGTGACTGTAATATCTAGTGTGGCTAATAAGGCTAATTCTAAACTTGTTTAGTTATAAATCTGAAACCTTTTTTTTACGACAAGAAGTACTTCCACAAATTCCTTCTAGAAAAAATGAGATGAATCAATTTTGTTAACTAATATTCATATTGGACCAAGAAAAAAGCTGAAAAATCCAAATTAATTGTTTGTTGCTTACAAATGTATTCCTTCTCCATTCCAATACAGAGGGCCACATTTTTTTTCCTCTTTCATTGTTAGCACAACAAACACTATAGGTTATTAGTGAACGAGCTACTCTAGCTTTTCTTTGGGTCTCTTAGCGTGTCTCTAGAAGCATAATATTTATATATTCATTATTGTAGTATTTAGTACAGTTTCCTCTTTATCCAGTATTCTAAACAAAAGAATCTTTGTGCAATTTAAGGATCTGCTAGTGCTAATAAAGATTCATTTATAGCAATTCATCTAGCAGTACCCATGAGAGGTCATGGAAAGGTCACAAGCAGAATAGGATGATAGTGGTTACTGACTTGTATCTGTTCATAGTACTGGGAATTCAATGAACACTGCTTCTGAAGGTGTCATGGTTAGTCAGTGGTTTCCTTTCTGTACAATCCAGGTGGATTTTGAAAATTAAATGTAAAAAGAATATCTGAGGAATTGGAGTGAACAACTTGATTTGGGTTAAGAGCTGCAGCATGTCGGGGTAAAATCAGTGCTTTAAATTCCCACCTTTTTCAGTGCCAAACTTCCAAACAGGTGTCTGAAAAAAATTGCCATGACACAGTTTAGGTAGGAAATGGGAGGGCAGGGTGGGGAATTGATGTGGCCTGTCAGCTGTCGTTTGGGGGTATAAACCATAAATCTTCCATGGCCATCCTTTCAGGATAAGCGGTTACTAAGTAAGTTCAGTGTTAAATAAAAGTAATAAAGTGTTTCAGATTTTTCCTACTAATAGAAGTCCGCCATTTCTAACCTGACATTACAGCTAGAATTTTTATCTGATGAAGCCATTTCTAATGCATAACTGTCATATATTTTAGTGCAACTGTTCCAAACTTATCAAACTTGATGAGTTACTATCATTTTAATGATTTGAAAGGAGAGGGAATAAATTAAAAAATGCAGCAGAGATATGATCCGATTGTTAGGCTATCCAACTGCACACAGAATAGAAAAAAAGCCAAAACTATGTACTAAGCACAGGCTACTTCTGCTGCCTGCCGGGTGCCAGCAGTTCGGCATTTCAAGTCTCACCAGGCTCAAGGTTGACTCAGTCTTTCATCCTTCCAAGGTTGGTAAAATGAGGACCCAAATTGTTGGGGCAATATGCTGACTCTGTATACTTAGAGAGGGTTGTAAAGCACTGTGAAGCAGTGTATAGGTTTAAGTGCTATTTCTATTCAATAGAAAGATGTATGCATTCTTCTTTATCACTTCCTCCTCAACTGTGTAGTTACAAATACATTTTAATCTACTTCAAGTTTTCACCTTCAAGTTTTCACCTTTGAATCCCCAAGCATGTTTTTAAACATGTAATTCCTCTTATATATCAAGGCCTTTCAGTTGAATTTTTTACCTAGTAAAGCCTAAATTATATTGTTTATTTCTACTTATCCTCTGTAATTCATATAGACATGTGCTATTTCTCCCATAATTATCAGAACAGTAGGGCAAATTCATAATAACCGAGAAGCAGAAGGTCCTTAACATTGATTTGTTCTAGAGCATACTTTTAATGCAAAAAGAAATGCTCACAGCATCATAATGAATAATGCTTTATCTGGTAAACTGCAGGTCAAAAACATCTAACAGAGATGTCAACAGTGTGATCAGAGATTTGCACTCTATGTAATTTATAAAGTGAGTCTCATTGCTATGTACCATCCCTTCAGGATATTCTACAGATACTGGATGATATAAACTCCAAGACTGATCATGTTGAATCAGATGCTCTATCTGACATTTGCTTCAGATGAATGTTGAGCATAAATTGCATTATATGCCAATTGAATCTTGGGTTTAAATGTATTTGTGTTGCACACCCTTTGAATAACCGAACTAAAGCTCGGTTTAGGAATTCAAAAAGGAGTGCCACCTCCACTTAATTCTCTGCATGCACCTGCATAAAAAAGAAAATGGTGAGGCATAAACATCAAGTACATTACAGAGAAACTCCAGCTCAACTCCCCTATAATAATTTTTCTAGTTGCAGAGAGTTTATCATTCTTTATCTGAAGGTTAAAGTGATATAGCCAAAACAGAGGTTCATAACTCTAGTATTTCCTTATCCATGAGTCATTGTGCTGTATGTTTGGAGATGAACTGTGTCTTCCTTTTCTTCTTCCCTTTTCTCTCTCTCCTTCTTTCTTCTCTAGAAAAAAACCCTTACTCTATCAGTCCAATCCAATGAAAACTGCTAATAAGTACATTTTGATGAATTCAGGAGGTTTGTTCTTAAACAAGTTGAAGTCTGTAATGTAAATTTGTATTTGTATTTGTATTTGGTTTATTTGTATGCCGCCCTTCTCCAGGAAGGACTCAGGGCGCGAACAACTCAGGGGGTAAGGGAACATAAACAACAGTACACATAATTAAAATACAGGAAAATCACACAGCCATACCAGTCGAGAGGGGAGGGAAACTCATCAACCCCAGGCCTGCTGGCACAGCCAGGTTTTGACGGCTTTCCAGAAGGCCTGGAGAGAGGTGAGGGTCCGGATCTCTGCGAGGAGCTTGTTCCAAAGGGCCAGAGCTGCTACAGAGAAGGCCCTTCCCCGGGTAGTAGCCAGATGGCATTGGCTGGTGGACGGAACCCGGAGGAGGCCGACCCTGTGAGATCTGATGGGTCTTGGGAGGTAATTGGCAGCAGGCGGTCTCTCAAGTACCCAGGTCCAATACCATGAAGGGCTTTATAAGTTACGACTAGCACTTTGAAGCGTATCCGGAGACCGATGGGTAGCCAGTGCAGCTCACGGAGGATAGGTGTAATGTGGAAAATCATTTCAGAAAACCTATCGAATGAAATCATAAGAAGAATGCTTCCCTCTCCATTCAAAATGTAATATAATGGAAAGACCCATAATTGGGGAAACAAAACAACTATTTCATAAACGCATGGTGCAACATAGGAGTATAAACCCATCAGGGATAGATTCAGCAGTCCATCTGCATTTAAAAAACAAAGGCCACTCTTTGAAGATAGCAAAGCCCACATTTTGGACAGAGGGGACTGCTGGTTTGAAAGAGGGGTCAAAGAGGCCATCTATGTCAAAACTGAACAGCCCTCTTCTAACAGAGGGAGTGGGATATTTATCTTCAGTCTACAATGCAGTCCTTTCAACAGTTCCAAGAAGGCTACACACCCATTTGCACCACTCAGATGGCTCTGAAGACACAGACAAACCTCCAGGTGACCTCAATGACTCTCTAAAAGAATGCAAATGACCAGCTGTCTGCAAGGAATGTAAATCCTTCCATTCCCCACCATCCAGTCAGAGCTGAAGAAGCTTCTTGGATGAGAAGTGAAACATCTTCAAAGAAAAAACAGAAAAGTCCAATTGCATCTTAAAAAAACACCTTTGGGACAACCATGACCTGGATGGCAGAATCTCCATAGACTTATAATGGAATTTGCAGAGAAACCTGGAATATATTCTGAGAAATCCTTTGGGGATCTATATGCTTGTTATCTGATTTGGAATAATGAGGTTGTACTCATGTGTTAATTTTTGGCTCAACTTTATTGCTTTGCAATGGCTATTTCTCAGAGGGGACAGAGAGCTGAGCAACATAGTATTAATTTGGTCATCTGGGAATCTGGCATGTCAGATACTTTGGGGCAAAGTTTCATTATTGTACGTATTCACTGTAAAATGCAGAATTTGGAATTGAATGTATTGGACGAAAGTATTGTATCAGAGGAAGAGCATGAAAAAAGATGACGAGGAACCCCGAACAAGAATATGTTTGGCACTTTACAACTTTTCATCTTTTCTGGAGTTAGTTTGAAATTGGGCACGATGAACTTGTCCTTCAAATAGGAGGGCAATATAACCTGGTTCATATTGTGCACTCTATGAGAGGCTGCAAGCTTCATATAAAAATCTGATATGAAACTGGCATTCAGGTTGTACAGAGAGCATTTCAGCAGGGAGTCATAGAAACCAAATGAAATCAGTCGAACCACCGGAGAATAGACATGTGTGATGAACATTGATTTATTATAAAAGCATGCCACGAAACAAAAAAATCTGGTAAATATTTCCAGCAATAATATGCTTTTAGATTTTTTTGGGGGGTAAATTCAATATAAAACACACAATATATTTAGGTTTTGTCTGAAAGTCAATATGACATAAATTGAAATTTAATTTTATTAAAAAAACAGGCTTAGCTTTAATTTAGTGAATCTCACTCCCATTCTTCTACCTTTTCATTTTCTAATAGTTATGCCAGTCAGCTATGCACAAAGATTGAGGGGAATAACAGATAAAGTAGGGAATAAGGGAACAGGACCAACAGGTAATACTTTGTTTTGCCTCAAGGTCTCAAACAAGTCATCAATAAATGACATGCAGATAGTCCTTGACTTACAACAGTTCATTTAGTGACTATTTGACGTTACAATGGCACTAATAGTGATAGATGACTGTTTTTCACACTTAACATCAATTGCTGCATCCCTGCAATGGTCGCGTGATCAAAATTCGGATGCTTGACAATTGGTTCATATTTATGACGTTGCAGTATCATGAGGTCACGTGACCACCTTCTGACAAGCAAAGTCAATGGAAAAGCCAGATTCACTTAACAGCTGGTTACTAACTTAACCAATGTAACGATTTACTTAACAAATGTGGAAGAAAAGCCATAAAATGGGGCAAAACTCACTTAACAAATGTCTCACTTTGCAACAGAAATGTTGGGCTCAGTTGTGGTTGTAAGTTGAGGCCTACCTGTTTTGGGGGAATAGTTGGCTATGTAGTTTCTGTACTTCATGCACTCCACTGTGTATTGTTTTCAAAGGCCCAATCTATTGCAATTTCTCTCAAGTACAATGCAGTTTATGCACCAGTGTGATTAGGACTTTTCCCCATTATATAATTAAAAGATTCACACTTGTAGATCTTGTCCATTTTATTACTTCAAATTGGTGGGGAGTAGATACAGTAATTCTATGTCATCCTTAAATAACTTCTCTTAATTGCTACATCGTCAGTTGCTTAGAATGAGGCTTAAGTATGCAACATCTCTCATTATTTTTCTTTCTATATCTTGGAGCAAAAAGGATAATCTTCACTTCACTTCCAATAAGTCATCCAGAAAATAGAAGACATTGTTTGACCTTCCCTCTGAATACTCCTGAAAAGCAGCCCTATCTGAGGGTCAGGCAAAAAAAAACCCACCCAAAACTTGAGCTCGATAGATGCTGCTTCCCTCATTTATAATGCTTTAATGCCCTGAGCCAGTTATACAAAGAAGATCTATTTAGCATTTTCATAAGCTCTTAGTGCAAACTTTGAAAATCTCTCCTTGAGTAGTTTTAAAATTAACCGTTCTCTTATGAATCACACATGCACAAACAAAAGAATGGGCTTGTGTGCGAAAGCACAATGCAACTGGCATTTTTGAACTGTTATCATTCAAGGAACAGTTATTAACTCCTCCTTCTCTTGCCTGCTTAACGCAAATGTGATTCGATGCCTGTGGTATATGGATCTATCTATTAATCGTTTATCTCTGTCTCTAGGCATGATCAGTTATTCAGACCCTGGAATTTTAATTAGTTTAAGGACAAAGAAACCCCAACCCTTTATTGGCAGAGCAGCCTTATTGAAATGCAACACTGCTATTCAAGTCAGATTTCAGAAAGCTTCATAATATAATATACATAAAACATGAGATAAAAAGAAAGGGTTATATTAGTTTGAATGTGTGATGAGGAAGGTTGTGATACAATGAAATAATTAGTTTTCTGGAATATCACTGTTCCTGTTTTCCATTTTTTTAAAAAAAATGCTATGATAGTCTGATATTATAACCTGTTTCATCGGATATGAGTTTGCCTCATGGCAGAAATATCTAGGGTATTTTTTCTTGCCATGATTAGATAAATGACCTAGGCAATGACTATTTCCTTGCCCTGCAATCCAGAAATCTGTCAGCTTAGCTTTAGATTTGTGTTTAATATCTGATATTAGAAGAAAAATGACTGTGTAGTCAGGGTTTAAATTTCTTTAATATGTTTAATACAAGAACTGCCTGGCATGGAAGGTTTTTTTAAAATCTTAAGACAGATTTAGGATATAATTTAGACTTAGATACCTCCTTTGAAAGCCTCGGGTTTAAATTTTCATACTTTTGTAATAAATATTTGACTGCATCTGGGGAGCTTCAGTCTTTATTGTCCACATGCACAGATTAAAGTCAAATAAAAGAAGTTAGATAATCCTCCTGGGACATGAAAGGAAGACAACTGGAAGCTGTTTAGCAAGCTTTGCGAGGTGGGAATTTATTTTCGTTAATGTGTCTAAATAAAAAGATCAGCAGTTACTTTAAAAATTTGATGGGCATTTCAAGGTAAAGCCTTCTCCAAATGGTTTGCATAAATTGGGTAAAACATGACTTCAAGAAAAGAACAACCTGAAGCCTATCAGTACTGCTGATAGGGGTTATAACGTTAAAGGTAAAGGTTCCCCTTGCACATACGTGCTAGTCATTCCCGAGTCTAAGGGGGGGTGCTCAATACCGTTTCAAAGCTGAAGAGCCAGTGCTGTCTAAAGACTTCTCCGTAGTCATGTGGCCGGCATGATTAAATGCCAAAGGCACACAGAACACTGTTATCTTCCTACCAAAGGTGGTTCCTATTTTTCTACTTGAATTTTTGCATGCTTTCAAACTGCTAGGTTGGCAGAAGCTGGAACAAGTAACGGGAGCTCACTCCCTTATGTGGCGCTAGGGATTCAAACTGCCAATCTGCTGACCTTTCTGATCGACAAGCTCAGCGTCTTAGCCACTGAGCCACTGCGTCCCTATAACATTAGGTAAGTCTTATTTAAAACTTACCTAATTTTAAAATATCACTTACCTAATACCATTAGGTAAGTCATATTTCTTTGAGCAGCAAGAAATGTCTATGAGATTCCCTTGTGGAAATCTTTCCTATGGTGGCTCATCACCCTCAATATCCTACAAGAAGCTGAATGACAGCAGTGCTTCTGAGGATGTTATGGGGGGGGGGGATCATGGATCCTGAAAATCATAATTGGATTGTCTTCCTAAGGTTCTCCCATTGGCTTTGTAAGTACACAGGCTTAACCTTTTTCCACTGATATTAATGACATTTTAACCACCCTTCCTTTCTTCTTTTGAAGAAGTGGGATGGCTTTGCTCCAATTTAAAATACACATTTCGCATCTGAGCACAATGAGCATAAAAAGCTAATGACAATTAAAAACAAATAGGTAAACAATAAGACAAAACATTATAAGACTCACTATCTTAATTAAAGTATGTTAGAGGAAATTGTTTTTAAAAGACTTATTTAAAAGCAAGCATTGGAGTAATAATATAGATTAATTTGGAGATTGTTCAGAGTAGATATCACCCAAAAAAACCTATCACTAGTGTTTCCTAAGTGGAGGACCACTAGTCTAAAAGAAAACAATTTCCTGATTCTTACTTCCTTGCCCTTATTTCTGTAAATTAATTAAGTTCTTTAAATTTAAAGTTTAAAATTCAATATATTTCAAACTGCTTTAAGTGCATATTTCTGTACAAACGTTTTCTGGTTGGCTTGGCTATATAGTGTAGGCACCATTGCTGTTGAAATCTGGCAGGTAGAACAATGTTACAATATGAGTTGGAGTTGTTCAAACAAGGCATCCTTACAGCTTGCCATAATTTTGCTGCTCCTTTCCTATAAAGTGGTTGGGAATTTTTTCTGTTTGAAATGAGAAAGTGAGAGGAGAGTATAAAGATTAGTGTTACTGTTTCATGACTTTCCTGATAAGCATCCAAAATATGTGCAACTTTCACACCACCTGAAAATATGGATGCTTCATAAATTTCACTTTTTTTTAGAAAAAAATATTCCAAATGTAAAATTCAGAATATAAAATAAAGTATTAAAGAGACCTATCAATAAAACTAAACAACCTAGAATAAAGATGTTATCATAATACAGTATCATGAAAAATCCATTAAAGCAAGTATGGACAAAAGAGCCTATAAAGTGGTTTATGTTCAGATGATGGACCAGAGGTGAAATGCTACTGGTTTGAGCCAGTTTGCCTGAACCGGTAGTAAAAAATGCTTTAAAAAAATAAAAAAAGTTCCAACAATCACATGGCACAGCTGATTGTTACAGCTGATTGTCAGAACCTTTTTAAAAACTTTTTTAAAGCATTTTTTTACTATCAGTTCGGGCAAATAGGTAGTAAAAATGCAAAAAGAAAAGTTTAAAAAAGTTGCGATGATCAGCTGTGTGACAATCAGAAAACCCTGCTTTCTAGTGAATATAAATCTCATGGGACAGCTGTTCCCTCCTTGCTGTTCTACTACCTTTGCAGACTCAGAAAAGGCTTCTTAGCACCTGCGGTGTGCATGTGCGCAAAGCTGCGCGTGCAGCGAACTGGTAGCAGACTTCAGAGCATTTCACCCTTAAAAATGGACTAAATAGGATCACATAGTATTAAATGACCCATAGTTTATGTTTGGGCTGATATAATAAGGTAAGGGAAAACTGCAATCCATTTTAGCCTAATGTGCAAACACAAGTGTTGCCTTGTTTTGAATCCATAAGAGTACGTATTGATGCTTTAAAATCTTTGTAAAGATTCATGAATCTATCTGGAAGAAAGTTCATAATAACTCCCCTAGTTCTAGAAGAGTATATTTGTTGTTCAGTGCAGTTTATAATCCCAATCAGTACTGAATTGGCCATTTAAATGAATAATAATCCAGTGCAAAAAAAGAAAAAAAAAGAAAAGACAAAGGACAGGAGCATCTCATATTGTAGAAAGGAGTTAAAAATTTATGTTGCACCTGTTTAGGTTTTCAAGCAGAGGGATGTTTCAGAATCTCTGGATTACCTATATCAAGTGAGGAATGGGTTGGTAGTTCTTAATATCTCTTCCAATTCTATGTCTGTCAGATTGTTAGACTCTGCCTCTCCTGCCTCCTGATTATTATTGTTTTCTTCAAAATCTCCCTCCTTTTCTTTCTCGGTCTTGCCCATCTCCCCCCATCATTCTTATATGTGTATAACTTTAGCTGAATAGAACCTAGTATCTATAGCTTGCTAATTTACATCTGTAGTAAATGCGTGCATAAAATGAATATATTGCAGACCTTTCCTGAGCTGCTCAAAAGGTGCCAGCAGAAAGAACATCTTTAAATGAAGGCAAATCTATTGGGAGGGCTAAATGTGTGGAATGATTTCATGTCCTAGATTAAACCAAATTTACTGCAGATAAAAGATGACTTTGAGATGGGACTAAATGACTCAGTGAGTCACTTATCCGCTTAGAGAAGCTTTGTGCCAAGGTCATTTGAAAGTAAGGCTGGAAAGAGAATGAATTTGAGCGACTGTTAGATGCTAATGGCCTTTGACTGGTGGGTCTAAAATGAATTTCTGGCTCTGATCTAGCTCTTAATGAACTACTTGCGAGGTGGCATACAAATCTCATATAAGAAATAAACCTGTGTGCAGCTCTTAGAAAAGTAATAATAATAAAAATATTATTATCCCAAAGAGGAACTGGCAGCATTTATTTAATGAAAGCCATGACATATCAGTTGAAGAAGCATCCTTACTTTTAAGCAGCTGCTAGAGCAACACAATCTATTTTAACCCATTTGTGTAGTTCAGCAATAATGAAGACTTTTCTGAAAGAATTGTCAATTATCTTTTTGTATCGGAGAGGTGATTCTTTTGGAGCAAATGATTCTGTATGCCTTTATGCTGATAAATTTTCTTTATATTTAGATCTGCATTTTGCCATGGAATGACAAACAATATATAATGCAGGTAGTCCTCGATTTACAATAGTACACTTAGTGACTGCTCAAAGTTACAACAACACTGAAAGAAATGACTTATGACCATTTTTCACGTTTGACTGTTGCAGCATTCCCGTGATCAAAGTTCAGATATTTGGCAACTGGTTCATACATATGACAATTATAATTTATGATTGCAGTGTCATGGAGTCATGTGATCACCTTTTGCCTTTCCAAGTCAAAGCTTGTGAGTCACAAACTATTGCAAACTATTAAGCAATGTCATATTATTGTTTAAACGTCACATAATTCTGAAAACATCTTAAAACGTTTACACTATTTTGCCTTGCGAAAAGTCAACAGCTTTACCTATTTCTGATAGCTCCAGGTTGAATCTTTTACTATTTATTTATTTATTATTTATTTATTTATTTATTATTTATTATTTATTTATTTATTTATTTATTTATTTATTTATTCAAATTTCTTATAGCTGCCCAACTCCGATGGATTCTGAGTAGGATGCAAAACCAGAAAAATCCATAAAAAGAGATAAATCATAAAACCACACAAGTAGCCCAGAATAAAATGACCTTATAAGCAATATTTATCAAACAAAACAAAACAGGACCTTCCCAAATACAATAATATATTATACTGTGTTGTGAAGTACAATATATGCTTCTGTAATAATACGTATGGTAGGTATCAGGTCTGATTAAGATGAAACTTCCTAAAAAATTGATTCAGCATTTCTCTAAAGTAAAATATTTAATATTGCAAACTGCCCAGAGTTACCCTGTAGTAAGATGGATGGCCAATGAATTTTACAAACAAACAAACAAACAAACAAACACACACACACACACACACAAAAACACACACGGCAGACTGGTTGTTCAGGGTAAGCAATTATAAGTATCCTCCTAGAAACTGGAATATTTAATGATGACAAAAAGGCTTTGAAAATAGCATGGATAAGTCTTACATTCTTTCTCTACAAGGATACTATATTCATTTTCAGGATCAATTTATAGTGAGATTTCAGAAGAATGTCATTTACAGAAAACAAGAGGGCCTGAAGCAGAGAGCAATCATTCTTGGTTTCTGGGTAGAGCTGGAGTCTTGTAAATAGCATTGACAAAGTAATGAAATTTTTCCCCACCACAATATATGGTGGTGCTGTGTTCTGAAATTTAATAAACGTTTTGATTAAAATCAAATCAGTTGTTTCAATTCTAGTGGCTCTAGGTTATTGTCACTCTATTTTTCTTGCCTATCACCTGGGTTGTTTTGGCTCAAAATGAGAGACATTACTTTTCAGATGACAACACAGATTATTTTGTATGTGTCACTGATTAATAATTCTGCCTATAATTCAGAGAATTTAACCCTAAATAAAGGAATGCAAGGCAATTATGCAGCTTGAAAGATGTTAATATTTTAAGCACACTTACGTAACCAGCCTAGTCCTATAATATTTTGTACCATGATTGTCCAATTGATGGAAATGAAAACAGTAAGGATGTTTATATTCAGCAATGTTTGTTGAATGCTTGATCTTGCTGACTATTAGTTTAAAAACACACCATCCATTGCTTAATTCAGGAAGACAAGGTGGAGATGTTTGAAACATTTTATGCTGGGTCTGTGAGATTGTCAGATGTATTCAGTCGATCAATCCATTCTTATTTTAAAAGGCTTTATATACAGTAGGTAGATTCTCTCTACATAATCTCAGTATAGAAGCTTTCCTAGATAGTTAGAAGCTGTGAACTGGGTCAGTGATATGTGAAGCAAATCATAATGACACTATGCGTGTGATGATACCATCACACAATGCTCACATTGTGACCCGATCTCTGATGCAATGTTTAAGAATGGCATAAAAATACCATAAGCTCCCCATTGGGAGAGCGAGTACGTTCAGCGAAGCGTTGTGAGAGTTGTGTTGGAAAACACACAAATCAGCATACAGAGACACCGCAGTTTAAATAGGTTTTTACTTTCGTGAAAATAGAGATATCAGAGTCCACCAAACAGTCCAAGTCATACACGGATAAGACAGTCAGTCATCAATGTCTTTCAGTTAAGGGATAATCCAAATAACATAGTCCAATATCATATAATCAGTTCAGTACTCAAAGTTTGCTAGCAGTTGCAAAACGTAGAATAACTCATAGCAGTTCCTAACAGCCAGCTTCCAAAACATTCAGATCAGATCAGCCCAGCATCTAACAAAATAGAGAGCTAACAGTTGTTCTGGCTCCCTCTTATGGCTGATTGAGGAAAACAGCAACCAATCACATTTTACAGTATGATTTAAAGAAACAGGTACAGCATTGCTATATGATTTATATATTGCCAATCCAACCGTTAGATTATATTCCTAACAATAACACGTACCACCATTTCTCCCCTTGCTTTCCCAGAGACATCAATGAACTGGCCCAATATTAATAGTGGCATGATCTATCAAATGCTGAGATTTATAAGCCTTGGAATATATGCAATTCATCCAATATTCTTTATTTTTAAAAATCAAGGAGGTGAAATAATGGGAAGGAAGGGCCAGGTCAAAGTTGTAGCTCCTGTCATTCTTTTTCAAGGATGTTTTGAACCTGTGATGGTATCTTGCAATGTTCTAGAATGAAGTTGACAGACTCTCAGTCTCTACTTTTGCCTAGTAGTTCATCCCTTGCTCCAGTAGCCTGTGTATTGCTGAACATCTACTATTGCTGCTCCCTTTTATGGGGAATTTTTGAAGGCTACCTTATCCAACTCTACTTTAAAGTACTAGGCTTCCCCAGAGATGTTCATGCATATCTGTTCTGACCCCCTCCTCCATCCAGTAACGAATGCCAAGACAAGCTTAGCTGGAATGCCACAACACTTTATTAGCAGGAAACATAAATCTTGGTGGCTGAAAGCCCAAGCAAGATGAACAGATAAAGAACCTTGGCAGCAATCCAGACTCCGACAGATATAGATAACAGCTTCTCCAGCATTGAGAATTAAGTTGAATCCTGCAACCAGACTCCTCCCAGAGTGTCTCCTAAATACTATCTTGAGAGGAGCCTAATTACAACCACCTGGGTCCAAGTATCTTCTGTACCTGCATAGCTGTTCTCTACGTCGATCTGCCCGCCATTGCCAGGCATCCAGGACCAACTCTCTTGTCTCCTCCCCACTGCTCCAAGGCCTGATGTCAGGAGCACACTTCCTTTGGCTTTCACCACTGCTCCATGCCTCAGGTGCCTCCTGGTGGCCAACCAGCCTCTCTGATTCCTGCTCAGAGTCGGAACCCTGTCCAGGGTCCTCCACATCTTCCAGAGCCGACTCATAGGGCCCCTCGCTGTCGGAGTCTGTTTGCAGCTCCGATGGCTCCTGCTGGGCTGCAACAATATCTGACTAATACTTGATCAGGAACTTTGTGAATTGATTCCATTAAATCAAAGAGACATGAGACTGCAGAGAAAAAATGAACTCTATTTCTGCAATGATTGTTTTAAAAAAATCTCTGCACACTGCTTTAGAACAAGAAGACTTCAAAAACTGTGATTTAACCCACCACCACAACAGCTATGATTGAACACAAATTGAAGAATTAAAATGCAAACGTAGGTCTGAAAAGGCAGCAAATGAGGTTATTTTGCTGGTCCATTAATTCTTTGGTTCAGAAAATGCTTAACAAGATGCAAGAATCAATAGTGAGTGGATGACAAAGCAGCTACGTGGGCAAATATGGGAAAAGAAAAAGGATGAACTGTGTTATAAAGCTAAACTTAAGTGTTTATCCCTCATTGAGTAATATCATTCTCCAAAATGGGAATAGACTACAGAGTTATAAAGGTATGGTGATTGGACTCAGAGTGCTAAGATAATTATTATTCAGTTAGAAGCCTTAAGTGCTGTTCCATTTAAGTGGCAGAGAGAACAATGGAAATCTTAAATGGGTTTTGAAGTGACATAGCAAGCAATAAATGTCAATTAGTGCTAATGGCAGAAACTGCAAAAAAAGCACTATCTTATCTTGCACACAAAGTAAAAACTAATGATGTGTGCACCAGAAGGTATACAAATACGACTAGCAGCGCAAACTTTTGAAAATCTATACGTTCCAAATCTAGTTTTTAATATGGATGTTGCTCTACTGTTAACTACCAAAAATGTTATTAGTATTGGATACCTCTTTTGCTGATGGGCAATATGAAATACCTATAATTACAGTATCTGGTGGATTGTTCCTTATGGCTACTGTTTAAAGGGCTTTCACCAAAGATCAGTGCCCTCTTAGGATTTACAGCTCAGAATTTTTTTTGTGTTGCTAGAAGTGCTTATGTGTAAGATTCAAGGTTCCACATAAAATCAAAGCAGGTTTATTTTGCATTGCATGCAAATGTATGGTATTCAAGCCAGTATTTTTTTTGAAAAGTTTTTTTATTTTAGTTTTCCATTACCTCTCTTACATCATCTGGGTACAGTTTTTGTGTCATCATATTTAACAGTTACATCATTTTAAATCAGTGACGTGCGGTCAGCTTTAGGCTGGTGAGGCACTTTTTAGACTTGTGGACTTCAACTCCCAGAATTCCACAGCCAGGCATGCTCAGTTCCGATTTAAAGCGACAGCATTTTCCCCCCTTGCAAAATAGGTTTTCCCATTCTTTTTCTTCTCCCTCCCCCTCTTTCCTTCCTCTTTCCCTCCCTCCCTCCCCCCTCTCTCAAACAGACACACACACACAGAGAACTTCGATCCCTCTCTCATTCACTCACTCTCAAACACAAACACAGAAGTTGGATTGGATATATTTTCCAAAGGCTTGAAAGCAGCTCCTCTGCCATACCCCCCCTTCCCCTGCTGCCTTCCGATCAAACTTTTTGAATTCCTCCCCCCTCTCCACACGCACCTTTTCCAGCTGTTTCAGAGACGATTTCAACTCTGCGTCTCCCCGCCCTGCCCTCCCCTGCCCTCATGAAAGGCCAGAGCTCTGTCAGACTGAGCTAGTTGCTCCCAGAGAACTCTAAAAAGCCTCTAAAAATGCCTTTTACAGGAGGCGAGAGAATACATGCCTCATTTGCATAAGGAATTTTTTGCTTGTTAACCCTTGCTTAACTCTTAAAAGGTGAAAAATTCCTTATGCAAAAGAGGGCCCCTAGTTCTCTGGCCTCCTCCTATGGTTAACACAAAGCACTGTTCCAAGTCACTGTGAATCTTGCAGCAACTACCTTGGCTTTAATTATTTAAAAATAATTTTTAAAATTCTTTTTCTTTTCCTCATGACTGGTGAGGCCACGCCTCCCTTGCCTCTAGTGACTGCACGTCCCTGTTTTAAATCTATTTTTATCTTGCCTTTACATTTATACAATACAATACAATACAATACAATACAATACAATACAATACAATACAATACAATAGCAGAGTTGGAAGGTACCTTGGAGGTCATCTAATCCAACCCCCTGCCTAGGCAGGAAACTCTATACCGTTTCAGACAAATGGCTATCCAATATCTTCTTAAAGACTTCCAGTGTTGGGGCATTCACAACCTCTGGAGGCAAGCTGTTTCACTGATTAATTGTTGAAATTAATTAATTTACATTCAAATTCAAATCCCCCCTATAATTCTACATTTCCCCCCAAATTATTCAGTTTTCTATTACTTTTGCCTATATTCATTTTCTATCCAATGATAAAAACATCCCCATATCTTATAATACTCTGATTCTTCCTTCTCTTTAATTGCCAATGTTAATCTATTCATTTCTGCATAGTCTAATATTTTTTTAATTACCTCTCCCTCTGAGGGAATTTTTTCCATTTTCCAATTTTGTGCAGATACAATTCTAGCTGCAGTTATTACATGAATAATTAAATATACATTTTCTTTACTATATTTCTCTGGTAAAAAAACCAAAAAGGACAGTTCCGGCTTTAAATCAATATGCTGCTGTATCATCCTTTCCAACCACATTCGAATTTTTGCCCAATATATTTTTGTCTCCACACATGTGGCATCTGGTGATGCTTCCAACACTTGGTTGATTTATCTTGAAACATTTTTGCTAGCCTTTCTGGTGACATATGCCATCTATAAAACATTTTATGCAAATTCTCTTTATATGCTGTTGCCATTGTTAATTTATAAATAAATTAGGAAAGCAAAATGGACCTCACCAACATATTCCGAGCACTTTATTATGCTTTGGATGGAGCTGTCTTTTTGAGGCTCCATTACTTAGTATTATTGGTAAAACGCATGGCAGAATCCCCTTGGGGTGGGGGAAAATGTATGTAGGATTATTAGGGGTAGGTTTCCTTGAATTAGGAGAGCAAAATGGACATCACCAATGGATTCTGAGTGCTTTATTATGCTTAGGAGGGTGCTGCCTTTTCAAGTCTACCTTATCTATGTTTCTTGGTAAAAGACATGGGAAACTTCCATTGGCAGGCAAATCAACCTAGAGTTAGGGTTAGGTCTCTATGAATTCAGATAGAAACATGGACATCGGCAACATATTTGGAGTGCATGTTTATGCTTAGGAAGGAACTGTTTTTTGAGCCTGCCTTATCTACTATTACTGGTAAAATACATTGGAAAATTCTCTTGATGAGCAAATCTACCTAGGGTTAGGTCTCCGCGAATTGGGACAACAAAATAGATATCGCCAACATATTTAAAACACTTCATTATGCTTAGAAGGGTGCTGCTTTTCGAGCCAGCCTTATCTACATTTTGTGGTAAAATACATGGGAAAATTCAATTTGGGTCAAATCAACCTAGAATTAGGTCTCCAAGAATTTGGAGAACTAAATGGACATTGCGAATGGATTTGGAGCTCTGGATTCTGCTTAGGAGGGTGTTGCCTTTTTGAGTCTGCCTTATCTATGTTTTCTGGTAAGATTTTTGTAATATTCCCTTGGGGGCAAATTCTCTTAGGGTTAGGATTAGGTGTCCCTGTATTTGGGGAGCAAAATGGACATCACAATGGATTCAGAGCCCATGATTATGCTTAGGAGAGTGCTGAGTTTTCAAGCTTTCTTGTCTACCATTACTGATAAAATACATGGGAAAATACCCATGGGGTAAAAATCCATCTAATATTCGTGTTATGTCTCCATGAATTTGGAGAGCAAAATTGATATTGCCAAATGGGTTTGGAGCCCATTGATTATATTTAGAATATGCTGTTACAATCTTATCTTCATTTTATAATAAAATACATTTGAAAATCCCCTTGGAGGACAAAGCTACTTAGGTTATCTTATTGATCTAGTATTATAAAAATACTTGTAAATAATAGTAGTTAGGAATTAATGATTAAGCCTGGAGTACTATGAAATCTTACTTTGTGAATAATTGTTACTGAACTTAGTGGAGATCTCCTGCAATTTTATTTTTGAGTTCTATGAGAACAGGATAACCGAATTGTAAGGAAACTTGAGGGTCCAACCCATTATTTTGTTTTCTGGCAGTCTATTGATGATTCATAGGTTATTTTTATTTTAGGTGTAGTACTCCCTATGGAAGGTACAAGCGAGTTATTAAAAAAAATTGCATCTCATTGTTTCTGTAGCATGTTTTAAATTAAGTGTCTTGCTAAAACAGTCAGATTCCTATTCTGGTTTTCTGCCAGCTACTGCATGAATACGAGAGTTGAGAGTTGTATATAAACCATTTATTAGCAATTCTGATTCATGTTGCTGAATCATGTACTGATCTCAGGAAGGCAGTTATCTCCAGAAGCAGAATTGACTACATCAAACAGAACATCAACTGCAAAGCCTGTAGTATGTTTTAGATTATTGAATACAAACTTAAGGTATCAATTTCTGTATGTAGGTTGACAGCAGCTGGCTTAGAGAGAGATTTCAGTAACTATTAAACTCTCCAACTACCAAGTTTCTTTAGTTCTAACATTGTGATTTGTTAATAATGCAACAGGTATGTTAGTTGAACCAGTAACACTAAAAAACAAGAAGAGGAAATAAAATGAAAAAGATAGTTTAATGCATAAAATCGACTTCCTAATATTAAATGCCCTGAATTTAGAGGATAATATTAAATATTAATTATTAATTAAATTAATGGAATTAAATTTGGAATATTTCATTTTTGATCTATAATAATTAGTGAGTATATAAATGATTGCAAAAATCATTTATATACTCACAACTGAACATCCAAAAATGTGGAAGGTGACATAATTTTACATATGTACTTCATTTTGTAAACACACACACACACTGCACATATATAATGCTGCAGAACAAACAAGGACATGAATGTAGAAATTGGCTGTAACTTCTTAAAGTGACTATCCATTTTTTGGATAGTGTTGCACTTGTTGAAGTATTTAATGTTAATCTTACAATTTTTTAACTTATGTGTTACATTTAGGGCATCAATTCCCCTATATTTCCTAGTAGCAAGGTTACTATCTATAAGAAGTTATGGTGTTGAGAGTTGGCAGGTT
Organism: Thamnophis elegans; assembly: GCF_009769535.1. Classification (NCBI taxonomy): domain Eukaryota; kingdom Metazoa; phylum Chordata; class Lepidosauria; order Squamata; family Natricidae; genus Thamnophis; species Thamnophis elegans. The sequence goes on from NC_045541.1 coordinate 87,341,278, forward strand.
TATCTCATTCATCACATTTATTTGTTGAAATAATTCCCAGATAACAAAATAACAGAAAGGGCCTTGGAAGTCTTCTAGTCCAACCTGTTCAAGCAGGAGACCCTATACCGTTTCAGACAAATGGTTGTCCAATCTCTTCTTAAAAACCTCCAGTGTTGGAGCACCCACAACCTCTGGAGGAAAGTTGTTTCACTAATTAAATGTTCTGACTCTCAGGAAATATCTTCTTAGTTCTTGGTTGATTAATTTCCATCCATTGCTTCTTGTTTTGTCTTCAGATGCTTTGGAGAATAGGTTGCCCCCCACCCTCTTTGCGGCAGCCCCTTAGATATTGGAACACTGCTACTATATCACCCTTAATCCTTTTTTTCCATTAAACTAGATATACCCAATTCCTGCATATGTTTTAGCTTGCAGTCCCCTAATCATCTTTGTTGCCCTTCTCTGCACTCTTTCTAGAGTCTCAACATCTTTTTAAAATCATGTTGACCAAAACTAGATGTAATATTCCAAGTGTGGTTTATTAGATAATTTATCAGCAAATATTTTGCATATTTTCTTTGGAATACCTGGAAATTGAAAGTTGAATGTTTTTATTTCTCTTTCAAATGATACCAATACTTTAAAAAGATACAAATTTGGTAGATTGGCAGAAGGGTATTAATAAATTTGTCTGGGCAGGGAAGAAACCAAAAATAAAACTTAAAATAATGCAAGATATACGTGAGAGAGGAGGTTTGAAAATGCCAAATTTAAAATTATACTACAAAGCAGTAGTTTTATCAATAATTAGTGACTGGATCAACTCAACGGAAGATAGAATACTGAACATTGAAGGGTATGATTTGGTATATGGTTGGCATGCTTATTTGATATATGATAAAAAGGTGGATAAGACTTTTAAAAGTCATATTTTAAAGAATGCTCTACTGCGTGTCTGGAAAAAATATCAATATAAGTTAAATGACAAGATACCCATGTGGGCAATTCCCAGACATGCAATAGAAAATATAAGCATACAACAAAAACAGGACGTAACCACCTATAGACAGCTTCTCACTACAGAAAGAGGTACATTACAGTTAAAATCTCTGAATGTATTAAAAGAGGAAAGGGTAATTCAAACATGGTTTCAATATGTCAGTTACAGGCCAGATGGAAAAATGACCAGAAAATCAGCATCACGCAGAATGAAGACAATCTAATAAAGCAAATTAGAGATCAAAGCCCAGTGCATATAAAAAGGCTATATAATATATTGATAGAAATAGATTCTAAAACTGAATTAGTTAAAGACTGTATGATAAAGTGGGCACAAAATTTTGAAGAACCAATAACGATGGATACGTGGGAAAAGATATGGGTAAGGAATGTAAAATTTACACAAGCCCAAAACCTGAAAGAGAATTTCTACAATATGTTTTATAGATGGCACTTAGATCCTAAAAAATTGGCTTGTATGTATCCGAATTTACAACCTAAATGCTGGAGATGTGATTGTGCTGATGCTACGTATTACCATATATGGTGGACTTGTAAAAAGGTTAAAGCATTCGGGATAAAAATATGGTGGATTATGCAAACTATTCTTAAAAAGAGGATAAAGTTTACTCCTCAGTTATTCCTGTTAGGCACAATTACAGACTGTACAGTTATAGAGACTAATATGATTTTGAGCCTTACAACAGCAGCAAGACTATTGGTGGCGCAGTACTGGAAGAAGGAAGAATTACCTACTATTCAAGAATGGACATTAAAAGTAACAAACAGCAGAGATGGCTAAAATATCAGCATATCTTAAGGACCATTCAGATGAGAAATACAAGCTGGAATGGAGAAGATGGATTGACTATATTCAGAATAAATATGGGACTAAGAAATTCCAAATAGATTATCAGTGAATGAGCAAGGAAGGATACAATTTGCCTAAAGTTAGCTGTACAAAAGGGGAGTTAAAGTGAGGGATGATGCTAAAGTCTGTTAGCTTATTTTAGAATATGGATGTTAATGTTTATACCCTGTATTTGCTCTGGGAGGTTTGGGGGGGTTGGGGGGGGAGTTGGGTTTGGGGGGGAGGGGAGGCATATATTTGTAAAACTTAAATTTTCAATAAAAAAAGAAATTGAAAGATTGTTTCCATATCTCTATTTCTAGGTATAAGCACTATTCTGATTTTTAATGCTTGGCTACTAGAGCATCTAGGATATTTTTTCCCCTTATCCTCAATTCTGCAGTAATGTGAAGGATAAATTGTATTCATAAAACCACAAAGAAATGCTAAAGGATGAAGAGATGTTTTCAGTGTGACCGAAAGCTTGTGAAATTTCATGAAGCATAACATATTTGTATCATCTCAAATCTGTGATATTGAGAAGAGTTATTCTTGTCTCTAGTCCATAAAATGTGCACTGGTTATAAACATATATCATGCAGGGAGTGAATGAGATGCCTTCTCAAAACTACAGTATAAACAAGATGAGCACGGAGAGGGAGTATTGAGTTTCATTTTAATAGTTGAGGAGGCAGACAAGCAAGCAAGCTCTGCTTGTAATTATGCTACCACTTCTCTCTTTCCCTATTATGCAAAACTTTGCACATACTGTAGCTATGCTTAATTAGCATTTTACACAACTTTTACAACTTTCTTTCGATCAGAAGATACTTTCAATAAAACATCAGATGCTTCTAATGAGGTGAATTGGAGATGCATGATTGTGACACTGCCCTAGGGCAGATAATGGCAACTATCAGTCCTATGATTATCACTGTTTTATCTTATGTTTCTTGATGAATATATTTTATTTTTTCTGTAAATAGACTAAGAGCATATGCACCAAAGACAAATTCCTTGGGTGTCCAATCATATTTGGCCAATAAAGAATTCTATCTTATCTCATCTCATATTATCTTCTTATCTTATCTTATCTTATCTTATCTTATCTTATCTTATCTTATCTTATCTTATCTTATCTTATCTTATCTTATCTTATCTTATCTTATCTTATCTTATCATCTATCCATCTATCCATCCATCATCTACCATCTACCACCTAA